>NC_044312.2:23467085-24110416 GCF_007474595.2 Lynx canadensis | reverse complement strand
AAGGCCCTGCCTAGAGACTTACCAGCCCAGAGCAGTGTCCGAGCAGGAGGCATTTCCATTCTTTCCAGCTCCCTGGAAACTCTGGCCACCCCTCTGTAGCGGAAAAGAATGGAGTGCCACCCCAGCCAATAACAGAGAAGTCTGTGGCATCCCCACTGGCCAACTCAGCCTGAAGACAGCAGCACAGAGCCTGAGAGCAGAAAGGTGAACTCTTCCAGGCCTGACACTGTGATCGAATAGTATTGCGGGCACTTCCAGGAGGCACTTTGGATGGTAGTCCTGGCCCAGTTTGCATGCAGCTGCAGAGAGCTGTGTGAGTTCCAGGAGAAGGCATTGGCATAAACGCACCCAACTTCCATTTTTCTTTTTCTTCTTTGTACGTTTTCCAGGACGGGGCCAGGCAGTCACCTGACTAGATGCTCACAACTGCCCAGCTGCATTGCCCAAAGCCAGACCAAGAAAGAGGGGGGAATTCTTAACAGGCCAGGAGAAGGAAGATGGAGGAGAGCTCAATAAACAACACATCGGGGATGTATGCACATGACAAAAACCGGGGGCTTGAGTTTAAAACGGAGGAGCGATCTAAACTGGTAGTCTGGGGGACGCCCGAGGGGCTCAATCGTTTAAGCGTCTGACTTCGGCTCAGGTCACGATCTCACGGTTCGTGGGTTCGAGCCCCGTGTCAGGCTCTGTGTTGACAGCTCGGAGCCTGGAGGCTGCTTCAGATTCTGTCTCTACCTCTCTCTCTGCCCCTCCCCCACTTGTGCCTTCTCTCTCTCTCTCAAAAATAAAAACCTTAAACCAATAGCCTGGGAGATAGCATCCCTGCTGATAAGCCAGGGACTGACTCACCCCCTCTGAGTGAACCTGAATTTAGCCCGATCCTGGTCTACAAAATCAGGAGAGTACAGTTGCATCATCATAGTGTAAGAAAACTCCAGAGATCTGATAGTCCGGAGACCCTAATTTCAAGAACAGGCAACAAAGGCTCAGAGAAGCCAAGTGATTTGCACAGGATCACACAGCCAGTGTGTGACAGAGCTGGGACAAGGACCCATATCTCCTTTCACCCGCAAGTAACACGTTTCCTGTGAACAGCATTGCAGATTCATAGAAGACAACTCTCTGCCCCCAATAAACGTATAGTGTCGCTCTGTGTTGAATCTGGTAACTGGAAGGCGTTAAGCACCAGCTCTAAAGCTTCGAGGGCTGCCGAGATAATTTGCCTAAGGTTTGTGCCTATGAATTTGTGTTTGTGGCTCGATGCTGCATTGAACATGAAAGTCAGGTAGTGTAAGGGAAGTATAACAATCAGATTTATTTCCCTGGTCCTGCTCTCTAACCCCGAACTTGATGAGGTCCCTAAGGATTTTTTTTTTTTTTTTCCACCGTGCTTTCATTCCTGAAGCTTCCATGATTTGATTTCCCATCAGCTCCTGCCCCGACCGTCCTGGTTTTCACACACCGGCATGCCCACCCACACTCACCAAACAGAAATAATTTTATCAAGTGGCCGTGCTGCAGATTGCCTCTCAACAGCTGGGCTCAGGAAAAGCTCTGGGGATGAGTTCGGATCAGGAGTTATCTTCCCTGACACGCTGTTTCTGGATTGCATACGCATGGGTTGGATGTTTTAATTAGCACTGTCAGCTGGTCTGGTCACAGCTCCCCACCAACTGCTTTGCTTCTTAGGTGAGTGGCCGAAAGCTGTTGTGCTGAGAGGTTGAGTGCTCTGGTTTCTAGAAAAAGAAAACAGACACCTGAGTGTCTGCCTCCTATTTGTTCATTCATGTTCAACCACGTTTTATCGAGGCTCTATTAAGTGTCAGGCACTCAGCTGCAATGAGGGGATTCTAGGAGCGTCAGACATGACTCGTCCTCATAAACAGACACACCTGAGGGACACTAAATGGACATGTTATAAACAGATAATGGATGGTACAGGTGGATCCGTGAGGATACAGAGATGCACAAGGTGTGATGAAAGACCAGAGGAGGAACATTTTACCCAGCCTTGGGTTTGTGGTAGGAGGGGGCCAAGGAGCGGTTTCCATTGCTGAGAATCTGGGAAGGCTCCCTGGAGGAAGAGAAGCTAATAAGAAACAAGGGGGTTGGCAGCTGGAAGTAGTGTTGACGAGTGTTTGGGGGTGGAGAAAGGGAACGGGAGGAGGTGCAGGCAGGGGACGCATACTTGACATTCGTCTAGCAGCTCACAGTCTCTTGCTTCACGGGCACGGAGCAGCCTCGTGAAGTGCACCCGGGAGATGCCAGGCCCTCTTGGATCTACCAGTGGTCCCCTCATTACCAGCCCAGTGGTTCACCTTTCCTCTCCCTCCTGCTCCGCAGCACGGGCTGCTTTCCCCGCCCCCATCGTCTCTCGGCCTCCAGGATCTCGTTCATTCCTGTCTTCCCCATAGCTCTCTGGCTTTCCCTTTCAATCTCCGCAATAGCCGATCGGCGTCAGCATCAGCCCCAAGTGTTCCCTTCCCTGGGGAGGTACCCTCGGACCTCCATGCGCATTGCCATCACTACAGGTGCACCCACAAACCCAGGCAGCTCCTGCCTTTCCCCGGAGGCGTGGTCATCGACCCCTACCTGACCAAGCAGACACGTCTACTGAATATGTAGCAAGCACCTCATCAAATATGTCCAGAGGTGAACTCGCCATCTTTCCACCAGATCTTTTCCAGCTGCAGTGTTGGTGTCGGGAAAACTAGATCTCATTCTCACTCTGCCTTACCCCCCGAATCCTTCTTCTGCCCCCACACCTCATCTATAAACTGTCTTTTCTCATTCAGGGCCATCTTCTAGATCAGCTCCTCTCACTCTTGCCCACCCACCAGCTGCCCCCATCATAAGAACTTCTTGCACGGAGGTCTACCACCGGTACTCTCTCCCCCAGGCTCTTATTTCCAATTTCACAGGAAATCCCTCCCCCCCCCCCCCCCCCCGCCAAAAAAATTCTCCATTGTCTCAGGATAAAATCCAAATTTTTAGCTAGGCACGTATGACCCTTTATACCATTCTCCAGCCTTACCATTTTGCCCATAGACACTGCACTGGGGCGTGTGGTGCCCTTCCAAACTCCCAACCTGTCTTCTCGGCTTGAAATTCTTCCCCTGCCCCAGGTTGAGTTGGAGCTCCTTCTATATGTGCTCATTACAACGTTTAACATTCCATATGGCAGTGACCTGTCTCCCTAATCAGACTAAGCATCTTAGGGGTGGGATATTTGTCCCATTCACAGTCGTATCCCCGAAGCCTGGCACTATTAACTGATACAGGGAAGGAATACGCATGCGCACGCGCACACACGGCGGTTAATTTGCATTGACTCCTTCCTCTCGCCAACTCGCAGGTATTTGAGACCTTATTCAAATGTCACCTCTTCTGTGAACACTTCCTTAATTCCACCAGGCATCCACAGATGTTTTCCAGGTCTCTATTATTCCACTTGTTACACTGCATTATTATCCCCTTTTTTAATTCATCTACCACCAGAGTTCCTGAAGGGTAGAGAATAGCACCCCCACCCCAACACTGTGCCTGGTTCAAGGTTGAGACTCAAACATTATGTGATGACTGAATGAACCATCAGGTCACATGGAGGAAAACTGGGGTTTGGGGGAGAACATTGGTACATCTGCGACTCAAACTCTTGGCTCTGGGTTCACGGATTTTTCCTTTAAAGACAAAACTAGCATCTCTGATCCCACCACACAGCTCCAGCTCTGCGGAGAGACTCTCCACAAGGCATCACTCTTTTTCGCGGGTGGCAGAACCTTCCGTGAGTTCACATCCCACTGCACGTAGGGCAGCCAGCCGTCCGCAGTGGGGACCACCAAGTACTGAGAGCCCTCACAGTTGTGCGGCAAGTTAAGTTTTCCAAGTTTCTTGGGAAACAGTGAGCCTCCCAACAGATACATGGAGCCACAGCCTGAGCTCCTAATATTGAGTCGTAGCTGCGTTCGACTCCAGCTCTGCCATTCGCCAGAACGTGACTTTGAGTAGGTCACACCTTACACTCGAATTTTCTCCAAGATAGGGATGAATATAACGACCCTTCACAATTGTGCAGAAAATAGGTAACAGTATCAGTGCTGTATACATTTTTCATGTACCTTGTTATTGAATCTCTGTAAATATATCGACATAGCAGGAGCCCAATAAATGCTCACCATGAGTGGCATCAAGCTATGCTTGGTCTGTACAACAATCTGTTCTCTTTCCATAATTTTTCTGAGCCCTGAATCCTCCTTAGCCCTCTGTGTTGACCTCCTAGACCTTGAGAGCGCATGGGAAGAAGAATTCTAATTCAAAAAAAATTTTAACGTTTTTTTTTGAGAGAGATGGGGAGGGGGGTAGGGGCAAAGAGAGAGGGGACACAGAATCCAAAGCAGCTCCAGGCTCTGAGCTGTCAGCACAGAGCCCGATGTGGGGCTCAAACTCACGAACCATGAGATCATGACCTGAGCCGAAGTCGGACACTTAACCAAGCCACCCTGCCCCAGAAGAATTCTCATTCAAAAAAGAAAGAATTACACCGTCCTCTGATATGTTTGTAGATCCCCCATAGTTGTGTTTTGCATAGCTTCTGTGATCCTTATTGTGATCAATGTTTTACAAGATGCTTTGATATACTCCAGGGGAAAAAAGGCTGCAGAGGAATCCTAAGTAATGGTAGAAACCTATAGAAGAGGTATTCCCCTGAAGGCTCAAGGCATTTTCCCAAATGGGCCCATGTGCACTGCATGTTTTTTTTTTAATGTTTTAAGTGTTTATTTTTGAGAGAGAGACAGAACATGAGTGGGGGAAAGGCAGAAAGAGAGGGAGACACAGAAGCCAAAGCAGGCTCCAGGCTCTGAGCTGTCAGCACAGAGCCCGACACGGGGCTCAACCCACGGACTGCGAGATCATGACCTGAGCCGAAGTCGGACGCTCAACCGAATGAGTCACCCAGGTGCCCTCCACAGTTTCATGCTCCTCTGAAAGAAGGGCCAGTCCACTTCTGGTATTCAAAATCCAGCCAAACGGTCTAAGCATCCAGGAACATGGTTATGTCTATTTCTGGGAATTCCCAAAGGCTTAGTCACCCCAACTTTTATATATCTCACAAGATAAAACAAAAATCTCCAACCCATGTGCCAAAGGTCCTTGAAGGATTGGATTAAGGCGGGCAGTTTCAAATTTGACCATACATGAGTGTCATCTCTCACCTAAAAAAAAAAAAAATGAGTGTTTTGTAATACACCTACCTTTTTTTTAATTTCAAGTGTATTTGATATTGTTATAAGTAAATGTATACCTGTATAAGATCATTACTGAATTTGTAATAGCTCTTTGTAATTATACATTTCCCTACAAAATAAGTATTCAAAGGATTAATATAACTTACAATTTCATTGTGGGGAAATTGACAAGGGGCGTGTTTTGCAAAATGCTTGGTTTGAAAAGCAATGCCAATACCAGCAGCGTTAGGATTCTTCTAAGTCAGGATCCAGCATCTGAGTGGACCAGGAAGGCAGCTTTCCGAGCAACTCAGAAACATATGTATGTTGCAGAGTGACCTTGAGAAGGATCTTTCTGCTCCCGAAGATGGAGCTATTCGGGTCTCTCTGCCAACCTAATCCACCACGCAGCCCTGGCACGAGATGCAGGGAGAGCTAATCTTTCCTCCTTCCATCTGGGGGGGGCCCGGGCTGGGGTTGGGGGAGCACAGCAGCAGCTGCCAGCCGAGGGCTACCAGGAGGAATGAGTGGGGGGGGAAAGGGCAGCACAGGCACCACCCAGACAGACGCGAGGGTCTCTCCTCTTTCCTCCCGGTCTCTCTCCGTCAGCCCCCAATGACAAAGTAGCGGCAGAAAGTAAGTCTGGCGGCCACGTGGCCAGGAGAACACAGAGGTAAGGAGCAAGGTGACTAACCTCATCAAGCCATCACAAATTAAATACTGTCTGTGCAGGAGAGTTCACCTCCAGCTTGCTCTGGGAGCAGGAAGCTGAGATGTTCCTGTGCTTGGACCAGATAGAGGCTGCAAGCCAGGTAGCCAGCCTAGGTGAGGACAGATGCGTGAACCACACGGACAGCAGGTGTGTGTCGGGTTGGCAACTATTACCAACGGTACACACCGGTCACCGAGGCAGGTCACCCCCTGCCACTTTGGGTGACACGGACCTGGACCCTGTTAAACCTGACTGAAGGCTCCTCTCTTCCCCACTGACCAGCGTTTCCAGAGGAGCAGGCCGCTGGGCGAGCCATGAACTCCATCCACCGTGCCTTAGTTTCCACGCAGGAGAAAGGGTGCTATTATACCCGCCTTCCCCTCCACAGGGGGCCGAGAGCCTTAATTAAGTGGTGGTTTGTGAAGTGCTCTGAGGTTACCGGATGGAAGCTGAGCTCTGAGTGCAAACTATTATTGTTAATTAATTATTGTCAGCGGAATTATTACTCTGTGTTTTCAGGTCTAGGAGCCCTTGTTTACAGCTCTAAGAGTGCTTTTGTTTGATATATTTTCCATTCTCCTCTCCACCCACGTCTAATGTCCCCTTTCGTCCCCTTCCCCTTTCTCTTGGCCCTGGCTGGAAAGCAAAGCATTTAGCTTCCCCCTTGCACCTCAGACATAAGCAGCTTTCATAGAGGAAGAGAAATGCTTAGGAATGTAAATGTAAACTGAAACACACGAAAGAAGGGATCTAAGACAAAATACGTGTTAGCGTTGGCTGGGCAACACAGACCCCCCCAGTGGTGGGGGGGGGGGGAGTATGCAATTAATCCTAAACAGAATATAGAGCTGAAATATGGAAGTCTCTTTGCCAAGATGGTTTCTGCCGGTGCATGATTATGACCTCCGAGGGGCAATGATACCCAAGATGAGGAGAAGGCGTCAGAAATTCTCAGAGCAGTGAGCCTATCGACAGGACCAGGAGGCCCCCTTTTTACAACACCCTCCCTCCGCACTCCAACCCCTGCAAAACAAAAACAAAACAAAAACAAAACACAAGGCCGGCTCAACTTTAATTTCTATCTTCAATTAGTTAGGATAACAATCCTATAGAATTTCTAGAATAAAGTGTGCCTCTGAGATTAAAAAGAGGGAGACCAGAGGCATTAGGGGAACAAAGCAAACCGGATGGAACAATGCGTGACTTCCCATCTTGGCTGCCACCTGGCGCTCACCAAGCTGGCATCTGAATCAAGGGCATTGTGGATGCAAGACGAGAGAATCCCCAGTGAACTGTAGCTTTTATGAATAAATTGTACTTGCCAAAATTGGTCGGTTGTTTGTGGACATTGATTTATTTTCTCTGATTCTTTCTGATTGTTATATTTTGGATGGTGCTTACTGATGTGAAAAAGCCATCTAGTATTGCTGATAAATCTAGAGATAACGGCAGAGGTCAAAAAAGTGGAAGGAAGGAAAAGAAGGTGTGCTTGCCACACAATGGTAAAACTTTCTTATGTAAAGAACAACTCGCTGGGGCCATTTACAGGCCCTTTTGCCCTGTTTCATAATTGTATAATTGGTGGGGTCACTTGTTTCTTTCTTCCCCTTCTGGAGTTAAAGGCAAAATGGAAGGGGCTGTGTTTTATCTGGGTGTTCAGACATCGCGTTGCATTTATTTTTTACTTCTTTTCCTTCCCCTGGTTTTTCCTCTGCACATGCGTGTGCAGTGTGTGAATGCGTGCGTGTGCGTGGGTGCGTGGGTGAGAGAGAGAGAGAGAGAGAGGGCAGAGAAAAGAAGGTGAGAGCAGGCTTTCAGCGTAGTCACAGCACCAGTGGAGATCAGATTTTTCTTAAGACTCCTTTGAGTGGAGACACCTAACATTTTCAAGGTCACGCAATGGGCGCCTTCGATGCCCTCAAGGTGAGCCCGAACCTCTCTGATTCCCTGGGTCTCCCCGCTCCCTATACTGGAGTTCTAGGGCCAAGCTTACCTCTTAAAAAAGGAGCGGGAACTCAGTTAAACTTTCAAGTGGGATGGTTAGGCATTGAATGTGGAAACACGGGGAGGGGAAGCGGGGATGAGAAGGTGGCAAAACGTGCTGACTGACTCTGTTCCACCTTTGTATCGCAACTCTTGAAACAATTACACCTAAATAGGTCAACGGGGAATTGGGGATAAGTGGATAAAGCCTTAGCTAATTACCCCGATGTTGCAGAATGCCTGCTTTTAAATCCTGAGTCGGATTTCATCACAGAAGCTGAGAAGATCTCCCAACATCCAAATGCATTTGAAAATTGACCAGAGGGGCACTCTATCCAAAGAGATAGCTTGTTCCGTAATAGGGTAACAGACGTAACAATTGCCAGAGACAGGAGCATACAATGGCTCGTCTCTGTGCTGGCTTCCCGGTGTCCATTCAAAGGAGCAGCACAGCAGACAGAATTAAGGAGTGAGTGCTGGCTCTGATCATTTTTCACATCCTCCCTGTCAGGCTGGGTCTCCTCAGCAGAACAAACCTCAAATTCATACAACAGAGACACACAGAAAAAGACAAGGAACATCTGCGATCAATTGGTGGGGAGACATTAATAATGGAGATGCTGAGGTTGCGGGAGGGAAGATATTTTATTAAGCCTCGCTTTTAGATACGCGTTGTATTTTGAGTTATCTTCACTTTTCAGTAATCTTGCAGGAATGAGGGGACAATGTGGGTCCGTTTTAAAGAACACAAGCCCTGGGGCACCTGCGTGGCTCAGTCGGCGGCTCGGGTCATGATCTCGCGGTCCGTGAGTTCGAGCCCCGCGTCGGGCTCTGTGCTGACAGCTCAGAGCCTGGAGCCTGCTTCCCATTCTGTGTCTCCCTCTCTCCTCTCTGTCCCGCCCCCATTCATGCTCTGTCTCTCTCTGTCTCAAAAATAAACATTACAAAAAATAAAGAACACGAGCCCTCTTGAGGTAAATTGTCACTAAAAAGACTAGTTTTTTGCCATCAGCCTAACTTCAAGTTGATTTATTTCGGGAACAATCTGGAAACTCTCACAGAAAATGGTTTGGATGAGCCTCCACCGATAGCTTTTGAAAAAAATCTTTCCATGAACTCAGTGAAGCAGGTGGTCCAGAAAATACCTTCCCACACGTTCTTTCTCAACCACAAATCTATCCTACCCCCTCCACTCACAAAGCATCGCCCATGGAAGGTCTGGTGTTGAAACTCTACCATCAGACCCCATGCTAGTTGGTTAGCTTATATTTTAAATATGGTTTGGTTTGTTTTCCATTTGGCCGTCTCCTTGCTAAACATCTCAAATCACATATTTGCATAGGGCAAGAATTACATCAATTTCAGTTTTTGTTGTTCAAAATCTCAAATACCACCATTTTGCAGAGAGCTGCAATATGGCTGATGTTCCGTCAATGGTGATAAATGAACCGAATTGATCTAAGAACATTTATTGAGTAGCGATTATGCATGAGGCATTGCAATGTTTGCAAAAATTTAAGAGTCCTTACCCTCAGGAAGTTTGTAAGCTAATGGGAGGGAGGGCCATAAGCAGAAGACATATGAATACACATAACTGAGGAAGAATAAACGGGCAAAACATGAGTGGTACACATAACATGCTGTAAGAATACAGAGTAAGAAGGAATTTGCCCTGGGCGCCTGGGTGGGTCAGTAGGTGGCGTTCAGGTGAACCTGAATCTTCGGTTCAGGTGGTGATCTCATGGTTCGTGAGTTCAAGCCCCACATGGGGTTCTCTGCTGTCAGCTCTGACCTGCTTCAAGTGCTCTGTCCCCCTCCCTCCCTGCACCTCCCCCACTTCCCTCTCTCTCTCAAAAAAAATTTAAAAATTAAAAAAAAAATTTAGCAAAAAAAGATTTGCCTGAGATGACAAGGTGAGCCTCACAAAGAAGATGACAGAGGAATTAGATTTTATAGAAAATTAGGCTTTTGGTAGAAGAGGGTGGGAAAGGACTTCTAAGCTGACAAATGTGGATGAGTCCAAACTCAGAGGAAAGTGACAGCCAGGTCCAACTATACAGGCAAACTAGCCTCTGGTTAGACAGGGTGCCCAGACCGATGTGGTAAGGTCAAAGCCAAGTTTTCCTTCAGAATTAGCTCACCTGCTTGCTTCTAGGAGTAAGGAATTCTCTTCAACACCCAGGAATCGGAGAAATCACGTGACTTGCAAAATCACCTTATCACAGGAAGGCAGGGTCCACAAAAGTGATCTTGGAGCCCCACTCCCAGGTATCAGACAGATGAGGGCCCTGAGTTCCCCAGATGTCACTTCTGTAAAATCTCCAACCCCCACGCCCATGGGTCTTCTGAGAGGCCCCACACTGTCACAGGTACAGAGCTTTCTGCCAGACTTCAGAACAAGAATTTCACCTCGGAGGTGAGAACGGATATGAGAAATTTCAGCCCAACGAGTGATTTTTCCCTCAAGGCTGTCATGAGCACCTGAAAACAGGGGTTTATAATGGAAGTGGCATCGCAACTGTGACTACGTGGGCCGCAGAAGTGTGACACTGTCCTTAAGTACAGGAACTATAATAAGAAGCAGCATTTGAATGGTGCTCAGAAGGACGGCCAGGATACGCGCTCCTCCTTTTCTAGATCACCACGTCTCCCAATCTCTTACATTTCTAGCAAAAAAGACACACAAGTTAAGGGGGGGGGGGCGCGACAACAACAACTTAGCGCAAGAACAGGAAGTTTGGTAACAAGAGAAAAAATCAATTATGAAGGATGCTGGTCTCTGACTTGAGGCAACTGTCACAGGGAAGCTGTCATAACCTCAGGGCTCTTGGAGAGTTCACCAGGGTTCAATTCCCTCCTGGCCCCAGCCGGAGCCTCTTGCAGAAATTCCCAAGTATCATGCCGGAGCCAGTTACCTTAACATTCCATTCGAGTTTAGAATCAAACTGCAACTCTTTGCTAAGGAGCTGTAGCCAATGTGAACACAGAAGGAGGTTCTTTCTCCAACAGTCGCATAAACCACTCCATTGATCTGCCTCCATGTACCGAGATCATCTAGAACGTCATCAAATTAGTAAAAATGCCCCAAGTCACAAAAGGAAACAATTGAAATTCACACAGGACATCAGGTTAAAAAAAAAAAAAAAAAAAACTAGCAGAAAATAAAAATCACCCATTCGTCATCAGAAAACCACGTGTGAGCGTGTATGTGGTGTGTGTGTGTGCGTGTGTGTACGTGAGTATGTACATTCACACGTTGTATACACAGTTCAAAGCTATAAGCAAGGTTTTACATTGCATATGCCTATGTAAATATCTTTTGATACAGCAGGACTATAGCAAAAGGTGTGGGTCTCGGGCTTTCCCCCCACGTGAAATAGGGGACAATTTAGCTAATTTACCTTGACTTTCATTCTGTTAGTAGAGTTCTTAGCCTCTTTGGATGGTTTGCTGATTTAAAGAATAACAAAAAACCCTCCTCCACATTTAGCTTAAGATAGCATTTATTGAGGGGTGTTTGATGTTCCAGGAAAAAAAGGCACATTAGTGTGGGGCAACCTCTGTATTTATACACTGAGGTTCTGAGAAATCCTGCAAAAAGCCCACGGATTTTCCCAAAACTCATTTCCCCACACTATTTAATATTCCCCATGCTGATCTTAATTATTTTTCTAACATGACAATTTTCCGTAGGAGCCCATGTGGGCAATTCTGGCGCTAAAGGCCGCGTGCACTCTGTATAGAATATAACAGATTAGAGGCCGAGGTCACCCGGACAGGCTGCAGTGTGGACAAGCAATATCCATCCCCTGGCTCATGTTCCAACGCGGAAGTTCTTACACTAGAGAAATGCATCTGGCCACCTACTCTCTCTCCTCACTGGATCATGCCCATCCTGGGCAGCTGGGGCAAAGACTGGAGGTTAAGGGTAAAGTTTTAGCAAGTACCTTTGGTAATAAATCTAACGTTACAGTCTCCAAATGGTTTCACCTCCACACATTCTGGAGACATTCTGGAACTTCATCTCTGATCTCTGTTGTATCTATTGTTCAAATGGTCCTGAACTTGGGAGAATAGAAAGGTACCGTATTGACACCCTAAATTTAACTAGCAACGGAAGCGCTCCCCCCCCCCCGCCCCAGCTTACACCCAGTAAATCGCTACTACAGTACTGAGCTCACTTCGCAGGTGCACTATTCACAATGGCTTCTTTTCCTACCCATGGGATGCTCTCAAGACCGACACGAGGAGCAGAACACACGGAAAGGTCTCCCAGGCAACTTTGCTAGCTGAATATAGTTCACCGGCCTGTTAATGCTTAAAGTGAATTCTTTGACTTAAAGCCCTTTAAAAATCGTCAAACGCACCTGGGAAGAGTGCATATTAAGCTGTGTAGACATCCTTGACACGAATGAGCTGATTAGATGCCACCTTGGAAGCAGGTCTGGAGGATGAGGAGAAAGCAACAAAGGATAGTGGGGGGTATTGGAGAAGATACTGGGGGGACTGGAATCGATAAGGCTACTGAGCAAAGGGACAGAGACAAGGGAGGGGAGTACGGAGTACTCAAAAGAGATGGCTTGATCCAGGCAAGCCACACACCAATGCTCATTCCTGATCACGTGCCTGTGGATGCTTTGGAGAGAATCCATCACCATTTCCTCACTAAGCACCCGGGGCACCTACTCGTTCATCAGGTTCATCTTTATATTCAAAAATATATAGGGGCACCTGGGTGGCTCAGTCGGTTAAGCGTCCGACTTCGGCTCAGGTCATGATCCCTCAGTCTGTGAGTTCAAGCCCCGTGTCGGGCTCTGTGCTGACAGCTCAGAGCCTGGAGCCTGCTTCAGATTCTGTGTCTCCCTCTCTCTCTGCCCCTCCCCTGCTCACGCTCTGTCTCTCTCTGTCTCAAAAATGAATAAACTTAAAAAAAAATGTTACAAAAGGCTTTTGACCAGGTTTTCTCAACCACGTCGAGATCAGCTCTCAAGCGGTGGTGACTTTTCTGAGATGGTGCAGGTGTATGGCCAACGGTAGAACCCACGGACCCTAACATCCAGCCTGCTGCATCAAGCGTAGAGTCAGGCTCTTATACATATTAAAGGTGAGACGGCTGCCTCTTTCCAGAAAGTTTACGTTGTTACAAACTCTTCTAATAACCTCCGAAAATAACGAGGACCAAGGTCTCTTTCCTTCTCGTTGATACGACAGCCTAATAATTTGAAGTCTGTGAGGCACATCTTACATAAATAAAAGGCCTACAATTTATCAATGACTACAACCTTAGCAACAAGCACACCAATTTACTATCTCCTTTCTTCTTTCAGGTGCTCAGGACTGGCAGGCGGGAGAAAAGAGAGTCATCTGCTCATTCTATTTTGTAAAATCCCTCCCTGCAAAAGGACTTTTGGTTTTAAAAGAAGCCCAAGGAAGTGACCTCTGTTGTTAGAGCCCACTCTCCGGATTCTGCTTTTCTCTCACCAGCCTGCACACATCCTACCTGAATAGGGAGGTGACAACGTGGAGAGAATTGTAACATGCCTTTCTCGAAACCCAGGAGACAGCCACGCAGAGGCAGCTGGAAGGGGAGAAGGGGACCATGCAGGAACTCAGAGAGCTCATCCGGAAGTGGCTGTGCTAGGCGACGTGTGCCCTGTGCTTTGAGGATCCGCCCTCAGAGCAGTCTCCAGCCAGAGAAAGTTCTAGTTCTTCAAGACTCAAGCTCCCCCCACACCCGCCCCCGCACTGCACGGTCACTGTCTCGTCTCAGATGGTCACTTTTTCGAAGCTCCAAAAAGAATCACTGCCATTCTGAGAGAAAAGGATTACAGATTTAATGTTGAACAGGACTTAACACCAACGATAGTCTGTATTAGATGATTCACAGGACCTCACAGGACTGTATTAGATGAATCAAATGGACCTCAAGTCAAATCTGGTGCCTCCCACTTGGAGTGAAACCCACTGAACGCAGCTACACATAATTGGAGACATGTATGGATTGAGAGGCAACATGTGGCAACGTGTGACCCTCCTCCACGATATTAGCATGAATGAATACATTAGATCACCAATGTCACTGCCCCTCCTCCCACAGCCCTGGGTAGAAAGAAAGAGCAGGGACGCCTGGGTGGTCAAGCATCAGATTCTCGATTTCGGCTCAGTTTTTGATCCCAGGGTCGTGGGATCGAGCCCCATCTCGGGCTCCAAGCTGAGCACGAAGCGTGCTTAAGATTCTCTCTCTCTCTCTCTCTCTCTCTCTCTCTCTCTCAAAAACTTAAATAAATAAGAATAAAGTAAAGAGCAGAAGGGCCAAGCCCACAGGACCTGATGGAGGGGCCCTAGGTAGGACAGACAGGAGAGAACCCCAGTCAGAGATCTCTGATAGTTAAGTCCAGTCCCTGCCTGTCTCCTCCGAGATGCTGCCTGAACTAATTCTAACCAGATAAATGAATTGCGACCCCCTGGCCACTAGGTTATTTCCTAGGATGCCAAGAAGGTACAGGGACCCTCTAACACCAAACCCCACTCTATGGTTCAGCTAAATATGGCCCCGTGCCCAGCAACCTCCGCCCTCCCGGCCCCCAGGCAAGCAGGCCAGCCTCGGGGCCCCTCTGCAGAGCCCCACCGCACCGTGCCTTCAAGGGCAGCAACAGCCCCATTATGGGCAAACATCGTGCATGTCATTTAAGTCTGCACCATCTGTTCTGGGCCTTCATTACGACTTCATGCTGAACATATGTGACAATTACATCTGTAAAAGGAAAATGGGATTTTTGTGATTTAGCTTCAAGTAAATGCTCCTGGTGCAAGCAAGCATGCATTTGAGCAAGGCCTTTCTTTATTTTCGTTCCTTCCCCTACACTTGAGAAACTGTTTGCCACAGATAAGTTTAGTTCTAGGCTCACCCACTGAGCTTAGAGTGACCAGAAATGAGAGACTGTAGCTCCCTGCTCTAAGAATAAAAAATAAAGTGAAATAAAATAAGATAAGATAAGATAAAATGAAATGAAATGAAATGAAATGAAATGAAATAAAATAAATAAAATAAAATAAAATAAATAAAATAAATAAAATAAAATCTAGGTTTATCCCAGGGATTATAATCAAGTCAAGATGCAGTCAACAACCATACTGCAGAGCATGGGCCATGCAGGCTGATCTCTAGAGCTGAGTCTTTGCCCAACCACTTGCCAACCCTGTGACTTCAGGGCAGGTTGCCCTGAATCTTGTTGTCTCTGCATAATGGAAATAATACCAGCAATGCTGTCATAGAGTCATGAGGAGTAAGGAGAGAAATCACACAAGGCAGTCAACACAGTGCCTGGCACACAGGGAAGGCACAAGACACAGGGTAGCTTCATCATGGGTTCTCCGTTTTCCCAACCTGGAGGTGGGGGGGGATTCTTGACATTGAATAGATAGGTAGTTGGAAATAGATCTAGCCCTCACTCTTCAGCGGACTAGAGTCTTCCAATGACAAACCAGAAGGCTTAACGCCTGAACAGCTGTTTTTAGTATGTGTGTGTGGATGTGTGCGAGTGCAGACATTCATAGGTAGAGAGATAAAAGAGAGAGACAGAGAGATGGCAGGCACAGAGAACACAGGAAAAATAGGAGACCATATTTATCATTTTAATAACGATTTCCTCTGATAGCGGGATCGGAGAAACAGAGGAGGGAGGAAGTTTAGAAAAAGAAACCAAAAAATACCCCAAGTAAGGGGCTATATGAAGACTCTCGAGACTACTGTCTGAAGAGTTAGGGGTCGAACACATGGATGAATGTAACAACGGGGGGCGGGGGGGTTCTCTGTTCCTGACAGCCAACACAAGGAGCTATTATAGAATGCCCTGGATGTATTTGCATATATGCCAACCGGGTTAAGTTAAAATAAAATAGTTCTGAAACGTGGGAAACGGAACTCACCACCTGCCTCACCTGCCTCACCTGCCCCTCAGGAGGGTTTGATAATTTGGAAAAGCACAAGTTAATCCCCTCCTACTGACGGGCACAGGGCACCAGGAGTGTGGCCGGGAGACTGACTGCGTGGCTCACGTCGGCAGCAGTCAGAATGAGCCAGGGTCCAGGAAAACAACTGTGCGCAGGGCCAAGGAGCTAGTTAATCCTATCTGAGCACTGCAGAGGGGTGGGGGAGAAGTCTGCCCCCTGAAAGCAGGTAGAAAAAGACCGGTAACATGCCCATGCCACATGGGGTAGATTTAATGAGCTTAACACTTCAGTCGGTTGCTTCTACCCCTAAAAGCAAAGAAAAAGCTTAGGGCCACCTGGCGAATAGTAATTGCTAGCTCTCCATCCGGGAGCAGATCAGGCAGAGCAATAATAGATTTCTTTTTTCTCCTAGAAGAGGTAGCGGCAGACAGCTAGCTATGCTCAGCCGATACAAACTCTGCTTGGTAAGGGCCTCTGCGGCACCTGTGAGCCCAGAGTAGCATCGATTGCCCATGCATGGGGGGCCTAGATGATTCTATGGCACTCAGTACACCCAAGGCATTGCATGGAGGGCTTGGGGATATACTCAGTCCCCAAATGGTAGCGCTTGACAGATGGGGAGTAAGGGCGGGGATCCATCCAGGGAAATGGAAAGTGACATGTGTTAGGGCTGTGAAGTCTCTTAATTCTACCCTTCACCTTGTTCGCTCTGGAGACCTGAACACACATAGTGATCACCAGCAAACTGAGAACTGAGTATCCTCCTCATTAATCTGCCAAAGTACCTCAGAGCCCCCACAATGTAAGGTTTGGGGTAAACCCCGCTGTCCAATACAGCTTTTTTCTTTTTTGTTGAGGTCAAAATGCAACATTCTATTTCTCCCCTTATACCTACCCCTTGTCCAGGTGGGCCTACCTTGAAGACATGGAAAATGAGAGTACGCACGGGACCTAAGCCCAGAAGACCATTACCGGGGGGAAACGATTCTGTTGGACTGATTTCTACCTTCAAGATACAGAATTCCACGCGCTAGAATAGATGACCCAGTGGACCTCCAAACTTAAACATTTGGTTTCGGCTACAACTCCTCCTGCCGTGAGGACAGAGGGAATGGACAGAGGGATTGGAAGTGACTTCTTAACATTTCTCTGGTGTGGGGAGAGGCAGCAAACTGTTCTCTCCTTTCTAGAACTGGAAATCAGGAAAGTGCGTTCTCCCTTTTCAACATGGTCACCCCAACAAGTGGGGGTTCACTAGACCTTCCTTCCCTCTTGGGCCACCCCAGGAAGGAGATGCCGAGGACGGCTTTGCTGCTCAGAGAGCTATTTCGGCATTCCATGCATTCTGACCTCCTCTACAGGCTTGAACTCCTCACTTCCTTCTGAAGTGCTTTCACTGTGCAGCCAAGAAAAGGCAAGTGTGGAGAGAGGAGTCGCAACACTCCCAGTGCAGAGAAGACTGAAATTTCTAAGTAGGCCTGGTTTGTTTGGGAACCAATTCAAAGGTTAATTTAGAGAGAACCTCCTGGTAAGCACACCTGCTCACACACAAAAGCCTGCATCATCTTTTATTTTTTAACTGAAACTTGGGTGACAGGGCTGCAGCCACATTTCAAAGATCCTCTGGTTCAATCCTCCTTCTCCATTTTATATATAAGAGAAATGAATGAATCTTCCAAGGCTCAGGCTGTCTGAATGCTGTGGAGTGTTTTCCCTACTGCCTTGTCGATGACTCAATCTCTGCCTTTACCCGTCGTTCTCTCTGATCATTACCTTTTGGTCTATAGCTTCCCACTTTTGAGAGATTTTTTAAAATGTCTATTTAGTTAATTTTGAGACAGAGAGAGGAGGTGGGGGGGCAGAGGGAGGAAGAGAGAGAGAGAGAGAGAGAGAGAGAGAGAATATCCAAGTAGGCTCCGCACCGTCAGCACAGAGCCCAGCACAGGGCTCGATCCCATGAACCGTGAGATCATGACCTGTGCCGAAATCAAGAGTCAGAGACTAAACTGGCTGAGCCACTCAGGCAACCCCCATTTTTGAGAGATTAAGTCTTGCTTAGTTCAGAGTGTATCCCAATCATCAGTCCTCAAGTTCCTGCCCCCTCATTGGCAGTAATCCTCCTCACTTGGAAATTGGGGTGAGGTTGTGGGGAGAGAGGATAAAATATTACAGTTTTCACTCAATCACATTAAAAATTATAGCTGAGGGGGCGCCTGGGTGGCTCGGTCCATTAAGTGTCTGACCCTTGGTTTCAGCTCAGGTCACGATCTTCCAGTTTCCTGAATTCGAGCCCTATGTCGGGCTCTGTACAGACAGTGCGGAAAGCGCTTGGGATTCTCTCTGTCTCTCTCTGTCTCTCTGTCTCTCTCTCTCTGTCCCTCCTCACTCATGCTGTGTCTGTCTCTCTCAAAATAAATATGTAAGCATACAATAAATAAAATATTCAAAAAAATAAAAATTATAGCTGAGATTCACTAGAAGGAACCATGGACTGGATGACTTCCTGCCTGTCCCCCTACCTCCAGGATCCCCCTGTCCACACCATTATGCAAATCTGATCCTGTTGGTGCCCTGTCTCTTGACCTTTAGTGGTGCCCCATTTGAACCCAGGTATCTGACACCTGGGGGTCTTCAGACATAATTCAATAACATTAGGGATGTTTCTAATGTATCTTTTCATTTCTGATAATATAAAAATTAACACAGGCATTTTCTGGGTCACCAGGATGCTGGCCTCCTAATGGAACACAGCCAAGCAATCGAGTGTTTGTGTTTGTGTTTACGACAGCGATGGTGACAACTTATACTTGTTTAATACTGAAAGTTAATGAGAAAAGGGCATAGGCCAGCCAAATACATATGTTTTGCTTTCTTTCAAAGTGAAAGTCAAATGACCTCAATGTTCACTGTGTGAATGAAGATTTCCCAGTAGCTGGCACAGAGAGGATAGTAGAAAGTGAGTCACCGCACGGCATATGGTAATAGAAGTATGACCCACACAAAAAAGCCTGCGCAGTGGTGGTCAGTACCTCATATGACTGCATTTAGACAAACGACCTCGTGCACCATGTTGAACTCTGTTGTTAATTTTTATTTTGTTGGCTTTCGGAGTTTTGTGTGCGTTTGGACATTTCTTCCGATTTTTTTCAGTTTGATTAGAGCTACAAAGACTGTATTCCTTAATATGCTTGCACATAAAAAGCTATGTTATAATAAACAATATTTTAGTCAATATTGAGGGTAGATGGGTGAATCAGTCAGGGTCCCAACAGGAAAGAGCTGGCACTTGTGGAAGGATTTCACTGATAAGAATTGAATGAAGGGGTATGAGCAGGGCTGAGGGACCCAATGAAGGTTGGTAAGGAATCCAAGAACCAGCAAGACTGGCTGAGGGTCAAAGAGAGGCCCACCGGAGAGCAGAAAAAGGTAAAGCATCTGGAAGGCGGGTGCTTGACTGGAGAAATAGCCTACAGAAACCAAACTGCTTCCAGAATATGGCCTGAAGCAGGGAGGAAGTAGGGGAATAATACCTGTTTCCTCTTCCCACCACTCTCCAGTGCCTCCCCGCTCTCCCAACCATCTAGAAACAGCGGCAAAGCAAACCCGGATAGTGCAATCCATTGAGAACAACCTTCTGGCCCACAGAGCAAGGCAAAGAAGGGTAGACACGGGTGTGGGAGCATCGGCAAAGAATAACCACAATAATAGGGATTTTTATTTTTCCCTTTAGAAGTGGAACGTACATTATTCAAGTTTGAGAAACACTGTCCTGAAAGCTGATATCCATAATGTTGCCCCCAAGAGACCCCTTTGCCTGGAGTCGGCCCACCTCTCCACCCTAATTTCTAGCCATGTGAAACTACCAGCAACTTCAACCAATTTCAGTCATGGTTCAAGCCTCTCTCCTTTCTCCAACATTAAATTCCCTGCCAAATCCTAATCCCACCTGCTTCTTTACCTTCAGTCTACAAACAGTAACTCAACTTGCAAGATTCAACAAAAATATCAATCCTTCGACAAAACCTTCCTGATTCTCTTTTGCACAGATGAAACAATAAACTATTCCTCCTCTGGATTCCTAGTGCAATATCAGCACACTGGTACAAGAGCACTTAAGATAGTATGATAATGGTTGTCCTTAGCACTAGAGTTATATTCCTAAAGGGGAAAGTACAGCTCTGTATTTCACCAATTTAAAAGAGTCTATCGTGTAACAGAACTCAATAACTGCTGGGAGGAAAGGAGGGAAGGAAGGGGGAAAGGAAGGAGGGAGGGAAGGAAGGAAGGAAGGAAGGAAGAGGAAGGAAGGAAGGGGGAGGAAGGAAGGAAGGAAGGAAGGAAGGAAGGAAGGAAGGAAGGAAGGAAGGAAGGAAAGAAGAAGGAAGGAAGGAAGGGAGGGAGGAAGGGGAAGGATAGGAAACATTAAATAAGACCACATGAGCATCTAAGTTTTGTCATTATATGGTCTTGAGCAATGTATAGCTTCTCTATAGATCTCAACATTCTTCAATAAAATGAAGAGAATAATATCAAGGTCCTCATGGATCTTGAAAGTACTAAATAAGGAAAGACAAATGCAAGCTCCCAGCACAGTAACTGACTTACTGAAGACAAGAAGGAATGTTTATTTATCTATTCATCCACAGTCTTTAGTCTTTCAGGGAAATGAAAACATTTGAAGCTCTGATCCAGCCAGTTTTCTAGATCTACTCCTGAGCCTAACAGAGCAAGTGTGTGCCCCATGGATAGATCTGTCCATGGGTGCTTTTATTTCCCTCTAGACAGGAAAAAAATGATGCTTGGCTGAGCAGGAAGGAAGAAAGTACACTGTTAAAGAGATATGGATGGAAACACGTGTTCTTTCTGTTGAAGAACAAAAACAATATATATATATATATATATATATATATATATATATATATAATTTTCCTTCAGATGACTGACTGACTGGATGGATGGATGGATTTTCTTCGGTAAGTGAATATGTTACTTGCATGACTGGTTTCCCTGAAACACAGCTAATTTTACCCAAGGATAGAAATTTTAAACCCATGCAGAACCCACAGAAACCCCCAACTATATGGGAAGGAGAAGCATGAAATCAACACCCACTGCCTAAAATCAAGTTAAATCAACTCAGTCATTAAGATCTTACCTATAAGGTCATCACTGCCAGAAGATAGTACCCCAACAACCCTAAATCAGACTGAAACAAATTGAAAACAAGAAGTATTATCGAAGGCTCTAACATCTTTCATGAGTTTTGGTTTTACCCATAAATTCCCAGATGTCGAAAGGGACCTCTATTGACTCGTGTGTTTCTTCCTCCAAGTTCAAAATGAATGTCGAGTGTCTGTCGGTTGACAGAAAGGGATTTGCTCCCAGGCTCGTTCTGTTGGAGACGTTGAGCCCATCTTGTGAGTCCCTGTGTAATGAGGCCATTCTACAAATGCCAATGTTATTTTTTATTAGGCTCAACGTATTATTACATCTTTGCACTGTTGCAGTAGAAAACTTACTAGTTTATATAACTTGATTTCAGAGGTGCATACTCTACAGGTGAGCCAATGAGTTCAACAGTGGCTCCTGTTGGATAGGTACTTTCTGTAACTCAGTTGCATGTACCCTTGTAAATGACCAGAGGAAGGGAATAAACCACCTGAGCAAAGAGGGTTGAGTTGACGACTCTCTGGAATGGAGGAAATTCTTCTGGCCCAGAACTATGTGAGGTTGCGACTTTTTAAATCTTCTCCAATTTGTCTGTATCTCCTTTAAAAGGCAATGCGTAAAATCCTAATAATATAGAGCAAGCTCTTGTGAATAGAGTACTTTAAAATTTTACAGTATCCTAGTACTTTCATTTCTATCCCACTATAGCGTCTTCTTGCTGATTCATCTACAGCTTGTGATGCAGTGTGTGCTTTAGATCTTTCCTTTGATACTTCCCCCTTTTACCACATCTTAGGTATTTTGATTTTCTGGCTTTAAGCGTCCTATTTTGTATGTCTTCATTTTGAGTTTTACCTAGCTTGTCAAGGTCATGTCAATGACTTGCCAAGGTCATTCGGAAATTTTCTTTTTCTTTGCCACAAGTACATGTTATGTTTACATTGTCTCACTTCCGTGCTTGGAGCCTACAATGGTTTGACTCCCGTCTAAGGCCCGCTCTCTGAAATGCCACTTGAATGCACCTCTGGTTTGCTTACAAATTGACAACTACCTTTTGGGAATGGTGTTCAAAAGAATCATTCATCCAACGAGCAAGATCATAATGTTTAAGCTTATAGTTGAAAATATTATTTACACAATAAAAAACCTTATTGAGATTAAGAAAGATCATCATCTGCTTTCAAATAGGAAACCATATCAATTTACAAGCCTCACTTGTCAAAGTGTGGTCCATCAACAAGCAGCAACACCAGGAGCAGCTTCTGGTAGCTTCTTCGAAATGCAGAATTGCAAACCCTACTTGAGACCTCCTGAATAAAAATCTGAATTTAACAAAGCTTTGCCGACGTATATGCATATTCAAGTTTGAGAACCAGCGCTCTAGATGATTTATGCCTTTGATAAAGTACCCCATGTTTTCCTAGGTGACTATAAATTGATAGGTTAATGATTTGCCTTGTGATTGCCCAGATATGGAAGGGGCTGCAATTTTCAGGGTAATCATTCCTCAAGGGTGGCTCCACGTGTGCCCTCCAGCAGTCCACAAAAGAACTTTCTACTCCCACATAATTTCTTTGCAGAAATATTTAGAAATTGTGTTGCCACCTCAACGTACTTCAAACTTTGCTCCTTCTCACTCCCCTCGCACGCAAAGGAACACTGAATAGTTCAACAGTTTCTATAGAGGAAAAATAAGATTATTGACTTTCTTAGCGTGGGCACCAAGTGCCACATTCTTAACTGACTGGAAAGTGCAATGTTTAAGGAAAATATAAGCATAAACACACATGCTTACATTTACACGGTGGTAATTTGATTCTGAAGCCACTGACTCTTTGAATAAGCTGCTCTATGATCCCCTGGGCAACCACGTCACTTCTTTGGACCACCAGACTTCACTGTGTAATGTAGGAAGTGTGGGTTGGGACTGAGAGTCGGCTTGCAATGCTCACTCCATTACTAATTATGTGATGGTTGGCATATTGCTTAATGTCCCTCAGTTTCAGATTTACCATTTGTAAAATAGAAATAATAATGGTACCTATCTCATATGTACTTATGAGAATCAAACAATATAAGGCATGAGAAAGCACCATCTGGACCATATGGAGTACCCAACAAGTCGTTGTTGCTACTGTTGTTGTTCTAACATTAATTCTTATCAAGATCTCCAAAGATTGACGCCCCCACCCCTGAATTCATTCAATGTTTTATCTCCAGTACCTGGCATATGGAAGGGGTTCGTGAAATATGGGTTGAATTAATGCTGAAATAAATGGTGGATGGATGGATGGATGGATGGATGGATAAATGGGTCTAGGTTTCCTAATCCGTAAAATGAGAAAATTTCACTAAATAATTACCAAATTCTCTTTTAATTTTGAATATTTGAGCTGTATCAGACATAATCCCTGGGTTTCTGTTTAGCACTGATTTCCAGATGAGTCCCAATCTTAAAAGCAAGAATATGGGCAATTTCAGGAGAAAAATTGTGCTAAGGCCAAGGATAAAGTTACCAACCACACCGGAAGAAGCCAAGGGACAAAACTGTGATATCCCAGGGAACACATTCAGCCAGTCATTCTGGTTGTGAATGTCATCCATTGTTGCTTTCAGCAAACCAGGGATCCAGAAAATAGGTAAGTGCTAATGACCCCAAGGAAAAAGCAGCCTATCTATTTTCATACGCACACCTAGAAGAAATTACACCTTCCTGACAACTTGATTTAGATGAAATGTCATGAGAAAAAGAATGTGCACAATTTTTCAACAGGGGGAAAAAATCCAGTAGGGAACTCTGTCAGGTCTTGGGGGTGAGATTTTCTCAATATTAAGCTGATGATGCCCTGGGTATAAGATCAGCCCCCTTGACTTTTATTTGTATAAAGATAGTTTTCTTCACAGATTCAATCATTTGTAATCATTGTCCATGCTTGGAACCTGATCCCATCAGAGCAAGAGCTCAGAAAATATTTCTTGAATGGAATTAACCCTCACAACTACAATTCTGGGTGCTAGGAACAACAGGTTTAGGTATTTTTTATTTTATGGAACAAGGCACCAAGGCCTTGAGAGGTGAAAAATTATTTAAGTATATTTGGTAAACAGTAGTAAAGTGAGGTCTTGAACCACTGACCACCGCCCCAAAGTCAGTGCACTCCCAGAATGCCACACTGCCTTTCTGTAGCTGCAGAAGCTGAATTGGGACTAGGATTCATTCATTCAATTAATATTCATTGGGTACATGCTAGATCCTAAAGAAGTATACAATAATAAACAAATCAAGCATGATTGCTGCCTCAGGTAAACTTGTCAGGCTGGAAAAGGACAAAGATATATTGCCCGCTTCCCACAAGGACTACCCTTTGGCAATTAGATAACCCATCTTAAAAATATTTTGAAACAACATATAACCTCTCAAATGACCTAGTGATAGACTTTCAAATAGAAAGGCTTTGTAACCAGGCCGATTTCCATGTAAATCTGTCTTCTATGCCTTGTTGACTGAAACACCAACAAAGGAGGTTCTTTTTTTTTCTTGAATTTTGTTTATTTATTTTGAGAGAAGGGGGGATGGAGGGCAGAGAGACAGGGAGAGACAGAATCCCAAGCAGGCTCTGCAATGCACTGTCATTGCGGAGCTCGGAGCCCAGTGCAGGACTTGAACTCACAAAAGGCGAGAACATGACCTGAGCTGAAATCAAGAGTCGAGCGCTTAGCCAACTGAGCCACCCAGACACCCCTGAGGTGCACCTTTCTGAACACCAGTTTCATCACCTGCAAAAACTGGGAAATAATGCACATCTTGAGAAGTCATGAGAATTAAACGAACTTTAATGCGAGAAAGCCTGGAATGTAGGGTCTATCATGTTAACAGAAGCTCAAAAAACTTTATTGTCCTCCCCCTCTTTTTAATTTCCTAGCCTAAAAGCCAATGGCAAGCTCCCTGTTATTCTTCACAGACATAAAGTCTTATGAAAAGCAAACAAAAGAGGAATAGAAAGAAAAAGCAGAGTGATTGGATACCCAATTGGAATACATATCAATGGCCGAATTGGGCTCCACATTTCAGCAAAGGAGACTGGATGATATCTTCCCTGCAGCCCCTGAAACATCCAAATAGGTGGCTCAGAGCCACTGACCATGTGACTTATCTGCCTGCAGAGTTTAAGCAAGCGGGCAGCCATGATTGCATGAGCCTTAGGGATGGCTCTCCCCAGAAACCAAAAAGTGGAGTGGACAATCACCAAGGTCTCTGGCTCCAAGCATTCTGCAACTATAAAATGCTGAGCATCTTTGATGAAAATCTGACTATTAAAAATTATGATGGTGCTTCCATGATTTTTTTCCCCAATCTGTCTCTCTATTCTGTTCCACTATTCACTCCTCCTTAAACATCATGTACTCAATCCAAACTGAAATATTTGATTTTCCTTCAGTTTGTTCTGAGTTTTTGTGACTTGGATCATGCTGCTTCTCCCCATGGAATGACTCTGCTACTTCAAATCTTATCTATCCCACAAGACTGAGGCCAAACACTCCTTTTCCATCAAGCTTTCCCCGAAATACCCACCTCCCGTCCCACTGCCACCGAGAATTCAAACTCTCTCTGCTCTGATCTCGCATTGCACTTTGTATCTATTTCTTGCTGTATACTGGCTTTCTGTCTTGTAATGTTATTTCTGTATGTATCTTATCTTCCCTTTTAGGTCTGAACTTCCCTGAGGAGGGAACCACATTGGATTCCTTTTTATATCCTGATGGAACCAAACAGAGTGATTGATATATAATGAAAACTATACAAATATCCATGAGATGAAAACAAATGAAAATAATGGCAGCAGTGATTGATGATGATGATGATGATGATGATGGTGGTGGTGGTGATAAGCCTCTATCATTAATTAATGGTAACTGTGGGGGTGCCTGGGTAACTCAGTTGGTTGAGTATCCAACTCTTGGTTTTGGCTCAGGTCATTAATCCTAGGGTCGTGGGATCAAGCCCCATGTTGGGCTCCACAGTGAGCATAGAGCCTGCTTGGGATTCTCTCTTTCTCTCTCTCTCTCTCTCTCTCTCTCTCTCTTCCTCTCTCTCAAAAAATATAAATAATTAAGTAAATAAATAATAAAATAAGAAGGTAACTGGGTGTCATGCCTTCTTCTTGGGTTCTTTATATGGCTTATTTCAATGAATCCACTCAGTTAAACTTCTGTGATAGCTGTAGTTATGATCTTCATCTAGTAGATAACAGAACTGAGGCTCAGAGACGCTGAGTCACTTACCTAAAGTCCAAATTTAGAAGCAACAAGAAATAGGGTTTTAACCAAGTGATTCTTCTTCAGACATAGTAATACGAATAATAGTAATTACTGCGATGGTTAACTTTATGTGTCAACTGGACCACAGCTGTCCAGAGTTAATACTGTTTCTGGGTATGTCTGTGAGAATGTTTCTGGATGAGTTAGCATATGAATCTGTGCACTGAGTGAAATGGGTTGGCTTCCCCAGTGTGGGTGGGCATCTTCCAATCCCTGAAGGGCCTGAAGAGGACAGAAAGGTAAGGAAGGAGTTCATGCTGTTTTTTTCCTGCCTCACTGCTTGAGCTGAGGCATCTAGTCTCAGTTGCTGCTGCGTGTGGACTAAGATTCAGATCATTGGCTCCCCTGGTTCTCAGGCCCTCAGACTTGGACTGGAATCATAGCTTTCCTGGACTTCCAGCTTTTAAATGGGAAATTGTAGGACTTCTTAGCCTCACAATTGCAGGTGTCAATTCATCATAATAAACTAGGTGATAGAAATAAATAGATAGATAGATAGATGATATAGAAGATAGATAGATAGATAGATAGATAGATATGAAAAGATAGAGATAGAGGTATATAGAGATAGATGAAGAGGTAGAAGGAGACAGACAGAGAGAGAGACAGAGAGAGAGAGAGAGATGCCCTATTGGTTTTGGTTCTGTTTCTCTGGAGAACCCTGACAAATATAATTACCTAGCTCACCTTCTCTCTTGCTCTTATGTTCCCATAATTTTAGGAAAGCACCCCTGTAATTTTAGAACTATGTAGCTTCTGAAGAAAACTTTCAGACTCATTTCTTCTTTATATTCTTTTCTCCCCCTGTCTTTCAAAAATGAGGCTTCTAACAACCACTTAGTGAAAGGACATCTGTGGTTAATTCTGAGCGGACCAGAACTAAAAGGACACCCCCCCACCGAGCAAAGACAAACCTTTGATGCACACTGAGTCCCGGCTGAGTCAAGCGCTTTCAACTTCCTTTCAAAGGAGTCATTCCTACAGGAATCTATTTAGAGCCCTGTAGATATTAACAAAAGCAGACAGCATGGGACAGCACTACATCCACTGAGGATGGTGAGAGAGAGGGGATCCCCAATTTCCTCCTTCATCCCACAGGTCAAGTTAAGTTGGTAAATCTCGTTGCAGCATGTGGACACCCTAAAGAAGTGGGTCTATCTTTACCAGTTAGCATTCTAATGAGGAGACACGTGGTTACATATGGTCAAGGGCTAAAATGGGTGCAGGCAGAATAACTGGGGAAGGGGAGAGAAATAATAAAAAAAAAAATAGCCTTGGGTCTAGCACAAGGGTAGGGTGTGATGGCCAGAGAAGAGGGTGATGGGATTCCAGAATCTCTGAGCTCTCTGCAACTCATCTTCCCCTCTGGACTGGTCCTCGGGGGTTCGAAGGTAAACAGAAGCGGTATAATTTGGGGGTTCATTAAAATGGCGTGGGCTGCGATTCTATGAAAGTTCTTAACACGTGGATGGAGAATAAGGATCTTGGTCATTCCCTGACTTGCCCTCTCCTCTGTCGCATTACCATAGCCCATTGTCTTGCTTTGCATTGAGCTCTTTCTAGTCTGGGGCACCATTTTCTCTGTATTATGAATTTGTTCAGCTCTTTCTGCTTCCACTTGCCATGTACAAACATAGCACGTGGCCTTATGCTTTGTGGACACTCAAGAAACATTAGGGGCACCTGCATGGCTCAGTTGGTTAAGCGTCCAACTTCCAGCTTCGGCTCAGGTCATGATCCTGCTGTCCATGAGTTCGAGCCCCATGTCGGGCTCTGTGCTGACAGTTCAGAGCCTGGAGTCTGCTTCAGATTCTGTTTCTCTCTCTCTCACTGCCCCTCCCCCTCTTGTGCTCTGTGTGTGTGTGTGTGTGTGTGTGTGTCTCAAAAATAAACATTAAATTTAAAAAAAAAAAACACTTATGGGGGCATGATTTTACAAAGATAGTCTAGTCTTTTTATCTTTGGCACTTAGCACATGATCAATAAATGCTGAATGGAATGGGATGAGGAATGTGCGGCCAAGGAAGGGTCTTTTGGAGCTCAGTGAACTCAATTGCCTGATTTCGGATAGCTGCTGTACCTTGGCAAGAAGGTATCCATCTCCAAATTTGAAGCATAAATTCCATTTAATTAGTGACATGAACTAGACGCCCACAGCTGCTGTTTCTTACAATGGCCAAAGGCCTGGGGGGAATCACAGCAATGAGTGCAAAATCAATCAAAGGGGCAGGGAGGGAAGAGTGGGCACAGATGGGCTGTGAAGACCTCCTCCTACTCCACTGATCTTGACCCAGTGGAAGTGACGTCAGAGATGCAGAGACACCTAGCTCTTGGCATACTGGCTTTTCGATTTCTCCAGGAGAGTCCTGGGGGCCCAATAGACTTTCATCTTTTTCGTTCTCATAGAAACAGGCAGAGAGAAGCCATGAAGCAGCAAAGTTTAGCGGACTAAACACCGGAATTTACAATCAAAAGACTGAATTTAACACTTGACTCCATTTGCCTCCTCCTGCCCTCAAGCAACTCCTCGCATGGCTTGGAGCCTTAGTTTTCTAACCTGCTAAACAGGAACGACAATTCTAGCCCTACCCACCTCGATAACATATTGAAGTCATCAAGTGAGTTCATGTATAATAGGTACATGTTATGTAAAAAGCATCACATAAATGCAGATGAATTAACAAATATTTACCAAGCAAGAGCCATGGCCTACCGCCCCAGTAGGGACTTTTTTTGCTCAATAATCTCATCCACTTTTAACAATACTCCTGTGTAGTTATACTGTCCTCAATTTACGTGGGAAGAAACTAAAGATAGTTTTTATGTTGGCCAGAAGTCACTGAGTTCACACACCCGGATTCACAATCCCTTTCAATCTTCCAACTCTTCATCTACCGTCCGTCCCTACTCCAATGTAAGCGGTGCCACTGACCCTGAGTCTAATTTCCCCTGTGGCTCACGTCCAGCTGAAAGCTTTCAAGTGCAGTATAGTTACTACCCTCTGAACTACCAGAGTCAGGCGCGACTCACTCAGCCCTCAATCCGCACGCTCCCACTCTGCATAAGGCGCTATTTTGGGCCCTGTGGAATGGTTCCAAATGCATTAGTGACAGTATCTTCCTTCATGGAGCTTGCATTCTGGAAAGAGGGACAAACCAGGCAAAATGATGCATAATAGCAAACATCACAGACAGATGACAACCACTGGTGGTATTAATCATATTTACTCTGTGCACTATGTTCCAAACTCTCTTCTGAGCATCTTCCCTATCCTGGTTGCGGAAATAAATGAAGACCATCTAAATGAGGAAAGGCAATTTATTCAGAGATCACTATGGCAAGGGAGTCAGTCACCAACACTAGCATTTGGGAAACACCCAACTGCAGGCAGAGAAGTGGGACAGCTTTCTAGAAGATGGGCGGGAAGGTTGCAAGTGTTCCCAAAGTGCAGGTTGTTGATGTGGACAAGCTGGAAGTTGGCTAATTAGAGGTAGTACATCCTAGGTGACCGGTGAGGAGAGCATATTTGGTTCTTTCCAGTAGTTGGTCCTAAGTTGGAAGTGTGGGCAAAAATCAGGGAAGCTGGCAATTATTGATTAACCCTTGACCATCAGGGGCAGTTTGCTACAGAGGCTGTGGTTTGATTTCCTGAACCAGTCACTGAAGATTGTGGGGTGTTCTATTTTTAGACATCATCTGGTCATTGTCTGTCTACCCAGCCTTTTATAATTCTCCTCAAGCTCACAAAAATCATGGGACAGAGACATTGTGTTGGCCAGAGGAAACTGAGGCACAGAGAGATTAATTAACCCGCCCAGAATCACATAGCTAGTAAGAGGCAGAACACGATTCTAACTAGTTTCCTCCAGAACCTGCACCCTCACCCACTATGCCAATACAGTTGAAAAGGAAAAGATCAATAACACAAAAAGAAATGGGCAAAGAACCTGAGCAGAGAGTTTACAAAAAAGAAATGCAATAACCCTTAATATAAAAAAGGATGCGCAGATTCAATCAAATTAAGGGAAATAGAAACTAAATTGTAATCAGAAAACCTTAGTATTTACCTATCTGGTTGGCAAATACCAAAAAGGTTGATGATATACATTGTCGGCGAAATTGTAAATTGAAAAATCTGTGAAGGGGAATTTGACAATATCTATCAAAATTACAAAGATACTTCTCCTTGACCAAGCAGTTTTATTCCTGCATATTTATTATACAGGTGTTAACCTGTGAGCGAAATGACATACATACAGGGATACTCATTGTCACATTTATCAGGGCAAACGCTGGAAATGACCTAAATGACCATCCACAGAGGACGGGTATATCCATACCAGCAGGAACATATTTATACCGCATGTGCCCTCACTATTCTGGATGCTTTACATGTATTAACTCATTTAATCTTGATAACAGTCCTTTGAGGTGGGTACTTTCACCATATGTTTCCTAGATGAGTCAGTCAAGTTAGAGGTTAAGTAAGCTGCCCAAGGTCATACAGAGGCTTTAGACTCAGGCGGTCTGACTCCAGTCTGTCCTTCTTTTTTTTTTTTTTTAAGTTTATTTTTATTTTGAGGGAGACAGAGAGAGTGCGAGCAGGGGAGGGGCAGAGAAAGAGGGAGAATCTCAAGCAGGCTCCGCACTGTCAGCACAGAGCCCATGCGGGGCTCAAACTCACAAAGCTGTGAGAACATTGCCTGAGAAGAAATCAAGAGTCGGACACTCAACCGACTGAACCACACAGACACTCCTCCATTTGTTTTTAACCACTTATGCTAAACCCAACAGCTTTTAAAATAATGAATGGCACGGCGGCGGGGGGCACCGGGGGCGGGGCGGGGGGTGCTCGGGAGGCTCAGTTAGTTAAGAGCCGGACTCCTGATTTTCTTTCAGGTCATGATCTCACAGTTCGTGAGTTCAAATCCCATGTCGGGCTCTTCACTCACAGTGAGGAGTCTGCTTGGGATTCTCTCTCTCTGCCTCTCCTCTGCATGCTCTCTCTCTCTCAAAATAAATAAATAAACATTTAAAAACAGAATGACAGGGGCGCCTGGGTGGCGCAGTCGGTTAAACGTCCGACTTCAGCCAGGTCACGATCTCGCGGTCCGTGAGTTAGAGCCCCGCGTCAGGCTCTGGGCTGATGGCTCGGAGCCTGGAGCCTGTTTCCGATTCTGTGTCTCCCTCTCTCTCTGCCCCTCCCCGTTCATGCTGTGTCTCTCTCTGTCCCAAAAATAAATAAAAAAAAAATAATAAATAAAAACAGAATGACATGATTCTATATGCACCAATATATAATGATCTCCAAGGTATGTTATCAAGTAAAAAAAAAAAAAAAAAAGAGAGAGAAAGCTACAGAATACTATGCATGTATGTGTATTTTATATATAATAAAATATAACACTACCTGTTATATTATTATATATTATATATATTATATTATATTATATTATATTATATTATTTCTACATTATATTATATATTATATGTATCTTGGATATGTATAAATATACAATATATTCAAGAGGATATTCAACTTGGTAGGAAAGCTGAAGGACAGGGATGAGAAGGAAATAATTTGACCATAAAAACTTACTTTTTGAAGTTTGGACCATAGACATGTTTTTCTATGAAAACCATAACTATAAACACTAAGTCAGCTCATATCATCACATTCTTGCTGGACACCCTTTTCACCACTTCCTATGGCACTTAGAACAACCAGCTCCAGACTCCCACAGATAACAAGGTCCCACCTGATCTACGCCTTCTCCTTGTAAACGGTGCAGTTCTCCTGGCTTTCTCTCAGGCCTTCTTTTTCACAGGCCTTCTTTCAGAGCTGGAACTTGACAAACCCTTTCCTGCCTCAGGCCCTTTGCACACTCTGTGCCTGCTGCCTACTATCTCTTTCCCCATGTAGAGAGACTGATCAGCTGCCTTCACTTAGCTCCCCAAGCATTCAGTTTCATCACTTATCGCAGGACCCTGTCTTATTGTTTTTCAAGTAGCTCTATTTAATAATAATGATTTAGAAATCATTATTTATTTTGATTCTACATTTTTACTGCCTTTTTTTTTTTTACTGGAATAGTCTTCATTTCTCTCCTGTTACATGATAGTGCTAGCACACAGCACAGAGCTTGGCAAATAGTAGGTACTCAATAAACATTTGGTTAATGTCGTTCATGTAGAAAGGATCCCCAGTGTATGGGGATTTGAAAAACAGGATTTCTGATCCCAGCCTACAGTCAAGTAGGAGACAGGAGGTTTTTCCCAGGAACTCTTAGAGTCACTTCTTAAAAAGCTCCCAAGGGGCACCTGGGTGGCTCCGTCGGTTAAGCATCTGACTTTGGCTCAGGTCATGATCTCACCATTTGTGAGTTCAAGCCCCGTGTCGGGCTCTGTGCTGACAGTTCAGAGCCTGGAGCCTGCTTTGGATTCTGTGTCTCTCTCTGTCTTTCTCTACCCCTCCCCTGCTCATGCTCTGTCTCTCTCTCTCTCTCTCTGAAAAATTAATAAACACTAAAAAAATTTTTTTAAAAGGTCCCCAAAACTCTTGAATGAAAGTTGTATGATCTGTGGGGAAAAGATAGATGTGTAAGCTTTGAAAACAGGCAGGCCAGCATTCACATTTATGTCTAGCTGCACGTTCTGTGACTGGGGGTAAAAATTATTTAATATCTATGAGCTTGAATGGTGTCATGGGCAAAATCGAGGTGGTGGAAATATGGTGAGGACCAACTAAAACAAAAGTGTCAATCTTGGCCCATGCGAGTCCCTCGATTACTGGTAATTACAAAAGTGTCTCTCTCCATCCCTCTCTTAAATGCTCAGATACCTTCAGAAGCCAGAGACAAAGTGTGCTTGAAGGCCTGGCGTTCCTCAAAGTCTGGAAGGAGGGTCCTTCTGCCCCCCCACCCCAGGACTCTGGGACTGCTGATGATGCTGATGATGCAAGACAGGAGCAAACCCTACAGCTACTATAACAGTCCCCACTACCCTCAGGCCCCCGCGTACTCTCCACCCTGCAGCACAGCGCAGCTTTCTATAAGGAGCGCAGTGTGTTCCCGCGGATTGCTATTTCATTAGTATTACCCAAGTTCTGTTGTAGTAATAAATTTAGAGCACAATGACTGCATGTCAGTTCCTTTCAAATGCTTTGATGAAGGAGGATTTGGATGTCTTTTTTTTTTTTTTTTTATTCCATTTCTCCTTGGGCTGTGCAACCAAAGTTGGCTGGCTCCTGTCAAGCAACAAGCTGATCACTGACCTGCCTTTTCCCTCGGTCCCAGAAGATCAGAGAAGCCGAGTGCGCGGAAGAGGGGGTGGACCCCGGGACTTCAGGCAGGTCTAGCCCCAGGGGAAGCTGTGCCCCAGATGGGCCTGAGCCACTTGCACATAAGTCACGCTTCCCCCTGACTGTCCGTCATGACTCACAGGAATGATCACAAAGAACTCTACACGGCAGTGCCCTTGGAGGTGGTGTCCTTCTAGCCCACCGGGAAGGGGACCATCAAAACTGAGCAGAGAGGGAGGCGGAAACTTCCTGAATGTCTTTCCCCAACGCCGGAGGAAGGACGTGGACTCCCGGCGTGCTGTTTTCCTGAGACAGGCTTCCAGGCCCCTTAGACTTCTTGCCACCAGCCGGGAGGAAGAACTGCGTTAGAAGGCTAGCCAAAGAAAGACAGAGTTCTGCCAGCCAAACTCATCGGTCTGTCTTCAGGCTCTGAGAGTGTGAAATGGAAATGGATGGTATCCAGGGAGCCTGCTCTCTGATTTTATAATTTCGAAACGCTCTGGACACAGCTTCACTCTCGTTGCCTAGAGTTTGGCTTGTTTCTCCTTCTCGTTCTTCCTTTAGGGGGCGGGGACACGACGCTCAGCGATACATTCACGGGGCAGAAGTATGTCTCCATCACACCCTCTCGACAGGTGTCTCGTGTCTTCTGCAGGGGGGCTGCTGCATCTCAGAGCCGGGCTCCCACTGAATCAAACCAGATGCATTTCGTCACTGCCGGCCCAAACAGCCAGGCCGTGCTCGTCAGGGAGAAGGGAGTGTCGAGAGCTGCAGGGTGGCTATTCCCCTGTGCAGGGGCGGAGGGCACCCATCAATCTCCCCTCAGCCTGTTTCCCATCGTCAGAGGGTTTCCGTCCACTGTGCCGTGATGCAGACGGCCTTTCTCCGGCAGTGTTTAGCTGCCTTGCTTCCAGCGCCTCGAGGAACCCTGGCGGGAGGTGGGTCACCTAGAATGAGTGACAGTGTTGGCCTCCCCCAAGTTAGTGACCCTAACTGTTCCAGACACCATCTGTGCAGAACACGGACATCCAGAAAGCAGACAGTTCGCCCTGCAAAGCAGCCACGGCCGTGCCAAGGGTTAATCTGAATAAGGCAGTGCTGCTCATGAAACCACCTGAGCCCTCCTCTTTCAAGAACAAACTCTCTGAATTCGTGGAACACATTTATCAGCCTTGGTTTCCCCATCCGTTCAATGGGATGATTCCTAACTGAAAGAATGATGTTCTTTTTCTTTTTTTTTTTTTCACATTTCTCATACACTATTTTATCTTGTTATGTTTATTTTTATCTATTTTGAGAGAAAGATGGAGAGCGAGTGGGGGAGGGGCAGAGAGAGAAGGAGACAGAATCCCACGCCGGATCCCCGTGGGGCTGGAATTCATGAAGTGCAAGATCGTGACCTGAGCCGAAATCAAGACTCGGAGGCTTAACTGACTGAGCCACCCAGGCAGCCCTCTCATACACGATTTTAAGCCCTTTGGCCTCTTTTAACATGTGCAATGTCTTCTTTTCCAAGGCAGCATGGAGGAGGGAAAAAACAAATAGGTTGCAATACACGACGATATCAGCTGAGGTCTTTGTTGTCCGGCCTGGGGTAAATTGTTTTACCTCTTTGTGCCTCAGTTTTGCTCATTCGTACATTGAGGATTAACCCTGTCTGCCCTGGATGAAATGAGATAAAGATTTGAAACAGCCTAACATGGGTAGTCCCTCAGGTAGTTAGTGGTAACTAACTACCAGCAAGGAACGTGTTTTACGTAAACGTTCGATCCCCTTTCTTGCCCAGTACAGTGTCGGCATGGAGTAGATCCTCGGTAAATATCCGCTAATTGGTATGCTTTCAAGCTTCGAGGCAGAACAGAACCGTATCCACTGATGGTGTTATTCTTGCAGAATGATTTTATAACCCCATTAGTTTGAGAGAACGAAATGGAGCTAAAAATGTTCACGTCAAGAGTTGTAGTATCCAGGCCACTGAGACATTTGATTTTCTTCTCTCCATCAAGTGCCAGCGTGTGAGTGAATTCATCTCGACTCTCTCATTTTGATGTCTGTCTTGATGCGAAACCTATCCTGGGAATGAGCTGATGACACCCAAACCGTAGCCTATTAACACATCTTCGTTTCAGAAGCGGCTGCTATTTTACAAAATGCCTTTGGGTGCCTTGCAGAGAAAACCGCCTGTGACAAAGGCATCTGGGCTTTGATCAGAATTGTTTTCCTTTGCACTTCTTTTTAGGGCACCGCAGAAAGTTTCCTCTCGCAGCAGATTGACACAGTTATCCGTGGTTTTCGTTGTGAAAATCAAGGTGAAATATTGCTTCCGTTCTCCCTGCATTTCTGATGCAAACACTCTTTCCGGAGGACTGGCAAGCCATGCAAGTGTTGGTGTCCTGGTATGCGTGCGGTCCAGCCCTCACCACCTTGCCACTGAGGCTTTGACAGTTTCATAAGAACCGGTTACTCATGGGGACCTGATATCCCTGATCTGGGAAGCTGGGTCACTTTGCCACCATCTACCGGTTCAGCCCACGCCCAGCTGGAAGACTGAGCCTAACCCCATACAGGGATGATGCAGGGCTCTAACTCAGAAGCTTCTGCAATCCCCGTGCTAACAAAAATTATGAAATCAGACAGCCTGCAATGTCCCATTTATTCTTCTCAACAGCTCTGTAGGGCAGTAGCAATACCAAAGAGGTTAAATCTCTTATCCAAGTCCCATAGCCAGGAAGTGTTGGAGCTACTCAGTCAGACACGGGGGGGGGGGGGGGTAGAGGGGGGTGAAGGGGCTTTGTTTTTAACCCCCTTCCACATTCCCTGTCTCCCAGCTCTGCCTGTCTTGTCCTGCAGCCTGATCTCCCCAATACCGCAGTCTCCTTCAGGACAGGACTTCTCGATCTCGACCTCTACACAGAACTTCTCAGACTTTTATGTGCATGTGCATTACTTGTGAGTGACCTGGGGCAGGGCAGGGCTTGCCAGAGCAGGAAGGGGGAAGGGCATTCCAGGCAGAGAGAACAGCAGGGGTAAGGAATTACAGACAAGAGCAACCAGGGGACCGGCAAGCAGCCCAGCCCATCGGCGATGAGTCAGTCTCCCTGGCAGTTCCCATCCTAATAACACGCTAGATTGCCAGGACCAGACTGTCCAGATGAGGCAAGAGACAGAGACAAGGCCTGACCTCCTGGACTGCCGGTGACATTCAAGGAAACCAGATGTGAGTTACCTGAGAAGGGTACACGGAGTTGTAGGGCAAATCCCAAAGTCTAGAGCGGCTTACAACGAGATCTAGCGCCCAAAGGGTCAAGAGAATGCAAAACATGGCACACATCCATCCCATCCCCGCCAGGACCAGCCAAGCAAGTGTTAGGTAGCACAGGCTCTGGCAGGGACGGCAATCCTTGGTTGACATATCGGGAGCCGGGCCCGCATTCACTAGATTTTTTACTATTCAAAACATGGTCTGGGACACAATATCACCTCTGTGGGATTCTTGCCAAAAATCCATAACCTGAATCTCATTATGAACATCAGCCAATCTCAAATTGAGGGGCATTCTACAAAATAACTGGCCTGTACTCTTTGAAATTGTCAAGGTCAAGGAAGACAAAAACAGCCCGAGCCAATTGTTCCAGATTACAGGAGACTCGGGAAAACACAACCTATGCAACGTATGCTCTTGAATTTGTATGCTGGACCCAGGGGGAGAAATCTCTGCAAAGGCATTGTTGAAACAATGAAACATTTTTTTTAATACTGTCTGTATTAGGTAATGATGTTGACCAATATTAAATTTCCTGATTTTGATAAATATAAGAAAATTTACTTTTTTCTTACAAAACACACATAGGCTGAAGAATCTAGACGTAGAGGGGCACAGTGTCACCAACTTACTTCCATATAGTTCAGAAATGTGTGAGGATATAAATATGTGACGAGAAAGGAAAGTAGGGTGAAATCGTTGAATTGGAATTATTTGAATCTGGGCGAAAGTATATAGTGTTTCTTGTACCACCCGTGCAAACTTCTCTGTAAATTTAAAATGAATGTCAATTTTTTCTAAGTTCCAAAAAACAAAGAAAAAAGTCTTGAGATATATAAGAAGCAAGAATAGGCCTTCAACCAGTAATTACTAGAATGACAGACTCTCAGGCCCCCAAACAGGACCCACAGAATAAGAATCTACATATTAACAAAATTCCCATGTGATTTATATCCACATACAAGGTGGGGAATCTCCACCCTATTACATTGCGGGCTGGCCACCTACCTGGTCCTGGCTGTGAGACATCTCAATCACACATCACCTCCAAGCTGTGCCCCAAACTCCTATTCATCCCTCAAAACACAGTTCAGACACCAACTTCTGCATGAAATGTTTTTTTTTTCCCTCTGCCTGCAGCTCTCTCTAAGATATCATGCTTTTATTCAGTGCCTTCTAAGGACATTTTTTAATTGTCTCCCCATTTTCATGTTATATTGGAATTCAGTGCCATTTCCTATTTTACCGTTTTCAGTAATAGGATAATTTCCTATTAGAGTAAATACTCATGTTTTGTGTATCCGCAGCACAGGCAAATGCTAGTACTAGGGAACTTTGGAGTCTATGAATGAAGAAATACTAAGAAATAAACTCAGTTCTATGTTGTCAACTCCTATGCTTTTAGTCAAAGCTCCAGGAATCTACTGCTGGAGTCTCAGAAAGGACCGCAGGTACATTGGATTTGAGCAGACATCGGGTATCTCACCAGCGGGGAACCAAGGGGTTGGTAGGCAGAGAAGTTCCGGGTGTAGATATCCAACCTCTAATCCGACATTGTTCCAACGTACTCAGCAGATAACTAGTTTCAAGTTTCCTCCCCATTCCAGCAGTTATATAATTGCCACTGGCTTTATGACCCTGGTAACACATTGTTATAGTAACAATTCATTGGTAATGTCCACTTGCCACAAGATGTGTGGGTGTTCCAAAAATACAATAAATAGCAAAAGATAAGCTTAGCCCACGCCACGACTTAATCATGGTTGCTAGGGGGAAAAAAAGAAGACAGGCAGGGAGACACATATTAGGACGGGCTTGTTTGAAAGCATGTGACATTGTTATCCTAATGGATCTGCGCCTTTAAGAGCCAGCCCTTTCTCCCAGCTCTGGCAGGTGCAAACAGAGATACAGGACAGAACATCAGAAAACGCAAATGACTGGAAGGAAAGGAGAGGCTTTGGCTTGGGAAGCATGACGCCCCCTCCCCCTTGTCTTCAATACATGATAAAGGATGGATTTATAATGAGCTGCTTCTATCCAAGAAGTGAAGCAAATTTAACAGGACCTACTAGTTACAATCCAGCCTCCCTGGTGCTTTCAGCAAAAGGATAATTTCGAATATCAAACCGAAGCATCCTAGGGTACGGAAGGCTGTGTGGACTCTAGGTCTTTCAATACAGCCAAGATCTGCTCCACAGTACTTGCAGAAGAAATATTTTATTTTAACTCAACATGGAACTTTCTAAGAATTCCCCCGGGAACAGGGTTTCGCCAAAAACTGGAGCTTAATTTAATGAGGGTGAAAAGTTTAAGGAAGAAATATAAAAGGGAAGTCTTGAAAGCACAGAAGACATTGGAGCAGGAGCCTGAGCCCAACTCGCTGAAACGTCTCAGCAATGGCACTGAGCAGATTCAGGCCCTGATGAAGTTCTGAGCCTTCTCGGGGATTTGCAGTGAAACTCTCATCAGCCTGCTGCATGTGCAGAAGCTTCTCAAATGTGCAAAGAAGAGCCAGTAGAATTGCTTGAGGGAGTTTATTTATTTTAATATCTACGGCGTGCTAGATAACTCATTTGAGTCTGTAAGAAGGCAGCCTAACCCCCATTTTGTAGATACCGAGGCACCAAGAGACAACTGGCAGCCTCCCCAAGATCACAGTCTTCGGAAAGGTTCCCATCTCCCAGCACGAGTGGGGCTACAAAAACCCTTTTAAAAGCCGTCTCTGTTTATCAAGATACCTCTCTGATGCCTTTTCCTACTCACCCTCTGAACCGCCTGGCCCTGCTGGTTTGCAGACAGACGCTTGCTCTGATCTCCACTTGGGACCGTTTGCGTCTGCTGGTCCCCAATAGATTCATCATTTCAGTCTCCACCTTTGATCCAAAGGCCACCGTCTCTCGTGATGTGCCTTCAATTTCCTTTTGGTTTCCACTGTAGCAGCCCAGAGCCCATGCACCCAGCAACTTTGCCTGCCCTGGCTCCCAGGGTGCCAAGCCCACAGAACCACATCCCTGGGCTCTAGGAGAACTCGGATTGAAATCCAGATGTCTAACTCCAAGCCCAGGCTCATCCACGAAGTTCTTGGCAGGAGGGACTTTGTTTCCAGGACATAGAACAGGAGGCTCCATAATAAGTAAATCACATAGGATATAGATTCTAATGAAATTTGGATTCCAATTGATTAAGAATGTGACTTACAGGGGCGCCTGGGTGGCCTGACTCTTGGTTTCGGCTAAGGTCATGATCTCACGGTTCGTGGGTTTGAGCCCCCACATCAGGCTCTGTAGTTGACGGCAGGAGCCTGCTTGGGATTCTGTCTCCCTCTCTCTCTGCCCTTTCCCTGCTTTCTCTCTTAGAATGGCCATCACCAGGAAGACAAGGATATAGGGCACCTGGTGTGGCTCAGAAGGTTAAGCGTCCAGCTCTTGGTTTTGGCTCAGGTCATGATTTCGTGGTTCATGAGTTCAAGCCCCCCATTAGGCTCTCTGCTGACAGTGCAGAGCCTATTGGGATCCTCTCTCTCTCCCTCTGTCTCTGCCCCTGCCCTGCTCGTGCTCTCACTCTCACTCTCTCTCTCTCTTTCTCGAAATAAGTAAAATTCAAAATAAAAAGAACAAGACAAAAGATAACAAATGCTGGCGTGGATGTAGAGGAAAGGGAACCCTGGCGCCTGTCACTGGGAATGCAAATAGCGCAGCCACAATGGAAAAGAGTATGGAGTTTTCCTCAAAAAAATTAAAAATAGAACTACTATGTGAATCGGCAATTCCCCTTCTGGGAATAGATCCAACAGAAATGAAAACATTAACTCAAAAGGTATCTCTACTCCACATGAACAAGGCAGCATTATTTCCAATAGCCAAGACATGGAAACCACCTAAGTGCCCTTCGAGAGATGAATGGATAAAGGAGCTGTGCTGTGGATACACGACACAGTATCATTCAGCCACAAAAAATGAGGAATTCTTACTATCGGTGGCAGCATAGATGGACCTTGAAGGCACGAGGCTAAGTGAAGTAAATCAGACAAGAGAAAGACTGTGATCCCACTTACATGTGGACCCTAAGACACAAACAACACAAACACACACACACAAAAGCACCAAACTCATAGAAAAAGAGATCAGATCTGTACTTACCATAGGCAGGGAGGAGGAAAAATGGAGAGAAAGATGGTCAAAAGGTACAAACTTTAATGAGTCCTGGGGATGTCATGTACAACATGATGACTGTAGCCAATGCTGCGTAGGATAGATAGCAAAGGTGTTCAAACAGTAGATCCTAAGTGTTCTCATCACAATGAGAAAGTGTTTTCTCTTTTTTTTTTATTGGATATAGATATAATATATGAGATGATGGATGTTAACTAAATCTGTTGTGGTAATCATTTCACTATACATGGAAATCAAACAATCATGGTGTATGCCTTAAACTTCTACAGTGATGTAGATCAATTATTTCTCAGTACAATTAAGGGGGAAATTCCAACAGAAAGAAAGGAATGTGGGGGCACCTGGGTGGCTCAGTTAGTTAAGTATTCGACTTCAGCTCAGGTCATGATCTCACGGTTCGTGGGTTCGAGCCCCGCATTGGGCTGTGTGCTGGCAGCTCAGAGCCTGGAGTCTGCTTCGGATTCTCTCTCTCTCTCTCTCTCTTTGTCTCTCTCAAAATAAACATAAGAAAGAATGTATCATTATTCCAATGTTGGCAGGCCTGAAAATTTCCTTAACGATGTGTATGAAGAAAAGCCCATGTTAAGCAAATGAATGATATAAACAGAACAAAGGGAAGAGGAAGGAGGGCCTGTGGAGGACTCAGCCTATTTTACTGGTGGAGGGCAATCTGGAAACGGCCAGAGTAGACGACAGAAAGAAAGAAGCCCAAATTGGGGTCCCAGCATGTCATAGATGGGGCGATTGAAAAAAGCAGGGAAATCAGGAGCAACTTCTGAACTATTTCAGTGAGAAAGAAGTTTCCAAATATTGTGCAGTCAGTGTCATAATTATTCAAGTGTCTTTTTTTAAAGTATTAGTTTCAAGCAGGTAAACTGAAGATTTTGATTTACATCGTTAGTCTCCTGTTCTGAAATACGTGGGTGCCCCCTCAGTGCCTACGGTGCCCGTGGGACTGAGAGACAGCTTTGATCTAGTGTGCTTACAACACCACACCATGCCTGGCACACACGAATTACCCAGTGAGTGTGTGATTAACAAAACGCATCGTGCTTTAAACTATATATTTGCTAATCATGTCGTTTTGTTTAATTATCTTTCTCTTTATAGACCACCAGCCTGTAAGCGCCATGAAGTGAGAGCCCACGTCCTGTTGTGTTTACCTCTCCAGATCAACTAGAGTTCCTACCTAACAGAAAAAATATTTGTCTTACGTGATCAACCACCAGTGACTGAGCCTGGCATTCATGATATCAACAATCTGACCAATCCAGCCTCACTAACATAATTTATCACTAATCCATTACCCAAATACTATACTTTGCTCCATCCAAATTAATGTTTCTTAGCCCCCAAGTATACCCTGTATTCACAAGCATTATATCTCAAGCTCAAGGGGCTTTGTAAGATTCCCTTATATTCTACCCAGCAAAGCCCTGTTCTTTGACTTCTATTTTCCATAGCGTCCCTGGACCGTTCTTTTCAACACCTTTGCAGCTAAGATCTCTTGCCACTTAACTTAAACCTGCCTTGCAAATTCCTTTAGCTTTTATAGCGCTCTGGTCTTCTCAATGCTAAGGGGAAGAAATATGGCGGCAAACACCAATGCTTCTATTTTCTTTATACATAAACATACCTGAATAATAGAACTAGGCAAACAGTAAGACTTCGATGATGTTGTGGGGTTGGAAATGATAATAATAAAACTGCATTTATGCGATCATAAATTCAGAATGTATTGCGTCTAATGTTCAAATAAGGACACCTAAGTGACTGGAAATTACCCCATGGTTCTGAAAAAGGGATAGCAGTTAGACTAGAGAAATTTACTTGTAGTGCTGTTCATTGTTTAAATATACCTTTTTGTTAGTTTAGTTTTTTTTTTTTTTCAAGTTCCACACTTCCCTTAGGTTTTCTCCTCAGCATCAGCTGACGATGTTCTGTGCTGTCTCATCCCTGTGGCTGGGCAATCAAACATATTGATGTGTCTGCTTCTCTGCTCCCAGGAGGAACTTGTCTTCTAAGTTGAGAGGCCTAATTTTTTCAAGATTCACAAATCAAATCCAAGGATTCTCCTGCTCACATCCCATTGTTCCACAACCAGCTTAAGAAGCCAATGATGCTCTATCATAGACCTGTAATATATTATTTAATCTAGGCCCTAACACAAAGTTTTCCAAAAAAAAAAAAAGAAGATATAAATATTCATCTCTATCAATTACTCAATAAGTAAAAAAAAGAGTGCATGTCCTCTGACACTCACGGTATGAAGAGGGCACTGGAAAGTGAGGTATTGGCAGATTGGGAGAAAAAACTGATGGTTCACAACTTGTATGAGTCAAATTCTTTGTCTTCCAATAAACTCAGTGCAAACAAGTTTATGCAGAATGGGGAAGTCATTGGCCCATCTTAAGACTATAGATAGAGTATGTTTGGCAACTCATACAAAGCAAGATGCTGATTAGCCTCTTTCTCTCACCTATTCTTGTGAATATCACCTTCAATTTTTCATGCTAGGTATCTCCATGAGGCTGGACCCATGGCCACGGGCAGTTCTAGAACTTTTGTCTTCTCACCTTTATGACAGGGTGTAAAGTAGTCTCTTTCTTTGGATTCATTTCAAAAGAAGTTCCCAGAGAAAGATTCTGATCGGCCTGATGTGGATCACATGACCAGCCCGATGGCCAGTAGGACTCAACAAAATAATTGCCCACGGATGGAATTTCAAATATGTTTCAGAAGGAAGAGAAGTGAACTTCTCAGAAAAAACAATTGACCTCTATTGCGTACTTAAAGGAGGGAAATTTTTTTTTTTTAATCCACAAGAGTTGATGGTTAGAATGAAGAAAAAAGAAGAGAAGGCTTTACAGTGATGAATTCTATCCTTTCCTCTAGTGAGCCCCAATACACAGACACAGTATTTTGCTATAATCGGTGAAAAGGCTGAAATCAATATCTGCCATAGCCCCCATCACATTTCATTATAATTTCCTGTACAGACTGTTTTCCCAATGACATCTGAGCTCCTTAAATTCAAGACCCTATTATATCTTTACCCCTAAGGCCAAACCCAGCACCAGAATATGGTAGAGGGTTTTCTGCAAACACATGAGCATGGAATAGAAAAGGAGAAGAGAGAGAGAAGAGACCTTTTACTCAAGTTGCCACACCATCTGGTGAAAGATGAGACATGATGCAAGCCACTACAAACCAAGACAGAATAATTAATACTGAGTAGAATTTTAAAAGCATCCCTCAGGAGTTCAGAAGAAATGATTTCATCTACCGAGGAAATCAGATAAAAATTCATTAGGAAGTTAACTTTTGAGTACTCCCAGGAAAACTCATTCAGTGACTCCAAAAAAGGAGATGGTATTCAGATCAGTAACAACAGACAGAGACACTGCATGCATGCAGCCTTAAAAGACAGCTGTCTTTCCTGCTTTATACACAAATAGGAGGATTTCAGGGCTTAAGGAAGACCTTTTGCCCCTTTTCTCCATAAAAATATCTTTTACCTATTCATATTTCCCGAGAATGGCTCGTAAGGAACAAAGCCTTCCACTCCATAATTAGGGATAAGGCTTTAAAATGCAAATATTCCTTAAAACAGAAACAGGGTGGTTTATGGTAAGGAGTAAATGACTGATAGTTCAGGCTTTCTTAGAAGCTAACTGTGCTAGAAGTATAAAATGCAGATCAGAATGATAGTGTCAAGTGAAAGGAAACAGAAAAGGAGATAGATCCGGTCCCAGGTGGGCAATTCCTGAATTGTATGTTGGGCTGGAAATGCACAGTGGCATTCCTTCTGATGCTTGACCCTCTGCTAGGAAGTAAGACAAGCAACCATTGGCTTTGTTTCAGCGTGTCGAAATTTTATTTTTTTTAATTTTATTGTAAAGTTGATTTATTTATTTTGAGAGAGAGAGCATAGGAGAACAAGAGCTGGGGAGGGGCAGAGAGAAAGGGATGGAGAGACAATCCCAAGGAGACTCTACACCAGCATCGTGGAGCCCAACGCAGGGCTCACACTCACAAACCTTGACATCACGACCTGAGCTGAAATCAAGAGTCGAACGCTTAACTGACTGAGCCACCCAGGTGCCCCAACATGTCTGAATTTTAGTAGATAAAACTTAGGTAGGGGCTTGGCTTACCACTGGACTCTATGCTCCACCATGTCAGTGGAGATCAGTATTCTAATAAGAATCAAATTAGCCCCATAAAAAGCAGGGAAGAGTTCTTGTTTAGTATAGCAGGTATCTTTTGTTGCACTGTTCTATATGACAAATTTAGGGACTTAAAAATAAACTTGTATCAATGTCACAGGTACATGGTATGATGAATAATTTTATGGGCCACTTGGCTAGGCTGTGGTTCCCATTGGTTGATCAAACACCAGTCTAGATATTTCTGTGAAGGGATTTGTAGATGCAATTAACATTTATAATCGTAGGCTTTAAGTAAAGCAGATTATATTCCATAATATTGGTGGGCCTCATCTGAGCAGTTGAAGGCCTTACGAGAAAAAACTGAGCCCCCCACCCCTCCCCCCGAGGAAGAAGAAATTTTGCTGCAGGACTGCAATGTAAAAACTCTGCTTGAGTTTCTCATCTTCTGCCCCAGGCCACACATCTTTAGACTTAAGACCACACTATCATCTTATTTGAATTTCCAGCCTGCGTGCCTTCCCCACAGATTCAGCCTTGCCAACTGCCACAACGAATGAATGTGGCATGTGAATGAAAGCCAATGAATGGCATGAGCCAGTTCTTTAAAATCTGTCTCCTTCTCTCAATAGATGGATAGATGATGGATGGATGGATGGATGGATGGATGGATAGATAGATGGCAGACACTCTATTTCTCTGTAGAATCCTCACGAATACACATAATTGGATAGGTGGACAATTCCTTGGGTCTCAGCTCCACAGGGCTCTCTCACATATGTGGGTATCCAATATCTGTAAGCTGGCCTCCCATGTTCTCACAGGCAAGCCCAGGCTTGTTCTCAGGGCAGTACAGGCATGGCGTAACAGTGAAGGGTAAAGAAGCAAAAGAGAGGACGGAGGGCTTCCTAAGGCCTAGACCCCACTTCCACCGCATTCTGTTGTCCGCGGCAGGTCACAAAGCCAGTTTGAACTCAAGGGGTGAGACAGTAGACCCCACCCTTTGGTGGGAAGAGTGGCAAAGTCAATTGCAATGGGTGTGGATCCAGGGAGGCCATTAGTTGGCGCCATTAATGCAGTCAACATAACTTTCTTAGAAAACGAGTCTGCAAAGACTTAATGATAATGCGTTTATGATCTGTAACCCAGTTTGATGACTACCCCACCCCCTCTAGTTGAGGGCGGGAATGTGGCCGTCCTCTGAGTTTTTCTTAACATTTGCCCAAGCAGCCAGGCTGTTAAAAGGAATAAGTGCTGTCAGATGAAAGTATCTTGTATATAATAATCTATAGATTTCATGTTTCTGGATACACAGCACTTAATACCTCACAAAACATTGTTTATTCAGTATCAGTTTGGATACATAAGATCCAGGAAGTGCTAAGGTATACATGGAATTTAAAAAAAATAATAATAAACAAAAGGGAGTGTGAGGAATGAAGAAGAAGGGGGTTGGGGCTTCAAGGCATTTCCACCTCAAGACAAATGCTATGCAGAGTACTTCTGGGGAGACTCCTGTGAACCTAAGGGAAATCCTGAATTCGATTTGGAGATGGATAGTGAGTCGACCGAGATGACAGATGATATTAGGAGGGATATATGGCACCAACTCCTGGAGCAAAAGAGCAAAACATATCTTGGAAGATGAATTTAGAGAAGAAAGTCTTCCTAGGTGTAAACAAAAGTGTATTAAATGTGGATATGTTTTTATTTGTTTGAAACACATTTGTTTGCACACTTCCCTTTCTTAGAAAAAGGGAGCAGGGGCAGGAGAAAGAAAGGGGCCCCGGGAAAGAATGCAGGAGAGGAAAGAGCAGGGAAAGGCCTGTAGAGACTCTCCTGCAATTACTCCAGAGGCGCTTCTGGAAGTCTGGAGGCCGATGTGGGCGGGTGCCGTGAGCCATGCAGGTGATACCCAATATCCGAGCTACAATGCACGCGCGTGTTGCTGTGGCAAGGACTGGGAAAACTAAAGCAGCCCGGAGACATTCACAGCCAGGCTCGCTCTGAAACGACAAGAGATTTAGGCAGATGTGCTAAGAGTATGAACATCATTGTCCCGGTGGGCACCATCACAGAACTCCCCTCACAGCGTCCCTGGAGTAAGGTCAAGTGTTAAAAACATACCCAGGATTGAACGGTCTGATCACAGCATGCGGACCTTTTCAACTGCTCAGGGATATCAGGGCAGCAGTTTGATATTTATTAATATCAGCGGGGGGCTCAAGCAGAGTACCAATCCCTATGGAAGCTCAGGTCCCAGCTCAGAGCAATTTTAAAGGCGTAAAGCAAATGGGAGGATGGGTCTGGGCAGTTACCATCACCATAGAATCAGGCTGAACTTTTATATGTAGCCACTGTGAGCAGGGAACGAGTGCTTTTAGCATGAGATGTTTTATTAATCTTCTCCCTCTTGGAAACTTTTCTACAGTCAGCCATCAGAGAAAACCCTACATGATCAGGAAACGTTGGAGTACTTTCTCCAGCAGGGAGTATAAAAAGAGATCAGAATAAATGATAGGAGAAGGCAGGAAGGGCCGCAATCCACCCATTCCAGGATCCTCCCTGGTCACTTCCATCAGGGGAAGTGGCTGGGAATAGAGGGAAAGGGTCTGACTGGGCCCAGGTGGAAGAAAGAATATTCTGCTAAACAATCCGTAAAAGGAAGTCCAAGGAATGAAAAGGAATTTTTAAAAATGGTATCCAATACCACAGATCAGAATTAATGTGAATTCAAGACGATCTGGGAAAGAACACAAAACTAGAAATGTGATGAAGCGGGTTTAACGTCTGTGTCCACGACTTCCTGGTTGTCACTTCATCTTCGTGAACCTCAGTTTTCTCCCTAGTGAAAGGGATAGTAACCCTAACTCACAGGATTTGGGGAGCATCATGGAAAGAAGGTCTAGGGATGTGCCCAGGAAGCTATAAATGCCAGCCATTCAAATGTCAGTGTTCATAATTGATATTATCACCATGTTTGATAAAATGCTGATTCTGGCACGTAAATTTGCATATTCATAAAAGCTACGGAAATGCTGATGTTAAAACTACAGCCACTGCTGAGGACGCTGTAGCCTTCTAGATGTATCAAAAAGAAAATTATAGGAACGTGATTGAAGTAGACCAACCACCGCCCCCCCCCCAACACTGATAAGGAAAATGAAAACTGGACCGTATCCTTAGCAAGAATGTCTCTTTCACCATCTTCAAACTACATATTCATTCGTGCCAACTCTCCAAGCTATTCTGAGACAACACAGAGATCCCAGTTTTTCTCTTGGGGTTTAATAGCCCCCATTTGTATGGATTGAAAAAGGGAAGCACATGGAACTACATGGCAGCTCGCTCCAAATCCATGTCTGGTGGAGACATCCAGACCTTTCCTACCCGAGAGGACACCCCTGCAGAGAGCCCAAGCGTCAAGCTGAGGAAAACACAGAAAGATGTAAAATATAAACAAATAAAGACCAAGTAGGGAAAAGAGATTGATCATATTCTGAGACATATTTTTAAAATAAGAAAGATAAATTTCAAGAATGAAACATGTCGGGAGAACAAGACAAATGTTGAAATAAATATGAAAAGGAGACAAATCTGGGCCCTATAGAAAGTGAAACTCTAACATGTTAAACAATGAGAGAAGAAAAGGTAAAACTGGGAGAGTAAGATAAACACCAAAGGGCAATAAATCATAGAAATAGCACTTCGGAGAATTATTCCGAAGAAAACGCAGCCCACAAAGTAAGTCCACGAGAGTAAGACAAATGCAGCGTGACTCACAGAATACAGATATCATGACAAGGATGGAAACCACTGTTGGGAAGATAAATGCCCAGAGTAAAACTGACCGCCCTGGCCTTCCATAGGAATCCCATTTGTAAGACTTTCCCTAAACTCTTCCCCTCGCGTTGTTTCTCAGTCTCTATCTTTCTCAGTACGTGAGTGGCGGTCACCTCTCTCTTGCCTGATGGTAGCTCCCATTTACTTTGTGAGTGACAGCTGGACTCAGTCTTGGCTGGACTCTGTGTCTCAGGAGAGACACTGGGCTCCTGGACCACGACAACCTCTCCCTCGGGCAAGAGCCACAACACTGCTCTCTTATTCCCAGATCCAGGCCTTGTCACGTGGAGGTGAACAACTCCGGAGATGTCTTTTGTCATCACACAGCGTGTTCATCTTTTCCCAAAAGCTCTCTCGCTACCTTCCCACAGGGCTGTCGATGTTCAGGGTTTCGGGTTAAGGTTCATCATGAGATTCTACTGGGAAAATCCTTGGACGAGATCACTTGTCATGAAGAAGTCGAGACAGGCTTTGGAATCAGACAACTAAGACTTGAAATTTACAGCAGTGAGATCAGCTGTGTCACACTGACTAGGGAGTTAAAGTCTCTAAGGCCCCTGCTGCCTCACCTGGGGTATCGGAATAACACTTAACATTCAGGGATAGTTTGAGACAAGCTATTTTTACATAACACATCTAGCTTCTCTTGGGACTCAAAGACAGTAGCTTGCGGAATCGGTATAATTCATCACAGTCATAATCCTTACCTGCCTGTGGGATCTGGGTCCAGATAGACTGGAACCTGGCCACCACAGCAAAGACCAGAAATGGCCGAGATGAGATTGGGAAACTCCAGCGTCTCGTCTCTGAAAGCAGGAATGAGTCAAAGTAAGGAACTACAAAGCATCCAGAACGTAGTGATAACCAGTATGCGTAATATCTGTGTCACACGTTGCTGAGTTATCAAGTGCTTTCCACTCAAGAAGGGACTTAAACTTTGGCTACTGAGCACAAATGGCAGGATGGTAAGGCTCCTTACTCTCTTTATAAACACATTTTGACTTGGTGAAGTAGGTTCACATCCATTATCTAACGTGATCACTTCCATTCGGTAAAGTCATTGGGGCAGGGGCTACCCATCAGCTCTCACACAGGAGGAGCCTGAGGCCCACACAAACACTGGGACCCACCCAAGGTCATGCAAGGTCGTGCAACGGGTAGGTGGCAGCTAAGTTAATGGCTCCAGAGCGACAATGATGCAGCCCCATTCTTCTGAAAAGAGAAACATTGTTACTTATGCTGCATCAAGAGGACCCTCTAGCTAAAAACACCTCATGCAAATGAATTCTCCTCCAGGGAAGAGAATACAGAACAAACAATCAGTGAGGGAGTAAATGCAGGTTAAACACGAAAAATGGAGACCAGGAAATTGGCTCTCCTTTCCCCACTCAACGTGCCAGGTCCTCAAACCAGAAGCACTGAGGTTACTTGTGTGCTTGTAAGAAATGCACAATTATTTGTCAATTATACCTCGATTAAAAGGAAAAAAGATAGGGCGCCTGGGTGGCTCAGTTGGTTGAGCGTCCTCCTTCGGCTCAGGTCATGATCTCTCAGCGGACGAGTTCGAGCCCCGCGTCAGGCTCCGTGCTGACAGCTCGGAGCCTGGATGGAGCCTGCTTCGGATTCTGTGTCTCCCTCTCTCTCTGCTCCTCCCCCGCTCATGCTCTGTCTCTCTCTGTCTCAAAAATAATGGTAAACATTAAAAGAATTTTTTTTTAAAAAAGAGAGAAGTTTTTAAAATGTGGAATCTAGGGATCCCCTCCAGACACCCGAATCAGAATCTGCATGTTAATAAGATTTCCAGGTGATTCATACAGATTAACGTTTGAGAAGAACTAATCTAGAATAATGCAGACAGGAAATCATTTTGCCATTGATAAAGTTCTGAATTCACCCTGCCACGTGAGAGCTCTATTTTGCACTGCTGACCAATATGACTTTTAGGATTTACCTACCTAATTACCTGTCCTCACTCCCTCCCTGAGCACACCCATCCAAATTGCCTATATCAATTTGTCTACCTCAATCCCAATTGGCTCTTCCCTCGATAGAACATACCCAAAGAGACCATAGTTGGGGAATATCTTTGCTTCAGAAACAGACTTCATAGAGCTGAAAGGGAATGAACTTGACCTAACCTAGAGCATTTAAAGGTCTCCTGCATTCCTAAAATCCCATGGTCCAGTGTTTCTGTATTGCATTCTTGGTTTGAGTTCCTTGTTCTATGTAGGTGTCAGAACTTTTGCTTGTCCTGATAGGTGACATTTCCCTGCCCTTTAATCTATTTACCTGGAAATAGGTTTACTTGCATAGTGACTATTCTCCTGACTGCTTCTGACCTATGTTATCTGGAGAGTCACCCAGTAATAATTGTCTGTCCATGGTCACTCTTATTTGAACTGCTACTTTTGGGGTCCCGAGGAACAGTTTCCTCAGAATTCTTGAGAGAGGCATGCTCAGTCCATGACCAGTTTCATTTGTTTTGCAAAAACTAAGGCAGCTATACCTGGCTCTTCGCTCGGGAGATGTGAGGCCACATTACATCATGCACGGGGAGGTCTCCGAGGGTCCCACACAAAGATGCATCATTATTGAACAGTATTATATCCTATTGCCCTGCAATTAAAATAAGTAGCACTTAAAATGCAGTAACAGCTGCTCCCAGCAGTGTCTCCTTGCAAAGCATTTGGGTTCTCAGTTTTCACTTTTCCCTACAGCCTTTTACATCTTTGTTTAAGCTGTGCTTCATACTTACCATTGTGAAATCCACAGGAATCTCAAATATGAGATGTCCAACTCAATCCAAAACCAAGAAAGAGCTAATGGCTCAAGAGGACGCTACATAATTCTCATACCTGGACCCTGAAGGCCCTTTCCTTTTCCCTAAGAGCATTTTGTAGCCGTAGTTTATTGGGTCTTCTTGCGATGCAGTCAAATCCACAGGCTTCACGCTTGGGTCCTATAAGAAGCTAGTGGCATGCAATGAAAGGAAACACAATATGTCAACTACATATGTTTACGATTGGGGAACAAATTCAAATGCATCTGACTTAAAAGAGAAGGATCTTCGTGCTTATTTTGTAGGGTAACTTTCGTGCCATAAAATAATTAGTGTCAATACGGGAAGTTAAAAAAATAATCTACGGATTGTTTTTAACTCTTCCTACCTTCTATTCTCTTCTCAAACTTCCAACAGCTCCTTCTTCTTCCTTACCCTTAGCTAATGACCTTCCTTCCTATTTCTGAGAGCTGGTGAAGAAGACCTTTCCTAAACCTGTATCTATCGCATCTTAGCTCTTATTCTGATCTTCCTTGTGTTAATCATTGATGAACAGAGCTTACTACTAGTCCAAACCAGCCCCGAACCACGGGCACCAGATCGCATCACCTCTTTCCACTCAAAAATATCACTACAGGGGGCGCCTGGGTGGCTCAGTCGGTTAAGCATCCGACTTTGGCTCAGGTCACGATCTCATGGTTTGTGAGTTTGAGCCCCGCGTAGGTCTCTGGGCTGATAGCTCAGAGCCTGGAGCCTGTTTCGGATTCTGTGTCTCCCTCTCTCTGCCCCTCCCCTGTTCACACTCTGTCTCTGTCTCTCTCAAAAATAAATAAACATTAAAAAAAATTTTTTTTTAAAGAATATCACTACAGAAATTCTCTTCTCTCTCATGCATCATCCCTTATTTCCTCTCATCTTCTGGACCATCCCCATAAACATCCAAGCATACTGCATTTTTTCACATTAAAAAAAGACTCTTTTTAGATTACACCTACAGCTTTTTCAACTTGCTGACTGCCCCCCACCCCGCTTTATTTACTACTCCAAGAAACAAATTTCCCTGAAACTGTTGTCTACATTCACTGTCTTTGATTTTTTTTTTCTTCTATTCCTTCTTGAATGCTTTCCAGCCTGGCTTTCACACCTTCTGCCCACCTCCAATAAAACTGCTCTTGTCAAGGTCAACAGGAACAACATGAGGTTAAATCAACTTTGAATTTTCAGTCCTTATTTCATTTGGTCTATTAGCAGCATTTGATAGGATTAATCACTCCTTTCTTGGTACACTCTTTTCGCTCGGCTTCCAAGACTCAAAAGAACATTTTTTATTTTCTTTTTACCTTCTTAGTAGGTCCTTCTTGGTCTCCTTCTCTGGATCCTCCTCACTTCCTTGATTCTTAAACATCTGAGTGTCCATGGACTTGAGCCTTAGTCCTCTCTTTTTTCTGTCTACATTCATTCCCTTGGTGATCCCATCTGCATGAAGGCTTTTAATGTCATATTCATATGGGTCACTCCCAAATGTAGATAGCCAACACTGACATCTACCTGTAACTCCAAAATTGGATATCTAACAAATGTCTCAAACTCAGCCTGTCCCAAACTTCCATCCTTATCTTTCTCCTCAAGCTACTCCTCCCTCAACTGTTCTCATTTCAGTTAATGGTAACTCATCTTTTATTTATTCAGGCCAAACCATAACTTCACCTATGACTTCTTTCCTTCTCTCATACCCCACAGCCAATCCATCAACACTCTGTTTTATTTACCATGAAATCATTGAGAACATGACTACTTCTCATCAACTACCTGTTCCCACCTTGGTTCAAGCCACCATTATTTCTCACCTCCTAAACAGCCTCTGGGTTTCTGTTCTCATTTTCCTCAGTTCACATAGCATCAGAATTGATCCTTTTAAAATATATTAAATCATGTCACTCTTCCACTCACCTTCTAATGGCTTCAAATCGTGCTCAATGGTTGAGCCAAGTTATCGTGCTTAGGACTCCATTTATGCATTTGTGAAATGATGACAACAATACTGCCTACCTCATAGGATAATCATGAAAAGTAAACACAATAATGTTTATAGCTTGCTTAGGACAATTTCTGGAATGTTCTAAAAGCCCCAAATTATACACTACCACCATCATCATCACCATGCATACATTGACAATATATTTAATCAGTAGGATCAATAATACTATATGTCTACCAAACATAATATTTAAAGATAAAACTAGGAATTCTGTTCTACTTTCTGTCCATGTGTTCTAAAGAGCCAGACTTAACATCAGGCACATGATAAGCACTCTTAGGCATGGAAACAAATAAGATTGCTCGGTTGGCAATGAAAGTTTCTAGTGGAGACAAAGAGGTGACAATAATAACAAAGTCAGTGAAGTAAGGAAAGTTAGTGACAACCACCAAGAATTCAGACAGGAGATCCACCCTGGGCACATCCGTCCATGGGCATTCAATTTTCCTGGCTTTTCTTCTGCCAACTCAAAACTCTGCAGCCCTGTCTCACGAGTAGAAGGCGTCCAGACATCCACAACAATCTGCAAGTGGACCCTTCAAGTCCCTCGTGCCACCTTACCTCCTCCCCTGAGCTCCGACATCCCCATTTCTGCCCCTTCCCCAAGTCCTCTCATGGGGCCCCTCTCTTGCTTTTTGAGGACAGCTGTGTCAGCTCCGCACCAGCTGGCAGAGACCCGTATGAAAAGGTGCGTGTATCTTTGTGCTGGCGTTGGTGATTTTTTCTCTGGGTGTGTGGTTTCTTTTTTTCCCCCTAAATTGACTATTACCATGTTCCTATTTTTTTTCTCTTTCCTATCTGAATGGCACCACTAATGCAGTGAGAGAGAAAAAGAAAAAAAGCCAAAGCCCATTAAAATATAACAACAAAATAACCCAAGGCTCAGAATGCTGAGGTGGCGTAAAGGAGTCCTCTTTCCCTTCTCATTATCTCTCTCCTTCAGCCACCTTCCCCCCACATCAAGGCCCCTCCCTCTCCCGTGATATTTTCATTTTCCCCATTTGGCTTCCTATGTGTCCACATTCTCTTTTCTTCCCTTCCACTGTCCCATCCCCTTCTTCTTTCCTTCCCTCCTTCCCTGAAAGATTTCCCTTTACAGCTTCAGCCTCTTTTCCTTTTGGGCCATTTGGTAGGGCTATTGTGACAGGGTCTGTGTGCTATTAATTCTCACAATGACAACATCCCCAGGACGAGGATGCCTTGAGGATGGTGGTGAATGACAACCAAAGCATGTAGAAGCCAAGCTGTTTCCACCTCATAACAATCCATTAGTAGCAGATGATGAGAGACTGGTAAAAAACAGGAATGGGGGCCCCCGCTGGGGAGAGCAAAGAGCACAGGGCTCTGAAACAGCGAGTCAGGTAAAAAAAAAAAAAAAAAAAAAAAAGAAAGAAAGAAAGAAACTGGACGAGGAGAGAAGACAGGTTCCGTGGCGGAGTTGCTTGGAAACCAGGCACAGGTCATTAAGCTTTGTTAGTCTCACCTGTAAAATGGGCACCATGAACTCTACCTCCCTCTGAGCCTGGGAAGGTCAAGTGAATGGTAGGCAGGAGAAATTAGTACAACTACAAAGTGCTATACAAAATAAGGTGGTTCTCCTCACGCCAGTCAGAGTAGCTAAAATGAACAAATCAGGAGAGTATAGATGCTGGCGAGGATGGGAGAAGAAACGGGGACCCCTCTTGCACCGTTGGTGGGAATGCAAACTGGTGCATTCGCTCTGGAAAACAGTGTGGAGGTTCCTCAAAAAATTAAAACTAGATCTACCCTATGACCCAGCAATAGCACTGCTAGGAATTTACCCAAGGGATACAGGAGTACTGATGCATACGGGCACTTGTACCCCAATGTTTATAGCAGCACTTCCAACAATAGCCAAATTATGGAAAGAGCCTAAATGTCCATCCACTGATGAATGGATACAGAAATTGTGGTTTATATACACAATGGAATACTACGTAGCAATGAGAAAGAATGAAATATGGCCTTTTCTAGCAACGTGGATGGAACTGGAGAGTGTTATGCTAAGTGAAATAAGTCATACAGAGAAAGACAGATACCATATATTTTCACTCTTATGTGGCTCCTGAGAAACTTAACAGAAGACTATGGGGAGGGGAAGGAAAAAAAAAAAAAAAAAGAGAGGGAGAGAGCCAAACCATAAGAGACTCTTAAAAACAGAATAAACTGAGGGTTGATGGGGGGTGGGAGGGAGGGGAGGGTGGGTGATGGGTATTGAGGAGGGCACCTGTTGGAATGAGCACTAGGTGTTGTATGGAAACTAATTTGACAATAAATTTCATATTAAAAACCAAAACAAAACAAAACAAGGGCGGTTCTGATTACTCCTGTGGAATCTCTTTGAAGGACAAAATATATGTTTACTCATCCTCGCGGCCCCAGAATGAACAGATGACTTCGTACATGGTAGGTAGAATATCGTGGAGTACAATGAATTATTGTGGACCTGAATTGACTTGAATTCCCATTCTTCTCACATACTCTAGAAAACCCCTAAATGTTTTATTTCAACAAGAGCCATTTTTTTCTACTTCTCAAAATTACCAGGACTAACTAAAACACGTTACTGCCCTATCATGAAATACCACCTATGCAACCATTAAAAATTACCTGCTTAATGAGTTTGAATAGCCTGACAAAATGCTCTTGCTTTACTGTTCAGTTTTGAAAACAAGATACAAAGCTGCCTATATAATGAGTCCAAATTATTTGTGTTGCATATGCACATACTCCAAATATTACCGTGAATATCCAAAGTACTAATACACCAAAGTAGCATTCTTCTAAAAATACCGATAGCAGGGATTCTGGATTGTGAGGTTACAGTTGATTGAAATAATTTTTTGCCTTTTGGTAGTTTTCCACAATGATATGTTATAGTTTCAGATAAAAAACATGAAATGTTATTTATTATTTTTTAACAATTTTTTGAAGTTTGTTTGTTTGTTTGAGATAGAACGAGACAGAGACAGAGAGAGCAGGGGAGGGGCAGAGAGAGCAGGAGAGAGAGAGAGAATCCTAAGCAGGCTCCACACTGTCAGTGTGGAGCCCGATACGGTTCTTGAACTCATGAACCATGAGATCATGACCTGAAATCAAGAGTCAAAGAAAGCTTAACCGACTGAGCTACCCAGGTGCCCCCATAAAATGCTATTTTAAACAAAAATTACAATGGCCAGGAACAACTATACGAACCCTTCCCACATCCACCTCACCAACAGTACTGGATTCTTCTAAGACGAGGAGAGAATGTAGAGTCAGAAAATCCATAAGAGCATATGAGTTACTTTATTTCTGGGGCATCACACCTAAAATCGCAATGCCTTCATTCTCTCCAATACCAAAAATCTCATCTCGGGCAGAAAATGTGAACTGTTGGGAGTCCAAAGATGAGTTACCATACGGTAGGAGGCAAAGGCAGAAGGAGGTGTCCAGAGTCAGAATGCACGTAAACTTTCTGAGGTCTCCTCTCAATCATCTGACAGCAAAGGTCTGTGAGTAATTTATTTCTACTGAAGGAGATGTGCTCAACGATCACTGAGGGAGAGTTAGTCAGTTGTTTTAAACCAGTGTGGAATCAACACGGTTAGTATATCAAGACCCTGCTGGATTGAGCAAAATAAGGACACTCTTGATACCATATGACACTCGATAATGGGAAAAAGAGGAGTAAGGTTTATGAAAAACACCACCTTTCTGTGAAAAACCTGTGTTTTGAGGTGTTCACTGATTTTCTAAAGGATACCACATCTATCCAAACACTGACTCATTCCATACCAAGCTCCCAATCTTCCCGTAGACAGTGGGGAATGTTTCCTCACACTTATTGATATTTTACATACTAAAGGCTTCAATCATCTTACTCCAACCATCTCAGTCCTATTAGTTGTTGGAGAGGGCTTACATCTGCTTGTCTGGAACATTTCTTGGGTTAAGTGAGGCATACCAAAGGCTTCCACGTCAAGAACACTAAACAAAGGTTATCATTTTAAAGAAAGGAAAATGAAATGTTTTAAACATTCCAGATATAGTCTGAATCAGAAGGAACTACAATGTAAAATCATGGCAAAAGACAGGTCTTCTATGAAACTGTGACTTGAAATTTAATTCAACTACCTAATGGGAAGCTAACGATTGGCCAAGGTAAGCAAGGGCTCAGAAGAAAAGAGAGAAATTTCTTGGACTCCAGGAGTGAAACTGTTCCCCAGAGGCAGAATCTGTGTGGAGAAAATTCCATTCTTGGATCAGCCTTTTCTGGAACTCTATCCCTGGAAGACATTTTTTTTTAAGCATCTAAACAAAAATGTGCCTGTCAACTGTATCAGCCCTTGACTTGCGTCTTTTAACTGGAAAAAACCTCCAAATGAGAGAATCTCCGGTAACATTCTCTGGTGTATGCAAGCACTTCACGAATTTTGGTTTACTGGAAGAACTGTGTAAAGAGAAGCCGGGCTTATAATGTGGACCTGCGATTTAGTCTAGGTGTTTTTTATATTTACAGGGCACGTTTCATTTTTGTCTGCTATGACTGCAAGTGTGGCACATTCCATTGGGCACTCCACCTCACCTACCCTTTTCTAACATGAAATTCATGTATGGGAAGTCAAACAAATATCTTACGCCAGAATCCCAGCCCCCGTGATGAAAGAAAGGTATGGTGATCATTTTTTCCTTAGGTTATCTGATACCATATATATATCCCCTACTCCCAGTGTGTGTTATTTTTACTTCAAACTTTTACTTGAGTGAAAGTTCTCATTAATACCTGAGTCATTTATCTTAGCATGGACTCCCCCCCCCCACCCCACCCAATTTTTAAGCTTATAAGTTTTCAAATTTTGGTTGAATGCCACTCCTGGGACACTTCTCAACCTTCACAATAAATCTTTATTTTTGATATTGGGTCACTGGGTACTTCATACCTTCCTACAAAGCCATTTATCCTAATCCATGTATTTGCTCATTGGCTGTATGAATACATATACGTTTTCTTGTTTCATTCACCTTGCAGCAGAGAGGGGGAAAAAAATGAACCCTGACAATATAACGTGGTCCTCTTCTGCCACAGTCACAGCACGAAAGAGCAACACAGAGAATGTCAAAACCTGGAGAACGCCTGAAGTGCAAAGCCTTTCATAACTAGATTTCACAATAGAAACCACTTTGAGAAGCTTCCAGAATGGCAAGTGCAATAGTAAATCGACAGTGCCATCTGCCAAATGGCCTGGAGATGCGGAGAACCATTGGACTCATTAATTATTGATGACAATCAGAGTCAATTTGACTTCATTATGGGCCAAGAAGAGGAAATCATTAGGAGCTTGTTCTTAATGGACCTAAGAATAATGGGGGGTATCGTGGGGGTGGGAGAGTCCCTCTCCCACCTCTTCTAGTCCATCTCTTTGAGAGCAGCATTGTAACCAGAACTACGTGAAGTGTCTAAATAATTTAGGCAAAAGTCAAGTGGTGGGAGGCCCTGAGTTTCCAAAACATCTATCTGCGTGGCTCGCAGTTCGTCAGATAACTGTACTAGCCTCTCCTGCAGGGAGGGAGACTGTTTAACCAAAATTGGGTTTCTTCGAGAATTGGGACCTGTTCTCGATCGTCATTGGGATGACGCAAACCACCTCCCCCCACCGAAGATAACATTGAGGAAGTTAAGCCATGCCATTCAAGTGCGGGAATGCAAAGGGTACACTGAGGCTCTCTCTCGCACTTACTCAGCTTCCTGGGCCTTTCACTCACCCCTTGAATGCAGCCCTCTTTATCAGAGCACAGACGTCAGAAAAGAAATGAAGCTGAGTACCATATCTGATTGGAACTGCAGGGGGCTTTCGGTAGACAGGATGCAATTACTCAACTTGGACTGCAGCCAGAGCCGAGACTCCTGTGATCACTCAGATTTCTTTGTATTTCTCTAGCACCTTCTCTAGCACAGCTCATTGCAGTTCTCCCATCAGACCTTAAGAACCTCTGTGCTTCCCCAGCAGCTTTTCTTTTACACAATCACTTCCACTGAACAACACAGAGCCTGTGATGTTCCCAGCGTTGTTAAGTCAGTCATAAGCAAAGCGTAAGGCCCAATGTATGTGATCGAGAAATTGAGTCTATTTGTGGGCACAAAATCTAAACCAAAGAAATAATCAGAGAGCAGTAGAAAACATATGCGAGTGCAACAACAAGGGGCCACAAGCTAATGTTATTGTTATTCTTAGGTGGGAAACTGAAACCGTACACTCTCTTCTCGGCTACAGGGAACACAAAAACTGATCTTGAATTTAGTCAATTTGTTAATGGTCATATCTAGACACTGGGAAATTAATTGGAATGGTATGGATGCGGTCTGATCATCGACACTATCTCAGTTCATTTCTCAGCGTTTAGACCTGGATGTTTTCTCCATCCCCAAACGGGGGGTTTTTTAAATCGTACTTTCCTAGAATCGTTCGTTAGCAAGCGGTTTGATCACCGTGATACTTCGTGCAACTCCTCTTCACTCAAAAACGAATGTGTTTTGAGCTTCCAGCGATGTGAACGCCCCTTAACCCTTAGCATGGTGGCACTTTACTTTCACAGTGTCGTATGCACTCATGTACCTTTCTCACTAGAAACTATAAGAAATTAACTCATAAAAACCTCTTCTGCTCTTTTGAAGTGTCCTTTGCAGTTCACTTGTGTTTATTCTTTAAAATTACTACTTTGGAATTTTAAATGGCCATGGAGTTTATTGGACATTACTGGTAAGCCTAATAGGAAGCAAATCAAACACAATCTTGAGAAATGTCCATGTTCATTAGTGTCCAATATGCAGCTAGTGTGGTCCTTCCCAAAATCTATGCTAGAAAATTTATTTGAAGAATCTTTCAGGAATACTGCTATTTTTCAATACAGCAAAGTACCTTCATGACTATTCAAATTACTCGTACACACATTCTCATTGTCGATTCTCACAAAAATACTCTAAGGTAGATTTCTCATCCTCATACTCCTGGCAAAAAAAACTGAGGTTCAGCGTGCTTATGTGACTTGTCCAAGGTCACACTTCTAGGAAGTGTCATAACCAGCTATCCTGACGCCTGGACAAGAGCTCTCTCTGCTGCAATCTTTTGTGACATTCTTAGAACTGAGAAATTAAGTAAGACAGATTTTACATTATTTGCGAGTTGACCGATTAGATCACCACAGTTTCACGGATGATGGCAGAAAATATGAAACTCCTGGTTCAGAAACAAAGGACTACTACTCACGGTAATCGTCACAGTCAGAATAACAGCATTTTATTCTCAGCTGCCATAACCCAGTTCCCTCAGCGAACTGGACCAGATGACTGCTGAGCCTGCAGTAAATCCCATTGTGGTAGAGTAACTGGAACGATTGGGAACCCAAGCCTTTTATAATGTGCATTAGGCATGCTTGCCCTTTGCTCTGGAAGGAAATACTCTATGATACCAGACAGTAAGAAAATTTCCCCTTCTCTTCAGAGGGATGTTTGTTATACACACATTTTTTACAAAAGAGTCTACAACAAAAGCATTCAGTGCCTCTGTTTGTAAAATGTGCAGGAATATAGGAGACTGAGCAGAATTGTCTCATGATACTAAGTCGTGCAGGAATTACAGCTGGTTCCAATTTAAGCAACCTATTCCAAGTGAAAAAAAACTGGTAAGTGGTTGAGTGACATAGGATGTAAACTAATGCCTTTTTACTTTGGATTCCATATTCTATTATTCTCTGCTCCATGTTCCAGGCTGAGGCAATATTTGGGGACAAGGAGTATCTCTATATCCATTAAGCCATACCTTTTGGCCAACCAAAAGGACTGAAGAAGAACTCTTCTTCAGTCCTGGTGTAGTGGAAATACCAAACATCAACTTCCCATACATATACTCTACCCCTTAGACGTAGCAGGAAAATGTGTTGTCACTTTGAAGAGAATAAAGATAGAAACAGAGGGAATTTTGATCCTTTGAGCTACTTGTCAAGAGTGTAAGTCAAAGATGTGGAGCCAGAGAGAAGTAGATTGCATTGAATTGAAGAGTAAGCAGAACTTGAAGTGGGAAGAGGAGGACCAAGAAGGAAAGGAGAATACCTGCAGAGCCTTAAGGGTAAAGGGAATAACGGCAGTTACTTAAGGAAACAGATTTAGCTAATAAGAAGTTCAATTTCATGTTTCACCTTAATGCCTTTGTAGGAGTTGTGTCTTTGGGAAGAATTGACAGAAGTGCTGCATTTCATATCTGGGTCTCCATGGTTTAGAGACAGCATCAAAGCAAGGGTTCTGAAGGCAAGGGAATCGAAAGATCGCATCTCTCCAGAAGCTTACCAAAGTCTTAAGAAGGCTCAGAATGTTTCCAGAGATGTGTTGTGTTACAAAAAGTCAACTTGTATGGCCTGTGTCAATTGACCTCCATCCTTTCCAGCTTCTAGTTGAGTTCAGCCAATGGGAGGGAGCAACTGAAGATCCAGAGGGCAGGAGGAAACCGCCTCCAAAGCATTAATTTCCCCAGCTCCTTCCACAGTTGACTATCTCCTTCTACCTAACCTCACAGTTCTTGTCAAGTCTTTCTTTTCAGAGACCTACTCTCTCTAGCTTCATATCTTGATCTCAAAGAAAGCCCAGTTGCCACCATGGTAGAGTCAAGTGCATCTCTTGGGTTCCTTATTATTTTAATGTTTATTTATTTTGGAGAGAGAGAGAAAGAGAGAGGCGGGAAGGGGCGAAGAGAGAGGGAGACACAGAATCCAAAGCAGGTTTCATGCTCTGAGCTATCAGCACATAGCCCCATGCAGGGCTCAAAGTCACAAACCATGAGATCATGACCTGAGCGGAAGTCGGATGCTTAAGCCACTGAGCCACCCAGGCATCCCACCATCTCTTGGGTTCTTAATTAAGCGTCACCGCTTGCTACCTGTGTGACTTTGGTTAACTAATTAACTTCTCTGTGCCTGACCTCTTTATGTATAAACTTGGGCTAAAAATACCTTGGAAGGATGTATGAGCTTTAAATAAGGAAGCCTTCAGGGGCGCCTGGGTGGCACAGTCGGTTAAGCGTCCGACTTCAGCCAGGTCACGATCTCGCGGTCCGTGAGTTCGAGCCCCGCGTCAGGCTCTGGGCTGATGGCTCAGAGCCTGGAGCCTGTTTCCGATTCTGTGTCTCCCTCTCTCTCTGCCCCTCGCCCGTTCATGCTCTGTCTCTCTCTGTCCCAAAAATAAATAAACGTTGAAAAAAAAAATTAAAAAAAAAAAAAAATAAATAAATAAATAAATAAGGAAGCCTTCAACATAGTGCTTGACATATAGCAAATAATTGATAAGCATTAGGTCATTTTTACTCATTTTGTTGTTGTTGTTATTGTTATTTTTCAACATCAACAATGTGTAAAAGAAGAAGGAAATTTTGCTCTCAAAGCCCCATTAGCTTTTAAAACTGAAAGACCTAGCTAAGGACCCAGTAAATGTCAGTGAACATATGGTCCTCCTAAATAGAAAAATGTCTAGAACCTATCATATTCATAGCATATTCAGAGCATAGGTTGCAAATATTTCAATTGGCATGTCAAATATTAATAGCCCGTGTTTGAATATGTTCATTCAGTTCTAGAAAGATGTCATCTCCATATCAAGGGATTAAAATCATTGTGTGAATGTTTCCTCTAAGCTGAGATTTCTTGCACATTATAGGATTCTCTATTATTAATCATTTTCTTTAATATCTTAATAATGTGATAGGAAAATCAAATTAGGCTGGTAGAAATTTCCCATCAAACTATATTAACTGTCTACTAAAGACTTCAGTTTTCTTCCTAATGAAAATGCTAACAGCCTGCTTAGTCTGCACATTGCATGGATCGGACAAGCTCCCAACACTTCCTTTTTGGAGACTGTGTCACAGACATCTTGGGATCTTTCCCCTTCGTTGCCATTTACAGCTGGTCAGTTTCCAATGCTTGTCAATTCTGCCTTTTTACCAGCTTCTCATTCTCTTTCTCGATACACCTGCAAAGGTTCCCATTAAGTCTTGTCTAGGTGACTATCAGAGCCTCCACCAATGGCCCCTGCTTGCCCGGTCTTTTAACACTCAAATTCATCTTCCACATTGCTGCCATATAAATTATCAAACACATATCCCTGATTATGTCATTTCCCTGTTCAAAAAGTCTTCTGTGATACCCCATTACCTACCAAAGGCAGCAGTAGGAGGATACGTTCTTAGCATTTCAGGTACTCCACATTCTGGTCCTAAATTTCTTTTCCAACCTTATCTACTCTCTTTACTTTCTTTGATAGCCCAACTGGATTTGTAAGATGTGCTGGATATTTTCATTTTGCATATCTGTACAATATTTCTAAATGCACTCTCCACCTTCTCCACCTTGGTCTGTGCACCAGGAAGCTGAATAATGCGGGCTTTCTTTCTGTCTGGTTTCTAACTGGGTTTGACATTGGAAACACGAACAAGAGATCAGAGAGCTGGAGAAAAGTTAGTATAGGGTCCCTCTAACTAAAAGCCAGAGGTGCCGTCAGGAAGCCTTCTCCATACAGCTTTCTCTATTGTTGATCTAGTGACTTTCCTCTCCTCTCTAGGCAAGACTCCAGATACTAGACCCGCCTTTGTTGGTTTCTCTAAAGCCGGATCACACCTTTGCGGACAATCCCTTTATTAAACTCTCTTCATCTCTACATTTCACTATTTGCATCCAACTCTTCCTGCTGGCACCCTGCTGATATAGTAAGAGGACCAAGACTGGCTCCAAGAAATGAACTCTCAAGTGTGATCCAGGGGATGGATTTGAGGATCACACGGATAACCTGGAACTAGGAGAGGGATCACTGGTTGTCCAGATTTCAATGGCATTAAGATTTTACAAATTAATTTCTCAAATTCAGTAGCATAGGACACATAGCCATCTGGAAGGTATGGCACTGTAATGACAATAACAATTCTAAAGTTGTGAGGGCAGATCAAACCACTCCAGCCAGTCAGAGAGAGAGAGAGAGAGAGAGAGAGAGTTTACTGGGGAAAAAAACATATTGAAGTCCTTCAATATTCAGCTTAGTCCATGGAAGGAAAATTAGAAAGGCTCCATAACAGCTTTGAAGGAGGCCCTGGTCCCTGGAGTCGCAGGGCAGATACGGCTGAGCTGGGTCACAGAGACAATTAAACCCCAGAATTTGCCAGATAACTCCTGTTAAAAAAAAAATTAAGGGCACTGGTGGGACAGGAGTGGAGTCCCATGACACAAGGTGAGGACTTGGAGGCAGGTGAACCAGAAGAGTCTGAGAACTCTGAACCTGGTAAATCCCCCTGCACCGCCCTCATCAGAAAAGGCAGCTCCTCCTCATTCCCACCTCTTCTAATAGAATCCACCTTGCCCTGCATAAAAAATTGTAGTGACTTACGTGAGGTCATTACTTTATAAGGCAATACTGACTCTCCCACCACCACCACCTGAATTGCCTCCAGGACCGTGCTAAGAATCAGATCCCAGAAAGGGAAGCTTAAGGCCCAGTCCAGGAAGGTGTGTCCTGTGCATAGAAAGAGTTGAGGACTTTACCCCCTTTGGGGTGCACACTGTATAAAAATGGAAGACAGCAGATTTGAAGGATGTTAGGTCAAAGCTGCCATTGCTAATGCTATCCATCTATAGCAAGTTATAGCTCCTGTCTCGCAGCCTCTGCCCACTGCTCCCTTTTCTGGGTTTCAGTAATCGCTTCCTTCCCTTTACCCTTCAGATTCAGAGGTAGTCATGGTTCCCCATTGTTGCTAGCTAGCCCCAAGGAACTGCATTACAACCCTCCTTGACTTCACTTAATTCTGCCCACGGTGTTGAACTTTCTTTAATTGCCCCATCCAGTGGGCTGATTCCTGCCAGGACCTTGACTGATACACTTCCTGGTTTCATGCTTTCTTGCCTTGGTGCTTTTTATTCATGCCATTCCCCCTGCTCAGAATTTCTGCCTACTCATCCTTCAAAGCCCAACTTAAAAATCAGTTTGGAAATGATGTTTTCTTATTCCCGAAAGTGGTACTGATTTATTCCTCCCTGAAACCATATTTTTCTTCCTACATACCTCTTTGATGTTTCTTAGCAATTTCGTCCCTGCGCTGTTGCTATTTCTAAACATGACGTATTTCCTTTCTCCATCAATAAGCTTCCTGCAGGCAGTATTATGTTTAATTTTTGTTTTTATCCTTCATTGGCCTTGTCAAGGTGCTGATAAATAACAACCTTTAATTTAATTATTTCTGTGTCGCAGGTACCGTTCTATGCCCCCATTAACTGATTTGATCCTCTAGCAAACTTTAGAAGTTATTACTGTAATAATGTCCATTTTACAGAGAAGGAGTTGAGGCTCAGATAACGTGCTCAAGGTCATACAGCTAGTAAATAGAAGAATAGGCTTCAAGCCTAGCCTTCTGGCTCCAAAGCACATACTTTCAACCACAGGAATACAGTCTTCATTAAAATGAGCAGAAACAAAAAGAAAGGACATTGTGACGCACATTACGACATAGACAAACCTTGAGGACGCAATGCTACTGAAATAGAGTAGTCACAAAATGGCAAATACGATTCCACTTACATGAGATCAAAAAAAAAAAAAAAAGTCACAGAGAAAGAAAGTGGGAAGGTGGTGTCCAGGGGCTGGGAAGAGAGGAGAATGGAGTCATGACTCAACGGGTATGGACTTTCAGTTTGGGAAGGGGAAAACTTTCTGGAGAAGGATGGTGGTTGCGCCATAGTGGGAATATACTTAATGCCACCGAACTGTACTCTTAAAAATGGCAAAAATGGTGAATGCTATGCTGATGTACATTTTACCATGATTATCAATTCATTAATATGTGAATGAATTTTAAAAAGTGAGTGGGAGGAATACATGAACCAATTAACAGGCTGACTGGGGCGCCTGGGCGGCTCAGTCAGTTAAGCGTCTGCCTTCAGCTCAGGTCACGATCTCACAATTTGTGAGACGGAGACCCGCGTTGGGCTCTCTGCTGTCCATGCAGAGCCTACTTCAGAGCCTCTGTCTCCTCCTCGTTCTCTGCCCCTCCCCTGCTTGCACTCGCTTTCTCTCTCTCTCAAAAAAAAAAAAAAAAAAAAAAAAAAAAAAAACCTTAAAAAAATAAAAGACCTACCAATTAATTAATGGTGAGGTAGCTTGTGGAGTAGATGGCCGCGAGCCTGAGAAGGTGAGGCAAGGCCATCTCTCTGCATCCAGTTTTATCACACAATCCAGATCAGCTTTGCTTCCGTGGCCGTGAGTTTAGGTTTTAGCATATAAGCCCTGAAGTTTCTCACGTGGGGGCCCTAGAAATAAACCATAGCTGGTACCACCTAGCCTGAGGGAGAACCCCAATCACTTACCCCTAACCAATTAAGAAAATGGTTGATTGTCTTAGACTGTGAAAGAACTAATCCAATTACATCGGATTTTTCTAAGAAAATTGTGTCACAAGTAGGACCATGGTGAATGAGAACAGAACGTTGCGACCTTTTGTGAGCAGGCTCCCCTAGGAAAAGGGAAAGACCACCAGCTCTCCATGATGATCTGGGCCCCATCTTCCTTCCTCTTCTCTTGTTATTTACCTTCTCTTCCAGAGTGTTAAATACCCTCTACCGGCCAGTGGGGTGGAAGTCTGCTTCTCACCCCAATCCTTTCCATTTAAACAAATGCCACCATTCTCCAAACAATTGCTCAAGCACTAAAGCTAGAAGTCACTCTCAACTCTTTTATTCACTGAATCCACTCGCCCCCCTATTGCGATTTGCAAGTTCTCTCTACTCTACCTCCAAAACATATCCGAAACTTTACTATCATCACCTTTACCCAGTCCACCCCCATTGCTCCCCCACCCTACTTCGGTCACTCCTACCTGGTCTCGCCTCCACTCTTACCTCCTGCAGTTCGTTATCCACGCAGAGCCGCCGGAAATGTAATTTTAAACAACCTGAAGAATATCGTGGCAGTCTCTTGCCTGAATTCTTCCAATGTCTCCATTTGAACTTAGAATATAATCCAAATTCCTAAGGCTGCCTTACAAAACTCCATGTAACTTGGGCCCCCACCTACCTCTCACACTTCACCTCTTATTGTTTTTATTCTTGCCCGTTACACGGAAGCCTAGCTGCCTTCTTATTATTCTTCAAAGAGGATGAGCTCATTCTTCTTTGATAGCCTTTACACTAAGCTGTTTCCTTTACTTGCTGTTTCCTGTACTCATACTACCCTTCCCTGTGATTATTCCATGCTTTCTCCTTTAAGTGACTCAGACTTTAGCTCAAAATTACTTCCTCAAGGAGGCCTTCCTTGACCACTCAATCTAAAGTAGACACTGACTCATTAGTCTTAATTAATTTCATAGTCTCCTTAACATTTCCCTTCCTTTCCCCTCCCTTTCTCCCTCCTTTCCTTCCCTCCGTCCCTCCATCCCATCCTTCCTTCCTTCCTTCCGTTTCTTCTATGTCTTTCTTTTTCTCTTTTCTTGTTACCTATCTCCCCAAATAGAATGAACATTTGTAATGAATAAAGACCATTTCTTTTTTTTTTTAATGTTTATTCATTTATTTTGAGAGAGAGAAAGAAAGAGCTTGAGCAATGTAGGGGCAGAGAGAGAGAGAGAGAGAGAGAGAGAGAGAAGATCCCAAGCAGGCTTTGCACCGTCAGTGTGGAGCCCAGTGCATGGCTTGAACTCATGAACCATGAGATCATGAGCTAAATCCAAGAGTCAAATGCCTAACCAATTGAGCCACCCAGGTGCCCCAATAATGACCATTCTTTTATTTTTTTTTAATTTTTTAATGTTTATTTACTTTAGGGAGAGAGACAGACAGAGCACAAGTGGGAGAGGGTCAGAGAGAGAGGGAGACACAGGATATGAAGCAGGCTCCAGGCTCTGCCCTGTCAGCCAGAGCACAAAGCAGGGCTCCAACCCACTAACCGTGAGACCATGACCCAAGCTGAAGTCGGACGCTTAACCAACTGAGCCACCCAGGGGCCCCAGTGACCATTATGTTCCCCACAATATCAAGTCATATTTAGTACATAACACAGTAAGCACTCAATATATGTGTGTTGAATGTTGATTGTATAAGGCATTTTCATTTCTGGTAAACCACTTGTCCAAATGGAGTACACATTTACTTGCGTTTAAAAGTTTATTTGAGCTTCATTGACCTTCTAGCCTGGGAACAAAGCAACAATGTTAAATTCCAGTGTAAGATATTATCCATAATAAGGAAACGTGGAAGCAACCTAAGAACCTACTAGCCGGTGAATGGATAAACAAAAGGTGGTGTATCCATGGAGTGGAAAACAATTCCAAGATAAAAAGGGACGAAATGCTAACACATGCTACAACATGGATGAATCTCAAACACATGATATTAAAGTTGAAACATGAAACTAAATTTGAAACATGAAACTAGATACAAGGGACCACATATTGTAAAATCCCATTCATACTAAATGTCCTGAATTGGTAAATCCACAGAAACAGAGATTAGTGGCTGCCTGAGGCTAGGATAAAATTGGGAACTAACCATCAAGGAACGTGAAGGTTCTTATCAGGATAATAAAACTGTTCTAAAACTGGATTACACTGATGGTTGTACATCTTGGTAAACTTACAAAAAAAATATCTTTTAACTGTGCAATTAAAATGAATGAATTTTGTGATATATAAATTACTCCTCAATACAATTTTAAATTTTTTTTTTTCAACGTTTATTTATTTTTGGGACAGAGAGAGACAGAGCATGAACGGGGGAGGGGCAGAGAGAGAGGGAGACACAGAATCAGAAACAGGCTCCAGGCTCTGAGCCATCAGCCCAGAGCCCGACGCGGGGCTCGAACTCCCGGACCGCGAGATCGTGACCTGGCTGAAGTCGGACGCTTAACCGACTGCGCCACCCAGGCGCCCCTGTCAATACAATTTTAAAAAAAAATTAAAAAGGACTGTTTTCCAAACCCCAGTGAATGCACTTATAAACCATTCCCAAGCATTGCCTGTTTGGGGATATAGATTCCTTCCTATTTTTAACTAGCTAACTAAATTGATTTTTTTTTCCAGTCAGAAATCTACAGTTTTTCCTATTTACAGTGGCATCATGCTTAGCTCATCAACTTTTTTCAGCTCTTTCGTTTCAATGACACTTGGCACCTGTATTGCTGTAACATAAACACAAAGTAATGAGTTGTAGTTGCAATTTATAAGGCCCACAGGAAGAGAAAGAGTCCCAGAAACTGAGATTTTAAGCAACGACATGTAAAAATATCTCACTCTTATAAATGGCACTTTTCTAATCTTACACTTACCAAATTGGTAAAGAGCTCTATTTTTCTTACTGCCTTTTTACCTTAAATAACAAAGATAAATTTTAGAGCGATCGCAAATATGCACCGTGAGCCTACTCTGTGTCAGACAATATATTACAGAAAGCATAATGGTGAACCACAGGGAAAGCAGGGTGGCGTGTTGGTTGAGTATAAATTTCAAAGTAAAACTCGAGGTCAAGTCTGGGCTATTCCCTTTATTAACTATGAGAACTGAGGTACTTTACTTAACCTCTTTAAGCCTATTTCCTCATCTATAAAATGGGGATGATGTATGACCTACCTCATAGGAATATTTACAGAGTAAGACAAGAGAATATATATGAAAGTCTTAGCACAGTGTGTAAATAGGTACTCAATAAAATTTGCCTTTTATTTCCTGAGAGCGTTTATGAAAAATGGTATTATTTTTTTTCTTTCAATGTTCAGAGAAGTTGCCAGTGAACCAATCTGGGTCTGGAGTGTTCTTTGTGTGATAGTAAATTCAATTGCTTTAATAGATATAAGACTATTAAAATTTTCTATTTTACTAGAAATAGTGTAATAGTTGTATCAACTGGTGACTGTGTTTTTTAAAATACTTGTTTCCCTCAACTAACTTGTTGAGTTTAATGACATTAGTTGTTTATAATATTTACTTATTATTTTTATATGTGACATTTTATATATGATACATATATAATATATTATAATAATGTATTATATATTATATACCATTTATTACATATTTGTGTGTATATATGTGTGTGTGTGTATATATATATATATATACTTTTTTTTTTTCTTTTCTTCTTGATGAGTCTAGCTAGAAGTTTCTCAATTTTGTTGCTTTTCTTCTTAGAACGAAATTTTGGCTTTGTTTTCTCTATCTGTGATTTGCTCTTTCATTGATTTCTGCTCTTATCTGTTATTTCTTTTCTTACACATATTTTGGGTTTACTTTGATCTCCTTTTTCTACCTTCTTAAGATACAATCTTAGGGGCGCCTGGGTGGCGCAGTCGGTTAAGCGTCCGACTTCAGCCAGGTCACGATCTCGCGGTCCGTGAGTTCGAGCCCCGCGTCGGGCTCTGGGCTGATGGCTCAGAGCCTGGAGCCTGTTTCCGATTCTGTGTCTCCCTCTCTCTCTGCCCCTCGCCCGTTCATGCTCTGTCTCTCTCTGTCCCAAAAATAAATAAACTTTGAAAAAAAAAAAAAAATTTAAAAAAAAAAAAAAAGATACAATCTTAGACCATTGATATTATACCTCTTTTTTCTATAGTAGAAACTTTTAATGTTATAAATTGCTTTCTAGGCACTGCTTTAGGAACAAATTCTTTTTTTTTTAATTTTTTTTTCAACGCTTTTATTTTATTTTTGGGACAGAGAGAGACAGAGCATGAACGGGGGAGGGGCAGAGAGAGAGGGAGACACAGAATCGGAAACAGGCTCCAGGCTCTGAGCCATCAGCCCAGAGCCTGACGCAGGGCTGGAACTCATGGACCGCGAGATCGTGACCTGGCTGAAGTCGGACGCTTAACCGACTGCACCACCCAGGCGCCCAACAAATTCTAATATATTGCATTTTCATGATCATTTAGTTACATTTTCTGATGCTCTATGTGATTTCTTCTTTGACTCATGAATTATTTAGAAATTAGTTGTTTAAGTCACAAACGTCCAAGTTTTCTAGCTAGCTTATTTTTGGTTCATAATTTAATTCCATTGTAAAGAACATGCTGTGTATGATTTCAATCTTTTTAAACTATTGAGGTTTGATTTACAGCCCAATATATAGTCTATCTTAGGGAACACATCATGTGCACTTGTAAAGAATATTATCTGGATATAATAGCTTATAAATATTAATTAGATCTGTGTTGTTCAGAGAGTCTATATCTTCAGTAATTTGGGAGGAGTCAAATAGTTTTACCAATAAGAGAGAAGGATGTTACGGTCATCATGTGATATTGTGGATTTTTCTGTATCTCCTTTAAATTCTGTCAATATCGCATTCATGCATTTTAAAGCTCTACTGTTAAGGTGCATAACCCTTTGTAATTTATAATTGTTAAACGTTGTGGTATGTATGAATTGATTCTCTTATCATTATGAAATGTGTTGTTTTATCTCTGGTTATCCTCCTTGCTTTGGAATCTACTTTACCTGATATTAATGTAGCTGCTCCAGCTGTCTTACGCCTACTCTTTGTATGTTGTATCTTTACCCATCCATTTTCTTTCAACCCATCTGTATCTTTACATTTAAAGTGCATATCTTGTAAATAGCATATAATTATACCTTGCATTTTTTAACCCATGCTGATACTCTCTGCCTTCAAACTGGAGTGTTTATAGTCCACTTACACTTAATGTATATATGATGCTGGATTTAAATCTATAGTATCACTGTATCTCTTTCTGTTTGTGCCTCTGTTACATGTTTTCCACTTACTTTTTTCGAGACTCTTTATTATTTTTGGTTTAGATTCAATTTTAATTTGTCTACTGGGCTCTTTAAGCTATACCTCTTTTCGTTTTCTAGTAGTTGCTGAGGATTACAATATATATCTTTAACTTTTCACCATATACTTAGAGTTAGTATTGGACCACATCATATAAAATATAATAATCTTGCAACTATATGGATGTATTTATAACCTGTTTGTCCTTTTGGCTTTGATTGTCATATATATTATATCTACATATGTTATTAACCCTACAATGTACCACAATGTACTTTTTGCTTAGATGGTAGCGTGAACTTTTTAAAACTTATAAATCAAAACTTTTTAAAATTTTATATTTACTCAAACATTTAACATCCCTGTGCCTTTCAATTCTTCCTGAAAGTCCACCTTTCCATAATATGTAATTTTCTCTCAGCCTGAGAAACTTCATTTCATACTTGTTGTCATGCAGATCTGCGGGTGATAAATTCTCTTCGTTTTTGTTTATCTGAAGATAATCTTTATCGTATTTTCATTTTAGAAGTACATTTTTACTGAATGTAAAATGCTAGCTTGATAGGTTTTGCCTTCTGCACTTTGAAGATGTTAGTCATTTTTTCTACCTCCTGGCCTCCATTGTTTCCAATGACAATTTTTTTTAATTTTGTTGAATATTTATTTATTTTTGAGAGAGAGAGAGAGAGAGAGAGCAGGGGTGGGGCAGAGAGAGAGGGAGACAGAAGATCTGAAGCAGGCTCCACACTGGCAACAGTGACCCTGATGTGGGGCTTGAGCTCACGAACTGTGAGATCATGACCTGAGCTGAAGTCAGAGGCTTAACTAACTAAGCTACCCAGGCACCCCTCTAATGATAATTTTATAGACATCTTATCGTTCATTGTTCTCTGAATACTATGACTTTTTCTCTGGTTGCTTTCAAGATTTTCTTTGAACTTTTGGTTTTTAATAGTTTGTCTTTCATGTGTATAGATGTGTGTTTCTTTTTCTTTATCATCAGAGTTTTGAGCACTTCTTGAATCTGTAATTTATGTTTTTGCCAGCCTTGAAAATGTTTCAGTCTTTGTTATTCAAATAGTTTTGCTGCACTCTCTCCTCTCCTTCTGAGACTCCAATTACATGTATGTTAGAATTTTGCCATGGTCTCTGACATTTCTGAGGTTTTTTTTTTCCTTTAAAAAATATTTTGTTCTTCAAATTGGATAATTTCTACTGATGTATTTTTAGCTATCCTAACTCTTTATTCTGTTTTCCTTTTGTCATTGACAGTAAATGCTTAGGCTTATTAAGTGAATTTTATCTTACTGTATTTTTTAATTCGAGAATTTTCATTTTATTCTTTTTTTATACTTACAGTTCCTCTAATGAAATTTCCTATTTACTTATTCATTACTATCATATATTTTTTTTTACATTCTTGAATTATGTATCTGCTAAATGAAATATCTGAATCAGTCTCTTTTGATTGCCTTATCTCTTGAATATAAGTTGCTACAGTTTTCTGTTTTGTTCTATGTCTAACAAATTTGTTTTTTATTTGTATTTTCTTCCAGGATTACTGAGTTATAACTGACATATGTTATTGTGTACATTTTGGGGCACTTGGGTGGCTCAGTTAATTGAGCATCCACCTTCACCTCAGATCATGATATCATCGTTCGTGAGTTTGAGCCCCACATCAGGCTCTGTGCTGACAGCCTAGAGCCTGGAGCCTGCTTCAGATTCTGTGTCTCCCTTTCTATCTCTCTGTCCCTCCCCCACTTGTGCTCTGTCTCTCAAAAATAAACATTAAAATAAATAATATTGTGTAAATTTAAGGGGTACAACATATGGAACTGATATATTTACATCTTGTAAAATAATCACCACCATAGTATTAGCTAACACCTCCATCATGTCACATAATTGCCATTTCCTTTTTGTGTTGAGCACATGTAAGATTTACTTTTCAGTATATAATACAGTATTATTAACTATAATCATCATGCTGCACATTAGATCCCCAGTTCATCTTAGAACTGGAAATTTATACCCGTTTACCAACATCTTCCCATTTCTCCTAGCCACTATCTCCTTGTTATAGCTACCACTCTACTGTTTCTGAGTTCAGTTTTTGTGGATTTCATGTTTAAGTCGTATCGTACAATATTTGTTCTTGTTCTGACTTGTTTTACCTAGCATAATGCCCTCGAGGCTTATCTATGTTGTTGCAAATAGCAGAATTTCCTTCTTTCTCACAGCTGAATATCTCATTTTACACTTATACATTTACTTTATTCATTCATCTGTTGATGAACATGTAGGTTGTTTATATATCATAGCCATTGTGAATGATGCTGCAACGGACATGGGGGTACAGATTCTCTTCTAGATTCTCTTCTCATTTCCTTTGGATATATACCCAGAAGTACAATCACTGGATCTTATGATACTTCTATTTTTTAATTTTTTGAGAAACCACAATACTGTTTTCACAGTGTATTTTTTCAAACGCTTTTTCATCTATTGAGATAAAAATCATATGATTTTTCTATTTTGTCCTATTAATGTGGTATATTACCTTTATTGATTTGCATAGGTTGAACAATCTTTGCATCCCAAAGATAAGTTCCTCTTGATCATCGTATATGATCTTTTTAATGTACTGTTAAATTTGGTTTGCTAATACTTTGTTGAGAATTTTTACAACTATATTCATCAGGGATATTGCTCTATAGTTTTATTCTCTTGTATCTTTATCTGGCTTTGGTATGTGGGTAATATTGGCTCTATAAAATGAGCTTGGAAATGTTACCTTCTATTCAATTTTTTGGAAGTTGAGGAGACTTGGCATTAATTCTTTAAATGTTTGGTAAAATTCACCAGTGAAACCATCTGGTCCTGGGCTTTTCTGTGTTGGGAGGTGTTTGATTACAGATTCAATCTTCTTACTAATTATCAGTGTGTTTACATGTTCTATTTTTCCATGATTCGGTGTTGGTAGGTCGTATGTTTCTAGGAATTTATCCATTCCTTCTAGATCATCTAATTTGGTGACATAATTATTCATAGTGGTCTCTTACAATCCTTTGTGTTTCTGTAGTATCACTTGTAATGTCTCTGCTTTCATTTTTCATTTTAATGAGCTGACAGCTCAGAGCCTGGTGCCTGCTTCAGATTCTGTGTCTCCCTCTCTCTCTGCCCCTCCCCTACTCATCCTCTCTCTCTCTCTCAAAAATAAATAAACATAAAAGTTTTTTAATCTTCCCTATTTTTTAGTCTAGCAAAAGTTTTGCCAATGTTGTTTATCTTGTCAAAAAATAGCTCTTATTTTTGTTAATCATTTTTACTGTTTTCTGGTCTGTATTTCATTTATTTCTGCTCTGATCTTTGTTATTTCTTTCCTTTTACTAACTTTGGGCTTAGTTTATTTTTCTTCTAGTTCCTTGTGGTGTAAAGTTAGGTTTTTTATTTGCCATCTTTTCTTTTTTTTTTAACATAGCATCTATCACTATAAACTTCCCTCTTAGAACTGCTTTTGCAGCATCCTATAGGTTTTGATATGTTGTCTTCCCCTTTTCATTTGTTTCAAGATATTTTTTATGTCCCTTTTGATTTCTTCTTTGGCCATTGATTTTTTAGGAGTGTGTTGTTTAATATACACATATTTGAGAAATTTCCACCTTTCCTCCTGTTATGATTTCTAGTTTTATACCATGTGGTCAAAAAAGGTACTTGGTATGACCTTAAATTTGCTGAGTTGTTTTTCAGCCTCTCTTATGGTCTGTCCTGGAGAATGTCCCATGTACACTTGAAAAGAATGCATAGGGGCGCCTGGGTGGCGCAGTCGGTTAAGCGTCCAACTTCAGCCAGGTCACGATCTCGCGGTCCGTGAGTTCGAGCCCCGCGTCGGGCTCTGGGCTGATGGCTCGGAGCCTGGAGCCTGTTTCCGATTCTGTGTCTCCCTCTCTCTCTGCCCCTCGCCCGTTCATGCTCTGTCTCTCTCTGTCCCAAAAATAAATAAACATTGAAAAAAAAATTAAAAAAAAAAAAGAAAAGAATGCATAGTCTGCTGCTGTTGGATGGAATATTCTATATATTCCTATAGGTTTATTTGGACTAAAATATGGTTCAAGTCCAACATTTCCTTTTTAATTTTCTGTCTAGATAATCTATCCATTGTTGAAAGTGGGGTACTAAAGGTTTTTACTATTATTGTACTGTTATCTGTTCTCCCTTCACTTAATATATTTAAGTTCTCTGATGTTGGGTGCATTTATACTTATAGTTGTTGTACCTTCCTTTTTTTAATGTTTATTTAACCTTTGTGGGGGGGAGGGATAAAACAGATGGGGAGAGGCAGAGAGAGGGAGAAAGAGAATCCCAAGCAGGTTCCACGCTGTCAGCACAGAGCCCGATGCAGGGCTTGAACCCATGAACTGTGAGATCATGACCAGAGCCAAAATCAAGAGTCAGACGCTGAACTGACTGAACCACCTAGGCACCCTCTTTCTTTTTCAAAAATGTCTATTTACCCATTTTGAGAGAGAGAGAGAGAGACAGCACAAACTAGGAGGGGCAGAGAGAGGTAGAGAGAAAATCCCAAGCAGGCTCTGGGCTGTCAGTACAGAGCAACTGTTGTATCATCTTGATGAATTGACCCCTTTATTACTGTATAATGATTTCTTTGTCTTTTTTAAGCATTTTTAACATAAAGTCTACTTTGGGTGATATAAACATAAATATAGCTACCTCTGCTCTTTTTTAAATATTTTTTTTAAGTTTTGTTCAGTATCGAGAGACAGAGAGACAGAGCATGAGCTGGGGGGTGGGGGGGGCAAAGACAGCAGGAGACACAGAATCTGAAGCAGGCTCCAGGCTCTGAGCTGTCATCACAGAGCCCGACGCAGGGCTCAAACTCACGAATGCCAAGATCGTGACCTGAGCCAAAGTAGGCTGCCCAATTGACTGAGCCACCCAGGCGCCCCTACCCCTGCTCTTTTTTGGTTCCCACTGGCATGAAGTACATTTTTTTATCTCTTCACTTTGAGCCTATGTGTGTCCTTAATGCTGCAGTGAGCCTCTGGTAGGCAGCATTTAGTTGGGTCTTGTTTTTGGTTTTGTTGTATCCATCCAGTCACTCTGTCTTTCGATTGAAGAATTCGATCCATTTCCATTTGGAGTAATTATTGAAAGGTAAGAACTTAATTAACACCATCTTATTAATTCTTTTCTGGCTGTTTTGTAGTTCCCCCGTTCCTTTCTTTCTCTTCCTGCCTTCCTTTGTGAATTGATGACTTTTCCATAGTTCTATGCTTTGATCTTCCTCCCTTGATCTTTAGAGTGTGTACTATAGATTTTTGCTTTGTGGTTTCTATGAGGTTTGTACAAAATATCTCGCCAACATAATAGTTTATTTTACACCAATAACAACATAATTGTGATCACGTACAAACACTCTACTCTCTTTCTTCTCTCTCTTTTATGGTGCTGATGCCACAGCTTACACCTTTTTATATAGTACACACATTAACAAATTATTATAACTCTAGCTATTTTTAGTGCTTTTGTCCTTTACCATTTATACTAGATATAATTGGTTAACGCATATAATGTAATACCATATTACATTATTACACATGTTACATTATATGAGTATTCTGAATCTGACTATATCCTTACCTTTACCTGCATATTGTATATGTTCATATCTTTTCATGTTACTAAGCAGTGTCCTTTCATTTCAGCTTGAAGAATTTATTTCAGCATTTCTTGTAAGGCAGGTCTACTGGTGATTAATTCTCCCAGCTTTTGTTTGTTAGGGGAAAAACTTTATGTCTCTTTCATTGATGAATGGCAACTTACTGGGTAGAGTATTCTGGTCTGGCAGTTTCTTTATTTTATCACTTGGAATATACCATCCCATTCTCTGCTGGCCTGTCAGGTCTCTGCTGAGAAATTTGCCAATAGTCCAAGAAGGGCTCCCTTGCAGAAGTTGTTTGTCGGTTGGTTTTGTTTTGTTTTGTTTTGTTTTGTTTCCTCTTGCTGCTTTTAAAAATCTTTTTCTTTCATTTTACACTATTTTATTATGATGTGTCTTCTTAGAGAAGACAGTTTGAGATTAAACTTTTGGGGAGAATGATTAGCTTTATAAGTTTGGATGTTCAAATCTCTCCCCAGGTCTGGTAGGTTCTCAACCATTATTTCTTGAAATAAGCTTTCTACTCTTTTCTCCTTTCTTTCCTTCTAGGATGCCAGTGATATGTCCATTGTTTCTTTTAATAGTGTCCTTAAGTCCCATAGACGTTCTTCATTCTTTTTCATTCTTTTTTTTTTTTTCCTTTTTGCTCCCCTGGATAATTTCAATTGATCTGTCTGCTAGCTCACATATTCCTTCTTCTGCCTAGTCAAGTCTGTTGTTGAAGCTGTCCATTAAATTCTCCAATGCAGGTATTATATTTTTCAGCTCCCAGATTTGTGTTTGATTCTTTTTTCTTTGTTGAACTTCTCATTCTGTTCTTGAATGGTTTTCCTGACGTTGGTAAATTATTTATCTGTGTTCTCTTACAGCTTTCCGTGCATCTTTAAAAAAATTACTTTGAATTCTTTGTCAGTCGATTCCTGGACATCCATTTCTTTGGGACCAGTTACTTGATGTCACTGTATTCCTTTGGCAGAGTTAAGTTTCCCTGATTTTTCATGACCCCTATAGCCTTGTGTGGTTGTATGTATATTTGAAGAAGCGGTCACCTCTTCCAGACTTTATGGACTGACTTCACTAAGGTAAGACCCTATAACCCATGGGTTATAGCCTTCTGGAGCAGGTTGTGATCCCAGGTCTAGTGGTACAAGGCACCAAATGCAGGGATGTGTGCCAGCACTGGATGTGAGGGCCAGTGGATGTGATTTCTCTTTGGCTCAGGTCGCTGTGATCCACAGCACCAACTGTGTGGTAGTTAGCAAGCACTACAGGGTTCTGCAGTGTCTGCAAGGGCTGTTGGAATCATCAGTGGCAACTCCAGGTCCTGCGGCAGGTACAAGGGCAGGCGATGGTGGTGGCCAGAGTTATTGGTGTGCATACACTCACTCGGCTGCAGGGCCCAGCTGCGGGTGGCTGTGTGGTTCCAGGTTTTGCAATGGCAAGGGGCAGGGTGGGCAGCGAGAGTTGGGGCCAACTACAGGCTCACTGGTAGCTGTGGGGGCCTCTGCTGTCATTGGGTACCATCATGGCTTCTAGGTCTCACCATGGGCACATGGTAATGGAGGTCTGTAACAGAAGTCAAGCCTGGAGTGTGCTGATGCACGGTTTTGTGTTCAGTGCTGGCTACAGATGAACAAAGTGGTGCAGGCCACTGGCAGAAGACAGGGCCTGAATCAGAGCTTACAAGCATCTGTCGGGGCCCTGGCTGTTGATGTGCTCTCCCATGGCTGTATAACCACCCCCCCCACAAACACCCCATGTGCATCCTACAGTAGAGGCCAGTAGCAGGCATCCAGGCCAGCAGCATGCAACAGCGTTTAAGAGGCCAGCCCCAAGCGCACACCCGGCAGTGGGGGTCAACTGTGATGATCGAGGGTGGCATCTCACGTCGGCACAGCTGCAGAGATCTGGGCTCACTGCTAAAGCAGTTCTTGGACTGAGGCAGAGGGGAGCAGAGACTCAGATGTATGACGTTAGCAAATACGAATACCTATGGCATAAAATCAGGTGAAATCTGCAGAGTCAACAGCAGCTGGGAAGACCGCTGACTTCTTTGGTGGTGAAATATGCTTGGTTTGTCTGCTGAGCAGGTCATTGCCAACTGCGATTGTTCCCACAGTGCGGTTGTTACTGGTAGCCCTTCTCTTCTTCCTGGTTCCTGGTCATCTCTATACATTGCAGCTTTGCTGGTCTGGGTTAAGTAAAACCCAAGCGGGACCACTAGGGTCTGTGCTCAGGAAAAACAAACAAACAAATGTAAAATCAGTCATTTGAGGATAAGTTGATAGCACTGCAGAAATTAAATCGACAAACCTATCACCCGATTAGGGATAAAGGAGTACAGTAGAAATCAAAGATACACACACGGTTTCTCTTGTCTGGAAAGCCGTCCGTCCTCTCCTTCTGCACACACCGGAAGTCAATTCATCCTTCCAGGCACAGCTCAAGCTGCCCTGCCCAGTCCACCATCTCTCATTTCCATAAAACATCAAGTAGGCACAGCCTTAGGTTGTGTGGGATTGTGTGGAGTATATCCCTCGCACTACCCAAGGTGATTTCAAGCTCTCTGAAATTAAAAGCATGCTTTATGCATCACTGTACAGTCACATGGCCTATCACAGAGTAGGTGTTCCATGAATACCTTTTGATTAATTGATTCTCCGGCTAATCTTGTCTCACACTGTCTCTGATAGTAGAGAAGTAGCTCCTAAGCATCTTTAATCCTTACCACGCCTTCTTAATACTTGCCAAATCTCCTCTCGGAAGGAATTGCTACTCTTGCTATCAACTTGGCTCATCACTTTATAGTATCATGCCCATTTTAAAGGGACAGAGGAAATACCGTACTGAGAAGAGGGAACTATTCTTTTTGAGTAGCTAAATACTTGAGGAAATAAAGTGGGCTGGTAAATATGTCCCGGTAGAGTGGCTCTAGCAATGCTGTGACTGTCTTTGATCAGAAAGAGGAGGAACCAAAGAAGGAAAAACATTGTCTGTAACCATAGGGCACTCCCTTTGGCCTCTACCTGTTGATGGGAGCACAAAGAAAATCCAACTCTTAAAAATGTTGATGCGCTACATTGTAGGCATAATAAATGTTAATATGCATCTGCTCACACCCAAAGGCTTCTTAGTATAAATAACAAAATGCAAAATTAGAATAAATAGAGGCTCTGTACTTCTAGAAACTTCCCAGAAGGCAGAAAATTGAAACAGCACAAAACCCCAAAGCAATAGTAACAGAGAGAAGAGCCAAGGTGCCTTGGGTCACTAAGCCCTGAAGAGCCCTTAGCAAGGCCAATGAAGAGAGCAGCTGGCATCTCCTATGAGAGAAGCGCATGGCTAGCTGACAATTTGATGGATCCTGTTTTAACACTGCACACACACACACACACACACACACACACTTCACCCCTCCTTCAATTAATGGAAAGAGGCAAGTCTGGAGATATAGAGAACCCTCCAAACTTACTCACGTTATCTTTATGATGGCAAGATTGGCCTGATTGAAAGCAAAGCCTTGTTTAGAAACTTTTATGACAGAGGATGAGATTTAGGAGCCCAAGCAGAGACAAAGGTCAGACCAGAGCAGACATAGAAGAGGGTCAGGTTAGTCACTGCCTACCACCCTTCCAAAACCACCGCAGTCCTGCTCCACACACCTCTCCTGGATTTACAGCTGGTGATGCAGAAGAATGTTCCCTTCAGTTTTTTCTGGAATTTGACTAGTGAGCCCTTTATCCATTCTTTATTAAATAGCCCCTGCAGGTAGAACAGGTGCATCCAGATCCCTCATACCTTAACTAATCCTGCAGCTTCCACGACCTTGGGATGGGGTCAGTTCAACACGGGGACATCATTTGCTCCCTAGTCTCTGTTCCTGGATGATGAACTCCATGATGACAGAGATGCCATCTAAGTTATTCTTGCAACCACCATGTTCGGCAAGATCGAGCTTGGCACATGGCACACAATGTGTGCCTCACTAGGTTTGTGTCTTGATTGGTTTCCTCATCTTTAAATAGGGACAATTAAAATAGCTACCTCCCAGGATCTCTTTGTTATAACGCATTAAATGAGTTTCAACATTTAAAACAGTAAATCAATGGTAAGCCACAATAAATAGCCACTAAGTGTTATTCATTATTATAATAGTTGTTATTGTTAACATTAAATTGGACCACTGAAAATGACCTTTTATTTTTTAAAAACTTGTGACTTTTGAGAACACCTAAAAAGACCTTCTATTTTAAGATGTTTTCCTCACTGAAATAAAAATTGTACATATAAAGGTGCAGATACAAAGATTCCATACATAAAGATTATATATATATATAATAAAAAAATGTTCCCCTTTACATACTGATCTTTTTTGAACATAAAACCTCTGGATAGAGAAACACCTTAACTCTCAAAGTTTGAGTTTTTAATATGATTTTTCCCCAGGCAGAACGGCAGCATTGAGAATCTTGGAAGAGGTCGGGGGCTAGCCCAAAGATAGAAACCAAAAGAAGAAAGACAAACTTCTCTGGGGTTCAATTTTTCACTTATAAAAGCAAGTGCCTGGCCTACAGGATTTTTAATGAGCTTTCATTTCTAATAAGCCATAAGTGCATTTAATAAGCTAACTTGGTTGAATTTAAAATTTCATCTACACTCAGACTTGCCAGTTGTTGGGGTAGAATCCAGCTCTCTTGGTTTTACTTCGGAAGCTGGCTTTCTGATTATCTGGACTTCCATTTTTCTATCTGTCAAATGGGTTGAGAAGAAAACCTGAGAGCCTCCTTTGCAGTAACGGCTCACAATGAAGGACAGAACTGTTTGTTCCCAGTTGAGAGTCCAAAAAGAGTCCCACACCAAGAATTCATGACTACTACGATAGTCAGTCACCTACAATCTTCTGCCCAAATGTTCTTTCTTAGATCCCTGTACGTTGGCATTATATGTAGGCAAACACTTCAATACAAAATGACTTTGTTCCTGCACTGATTGTATGTGTGTGCACATAAATGCATACATGAACACAGGTAGGACAATGCTACCCAAAAATATTCTCCCAAACATCAGATTTAGGAAGATACAACGTATTATGCCCATTTTACAGGTGCAGACAATTCTCTACAGAGTCCTACCTAAAAGTCGCCCCAAGGCCCAATCCTGAAGATACTAGAACACCCCTGTGAATGGGTCCTTATGCTCTTGTGAGTAGGCTTCTTACAAGAAACACTCAGTAACATCTTGAGAATGAAGTACATATTTTCAAGGAGTAGAAATTCTAAGATCAACATAAAACTAATCAGATCCTATATCGCCATCAATCCCATCTCCAGAGAAAACTCATCCTGAACTATAAAATATTGCATACTCTCCAAAGAGCAGTTCAACAATAAAGGCCAGAAATCCTCCAAATAGTAAAGATTGCAACAACAACAACAACAACAACAACAACACCTTGGTGTTACATCTAAAGGTGCAAATGCGACCTCGTATACATAACATTGCGCCTGGCTTCACTGGTGGTATCCAAACTTCTGCTTGCCTCATTCCGGCTGGTGTGGACCAACAGCACTGCTCCAGGCTGCGCCCCCCTTCTTTGTTCTAACTTCTGGGAAGATAAAGATGCCCAGTGGGTATTTTCAATTTTGCAGCCTCCTTACCTCCAGACTTAAAGAAAGGAGGTGGGGGTAGGGAGAAGGCCAAAGTGTCAACTTCTTTCTCTCTGTTCCTTTACCTTTTCAAATGGAAAGAAAGGGGAAAGGTGAGATGTTTAGGCTGATCTCCAAGCCAGGAAAAGAAAGATCTGAGGCCCTGCTCAGCAGAGTAAAGAAAAAGATCTCTTACATCCAGAGGTGAATAATGAGGCATTTCTGCTTGCCAATAGACTCTAAGGGAAATATTTATTTACTTAGAAGCTGCCCAGGCTTCTGGGGTTCTTACGTGGAAGAAACTAGCTCATTGACCTCCCATTGACTGTTCTGGGGAATGTAGAGAATTCAAACACGGAAGTGCTGCAAGTAGGAAACAACCCCTCTCTGTCTGTGCCTTCTAGAAATGGCAGTAAGAAATGGCTCCTGGGTCCTGAGTGCTAGGGGCATGGAGCTCTGGGCCCCTATCATGGAGTCTGTGAGCAGCCCCTCAACAAAGAGAAAAGCCAGGGATCATAAAAGACAGGCAAATCTTGCTGACGTCCTTGGATGAATGGCAAAACCATGTCGATGAGAGCAAAGGTGAGCTCACACTGAAGGGGATTCCAGTCGGGCCATGGGGCTACTGAGTTCCCAGAAAGATACACAGGGCTGAGCTAGAAAGACACACATTAATCTGGAAGGGGGGTGGCCTCAGTAGTCGAAACTAAGCCACTGCCCCGGAGAATAAGGGAGGGAAGGGTCTCCATTCAAGCAATAGTTGGCAGTAAGGCTGCTGTGGTAAAAAGGGGAGCCACAGGCTGGGGCTCCTGGGTGAGACCTCGGACCAGCCTCTTGGCTAATTTTTGGCGACCAGACCCCAGGTAGAATGAGTTCAGTGACTATCTCTCCACCTGAAACCCTCCCCCGGATCAAACTGACAAAGAATGGAAGGTGTTGGAGTTGTAGAATGACTTTCCCGGGGAAGGATACTATAGGGAAGTCTCTTGAAGCCCATAACATCTGCCTCTTATCAGTAGATTATTTTTTTTAAATTTTTTTTTTTCAACGTTTATTTATTTTTGGGACAGAGAGAGACAGAGCATGAACGGGGGAGGAACAAAGAGACAGGGAGACACAGAATCTGAAGGAGGCTCCAGGCTCTGAGCCATCAGCCCAGAGCCTGACGCGGGGCTCGAACTCACGGACCGCGAGATCGTGACCTGGCTGAAGTCGGACGCTTAACCGACTGCGCCACCCAGGCGCCCCGATCAGTAGATTATTTTTAGCAATGTGGCAACAAACCACACCTTATTAAATCAGAGGAATTAGGTAGATTTCTGATGATGGAAAATAAGAGACAATAGGGAAACATGAGTGTTTGTTTAACAAATAAATTTAGTCCAAGGGTTGTAAATGAATGCCTAAGGCCTAAAACTGGAATTGGCTCTAGAAACACTATATATATATATATATATCCACACACACAGACACTTAAGTATATAATATATTTGTACTTAAATAATACACCTTATATAATATATATGGCATGCATTTTCCAATCTTCCTATTCAAGATGGCCCCACCAATCCCTATTGTAATCTATATTACTTACCTGCTGGGCATTGTAAGTTTTTGAGCCTGTTACTGGTTGCGATCTTATTCCAATTCCTTTTATTTGATTGTTAAGGACACTGAGACCCAGTGAGTTAGGGGCAGAGATGCTTTTTCTTTAGGCTGCCTTTCGTTACGACATGCTTCTTCCTCTATGATAAGTAAATATAGGAATTATTTCTTCTGGTCCTCCAAGGTTTTTAGTTCTGTACAAAGAATTGGGTCATTTTCTGCCATAGAAATTCGGACAGCACCATTCCCATTTTTTGCATTGGCTTTGGGATGACATTGTTCTGTAGATGAATCCCCTGGTGAACGTTCCAGACCTGAATGAACTTTTCCATCTGGGTCCTTCTGACCTTTCCTGCATTCATCCAGTTCCTCCAGGTTGTAAGAAAGGTAATAGCACCTTTTCTCTCTTCTGCTCTCACAATTCATCACCTGATTCTCAATTCAAGTCCATTACCTTTGAAAGGATCATGAAGAATTGTTTTCCTATTGTGAAATCTAAGTTGAAGCAAGTACTCTTATTTAAGCTTTGGCCTGAGATTTAACTGGCTTAGTCTCTAATAACACTTGCTAAATACCCCTCCTGGCAACTAAGTTACTGGCGATTTGTCAAGAGTTCACTTTTTTTGTTAGACGGTTGTTGCCTTGGCACTCTTTACCACTCAAAATTAAAGGGTACTTGGACCAAATGTTTTAGGAATGTGGCTTCCTTGAAGGCCTTCAGACATGTGTCCCTCAAACCTAAGGGCTACACTCTTAATCAAGGCAGCTTTCAGAGAAAGGCAGGAAATTTGCCTGAATTTCTGATCTTACAGATCTCTTTTATGATTGCCTCCATTATCTGATCAAAAAACAAATGCTGTCAAATGACATCCTTGTTGCACAAATGAATGTATAATAATAGACTGAGGGGATGAATGAGCACATAAACGAATGCATGGATGAATCAACAGAAGAAAACAACAAACAAAGTGGAATAGACTATAACCAGTTGAGTTGTTCAGATTTTCAATTCCATACTTCTACAGTTTAGAGAAGAAAGGTGCTAAGCATTCCTTGGGATAGTCCAAGAATTTTATCGCAGCAAGAAAACTTAGAATTAAATTCGTTATCTTCTTTGTACCACAATATCACTTGCTATTTTCTTGCGTTCTAAATCAAAGTCACCCAGACAAGGGAAAAGACGGGGAAAGCACCCAGGTATTGGACTCCCGGATCCCGTGCACTGTCTACCACCCCAGGGCTCTCCTTAGCTGGACAGGTGTCGGGGAATTTTTGAATGTAGCAGTGGAGGCGTTCCAGAAACTACCTTACAGCTCTTTTTTTGTTTTTTGAAGTACTCATTTCTTTTTGTTTCCCAATGTGGATGCCAATCTATGAGGGATAATGCACCTTTTAAACACAAATTTTGCCTGACACTATATTCTCAGAGAACAGTCAATAAATAACATTTCTCTAAAACACATATAAATGGCAAAAAATGATTATCTATCAAACGAGCTTGACATCAAGAAGAAAGGTTTGCATTATGCCTAATGGTCAATAGCCTGAAGTCATTCAAACCTCTGAAACTTTGACCTAAGAACTGTGTTCCTCGAGGAAAAAAATATTGTTTCAATCAGAGGACCGATGGCAAGGTGCAGAGGAAACTGATGTGACTTGAGCCACAAGTGTTTCTGACACTGAGGGATAGAGCGAGGCAGGGAAAGGTGATTGGCCATTTGACAGATCAGAAAGGAAAGGTAAAATTGTTGAGGTCATCGGGTCCACTGATCGTTATGGGCAGATCCAATTCGCTGCCCACCGACTCCAAAAAGGCCACTGTGCATTCAGAGGCCTTCGATCCGGCCTGGGTGGACTCCACAGCACCTTCATAAGGACTGACAGCTTGACAGACAGATGGGACAGCACAGACACCCAGCCCTGCTGCCTCACTGGTCATCCGTCAGCACTTTGAGAAAGGACACAGAATGTCTCTTGGAGGAAACAAAGGAAGAAAAGAGGGAGGGACACATCTCCTTAAAAATAAAAACTCTCACAGAATTTGCTCTGGTTTGAGACCTGCCCATCCTTTCTCTTAATGTGAGTTAGATTTGGGCTGTCCTGCTAGGATGACCTTGACCAAGGGCTGTTTTACAGTCAGCAGACGAGCATGGGCTGCTTCAACATCCATCCAGTCATCCTGTGGGTGGCTGGAGTCTTGACTGCTTCCTGCCTTCTCCTAGCTGACCCAGGCAGGCCCCAGAAGCATGAACTTCACCATGAACTTATGGCCTGCATTACTGAGCTATGTTCCTCCCGCCTATGGCCCGTAATTCACCTCTCTGAGCTAGGAACTCTCGAGATCCCAAGAAGCAGTCTGTATCCGACTTGTTCAGTTATACCAGTGGCTAGAAGATGGCAAACACAGGCCAGGTACTCAGAAATATCGTGAATGAATGAATGAATGAATGAATGAAAATGTGACATTCAACTGTAAACCAGACCAGAAATCTTGAATTGAACAGCTCACTATCTCACGAGTGCTAGAAGGAATATCACCTTTCTGAACCCTCACTTCTTCTATCCTTTGTATTGTAGTTGCTACCTGATTTATTATAGGTAGTTATTTTTAACTTGGTAATGAGCTCTTTAGAGCAGAATCTGTGCTTGCTTCATCTTATATCATGCATTTGACACATGTTTATTGAATACTAACTGTTCTAATAGTTCTACAGAATAAAGAGATAAATTAAGTCGGTATTGTTTTCTCCAGCATGGATGTCGGTTGGAGGTGGGAGGGAGAGAGGATGTATGCCTGAGTTGAACGGTGGGGTGAGTGGGTAGAAGTGGATAATAGCTCATGGTTATTGGGTGCTTAGGTCTAACAGGTACCTTACTAGATGCTTTATAAGCATTATCTCAATCCTTACAAGACCCTCATGGCATAGGCATAATGCTTATGCCCATTTTACAGATAAGGAAACGAACGGGCTCAGAATGGTTAAGTAATGAGCAAAGCAAAAGAGCCAGAAGACCTTTCTGATTCTAGAACCCATTTCTCTCACTCTCTCTCTCTCTCTCTCTCTCTCTCCTCTCTTACACACACATACACAAACACACACGCCACCACATACACATACCACACACACCACAAACACCACAAACACACACAAACACACACGCACACACACACACACACACACACACACCACATTTGGGGCTGCGCTCGTATTGTAGTGGCCATAACTTCCCTATTACTTGAAAACCAGTCTCATGTGTGGAACTGTTGAATTAAATGAACTGGACTTGATGAAATACAACCAAAAGAGTAAATTTATTCTTCCTTCCGTAGGCCCTACAAAATCACTCTGGATTAGTCTTCTCAATCCCTCGGATAAAATTTCAGGAGAGTCTTAAAGCTGGCCAAGCTCCTTTTAATCACAAAAGGAGTCTCAATTCAGTAATTGAGTCCCCAAACGTCCAGTACAGGGTACTCATCAAAATGCCCAACTTCATTCAACTTTCAGGTTCTCCTTAAGCCTGAGTCTGAGTTCTTTTCAGTTGGCAGCCGGAAAGGAGGCAGTGAGCGTGTGTTTCTCTACTCCCCGCCCTGCTCTCCTCGTCCTATACCAGTCCCTGCCCCTGCAGGATGAGAGGGGAATTAGCAGGAAACAACAGTTTTCATGGAAGGTGGAGCTGTAATCTGGAGACGGGCACCCTCTGGGTAGCAGATGCAGGATTGCTAGGCTTTTTACTATATTTTGTTTGTTGTCTTTTGTTTTTAAAAGCCTCCTGCTGGGACTTCTCACTGCATCTCCTATATATGAGCACAGTCTCCCCTCTGAGGATCACAGAGGACCTCCCTTCCAGAAACCCAGCCCACCATTTTTGCCACCTTCAAGCAAAATCCCATGGAAACATTCCCAGGCCAGCCCCTTACTCCCACTCCTCTGGAGTCCGCATGCCGGTGCTGGGACACATCTCCCCTTTATTAGAAGAGAAGTCACTCCCAAGAGTCTCTCTCTGTGCTGGCACCAGGTGACCAGCTCCAGCCTCAGACTTGGTCCTCCTCAGGCAGAAACTGAAGACCAGTCCTTGGGTTTCCCAAGCTCCAGAGGGCTCCTGGAAGGCTATCTGAGTAGCTCTCTTGAAGTTTTGTTTTGTTTTGTTTTTTTCCTCATCTGCCTTAAAATAAGAAGAAATAAAAATGCCTCGTTATTCCAAAAACTCCCTCCCAGCCTCTCCAACTCCTGTGCGCTGGATGAGGTGGCCTCTAACTAACTATGAAGGAGCAGCTTCAGAACCTCCTAGAAGGTCCTGCATAGGTGATCTGCCACTCCCTTCTGGAAGCGAAACTGCTTGGCCCTTATGGTATGGTTCTCAGCCTGTCAGGCATCAGGGGAAATTGAGCCGGAAGGAGTCACTTTACCGTCTTATCATTTATTTGTTTGTAAGACCCCCACCCCCACCCCCAAGCACACTTACTTAACCATTGGTAGCAACACTATCTCACTCTTGCATATAGGTACCCTTTCACTATCATGGTCCAAAGTCTTAATATTTGCTCTCAACCCAATTTTCCACAGGTTGCAAAGGTCATTTCAGCACCCTGATTCTGGACCCTGGACCCTAAGAATATCATGCTAAGAACCCCCTCTGAAGGACTCTCCAGAAGATGCTCGTTGTCTGCTTTTGGGCACTGGCATAGCCCATGCTTCTGACTGCCAGCCGGGTGGGCAAGGTAAGGGTTGCCCATGTTAAGGCTCGGGGATCTAGCAGGGGCAGGGAACTGAGAGGGCAGGAAAACACTATGAACAAGTATCGTGGCTAGGAAGGTCAAAATGACTAGCAGACAAGTTCGATAGGGGAACAGTAGCCTAAAATGACTGTCATCAAATATCTGTTTGCCAGACATTGTTCTGGGTGCTCTATATATGCACTGACTGGTTTAACTCTTCACACACTCCTAGGAGGGCTCTCCCACTCGCTCCACTGGGCAGACGAGAACACTGAGGCACAGAGCATCTACCTAACTTGCCCAAATTCACACAGGGAGCAGGTGGAGAACAGGCAGGCTGGTTTCAGAACCCACACTTGGAAGAACCTCACTCATTTGCCTCTCCTAGATATGGCAGTGGGAATTCAGAGGCGGACTGTGGAGGGCCACTTGTGCGTAAGATGTTTGGAGTTATCGATAACTCTGCGAGTGGTGGCAAACAATGGGCTGTTTTTGTATAGGCCGTGAACTAAGAACGGATCTCTACATTGTTTAAGGGGTTGTGAAAAGCAACTCAAGTCACAGTAACAATAGTATATGACAGAGTGACAGACGGATGTGGCCTGCAAAGCCCAAAATATTTACTACCTGTCCTTTATGAGAAGTTTGCTGAGCCCCGGCCGGACAATGGTTCTCATCTCGAGTTTTCGGGTTCTGCGAGGATTTCAGTGACCACCGACAAGGAAGCTAGTGGAGGTTACCAAGCAGGAAATACTCCAGATTTCTCCCTCAACATCCCCTGAATGGAACCACTCAGCATTCGTAAATATTCGGGCTGTGCGCTACTATATCATGTTTCGAGGATTCTGCCACAAAAAGAAAAACCTGTGTAAAGAAGAAAAGAAAGCCAGTGATGTGGCTACAGGAAACCATTGCGGGCCTGCCGCTGGGGGAGTGGGCAAGAAGGCAGAAAGCAGCAGAGGCCGGTCGTGGTGTTCAGGACCAACTAGAGGAACAGAAACTCAAGACAAGAATTAGAAAAAAGTCAGGAACCCATTTTAATCATCGCAGCCAGAGGCTCTGGGGACAGGACACGAGGGGCGATGACCGACAGGAAGGGGAGGGCCCGAGGGACACCGTGCAGGAGGACTGACGGGCCGAGTAAGTTCCCACACAGAAGAGGATGGAAGTCTCAAGGCTGACGCCAAGATTTCAAACGTGGGTCGCTGGAGGAAAAGGATTCTGCCTAGGGAAGTAGGTACGACAAGGAAGATCTGTTGTGAGTGAGAACGTGGAGCAAAGCCCATGTGTGTGCTGTGCTTCCTTACAGACCTTAGTGACCTAAGGGTTGTGTCTTCCGTTGCCCAGCCTGAGGCTCACAGGACGAGAAAGCAGACCCCGGCGAAGCGAGGTGATTCTGCATCCAAAGTCCAATCAACAAGGGGGAGTTCACAGACGTCCCAGCTCCAAGAGGGCTGGCTGCGAGTGTTTCCACTTAGTCACCTTCTGAGGAGGAAGAGCTGGGGTTTGGGCTTTCATAGGTTTCTTTCATCGCCTCTGTCTTCTCTCTCCAGATACATTTGATCAACAGATAGTATGTTTCGTCTGCATATCTGAAATGAAGTTCGATGCGATTTTATCTGACTCCCCGCCCCCCCCACCCCCCAACCGATGAGCCTTAGAACTTTCTCCTTCCTTTAGGGGCACTAACAAGCTGCAATGGGTCCCTCGGACTGGATTCAACTTCCGGGTAAAGAATATCAACTGTCAGCCAGAAGACTTTAATTCTCTCCCATTCCTTTAGATCAGTGCCTGTGTCAGCAGGGTACTATTACAAGAGACTTTATTACATCTTATCCAACTGTTGGCAAGTTCTGAATCTTAAAGAGAACTGTTTTGTAGTACAAAGATTAGAGCGCTCCATAGAATACTAAAAAGGAAAAGAAAAAAAAAAAAAACTAAGTCATCAAGAAAAGTTTCTAAAAACCTTCTCTGCATATGCTTATTTGAAGAGCCTGGATTATGCACTTGGAATTTACTTTAATTATTAACATTGAAGGAAAACGTTTCTTCTAAGCATAGAAACTTCAAAGGGTAAATAGTCATCAGGGTTCAGGTACCTTCTTCTTAACAGTGCTTCCATAATAGCTTTTGCAGCAATGAAGCTGTTTCGAGGTTTGGTTATTGTTGTTGCAGGGTTTTGTTTTGTTTTGTTTTGTTTTGTTTTATTTTGTTTCGTTTTGTTTTGTTTCGTTTTACTCAGTGATTGCAGGGTGCTTTATAAGGAAGAAAAATCAATAAGGCTTCCACCCAGTTGGAGTAAACTGGGATGCACACTGTGGCTTGGCCCCAGGTCGTTCTGCCAGTCCTCAGAGAATGCCCTGTTGTCTACACTCATCAACAGTGGAGGAGCTAGCTTCTGAAGGAGAGTAAAAGAAGGATGCGTGTGTGGCGGCCTGCTCATGTGAATATCTGAGACATGCCAAGGATGCCAACGCCAGGAAGAGAGGGATTGATTAGTGACACTCAAAGTCAGAAGGATGCAAACCACTGTTGGAAACTCACAAATCCAGCTGGATATACACACATGACCTTGGATGTCCTGTACGTGGCATGTGGTTCCCCAAAGCATTCTCCATCATTGGTGTGGTTTAACCTAAACTCAAGGACACACTGGCCCTCCATCCCCAGGGACAAGAAAACAACCAGCTAAGTCACTTGCTGTTTTCACATCTTCCCATCTGTAGTACTAGGTAGTTCCACGCTCAACAATGGCTCAGAAGTCAGAGAAGAAGCTGTCTGGGTAACACTGACCTCTTGAGAAAGGTCATCATCATTTTTTAAGTTCTGGGGTAATTATTTCCCCCATCTAGCTCATATTTATTTGGCCAGATTTCCCTGCACTCCTTAAACACCCATTTTCACCTAGGCTGCCCTTCACCTTGTTACCCTGGGCTGGAAAGTTTCTTTTCAACTGTAGTCTCGTGACCTTGTCTCAGCCAATTAGATTCTATCGGTGTCTCCAAAAGTAACCTATATAGGAGGATGTAACCTTTATGCTCATAGGTCCCTGGAGGTTGCCAAGAGACCTGTCACTAGAAATCCATGAAGTCACCTGCTTGGTTCTGTTGGGAGACATACGCGCGCGCACACACACACACACACACACACACACCACACACTCAACATTGGTGTTTTTCGAAGATTAGAACTTGAAGGTGGCAGGAGAATAAAAAGAAGCACAAACGATAAACAACACTGACTGGCTCACTCGTGAATTCATTCAAGGAAAATTTCTTGAGTTTGTAAACTTAAAATATTCATTTGTACTGCCTTGTTCCTCAAGGAACTTGCTTCCACACAGAGTTCAGCAGAAGGCAATTATCTAATGAAATCAACCCTCAATGACTGACAATGTCAGCTAAGCAAACCCTGTACTCTGTCTTTTCTTGAACACTTTTGCCTTCATTTTTAGATAAATGCAGAATCCTAGGGCCAGCCCTACTTGCAATTAATCGCACACATTCAGCCTAATTTCAGGTTTCTCATCTTTAATAATGCTCACTTAATTGGTGTCATCATTGCCATTGTCATTGTCATCAATAAGTATTTACGGAGCAGCCACTGGGTAGCTTGTACTAAACCAAGACCCTTAAGGATTTTACAACCCAGAGAATGCGCTGTCCCTGCTGTCTACAAACTTAAAGCAGTAGATGTTAAACAGATTAGCTAATTAATGGCAGACAGTTGTTAAAAAGCCATGGAGCTAACCAAACCTGAAGAAAAAATTCTCTGGTCTAATCCGTTATTTTGGACTTGTGGAAAATACTCTCTCTTCCCTTCTCATAACAAGCAGGGAAATAGCTATTTTCTGTTTCGCCCATAGGGATCTCTGCATACAAATAATTCAAACAAAACTAAACTTTCAAACTTCATGCTTTCCCAAGGGAATCATCTTTTATTAGAAATAGTCACTTCAAAGGTTTGAGTAAATGTGGTTGTTTTTTTTTTTTTAACACTGCAAGCAATTTACATTTTTGTGTGCACATTCACTAAATGATTCTGATCAGATTCAGGGTATTTATCCTGCCAGGAGGGCTAGGAAAGTATGACACTTCCTACCACAGTGATGTCAACCAATTAGTGACAGAAATTGGGTGGGTGTTCAAATCGCCCCAATGAGCTTTGGGTCAGATGATTTTTCTGACCCGAACTCAAAAAAAATGGTAGCAGGAGTTGGTGTGGACGCGAAACCTCTTCTCCAGCAATATCAAGGTCTTTTAAAGACATACTACTTTCTGACAAATGTCATTTACAATAAGGACCTGACATTTTCTTAGCACCTTACCGAAGTTTCCAAAATGCTTTGTCACCCAAAATTTTACGCATGCCCCCTTTAAACAATTCCATGAGTGTGATCTTGTTATTCATCTCATTTTATGATCAGACTAAAGACTGAGCTCGACGAGAATTGCACAGCTCAAACATAAGATCTTGAAGCCAGATTTTATTTTAATATATTGGAATCTATCCTAAGCTGTTAGGGCCTGAAATTTTCAGATGGTTTTATATCAAACAGTATAGGGAGAGAAATGGTGATGGGGAAAGGAATCTAAATGATCCAGAATGGCTGTATACGCATTACAAATATTCTAGATTAGGGGTGCCTGGGTGGCTCAGTCAGTTAAGCGTCCGACTTCAGCTCGGGTCATGATCCCACGGTTCGTGAGTTTGAGCCCCGTGTCGGGCTCTGTGCTGACAGAGCCTGGAGCCTGCTTTGGATTCCGTCTCTCTCTCTCTGCCCCCCACCCCTGATCGCTCTCTGTCTCTCTCTCTCAAAAATGAATAAATTTCAAAAAAAATTAAAAAAAAAACAAATACTCTGGATTAATGGTGACCTTTTTACATCCCTTGATGCTAAGCTGAACTACATCAATAAAAGACTTAAATCAAATTGCCAACTAGTGCTGTCTTCCTAACCACTAAAACCATGCAATGTGGATAAACTAGCAAAGACCTGAGACTCAGTTAACATCCAGAGCTGGTAAGTATGAGTACACACTGGTACAACCAGGTTAGTTGTCAATTACCAGCATCCTTCCTGATTACTGCGTACCTGCAATTAGATCTTAAATGCTTTCTATAAGCCCAACTCTAAGCTAGGCATTTTTTGAAATTGTAGCTCGTAGAACCCTAGCTCAGCACCACTCTGTGATAAGCATCAGCCTGATTTTGTTTTTTGCTCTTCTTTTTTTGGGGGGAGGGGGACATCTTAAATAAATTGCAGAATCGTTGGTGGTGACGTTCTGTAACTCACACAGGCTGTAGGGACACACACTAGGAAAAGCAGAGGCTGGCTATATTTAGATGGAGGGGAGTGACAGTAGGTATTTCATACAAGGGGCAATTATAACCTATTGTATAGTCATTGTAGGAGAGATGTGTTTTTTAATCTGCTTATCTTCCATTTAGGCTTTACTTGCCTTTGACAAGACCTCTCTCTTAGCATAGTCTTGCCTAATATACAGCAGAATGCCAATGAAGCATGGATAGCTCTCAGTCCTAGAAATCCTTAGGAAATCATCAATTCCCCACAGGGACTGGAGTCATTGATTCCCTCCTGGGAATTGCCTTTAGAAAGAATGATCTCAGAGGAATTTAGAAGAAGCATTAGCTCTCTCAGTGAGCCCAGAGGGAAAAAGTAGAGACAAATTCTACTTTCAATTCAATTCAATTCAGCAAGTATTTATTGAGCCTAACACAGTCTTCAGCATGTAAAGGTGGAAGACAGTCCTTGACCTCAAGGAGTTTGCCATCTTATGGTGGGGGGAGGGAAGCTGATCCCTTAGGCCTCCTTGAGCCCGTGTCCTACAGAGTGGACCTACATAGCCCCCAAAATAAGTTTTCCACTCCCATTGATCCACAAGACCAACTCCTTACCCTCGCCTACCTTGTTTTCCGAGATTTTGTCTGTGTTGGCACATCCCTGTAAGCGTTTGGGGTGTATCTCAATGTGGGCTACTGATACTTCCCAGCTGTTCTCTACCGATATCTTCCCTCTACTCTGTTCATGATAGTTTGTCAGCTTTCCTTTGTAAGCATCACAAGCTCACATAACCATAGCACAGTAGTCCCTGAACACTGCGCTGATTTTCTCATTGGCCAACCTCTCTCTTTTTTGTTTCTCTTGGAAAGGGCAGAAAGATCTAGATTTGTTCTTTCCTTTGCAGTTGTTTTAACTCCGGTTTGTGTGGTATCTACACATGAATCAAGTTCCTAAATAAATAAAGCTCATAAAGAATGAGGTTCGGTAGAACAAAGAAAGCCTGTCAGACAGGCGAAGTGAGTTGGAGAAGAAGCTTAGGACCAATTAAGAGGATGATTTTGAAGAGGGGGAAAAAATGACAGCTTATTTTCTACCAACGAGTGTAAAATGGGTGTGCAGGTCAGACAATACTAGTCAGATTTACTTTATTATCCTGAATTGGAAAATACTAGTTAGATAAATGTCAACTTCACGTGCGTGTGCACACAAGCATATACACACATACACTCACATATACTCACACACACAAGATACAAATTCTATCAGCCAAAAGTAATCTTGCCTTGTATGCATATTGGGGCTTATGCAAGAGAAGACCCACATCTCTGTCTAAATATTGGAAAACTTTAAATAATAAACTAAGTACAATCTGTGCCATTCTCCTACCATAAGTATAATGACCTAAAAGATCAGATTCGAATTTCAAATTGTGGCACTCCTCTGAGTTCTATGTTACAACCGTGCAAGGAGAGACCTGGTGCTTAGTCTGTTCACACCTCTGGCTCTGATCCACAACATGAAAAGCCTGATACACAGATCTGTGGACCCTAGTCTGCATACCCAAGCTTCATCCTGACCCAACTCCAAGCCTCCCTCAGTTCCCCACAGGCCTAGTATGTGCCCATCAGTGGGCACCTCAGAAGGACAGACCAGGAATGAGGACCATTCAGATGCAGTAAATGAGCTAAGAGCCTTTTGGGTGGAGAATTTGGGGATCCTGGGTAGCCAGAGAGGGATCTTGGAAAGGGATAAAGGTTCAGACTATGCACAGTCCCCTTACCTATGGATTCCTTACCCCACAAGGAAAAGTTGGACTCTGTGCTACCTCCAAAAGTCGTCTATGGATTAGCACCATCCACATCACCTAGGAGATTCTGGTTGCATTTTCTCGAGACCCTCAGATGAGTTGAATGCAGTGATCCCCTAAAGTGTGGAGCCCCAAAGCAGCCAGTCTTGCCTGGGTCCAAGGTCAGGGCTGACCATAAGCAGTGTGTATCCCTCGGTCCCTCTCCCACCCCAAAGATACGCACAGAGTACCAAATCAATGGCCAGGGATTCTTCCCCCGTTGCTTGACCACCTCCTGATATTGGATAGCACCTAATGGTAAATCGTGATTTCAGCTGTGAGGCATTCAGTCACAAAGGAGGCTTCCCAGTTATTTCAAGTGTGCTTTCCTGGTCCTCGAATGCATGTGGGAGAGGCTCAGAGATTATCACAAGAAACACAACTTTGATACCAAAGAAAGTGCTTTCCTTCGTGACCCCAATGCAAAGTAGGTCAAGAAACTCAAAGATAATCAAAGCGTTTTAAATTGGAAATCAGCTCCCGGATACCCCATAATGGTTTGCAAATGCAGGCTTATCTTTTTCCTGTTTAATTCCTTGTAGTAGGTGCAGGTAGAGAGAGGCCTACTTTATTCCAAAATATCCTTAAGTCATAGCCCCCGGAATCCAGTTACTGCAAACATTACAACATCGATCAGAGCTATGATTCTGAGCTAACGGGTGTCTATTATTGGAAGATCCAGCTGCTAGACAACATCAAGAGCGCTAGAGGGACTTTAGAAGGACATTAAGAGGCCCTAAGACAGGAAAGAGTTCCCCTGACTGTCATGACTCCAATAGACAGATCCCAGAGTGAGGAAAGGTGGAGAGAGGTGCAAACACTGTTGAAGAAAATCAGGGCACCGACTTAGGAGATCCCATGTCTCAGATAGGTTCCTCCAACCTGTTGAATACTTGAGGCTAAGGTTTTCAGAAGGATCAAAAGCATTTGACCACAGGTGTTAGAAGATTTTAGGGATACCTCTTCTGATCCAGTAAGGCAGACAGGCTGTTTTTGACACTTCCACATTTTAATTTTTATAAGGACTTGATTTATGCATGTTTCCCAAAGTTCAGGCTTTGTCATTCGCATTTTCCCACTTATAACCAAATGGAAATATTTGGACGGTGGAGTTTTCGTTCTGATATTTAAAGTGGGAAGACATGTTCCAGAAAGTCCATTTTTAGGAAAATGACTAATTAATTAGAGTCATTACTAATAGAACAGGTTGACATAACTCGAAGTGGAATGCAGGGACTTATCAAGATAATTTATAATTCAGTTCAAATGTGCAACAGAATGTCTGCCTTAAAATCCCGGTCTACTACATCAGTGGTTCTCAAAGTATGGACCCCAGACCGGCAGCATTGATAATGCTGGAAAATTCTCAAAAACACAAATTCTCAGACCCCGCCCCAAGCAGGATCAAAGTCTCTGGCTACAGAGCCCAGTAATCTGTGTTTTTACAGCATGATTCTGGCGCACAATGAATTTCACTGCACTGGATCACTGGCTGGCAGTCTTGGACGCTCATTGGAATTACCTGAGGAGCACTTCACAAATACCAACGCAGGGCCCACCTTAGACCAATTAAGACAGGATCCATTGGGGATTGTATTTTTTCAGCTCCCCAGGTGGTTCTAACATCCAGCCAAGGGCTGAGAATCCCTGTGCTGGATAATTTTAGTTGGGTAGACCTAACTCGCGTGTACTTCTATGAAAACTTTCATCCAAGAATCAGCAGGCCATTTACCAACAGGGGCATATTATAAAAGACCTATGCCATCGAGGTATGATCACAAAGTCAACCCAGGCTTTGGCCGTACCTTGCTCAAAATTCCTGTATTCCAGGCTACCGAGCATCCTTTGCACAGCTACAATTATTTCAACTGGGTTAAAAATGAGAAGGAATTAAATTAGCTTGCAATCTTTTCACATGTTTCTAGAGAACATGTCACCTGTCACTCGGAATGAGATGTGCCTCTCCCTCTCTCAGGATGTGGTATAATGAGGTCTCTCTCTGAGCTCTGAATGCAGAAATGTATTTATGGCACAAAGGGAGATTTATGTATTTTCTAAAAATCCTGGCAGCCAATAATAGCCTTGACTGACTCTCTGGGGCTCCAAATGCAACTAGATTGTATTTGGATATAAATCTGGATGCATTGTAATCTTAGCTCTGCTTCCCTCCATTAAAGGCCAGATGGGGCAAAGGAGTTTGGAGGGGAAAAGTCATAAAATTATTGGTAAAATGCTTAAGAATAAAATACTGAGCCAGAGAAGGCCATTTCAGTATAATCTGTGCAAAATTCTCAGAGATACCATGCGTCAGCACCATCTTTGTGACTATGCTAATGAATTGTGGAATAACAAGGATTCTATACAACCACAGCTTGGTGGGCAACAATTTCTTTTTCCCTTAATGTCACCAAAAGTTGTAAGAAAAGTATATTCAGTAAAGGATTCATCCCAGGGTAGGGAAGAGATTCCAAAACTGTTTAGCATCTGTCAGCTGATAATTCCTCTCTCCTGGATCATTTATTTCATCATTCAAAAAATTATTAACAAGACAATGAAACGTGAGGAACGGAACCAGCATACCCTGAGCCGCATCTGTAATTGATGGGCTGGCCCTCAGTCTCAAGTTGGCTGGGGCTGAGGCAGGTGGTAAAGAGTTCCAGAATCAGTGGCTCTGAAATGTTTTCCAACAGCTGCGTATTAGTGCTAAACAAACAAACAAACAAACAAAAACTTAAAAGAGTTGCCACGAAGCAATCTCTGCAAATGTGCCAAGTAAGTAGCATTATCACTGTAAAAACTCAGAGAGGGGAGTCTTGAGCTGTGTCTATATGGTACCAGAATCTGCCAGTTCCATGAGACCTAGCCTCTACACCAGGATGGAGCATTCTTGGAACTTATTGTTTTTAAAACTAAGTGTCCTTCCGTACTGTTGGATCCTGACAAATTGTATCCACGGCCCAGCAGTTGGAACCAGCTGTAGATTCCTGACCACACAAATGAAGACACCAGCAGAGGCCCAGATCTGTGCAAGCTGGGTGACCGAAGCCCAAGGGCCATTGTAAGTGCCCCAACAGAGGGTAGCAGGTCAACGCTGCCGTAAATTGCTATCCTCTTGGATGGTGACCTATATTAGTTTTGGCTACTGCCATTTGGAGACTTGATAAGAAAAAAAAATTATCTGTCCTATAGAGCAGAACCAAGAGTAGCACAAATGCCCTAAAGACATTTTTCCAACTAAATTACATGCATTTATTTTTCACCATGGGGGTCAGAATCGAAAAGCTAACAGGCTCCAGAGGGACAGTGCATGCTAATTCCACTCATGGTAAAGGTCCTTTAAAATGCCACTCATGCCCGAAGCACTGATGAGTTTGCGAGTTGCCAGGCTCGAGGTATGCTGCTCACGCTCCCATTGGAACCCATTAGACGGCCCACAGATAGATGAGTTCTGTACAACCGCATATGTATACCCACCATTCAAAAGTTAAAAAAAATTACTAAGCAATTACACAGATTTTCCAGCTCTAACAACGAGGCTAATGGCAGCCCATTTGCAATTGAGTACAGTAGATTAGTATGGCACTAAGAGAACTGAACTGTTTAGCACCGAGCGCAAAGCTCCCATGGACCATGCAAATTGCATTCAATTGCAATAATAGAAAATACTGGGGAGGGGGTGGGTTTTATGTCGCAAACATTGAGGACCACACTCACCCGTGTGGAAACAGACCATATCCAACCCCAACGTGAACACACCAAAAGCTACAGAGATGCTCTCCTGTGGAATATAGACTCATAAACACGATCTTCAGGTATTCATAAAGTAGCATAGACGTGTCTTGCCGAAACCAAACCTAGTTTGCCTACCCTTTATTTTATGAAGAAGGGAGACAATGAGACTTCCAAATTTATACGTGAACACACAGACACGCATACATGTGGACATGTACACATTCACACTCACACACATGTAAGGGTGACCGACCGTCTCACTTTGTCCCAGGACTGTCCCAGGTTTTGCACTCAAAGTCTCATGTCCTGCAGAACCTCTCAGACCTGGGCAAACTGGGGTATTTGTTCACCACGATACACCTCTTTAATGAACCCCATCTAATCTAAAAAAGCTTGGGGCGCCCGGGTGGCGCAGTCGGTTAAGCGTCCGACTTCAGCCAGGTCACGATCTCGCGGTCCGTGAGTTTGAGCCCCGCGTCAGGCTCTGGGCTGATGGCTCGGAGCCTGGAGCCTGTTTCCGATTCTGTGTCTCCCTCTCTCTCTGCCCCTCCCCCGTTCATGCTCTGTCTCTCTCTGTCCCAAAAATAAATAAAAAACGTTGAAAAAAAAATTTTTTTTAATAAAAAAAAATAAAAAAATAAAATAAAAATAAAAAAGCTTAAAAAGCTGAGTACTATTACAGACTCTTCCAAAGGGGTATCATGCCAACAAAATTCTCTTCAACCAGTTACCCAGGTTGGGTTTCCAAAAGCACAAAATACAGACACTATCCAGGTTTCTACCTATTGTCACATAAGTCGGAGCCCCATGGCACTTACCACAATTGTAATTAACAATCTACTGCACAACTGCTTGTCTAATATCTGCCACTTGCTGCTATAAGTGCATGAGGACAAAGTGTGGTCACAGGTTTGTCTACTATCTTATGCCCAGTGCCTGGAATAGTCCCTGACACATGATAGGCATTCTACAAATATTTGTTGCATTAAAAGGACAAATTAAGAAAAATCAGGGGTCAGGGGTCATGGAGCAACCCCAACAAAGCATTGCTTTTCTTTACCAATAAACCCAGAGAATATGCAGTTGCTCTCCCACAGGCACAAACTGCCTCACCCGATCGTGCAACCCTGATCTCAATCTTTGATTACTTTGAATAGCACTATTACATCTAATAATAACAATAATAGCTATAGCAAGAAAGTCTAGTGCTTTCTACATGTCGGTAAAGTATAAGGTACAAGTTTCATGCTATCTCAGGGCAGAACCACCATTCTCATAGCAAAGGATATTTGGGGAAGGCTTGTCACTCTCCACGGTGCCATCAGGCATTGGAAAGGATGGGCTGGACCCATTTCAGGAAGGTTAAATCTATCACTAGCCGGCTCTAAAAAGTAGGGTGGGCAAAGCCAGGCTGGGGTCTTCTCAGACAGGGCATTAGAAGGGCACCCAGCACTGAGTAGGAGCTCAAGAATGTTTGTTGGGGAGAGCGGGAGGGGGTAAGGAAAGATGATAATTGAGGAAGAAAACAAGTGATGATGGCAACGATGCCTCACTCACTTTGTGTCTCCAGTTCTATCAGAGGAGACAGAACACGGTAAGTGCGCAATGATACAAAGGGAGATTTTTGGAGATTTCCATCCTAAACTCACGTACAGCTTCCTGAAATCTGAAGAGGAGGATCCAAAGTGATGAATGCTTTGTTTCTTCAAGGAAAATTACTTGGTCCATCAGCTCAGCAAATCAACTGAAGTCTCCCAATGTAACATGACTTGCACCTTTGATCTGACTGTTCCCTCCATCCTGCTACAAGAAACCTCAGCATCCAGTGACCCCCTGTCCACTCTGTGTCTCTCCTCGTCTGTTTCATTTCCTCCTGGAAGACCAGCTGCAGCTCAATTGTGGACCATGTAATTCAATAGATTCGCAGATACGTCTTGAGTCAATTTTAATTCTATTTAAAGGACAGTCGATAGAGTCATCTCTGGGGCTTTCTAAGATGAATTTCATATTCCATACACTGAACAAAATGGAAGGGAAAAACGCACTTCTCTTTAAAGATGTAACAACTTAAATTTCTAAAGTGTTCCGATTGGTCCCATTTCTCCATTTCATCAAGATTCTGGTTAAACTTGGGAGATTATTTAGAAAATCTGAATGGCACAGGAAGCATGAATTTATATAGAGAAAGTTTCAGACTGACCATTGTCCTTTGAGTTTGCCAAAATGGAACTTGTAGTCACTGGGGTTTTTTTTTGTTTGTTTTTTGTTTTTTGGGTTTTTTTTTTCAGGTATTTCTCAGTCTTGTACCTTTCCCTGAATGCATGCTATTCCCTCTGTCTGGGATGCCATTCCTTGCCTTCCCATATGTTCTTGTCCCTCCATGTTTCACAATCAAATGCCACGCCCGCCACAAACTTCCTTTTATCCCCTTCCCTGCCCACTCCCACGCCGGAAGATACCTCCCATAAGCATTGTCTCTTGGGCACTTAATCATGCTGGATCTCCTACTTTTGCTATTAAATGTGTTCATTTTATTTTTCTAGTTTATCAGCAGGGTTCATCTAGTTCATCTAGTTCATCTAGTTCATCGGCAGGCCCTTGAGGGCAGGGTTTATAGATTTGATTTACTTTGTACCCTCCTGTATTAGGTTTTCCCATTATTAGTTTGCTGTTCTAATGATGTCTAATAAAGATACCCAAAGGTTCCCTGGATTACAACAGACATTGGCTTTCCCCCACTTGTGAGTCTAGCAATCAGCTGGGACCACTCTTCCCGAAGCTGAGTTCAGGTCTTTCAATCTGCGACCTAGGCAGAAGCAGCAGCAGGTTCCTGGGGCACGCTTTTCCTTTGGTGACTAGGAGGGGAGCAAGGGCTCAGGCTAAGCCACGAAAGTCTATTGAAAGCTTCCACTCATGTCATATCTACTCCCACATCATTGGTCAAAACATGGCATGTGGCCAAACCCAAAGTCAGTAGCGAAGGAATGCATCCTCTGCCCTGCAAAGTCACGTGGATAGATGTAATTCTTCCACATTTTCCTCACCCCCACAGCCTGCCGGCTTCTCGTGATGCTTGCCTGAGGATTTAGGAAGTCCAGTGGATGTCACGCCTATTCCTAGGAAGCATGGGCATGCCGCCTATTGCCTGTACTTGGCTCTGCACCTGTCCCGAAGTTTCTGAGAGTTCAACAAACAAGCAAGGGAGTAGAGCCTGTAAAGCAACTTTGTATGCAACCCAGTCTAGCTCTTGGTGACTTCCCAGCCCAATGTATATATACAAATGGGTAAAGGGGTGTCAGGAGAAAGCAGACAGTCCTTGCTAACTGATAGCTGAAAAGTTTTGGAGGAAACCGGGGTGCCTGGGGGGCTCAGTCAGTTAAGCGTCTGACTCTTGGTTTCGGCTCAGGTCATGATCTCACAGTTTCGTGATTTTGAGCCACAAGTCGGGCTCTGTGATGGCAGCCTGGAGCTTGCTTGGGATTCTCTCTCTCTCTGCCCTTCCCCCACTCGCACCGTCTCTGCCTCTCTCACATAAATAAATAAACTTAAAAAATCATAAAAAAAGGGAAAAGTTTTGGGGGAAAGTAATCTATTTTAAGACACAAGTACTAGCAAGAGTATCGCCACTGGCCTTTATTGCCTGATTCTGGAGATGGAAACAAAATCCCTGCTATTTAAGATTTTCATCCACTCCTGCCGCTTTTCCCCACCTGAAGCGCTAATCCTCTGCTGGCCTCGTCATAACCACCTCTGTGGCAAGACTCACCGCAGTGTCCAAACACTCAATTGTGGGTTCAGGTGGTGAATGGCCGGCAGGTGTGTTTGAAACAGACAAACAACTATAATCCCAATTTCTCTGGGACTGCAAAAAAATAAAAAGAGGGAAAGGAAGACAGATTCTCTAGGGAAGAGCCTCTTGCATGTACTTGACTTAGCCAAGTTCAAAATGTTGTCCCTACATTACTTCATGAATACTGAAGAGTAAGTAGTTTGGAAAGACAGTTCACACACCTGCTCTTCCTCAAAGGATAAAAAACAGGGGCCCAGGAGAGGCCGGTCATTTTCGGAAGGTCAACAGGGGTTCAGCGGTTGGGCAAGGTCTCGCATGTCTAGAGGGTGGTTCCCAAAGGCGCTGTGCTTGTAGCCAGACCACAGTCCGGAAGGCAAGTGTTATTATTAAGGCGCTTACTTTGCTCTCGTATTTCATTCCAGTCAATGTTCGAGTGGGTTGTTAATTGTCTAATAAAGTCCATTTATTTGATCCGCGATCCCAGCTTTCTAAATTGTGTTTGCTCCTATACACTGTAATCCACGCTGCTCACTGCTCGGCAATTAGTCAAGGCGGTCCCGGCCCTTAGTGTAAATTAATGAGCTTCTACCAGAATGGGCTTCTGAGGTTTTGATGAGACATGAGAATGGTTCTCTCTGCCCTCCTCCACTCCCATGATATATGATCAATTTATTTAACTCAAATTGCAATTTCAATAGCCTTCTCTTCCCAGAGTCAGCATGTCTGCTGTAACTTACGCTCGCGAAAGGGAGCGACAGGGTGGTGTGGCTGGAGATAAGCCGGGTAGAAATAAGAGTGTTTTCTTCTATGCTACCTTGGATAAGCACAGTGACATGTGGAGCACAGACAACAATGTCAGCGGCAGACATAGTCCTCCTCAGCCGGGAACAATTACCTGGGGAGCATGGTGTTGCTTGGGCTTTCTGTAGAGATCTCTCGATGTGATGTTATTGGAATCATTAATGTATATCAAAGTGGAGCCTGGACCAAGTGGATATTTAAACAGTATACCGTGGTCCCTTGTCAGATGGTTTCTTTTTTAACTGCTTCGAAAGCCCAAGTGAACATTTACTCTCCTATCAGCCCTCAGAAATGAACTTAAACGTCACTAATAATAGCATCACGTTAAAACATAAAGTCACGAGAACATATTCTCCAGCGTCACCACCATGGCGTATTTGTCTCCTGCTTAATTTGCCCTCACTGTGTATTATTAGGAGTTAACACTGTAGTTTTGTTTAATAACTGGCTTCACCGCCCATGGCTGACTCCAAACTGATCACTCAGGCCTGCTGATGAAAGTCCTAATTCATCCTTGTTAGAGCAATTAGAGGGAAATTGGATAACCGTGCCACTTCTTACAAAGGTCTACATGCAGCTATAGCCTATCCCCCAAGAGGTTAAACAAACGCTCACTTTGGCTGCAAGTGAAATAGATACTTTCCTCGTAAGTGAGATAGTACCAAATTAATTTAGGCTTCAAGAAGTTTTTAAGTGGGAGCTGGAGCTCAGCTTCTATTCTCCTCCTTGCTCCGTTCCTCTGTCTGCACCCGGCCAGGTTAAATGTTCTCTGCCATTAGAAATCAATTATGATTCCCTGCTATATTGCATATGCTGTTGTGGCATGAGCTACACCTCAGCATACTGACTTCAGCTGCCTTTTCTTCTTGCCCTTGACAGGAGAGTAGTAATTTGAAAGTGGAAAACTTCTCAGACCATTACAACACATCCTGTCTCAGACTGGCTACATTTGCCTGGTGGGAATGTCACCATGTAGGGCTCCGTTTCTGACTGGGAAGATGGCGTTTCCGCTGCAGACGAATTGTCCACCAGATTGCGAAGGTTCAGGGGTTGGGGAGAGGGCTATGACACGCTGGAGACTGGGGAGGGGAAAAGAAATGCAAACGTTACATGAGGTATGACGAGGGATGTCTGCTGGGTTGTGGCAGAGTCGGTGTGGACCTGGAGACCAAAGGAAAACGAGAAGCAAGTGCCATCCAAGTATCGTGAGATTTCAGATCCCTGGGCCAACGTTTCTGCCAATTTTGCCGCGAGCCTTGAGTATGTCATGGAACTGCTCAGGTCTCTCTTACCTGGTGTCTTATCTGTTAAATGAAGTGCTTGTGATCTCAGACGTTCCTGCTGATTCTGTAACAGTCAGGAAGGCTTTCTGTCACAAGTCACAGAACAAATGGGCTTCTTTGTGTCACATCACAAGAAGGCTAGAGACAAGTGGCTCTTGACATTAGCTCAGCAGCTTGTAGTTGACCAAGATCAGCACCTGTGCAATTCCTTGGGGCCCTTTCTCGTTTTGCCACCTGATGGTCACCCGGGGGGCTCCTGCCTTTCAGCTGTGACGTCCATGGTCCACACAAGAACAAGGAGACAGGCAAGGAACCTCCTTGTCCAGAGGCTCTGTCTTTTTGAGGAAAGAGAAGCTCTCCCAACAGATTTCTGCCTGTATCTGGACTCCCCAGAACACTTACTTGGCCACCCATCGGTACAAGACAAGCTGGGAAGGATTCCCTTTCCGGTCTCCGTAGAAAAGGAGGCAAAACAGAAGGGTGCTGAGATGGGTGCTAATCGACCTGTAGTATCTGCCACAGGCTTTAAGGCTGGAAATGTGGCCCCCCACCTCAACTTGCCTATCGCTTTGCCTGTCTCAGACGTATGGGGTACTGCTCATAAACATTCCCGCTTCCTCTCCCTTTCCAGCCACATGGGAGACAGGTGCAGCCGGGTAACTTGCTCTGACCAGTAACATGCATGTCGACAGGACATGTGTCCATTCCAGATGAAAGCATTGCTGGGCCAGGGCGCGTTCCTAGTTCCTCCTCATCCCCCTACCCCTGCATCTAAAGATGTTCCGGACGGCAGAAGCTCCACCAGCCCTGGTCTGCGCTGAGGACAACGTGGAGCTGAGACGAGGGCCTCTTAGAGCCCCGCGGCTTTGTGCTGTGACGAGGCCCCATGCAGGCTCTCCTTTCAGGGTCTTTTTGTCAGGTTTCTCTCTAGCTCCTCAAAGCAGGAAAGAATAGGGATGCTTCCCAGGCCACAGCATGTGGAATCATTTTTGTGCTGTGGCAAATACGATAATAATAACAGCAATGGTTTTGTCACAAAGTTCCGTGCGATCCATTATCATCATCATCATCACCGCTCCCATCATCATCATTACTATTGATGTCACCTCTAATAACAGTTAACATTCAGGGAGCACACCCACTGGGCTAGGGAATGGAAACATATAATCGCTTCCTACCGAAAATGCATCTTTTTGAAACAAATTTTTTTTTTTTACGTTTATTTCTTTTTGAGAGACAGAGCACAAGTGGGGGAGGGGCAGAGAGAGAAGGAGACACAGAATCCGAAGCAGGCTCCAGGCTCTGAGCCGTCAGCACAGAGCCCGACGCGGGTCTCGAACTCATGAACCGTGAGATCGTGACCTGAGCCGAAGTTGGCCGCTCAAACGACTGAGCCGCCCAGGAGCCCCAAGATGCATCTTTTTTTTTAATTTTATTTGAAAGCGAGAGCATGCACATGAGTGAGAGAGAGAGGCAGGGGGAAAGAGAGAGAGAGAGAGAAAAAAAAAATCCCAGGCAGGCTCCATGCTCAGCCCAGAGCCCGACTCGGGGCTCGATCTCACGACCCTGGGATCATGACCTGAACTGAAATCGAGACTCAGAGTCTCAACTGACTGAGCCACCTGGGCGCCCCGGGAATGCACATCTTTATTTATTTATTTATTTATTTACTTATTTATTTATTATGCGCATCTTTAAAAAGCCACTGGGAGAAGCAAGTCACAGAAACCCCAAGAAAGATGGATATTCCTCACTTATAAATACAAAGAGAGGCAGAGTAAGGATGTGAGGAAGGAATGGACCAGGCATTCAGGAAATTCATTTCCTACTCACTTCTAGACTAACCTCTGTGACCTAAACAAGGCTCTTACCTTTCGGGGGGTTCTGTTTTCTCCAACTGACTATTACAAGTAAAGAAAATCTGCATGCGCTCAAATCCTTCCTGTATTTTAATGAGCCCAGAGAGACAAACGCGGATACCACATCATATTTAGTCGTCACGTCTCCTCAGTCCCCTCCGACCTGTGATAACTTCTTTTTTTTTTTTAATTTTTTTTTTAATGTTTATTTTTGAGAGAGACAGAGACAGAATGCGAGTGGGTTAGGGGCAGAGAGAGGGGGAGACACAGAATCCGAAGCAGGCTCCAGGCTCTGAAGTGTCAGCACAGAGCCCGACGCGGGGTTCGAACTCACGAGCTGCGAGATCATGACCTGAGCTGAAGTTGGATGCTCAACCGACTGAGCCACCCAGGCGCCCCATATAACTCTGTCTTTCCTGTGTTTCACAACGGTGGCAGCTTTAAAAGAGTGCTCATCGAGCCTTCTAGAGAATGTCCCTCGATTTGGATTTATCGAATGTTTCCCTCCTGATTAGATTGGGATGACAGGTTTTTATGGTGACTATGACAACGGGTGAAGTGTCCTGGCATCATGTATCGGGGTGGGGGGGGTACACAGTATGGACACAACCTACCACTGCTTACGTGACCGTTGATCACAGGGTTGAGGTGGCACCGTGCAATTCCTCCACCACAAAGTTACAGTGGTTTCGTTTCCATACAGTTGTTCTGCTCTATTCTTTGGAGGTTCGGTCCACACGCAAGAAGAGGGGAATTCAGCTACACCTCCACATCCTAATTTACATATGCTATTTAGAATTTTTTTGTGAGAAAGGTCTGTCCCTTCACCACCCTTCATTCATTTATGTTAGTATGAATTTATGTATATTTGTTTTAGACCTTGGGTTATAATTCAACACTATGTTATTTGTTTGCTCACTCCAAATATTCCAGAATTGGCCACTGGGAGTGCTTTCAGGCTGATTCCTGTGTTCTCCTGATATGCCTCCACCTCCCTTCCTTCCCTCCTCCCTCCCTCCCTCCCGTCCTTCTTCCCTCCCTCCCTCCCTCTTTCCTTCCTTCCTTCCTTCCTCCCTCCCTCCTTTCCTTCCTCCCTCCCTCCCTTCTTTCCTCATTTCCTCCCTCCCCCCTTCTTCCCTTGCTTTCCCTTCCCTTCCCTTCCATTCCCTTCCCTTCCCCTCCCCTCCCTCCCTTCCCCCCTCCCTTCCTCCCTCCCTCCCTTCTTCCCTCCCTTCCTTCTTTCCTTTCTTCCTCCCTCCCTCCCTTCCTCTCTCCCTTCCTTCCTCCCTCCCTCCCTTCCTTCCATCCTCCCTTCCTTCCTTCCTTCCTTCCTTCCTTCTTTCCTTCCTTCCTTCCTTCCTCTCTCCCTCTCTCTCTCTCTACTTAAAATTTTAAGCACTTCCTTGCTGGCACTACAATATTCTCTAAACTCACCTTGCATGTTCCCTGCCCCAGCCTTCTCTGCAAGCATTGGTCCAAGGAACTCTAGCTCCATTCATTGAAGAATGGTGTATAGAAACCAAATCCTAGTCCTGAGTGTGCTCCTTGCTACTGGGGTGTCACTGCCTCTAGGCCTCAGCAAACTGATCTAGGAAATATATGGATGCATACTATTGCATGTATGCATACATACATGTATCTGTATACATGTGTGTATAGAGACAAACATGAGTTAATACTGACGCCTCTGGCAGGAGCCCAGCACCATGGGATTCATTCTAGCCTTCCACCCTTACTTATTGGAAACGTCTTTCTCTGACAATTATTCCTATTATCTAAAATCCGTTTACTTATCTGTCCAACTTTTAACCTCATTTTAAGTCTCTCTAATCCTTCAGTCTCAGTCGGGTTCCTACGTATAATCTCTCCGCACGCCATTCATATCTTACAATACCTGGCACACAAACTACTCGCGTGACGTCTGCCTCCCCTGCCATGTGGAGTCACCTCGATGGCAGGACCATGGTGACTTGCTCTCTGTTGCACACTGTGCAAGGATTTACTAAATGAATGAAAGAGAGGAGTAAGAAGCTCAAGGTGATAGCTGCCCTCATACAGATCCTTCCAGGCAGTTCTCATTTGTGCTATTGTCCCATTGTACAGAGGGAAGGATTCCTGACCACACCCCAGCATTCGATCACGTGACCCTGTTTTCTCATCTTCAGAGCAATTAGCGGCCGTTATCTTGATTGTTTCCTGTCTCCCCTCCACTAGCCAGTGAACTCCACTTGAGCAGAGACCTTGTATCCCAGAACAGTAAATGATCCAAGGCAGATTCTTGATTTTTAAAATTACTGAATAATGAAAAAACTGCATAATTAGCAGTAATAGGAATGTTACTAAGATTATTGGTGTTTTGAGGGGTCCTGGGTAGCTCAGTCAGTTAAGTGTCCAACTCTTGATCTCGGCTCAGGTCATGATCTCGCAATTCATGAGTTTGAGACCCATGTCGGGTTCTCCACTGTCAGTGCAGAGCTGTCTTGGGATTCTCTCTCTCACCCTCTCTCTCTGTCCCTCCCCTGCTCTCTCTCTCTCTCTCAAATTTAAAAAAAATTTTTTTAAAAGATTATTGGTTTTCCTAATTTATATCAATGCCTATATTAACCAGATGCGTGATTAGTGTTGTTATTTTTGGAATTTGTTTTGGTGACCTCATCATACAGGCGTATATCATACAAACAAAAAAAGACCTAAACAAAGGGGAAAGATGGGGTGCCTGGGTGACTCAGTTAGTTGAGCGCCTCACTCTTGATTCCGTCTCAGATCATGATCCCAAGGTCATGGGACTGAACCCTGCATCGGGGTCCGTGCTGATCTTGGGGCCTGGTTAAGTTCCTCTCTCTCTCTCTCTCCCGATGCCCCTCTCCCCTACTCTTATTCTCTCTTTCTCTCTAAAAATAATAATAATAAATTTAAAAAAGAAAAAAGAAGGAAAAAATAAATGAAAGCCAACATTAAGCGTCAATAAGAAAAGAAGTTTTTACAGATGCAGGTTTTAGAGGTCACAGTTCGAGTCATTTACAGCCGGGTTGGGGTTTTCTGGCATTTTTCTATAACGCTCTTCATATTTATTTGTGCAGCATTGTGTGCGCATACTGCTGGCTTATGCTTTTTCCCATTTCCCCTTCCTCATCCATCTTCCCCTCCCACAAAACTTACGAAACTTATGAAAAAATATAAATCACTCAAAACCCAAACGAACTGGAGATTTGTTGGCTGATGTGAAACAAGGCAAGGGTTTGCCCAGGCTGGAGATGACGTCAGACTTGCCGGTTTCCCCTGTTGATGACTTCGGTCCTTGGTTCTACTCCCAAGTCCTTCTTTCTGACTTCACTGATCTGTAGATGGCCTCACTTTGAGAATTGAAGCTTACACACTGGGACACTTTTAAATCAACTTTAAGGAATTTTGGAAACATACCAGGATAATGTTTACTTTACCACTATTTGAAGGAACTGTTTCCCTCACTGGAGGCGTATAACCTGGCCACGCATCAGGGTCGCCTGAGATACTAAAATGCGGATTCCTGGGCATCACTCCAGCCCAACCAGAGCCCCACTCTGCAGAGCCTCAGCCTTAGAAGAGAGGCTTTAAACCCACTCCCAAGCAGCCCAGCCTTGGGCTGGGCCCAGTACATGTAATAATGATTTTGTAATGGTACTGCTTAAATTAAATAACACAACTTATTCTCAAGAATTAGAGTTCTGCTGGGGTGCCTGGGTGTCTAAGTCAGTTGGGCAGCTGGCTCTTGGTTCTGGCTCAGGCCATGATCTCATAGTTTGTGGGTTCGAGCCCTGAGTTGGGCTCTGGGCTGACAGTATAGAATCTGCTGGGGATTCTCCCTCTCCTCTCTCTCTCTCTTCCCCTTTCCTGCTTGTGCTCTCTCTTTCTCTCTTCCTCTCTCTTCCTCTCTCTCTGTCAAAATAAATAAATAATTTTTAAAAAGGATTAGAATTCTGTGTATTCAAACCTCTAATTAATTAATTTTTAAATAGTATCATTAAATAAAGGAAGCCTTGGGGCGCCAGGGTGGTGTAGTCGGTTAAGCGTCCGACTTCAGCCAGGTCACGATCTCACGGTCCGTGAGTTCGAGCCCTGCGTCGGGCTCTGGGCTGATGGCTCAGAGCCTGGAGCCTGTTTCCGATTCTGTGTCTCCCTCTCTCTCTGCCCCTCCCCCGTTCATGCTCTGTCTCTCTCTGTCCCAAAAATAAATAAACGTTGGAAAAAAAAAAAAATTTAAAAAAAAAAAAAAAAAAGGAAGCCTAAGTTGTTTTTTGCCAGGACCTACAGGAAGAACCCCATTTCACATTGTGTTCCAGTATACATACACATACATGTATGTGTGGGCATGTATATAAACCAATAGAAAATGCACAAAATAATATAAAGTAAGAATGCAACTCATATAAATTATGATGTTTGATATGATAAAATCTCAAAGATCAAATAAAATGCAGAATCATCCCAAATAAACAATCCAAGAATATTCTAGTAAAAAAAAAATCTATAAATATTGATTTTGTAACCCAGTAATGAGATTCAGTCTGTGGTTTAAAAACCACTGAACTAGCCCAACCTCGATACCCCTGTGCGTTATTCCAGGCATTACAAGTATTTGAAAACATCAAAACTGCATTAAATTTGTTTTTCAAAATTGGGAAAACGAGCTCAAATTCCAAGGTGCTCTTGGATTTATGAAACTACTTCAGGCACTTTTGTTAAGTTACAGCTGCAACACCAGTTACAAGGTTTGCTTGTTCAGAACGTTATTAACTTCTTAACTCTAAAAACTCACTTAACGATTCTCCCTTTTCTTACCCTGCTTTTTTTTCTGCTACTTACTACATTTCCTCTCTCAGTTTGGACTCAGGGTTTTCAGGTATCGTTTATTCCCTAGAGACCAGAGGAGTGGTGAGTCCAACCACACATTGTAGAGGGACCTTATATTAAACTGTTGGTGAACTGCTGTTCAAGTCCCTTGAACCTTGTCTTTTCTCCTTGATGACTCATTTCCATAAAACAGACCACAATATCCCTTTTGATGTCTCTGTTTGCTCCACAACGCTACCGAATTCCTACCTACTCTGCAAAGTTTTAACCAAACTCTGTCCAAACCAACTATCCTGGCCACAAATCTTCTGTTTTTTATTTCCTATCTTGTGTTTTAAATACTATCTTGTGCTCAGGGGGCCTGGGTGGCTCAGTCCATTAAGCGCCTGATTTCGGCTCGGGTCGTGATCTCACGGTCCGTGAGTTCAAGCCCTAGGTTGGGTTCTGTGCTGACAGCTCAGAGCCTGGAGCCTGTTTCAGATTCTGTGTCTGACCCTCCTCTACTCACACACTCTCTCTCTCTCTCTCTGTCTCTCAAAAATGAATAAATGTTAAAAAAAAATTTTTAAATACTATCTTGTGCTCTTGAATGCTATTAACTGTGCTCATCTGCTTGTTCACACTTGATTCTTCTCTCTGCCCTTCTTGTTGCAAAGTTCATGGGATCAGGGTAATAACTTCATCGTGTTGAATAATAACATCAGAAGTGCTGATAATAATGATGATACAGTAAATCTATTTCAATCCCTCCTCCAGCACCTTGGGACACCCAAGCTTACAAAAATACTATATACAGAAACTCACTATTTTAGACTAGGGGAAATGGGGAAAGAAGGAGGCATTCTTTAAAACCTGAATTAAATACATAGAATAAAGAAGTTTGGCTTCATTTTTAAAATGTAATTAATAATAAAAACCAGGTTTAAAAATTATGCACACTGGTGCAGCCACTCTGGAAAACAGTATGGAGGTTCCTCAAAAAATTAAAAATAGACCTATCCTATGACCCAGCAATTCCACTACTAGGTATTTATCCAAAGGACACAAGACTGCTGATTCGAAGGGGCACATGCACCCCAATGTTTATGGCAGTGCTATCGACAATAGCCAAAGTATGGAAAGAGACCACATGGCCATTGACTGATGGATGGAGAAAGAAGATGATGGAATACACAATGGAATACTACTCAGTGATCAAAAAGAATGAAATCTTGCCATTTGCAACTACGTGGATGGAACTAGAGGGTATTATGCTAAGCGAAATGAGTCCATCAGAGAAAAGACAAATGTCATATGATTTCACTCATATGTGGAGTTTGAGAAACACAACAGAAGAACATAGGAGAAGGTAAGGAAAAATAAGATAAGAACAGAGAGGGAGGCAAACCATAAGAGACTCTTAAATAGAATAAACTGAGGGTTGTGGAGGGGAGGTGGGTGGGGGGATAGGCTAAATGGGTGATGGGCATTAAGGAGGGCACTTGTCGGGATGAGCACTGGGTGTTGTATGGAAGTGATGAACCACTGAATTCCACTCATTTTTTTAAAGTTTTATTTATTTTTGAGGGAGAGACAGAGCACGAGCAGAGGAGGGACAGATACAGAATCTGAAGCTGGCTCCAGGCTCTGAGCCGTCAGCACAGAGCCTGACGTGGGGCTCGAACTCATAAACCATGAGATCATGACCTGAGCTGAAAATGGACGCTTAACCCACTGAGCCACCCAGGTGCCCATACTGGGTTCTATTCCTGAAACCAATACTACGCTGTATGTTAACTAATTTGAGTTTGAAACAATAACAAATTAAACAATAATTGTTGAATATAGATCCTAAGGGACCCACTTTAACATAAGTAAATGCTATATACTTGGCATTTCACATCTGATCTTAACCCAATGTTAAATGCCAGTTTCCATAAACAGCAATGGAAATAGATAACTTTTTTCAGATGCTCACTGTGGACTGCTTTATCTGAGACTATCTACAGTGCACTATAATTATGCCCATTTACAGATTTGAGACTGAGAGGTCAAGATGTAATTTGCCCAGAGGTCACAGCTGACACATCCTGGGACCCAAAGTCTAATTTCGGAGCCCTTACTCTTAACCTCACTTCCTAAAACTTTATTTATTCTATTAACTTGCTTTGAAACCCCTGTACAGAGAAACTGAATTCCAAAGCTTTATCTGAATCATTAAGAATTTGGAAGGAGAGCGGTCAGAAATGGTGAAATGTTACAGTAACTACCTTGGGATATAGGAAGTGAAGGAATGAATTGCTGAAAACAGGTCCATCATTTCAGGCTTTGCAAACAATTCCTCTGTGAACTTTTATTTCCAATTCTTATAAATATTACCAGATCAATTCTGTGGGGATGCCACTCGGTTCCACCTCACTTTGACTCAGAGGAGAGTCCTTTGGAGAGTTTCAGCCGAAGAGAGGTGCCCTTTGTGAGTTATAGGCCTGAGAAAAAATTAACGTGTTTGGGTTTGCTTGTTCTGTTTTGTTTTTAGAAAGTCAAGACCTTTTTTTCCCCAGCTCCCCATAAGTCACAAATAGCTTTTCTTTTCAAAGTTCAACCTTGTCAGGCCGTTAATCCTCCATGAGGAAAAGAGTGTGTGATAGGTTTAGAAAGGTTTGGCTTTCAAATAAGGAAGTTATTAACTTTTACATTCCTGTTTGACGCCTTCTCGATGGTTCTAGAAGTCTCTTGGGGCTAAATATCCCAGAAGCGCCCACAGTGAGGCAGCTACAAAAACCTTTTCCTCTGTGACTGCCTGCTCTTAGCTTTCTACCTTCTCTGTTAGGAGAAAAGGCACCCTGGCAGGAGAAGTCACCACAGGGCACAGGGCAGGGCCGGAAAAGGGAAGGACACTCAGGAGCTAGCCAGCCTTCTTGGATGGAGGCCACCTAGACTGGGGAGCATGGCAGGTGGGTCTCAGGATCCAAGAAGCGACTCACATGAGACTTCTACTCATGGAGGCCAAGGAGTGTAATTTAGGCCTCGAATATCTTTGGACATATTACCTTTCCTCTTCATTACCCATCCATTCATAAGGATATTACTAACCCAGATTTTCCAAGGCTGCTCTGAAAGGTGTATGGAAAAGAATGGGGACTTTTTTCTTTAATGCTTATTTATTTTTGAGAGAGAGAGACAGAGTACGAGCAGGGGAGGGGCAGAGAGAGAGGGAGACACAGAATCGGAAGCAGGCTCCAGGCTCCGAGCTGTCAGCACAGAGCCCGACGCGGGGCTCGAACCCACGAACTGTGAGATCATGACCTGAGCCGAAGTCAGACGCTCAACCGACTGAGCCACCCAGGCGCTCCAAGAACAGGGACTTTAAATCAGAACGCCCGGTTTTGAAACTCAGATCCAGTTTAAGACAAATCGACATCCCTGAGCTGGTATTTCTTTGGCTTTAAAATGGAGATCATAATATTTTTATGAAAATAATATTATCTGGTGTTTATTGAGTGCTCACTATGTGCCAAGCGCTGTGGTTTTTCCCCCTTTTCTTTTTTTTAAATATAATTTATTATCAAATTGGCTAACACAGTGCGCACAGTCTCTTGGTTCTGTTTCCCCCTTTTCTTATTTAACCCCCACCCCTGCCCCCAGCAATCCTAGGAGGCACACACCTGTCATTATCCTCATTTTCCAGTTGAGGAAGCTGAAGTTGACGGAGGATGAGATAACTGTTAGCCCAGGAGAGCAGAGATCTTTTCCAGGCTAGTGCAGTTCAGACCCCACTCACTTAGCCATGGAGCACACTGCCTCCTGAGGTAATGAGTATGAGAGCATCTTGTAAATTCTAAAGGGCTGCCCGAAGCCTTTCTCTGTATTGTCTTTATCAATATATGACACCCTGAGTATAATTCCAGACTCCCCAAGTCACCTCAAACTAAACCCAGCAGAACAGAAGGAACCACGAGGCCCTGGCAAATGATTTTGTGTAATGCTGTGCTTCTCAAAGTTTAGCATATACTTCCGGAGAGTCCCATGGAGGGGTTCCTAAAATATGAATGACTGAGCCCCAAGCCCAAAGTTTCTGCTTCAATACGTCTGCAGTGGAGGGGCACCTGGGTGGCTCAGTTGGTTAAGCGTCCAGCTCTTGGTTTCGGCTCAGGTCGTGATCTCACGGTTCGTGTGTTCGAGCCCCGCATCGAGCTTTGCGTTGCTGGTGCAGAGCCTGCTTCAGATTCTCTCTCTCTCTCCCTTGTTCTCTGCCCCTCCCCTGCTCTCTCTCTCTCTCTCAAAATAAATAAATAAACTTTAAAAAACAAAGTCTGCCGTGGGGCCCAAAACTTTACACTTCTCCCAGGTTTCTGGATGGAGCTGATGTTACTAGCCAGAACCACACTTTGAGCGCTTACTGGTATAGTGGTTTCAAACATGGGTCTTGGAACCAGATGTCTGTTTTGCCGCTGGCTGACTTCAGTGCTGTGAGTCTCAATCTTCTCATCTGCAAAACATAAATAATACTAATATCTACCCTGTAGACTTTCAATGGAGGCTAGAAACAGCTCAACACCGTTAGAGTCAGATCTGGAGTACAAGAAGCACCATGGTAGCTGTTGTGCGGGGTGGGCATCCTGTCTTCTGCAGACCCAGCTCTGTATCCTTTAGGAAAATTTACCATCAAACCCTGAAAGAGTTAAATAGACTACTGTAACTTTATGTCTTTTAAAATCCGTAATTTCATCTTTCATTGAAAGGGGGAGGAAGTAATACTAACATGTTGTATCAGTCGGGGTCTCAACAGGAAACAGATGGTCCGCTCAAAATAGGAAAGTTCCAGGAGGGTTTATTTACAAAGGGATTGTTTCTAATGTGTGGGTGTTGGGGAACCACAAGGGATAGTACAGTAACCTGGAGCTTAATAGTAGGTAAGCTGATCTCACTCAAGACCAGAAGGAATAAAGAGGGAAGACGCAGTTATTGGAGCCATGGTGTGAAAGAATTGAGAGTTGACCACCTTGAAAGCTGTGATCTTTGGTGAAGGAATACAACCAGTATAGACTGCCCAGCAGGAAGACAGCCCAAGGAATTAACACTCACTCTCCTTCCTCCCTCTATCACCTGCCAGAGCTCCCAACTAAGGGCAGATTTGGAGTCTTTTCAATCCAAAAGCCACCAAACCCAACGGCAGGCCAGAGGGCATAGAAACCGGGATGAATCCAGCAGAAATGTGTTGACATGTGTGGTATCATTTGATCATTCTGCCAGCCCTCTTTTCTGCCCATTCCACAGATGAGGTAATGGAGTCAAACTACTGGAAGTAATTTACCCAATATCACACTATTTGGAAGTGGCTGAGTATTGAAACTCTTATTCTAGGGCCCAGCCACTCAACAACTATAGTAGAGGAAGCCTTTGGGGAGAAATAAAAGAAACTGAAATGTTTTATTCCTGGCTAGTACAAAAACAAATACTGTAAATGGTGGATGTCATCTAGCTGTGGGCTCTAGGGCCTTAGTGACCTCATCTGTCTTGTTAAGTTTAAAAATTAAAAAAAAAATGGAAACAACTTTTTCTGTATACTACTATTATCAGCTGGTAAAATATGGATATAGCAATTGATAGAGTTGGCAATAATGGGACATTAGGATGATGAATGATTTTCTTTTTATTTTCCCCATTTCCTGAAGTTCGGTAACACGGCCAGATTGAACTTACATTTTTTAGCATAAAAGCAATCAAATAAAAATTTTAAAAATAAAGTAAAATGAAGGGTGAACCAGGCAATCTCTAAGTTCCCTTGAATGTTTTATGAGCCTACAATCTTGATGTCAATCTTTCTATTTCTCCTCTTTTAATATTAAAGCAAATCCTACAAATACGAATAAAGGTCCACAGCATCCACGGCAAGCCTGTTGGTCTCATTCTTTAAGAAGACTGTGGGGGTAGGCATGAAATGAAAGAGGTAGGGCCAAAATGCAATGAATCCCCTGAGTAGAAACAGTTGTTGTTACCCTCTAGCTGCCTCTTATCCGTCTTCTGTAGTATTTCTGTGACTTTTAGAAAGGTCATGGAGATTTAGAATAGGGCTGGACAAAACTCATATGGGGAGAGAGTCTGCTGTGGAGACATCTCTGGCAGAAATGCCCCTGGAAGCTTAGTTCTTGAAATGAGAGTCGAAGTATCCCGTGATAGGCATCTTGCTTGGAACATGGGCATCACTGGCAACAGCCACAGGTTCTGGAAAGGCTTCCAGAGGGAGGTGTGGTTTGAAATGGGGCTGTAGGGATAGATCAAGTGTTGTGCGAGTGATACACAAGCAAGAGCGTTCCGAGTGCCAAGACTAGGACAGAGCAAGAAAGGAATGCGGCCAAAAGTATGGAACAGTGGCTTAGCTCCACTGGAACAGCCCATAAAATGTTTGCAGGCGATGTAAGGGAAACAAAGCCAGAGAGATTGGGTGGTGCCATGTTACGGAGGTGGTCGAACAGGAGATCAGCACTCCAAGAAGAAAATGTGGACCAAATGTGAAGACTGGATTGGGACAGTTAGGAGATGGGGAGACCAGGCAAGGTTCGTGTTGATCTTAGCAGAAAGTAGCATGTCCTGAACTAAGGGGGCAAGAACTTTGTCCCTAGACATAAAACCTAGGTGTTCTGAGAGTTTCCGTATGTTTGATCATATTGAGTCACATCTTTGTACAGTCCTAAGTGGTCAAGATGGGTGTATGGAGTTTACAAGATTGAGCTCGGCCTACATTATTCTCCGCCTGGTTGCGAACTCAGAGAACAGGAGCGGGTTGCTCGTGGGCAGGTATGTAAATTCTCACCAAAAGAAGATTACGCTGGCAGGAGCCAGTGACCCAGCAGGTGACCAGATAATGACAGACTCTTCTGATTCCCCAAAAGGTGATTACCAGGTGAAACGGACCAGGAGGTAGAGGTGAGAAATCCAACGTACATTTCTCTTCCTTGACACTAATGGCTGCCAGCATGTGTGGGGGTCCCTGAAACACCACTCACTTGGAATTCAAGGTTCTGCAAACCTGAAACCACATGTAAAATCGCTCCGCACACAGTACACAAACAGGCCCTTAGAGCAATTAAAGTCCTGGGCGTCTGCTCTCTCGCAGACTAATTGGCCAACGTGCAGCATGTGGCGTTGTGAGTCTAATTGCTCAGGGGCAGCAGGCTCTTTAGGCCTCCTGACCTAGATCCGGCACACGGAGACTGTTCACCCACCACCGTCTCTGCACGGAGAGGCCCTGTACTCCATCCGTCAGATGGAGACCTTGCTGCCCCATACTGTGGGAGGCAGATGTTTTCCTCTTTAATTGTTGCAGATTAAGGTTTGCAAACCCAAAAATAAAAACACCTCCCCCAGGCAATTATGGCCAATCAAATCACAGGCTTTGGGAAGAAAGATGATGGATATATCCTGTGCTCTTCCTGTGGGTGAATCACCCCCTCCTGAGTTCATCTGGCCACCCCGTGGCTTTGTGCTTCCCTCAGCAACCCTTGTTATCCCGTGGTCTCGTCCACGAGAGCCAGGGAGGCTGGGCACTTGGTCCTCAGGGAACGTGTGTGTTTCACCCACTCATTTTGTCAAAAAAAAAAATCCACAAACCTATCCTTTCGAAGCACTGCGTTAGACACAATGAGGGATAAACGTGGAGATTCAAGTACTAGTTCACTCCAAATGAGAGAAATCAGGGAAGTCAGCTTTGAGCTGCTCTTTAAGGCTAGGAAGGATTTTAACAGGCAAAGATGAAAAAGAGGGCATTCTTTGGGAGAGAAATGGTCTCTGTAAAAAAAAAAAAAATGTTAGGTGAATAATTACAAGTCATGTTTGGGGTCTAGTATGGTAAGCCAGATTGGGAGCATCACATGAGCAATTATATGCAGTTTATGCCTGAATTATGTGAAAAGATGAATAGATAAATCTTGTATTATTTGCATGACTGACACAGCAGCAATAACCCTTTTTATATTTTATGGGAAATGTGCATGATCTAAAAGTGCTTCCAAGAGTTAACTTGGTTGCAGAACAATGTATGAAATCAAATTAGAATGTAACACACACACACACATATACACAAATTCTAATTGTCCTATAAAAGGAAAGAATTGATTTATCAGCAATTGTTCCTAATTAGACAAGTCCACTCCACTGTCTGGCTATCCAGCTGGCAGACACAATAATCTTTATGCATCCACACTTGGCAAAAATGAGCTACAGTTCATTTTGAATCTCCAAGTTTGATTTGAAAATATATACACCCCTTTGGATCTAATGAGATACAATCTGAATGATAAATATCAGTTGATTAATGTATACAGGGCTTTGGTTTAATAACAGTTTAACAAAAAATTATTTGGCTATTGTTAAATCTTAATAAATGTTTTAAATAATAAATTGGCCCGTATTAATGGCTGGCTAATAGCTCTGTTATTTGTTATTATCTGCTAGCATAGCACTTTAGATTTAATAAGGCATTTATCATTGTTTACTTTCACAGTTATTGCTTACACCTAATACTGCATTTTTATTCCTCCAGATTTTCAGAATTCTTTTCTCATATTAACAACGACTTCCCTCTTTTTCTAAACCTCTGATGACCTCCACCCAAACACAGCTGTACCGCTGGGCTTGTTCAAGTACCTACCTACTCAAGTGAAGAATCTGCTTCCAGAATTCTTCCAGACTCTTGTCTTTCTAGGTCATGGTTTTGACTTGGTTTCCATTTCAATGATGCTTCAGGACTTACTGCAACCTGTGACTCATTCTGGTGATACGCACCTCTTGACGGGACTTCCCATGAATGCGAATTCCTCTTCTGTCCTCTTATTGTGATGAGGGGCTTGAAGAGTACATTTAACGAGAAGGAACCTGTGGCATCATAACAGAGGAAAGGACCCATAGTGCCCACGACACTGGATCTGAGATGGGGCTAGATCCCAGCCATCTGTTGGCTTGAACCCTTGGAACAGGTCTCGGCTCCTTTAAGAGCCTCCAGTGAGAATTTAATAATTGTCTCTGTGGAAAGTATGAGTTCCCCCTAGTGCAGCATGATAAATCTCGGATAATAATAGCTCTTTCCAAAATAATCCTTAGGCAGAAGCAAAATCCAACTGAGAAGGTTGTTCAGAGTCAAAACGTGGGACCTGGATCTGTCTTTTATTTAGCTCTATAAATACATGGAGTGTTTCTTTTGTCACTGCTGTTGGCATAATGTATTATTATTACTATTCAGCTATTATTCCCTTAATGCCTATATTTTTGTTTGTGTGTGTTTTTTTTTTAAATTTCCTGATAAGTCTTCATTCAATAAGCCAACTGTCCACTTTTAACCCTTAGTCTTCTCCTGGCCAGATTGTAGTTCTAAGCCTCTCCACTTTTACTACCAAGAGTCAATACTAAATTTAGGGAGATTTCTAGAACCACTAGCCTAGTCGGGGTGGAGCAGACCCAGACTTCAAACTTGCCCTGATTTTCACTCTCTGATGGTGGGAACTAATAGAGATGGGTGTTGGTTTTTTTGTTGTTTTTTTTTTTCCAGACATAATCTCTGTAGTATTTGTTATGTCATTTTCACAGGATAGAACAAATTGAACTTTTTATGTGTGTACACAGGGATCCTCAGAATGACTTCCAGCTCTGTTCTCACTATAACTCATTGTGATGGTTCGTTTTATGTGTCAATTTGACTGGGCTAAAGGATGCCCAGATAACTGGTGAACATTATTTCTGGCTATGTCTGTGAGGGTGTTTCTGGAAGAGATTAGCATTTGAATCCGCAGACTGAGTAAAGATCTCCTTCACGGATGGGGGTAGACATCATCCAATCCATTGAGGGCTCAAATAGAACAAAAAAGCAGAAGAGGGGCCAATTTTCCTTCCTCTTCAGCTGAGACAACAATCTTCTCCCGCCCTCAGACATCAGATCTCTAGGTTCTCAAGTCTTTGGACTTGGGGACTTGACACAAGGGGCCCCTCAGCTCTCAGGCCTTTGGCCTCAGGCTGAATCACATGACCAGTGCTCCTGAGTCTCCAGCTTGCAGAAGGCAGACTATGGGACTTCTTGGCCTCAGGAACCACATGAGGCAATTCCTGCAATACATCTCCTCTTGTATGTATCTACATGCATGCTATTGGTTCTGTTTCTCTGAAGAATCATGACTAATGCACTCAGCATCTTGGATTGGCTAGGATTGGCGATAGTGTGATTTACGTGGCAGAGACATGGGCATTTTGCCAGTGGAGTGTGCAAACAGAGGGTGATTCACCAGGTTGCTCCTGGTGGCTGCCACAGAACCTCCTGGAAAGCTGGCATCCCATCCTGAAGACTCCATGTCTTCAACATTTCTACATTCCAAATCCCCTCTACTGTCTCCTGTGACACAGCCCACTAGGCCAGGCCCCATTATCAGGCACTTTAAGCATAAAACCTACGTTTCCAAGACCCCAGGTTATTACCTCATCTACAAGTTCATACTTTGCTTCTTTTTATTTATGGGACAAACCCGAATCATCATTCTATTTTAAAATATCATAAGGCAGATTGTTTCATTTTCCTTCTTTAGAGTGTAATTATTCCTAATTCCACAGTTACTTTGCAAAGTGACAGTGTAGTGATTAAGAAGACTCACTTTTAGCAAATTTTTCTTATCACCAAACTCTATAAAAATTTAACTTCCTCCAAAAATTATGACGTTGTTGGGTAGTTTTTATTAGACAATTTTGGGACTTGAAATTTCTTTGTGACTAGTTCTCCCATACTCCGGCACATATATAATTATAATTAATTGCTTCTCTGCTCATTTCCTCTTTCTCTGGAAGGAAAGAAATAGTTTGGGGAAAATAAGAACAGTAGGAAAGGCAGGGAGGGGCCCTTTTCTTTGTTAATTGTATGGGGCTGACTGCCTTTCTAGCGTATAGTCAGCATTTCAATCAACCTGACGTTTCAAATCCTGGCTCTGAACAGCCAGAATGTGCTATGAGACATGGGCTAGGAAAAAGACCATGGCATTGCGAGCAGGCCTTCAAAACTAGCAATCAATCTCTCTGTCTCTCTGTCTCGGCCTCTCTCAGACACAGAGTGTGTACAGGGATTAGGAATTGAACTATCCCAAAGCCTGTCATTATGCAGACCAAAGCATGTCAGTTGGCAGACCTAGGCCCTTGGCCTTCTCTGAATTCCAAGTCGGACCGGAACCCCAAGTCAGGAAAAACCTAGGAGAACAAGTAGACTGTTCACTCAGGTGCATGCCCCTTAGCAGCCCGGTCAGTGATTGCACTTGCAGGTGGTTTGGAAAGTCTAGCTGCAAGTCTGGAGTCTCACCCCACTGTGAGCTAAGGTTCAGATGCCCAGGGAGCTCACGGACTTAGAGGAATCGACTTTGGTCATGAACTTTCTCCCATCACCACAACAGAATTGGCCTCTATTTGGGGGTGGTTGTGACAGGTCAAGAAGAGAACGATACACCTTATTTAGATAATACAGTAGAAGGTGTATAGAAAAAGTACATAGCATTTGATGGAGACCACAGGGAGGAATAATTCCTCATACCCGGGACTCTTAATTCTCCGAGACTCAATGAGATCTGGTTAATCCTCCTTCCATTTCCTCCGACCCCAGCTTTCTGACTTCAGACAATGGAATTTGAAGCTGAAAGCCGGTTTAAAGGCAGGGGGACATATCCTCATACTATTTCTAGGAGGAAGTGCCAGAGAGAGCTTGTGAAGCTTCCGTTTTAGCAAGCCCAAGAGGTGGGGATAAGAATAGCTCCCTGCTCTGTGTGTGTGCGCCCGTGCGTGCGTGCACACGCACGCGCACTCACCCGTGTGCGTGCCAAATATGCTAACTGCTGCTTAGATATTAGCTCGTGCAGACTCATGGTTCCCTAGTGCAGCAGGTGAAAAGCCCTGATGCCTATATCACACGTGTTGAGCATCAACAATAAAAGAGGAAAGCCTCGGAGAAAGTCACCAGTGCCAAGAGACTTGTTTCCCTCAGCAACACCAAGATCTAACAAATATGGGTTCAGGCTCTGCTCTGTGCCTCAAATTGTTTGGAGTGAAATAGACACACTGGGAAAATGGGAGATACCAGCCTTCTTCTTGATAACCTAACACTTTGAGGTCAGGAAAGCAAGCAATGTATGTGTGCCAAACAACTAGAGATGAAAAGAAGGCAACATGGCCCCATGTGGGAGAACCGGGGTACGGACTATAATTACTGCTGAAATCCTCATGCTTTGGGCTTCAAGAGCAGCCTTGGTAGGAGACTGTTGTAGTTCTCTTTTTAATGTTACAAATAAACCATTTGGGACATGTGGGCTCCCGCATAGAACTGCTGTCATGACTTCCACTAGTGTTAAGACTTCAGCGGTTTTGTTTTTGAGACTCTGGAACTGCTTTCAAGACTCGGTCTCCCTTGGAGTCCTCCAGCCCAGCTACCACAAGGACAAACGCACGTCCTGGAAACTGCTGATGGCCCCTCAGAGACGCAGTTGGAGCCCCTAGATGTTCCGGGGGGGCAGCTGACGGCCTCCGGTTGGGAGGGCGCACGTCTTCCCGTGAACTTGCACGCCGTGGTTCTTCCATTAACGAGCCGGCGGGTCAAACCCGGAGCTAAAGGTGGAGCACGATTCTGCACCGCCCTGGCCTCCCGCCTTAGGGTTGCGGAGGGGAGTCTCGAGGGCCCAGCTGGGCGGGGAGAGGCGTTCCCCCCCTGTCTCTCTGTCAAAAATAAAATAATAATAATAATAATAATGTTGATGATGAAAAGCCCATTATGGCTCGAGGGTGAAAATAACATTTTCCTTCTAAAGTCTATATGAGGCATCGAGACATCTTCCCACAGAAAATGATGAACTTGCACATCGGGAAGTGCAAAGAGTATTTAATCAAAGCCTTTAAGAAGATCAAACCTAATCATGAGATGTTAAAAAAATATACAAAAGCAGATAAGAAGAGGTTTTGGCTGCATGACCAGAATCTAAAAATCAGAAAAGAGCTTTTTAGTTTCTTCCACGACAAGGGAAATATGTCATTTTTTCCCTCTCACTCAGCAATCCAATTTACTCACTATAGTGGGGACAAGATAGGACTTAAATAGCATGGCCAGTTAGACAGCCTGGAAAAGGGGGATGTTCTCCGCCTGGTTTGCTATTGACTGTCCCTTTTGTCTTGTTTTGATTCGTTTTATAAATGATTTTTAAAAGAGGGAGAGGTAATAGAGACATTCCACAAGATATAAAGGAGCAGGTGCCATGGAAAAAATAAACGAGGTCTCAAGAGGATGTGGGGGCCCCTCCTGCTGGCCCCTGGGGAGGCTCGAGGATTCAGGTCTTCACCTTTATGACCAAGTCAAGGTCAGCCTCACAGAAGGCCCCCCGGTCAGACTCACAGAGGGCCCCGTATGGACAGCGGGATACAGAACCACAAAGAAAGCTTATAGAGAAAACAGGGGTGGAAACAAACCATGGGGGCAAGGTCAAGGATTTAGGGTAGGCCAGGATTTTAATGCAGTGATGTATGCATTTGTTACGATTATTAATATGTCAGCGTGATCGAAGGCCATCAGTACAAATTGAAGTGTACCAGTGGGGGAACTATTTATGCCAACAGCTACCATTGGACATTTACCATGTGCCAAGCACGACCCAAGTACTTTTGTACATCACATCTCATTCTGTCAACAACTGCTCCAAGTAGGCATCCTTTAACCTCATCTTGCCCAGAGTCAAAAAGTTTAAGTCACTTCAATGCTCTATGTCATAGCTCGAAAAAAAACAAGACGTGGAACCCACCGCAGAATCTGTGTCATTACAAAGGCTTTGCTCTTTTCCTTACTGAGTAATCCCCAACTCTTTTAACTTTTTTTTTTTTTTACGTTTATTTATTTTTGAGACAGAGACAGAGCATGAACGGGGGAGGGTCAGAGAGAGAGGGAGACACAGAATCAGAAGCAGGCTCCAGGCTCTGAGCCATCAGCACAGAGCCCGACGCGGGGCTCGAACTCACGGACCGCGAGATCATGACCCGAGCCGAAGTCGGACGCTTAACCGACTGAGCCACCCAAGCGCCACCCCCCCAACTCTTTTAAAATATGAACACCTCTTTCTCTAACCACCTCCAGAAACAATTCTCAAGTTTTACAGAAAAGCAGCTGTACTTTCATGCACGTGGTCTGCAGGCAATACTTGATCTACGCTCACCTTCATGGCCCCCAGCCATCTCTCTACAGCCCCAGAGGCTGTCATCCCTTATTGCAAAGAACCACTTTCCAAAAAAAATGTATTTATATACATATATCCCGAATTAAGCACACAGGAGCAATGGGCAGGCTTCACACATTCTCGCGCCCCCAGCACTCCCCATATAGAAGAGAGAAAGAGGGTGAGTTAGCAAGTAGGCTACAAGACATAGCAGCAACCTTCGTCCCCACTGGCATCCTTGCAAGCTTCTTACCCTTGTGTAATATCCTCTTCCTCCAACATGAGTTCCAGATGGCTGCTTTCCTGCCATTTACTCGCCAGCCTCCCTCGATTAAGACAGCCACTGTCGTTTTGTCAGTTTTCATCCTCAGAAAATCACGGGGCAATTTCCCAGGCTCCTTATAATCTGCCAGGGATGGTTCTGGGTCGTTTGGTGGACAGGTGAACACATAAAACACACACACACACATAAAATATGAGATATCAGCACATACAAGCACCTATCAGGACATAGGAGATATCAGCACAGCATAAACACAGACATATAAACAAATATAAATATATAAACAATATATAAGCGTATATAAACACGCATATGCTATAGTACCAATTATGATAGCATAAAAACGCACAGAATTACATTACTAAGAGTATGCGGCTGATAAAGGATGGGTAGCCACATGAAGTTATTTAAAGAGGTTTTACTTAGGAAATGAGTTATAAACAGATTTTGAATGGAAGGGAGAGAAGATAAAATGAACAGTGCCACGATTAAAAGTAATCAAGTAGCAATTCAGGGAGAATAGAGAGCATGAGTTTTGATATGTTTACAATTTAGCTGAGGACAAATAAATCAAACCACATTAATAAAGGGAAAAGTACAGGAAACAATATAAAGCATCTTATAAAATGCCACTGAGTTTTGTTCTCTCCATGACCTTCTTTCTGACCACCTCCCAGGGGAAGGACTACTCGGGGGTGGGGGTGAGGGGTGCCGGGTAGGGGGAAAGGAGGCAAAAGGCCCCAGAACTAAGGCTGGGCTTTTACCCTTCCCTGGCTTCCTGTCCCAGCTTCTCTTGAGCCCAGGGCATCCCAAGAAAGGCCAGCGGGAGATACATGCAGGGCACACAGTTTCTAAGCCAACGTTGCTTTGGAAGTTGTACATGTGTTTGCTCCCACTTAGAAAAGAATAAAGATGAACGTAAGAGACGGCATAATGTCTGCACGTGCCTCTGTCTCTCTCTTGCTCAAACCTGTCACCTCTCAAGAAGGGAGTGAAAACAGGTCTCAAGAAGGCTTTTGCAGGGAGGGGTGCTGGTTGGTCTCTACATTCTGAGACAGCAGGGTGTGCCCCTGATGCCTGGGCTCCCGGGAAAGGACGGGAGTCTCGGCAACTTTTTTTTAAGTTTATCTCTTTATTTTGAGAAAGAGAGAGAGAGAGAGCGCACACACGTGCACTCACGAGTGAGGGAGGGGCAGAAAGAGAGGGAGACAGAGAGAATCTCAAGCAGCCTCCACACCCAGCACGGAGCCCGACACAGGGCTCGATCCCAAGAACCATGAGATCTTGACCTGAGTGGAAATCAAGAGTCAGATTCCTAGCCCACTGAGCCACCCAGGCACCCCAACCAACCTCTGCAAGTGTGAGATAGCTTTTTTCACTCTTCCTGAGAACAACTTGATCTTACGATTAGTGTGGTTGTGTGATCAGCCAATACACCTGAGGGCTCCCACGCTTTAAAACATTCATCAAGAAGCTTCCCACCACTTTGGGGAAGTAGACTTTAATCGTCTCACATCATACATACATACAGAAGCACTTAGAGATTATGGCTCCAAATCCTGGGACACTGGCGACCAGCATGGGGAGTTCTGGATACCAGGATATTCAGAAAGTCGTTATCTCTAGCCACATTGCTTCTTGCTGCTTTCTCATCTCGGCGGTTCGATCTGGCCTGGGGAGAGAATGCCACCCAGGTTTCCTGAGCACCTCTCTGCATTAAGCCCTCCCACATTCACTGGCTCCTCACAACAAGCCTTCCGGGGACGCGGTATTATCACCATCACTTTATCGGGGAGGAAACGACAGTTCCTAAAATCGAACAGCCCAGCGGGGGCTGGTTCAAGGGCACATCAGTCTGACCCAAACCCCGGAATTCCCACCACGACGTGCTGCGAAGACAAGAACACGGACAGCGTAAACAGGCACCTGCTGTTTGGAAAACCCCTCGCAAAAGGGATGTCCAGAAAGTGCGGGTCTGAGGAGCAGAGGCCCATCCATGTTGTGGGAGCTGAACCCATTGCCAAGCTGCAAGCGTGGTGCAGAGTGGCGAGGCTGGCCCCCGCGGCATCCCGGGAACCACGCAGTGCCCTGCTGGGCCCCACGGACGCCCACCTGGCCAAAGACGCAATCCCTTCTACCTTCCGCAAAACAGCGAAGCAGGAGACTGCGGTGTTGGTGTGCCCAGCCACCCACCTCGCCCCCCCCCCAATAGTTCTCCCTTCCCAACATGCATTTAAAAATCTTCCCCCTATGTTCCTTCCCCCCACATTGAATTTCTTGGAGGCGCGCGTCCTTTGTTTATGCTCTTCCAACCTTGGGTCTTGCTGTCCCCCTTCTCACTCTTGCCCCTTCTCCTTTCTGTAATACTCCCTTACTCCTTGCTCTCATTTCCCATCCTTTTTTTCCTCTCCTGAGATAGCAAAAGAACAAAAGAACGAGCATGGCAGAGATCCTTTCCATCGCCCTGAATGATTCATTATTTGAGTTGTTTTCATTACATTCTTTGAATGAGCTTCATAAGATCTATGGTAACCAGATACCCCATTTGTGTCAAATGCTCTTTTGATATGTTGGCACTGTCTCAGTAAGCATTTTGGAGCGTCTTCATGCCCCTTTCTCTTTCACAAGTCCGATGGTTGGGCTTCCAGCTACAGAGAAGAGAAGAAAGGGAAGAGAGAAAAGATTTGCAGAAAAGCCAGCCACTCAGAAAGCAGGCCCTCCTACTCCCTGGTCTGTTTAGGCCTTTGTATTCCTGGGGGGAGGGGGAGGGGGAGGGGCCGGAAAGAAGGTCAGGATATGCCACCCCAAAATATGCCTCTTTGGCGTATTGATTACTCTGAGCTGAAGACACTTGAGAAACTGCAGGTACAGGAAAGGCTCTCTACCCTCCCCTTCTTAACCTAAAATCAGGTCATAAAATTTCCCACGAGACAGACGCCCTCCCTGTTCCAGGAAGAGAAGAACATTCTTATCACCAGAGACCGGGAGTCAGCAACAGACTGGATCTGCCCCAACAGACCTACCAAAATAACCCTGATCTTCTGTTAGTTTCCTCCACACATTTCCCAGTGACTGTGCCCCAATTTGCCACCCTGACGAGCTTAAGCCCCCATTCCTTTGTCTTGGCACTTCTCCACGAATTTATCTTTCTTTGTTAAAAAGGTATACATCTGGCACCTGGGTGGCTCAGTGGGTGGAGTGTCCAACTCTTGATTTTGGCTCGGGTAATGATCTTGTGGTTGTGGGTTCGAGTCTACCCCCCTTCCACTGGGCTCTGTGCTGAGCTTGGAGCCTCCTTGGAATTCTCTCTGCCCCTCCCCTGCTCATGCGTGCGCTCTCTCTCGCTCTCTCTTTCTCTCTCTCTCTCTCTCTCTCAAAATAAATAACTAAACATTAAAAAAATGATATATAGACTCTCAGTCCTAACCACTCTTGTAGGCCTTCATTTTTCCTATGAAGGACTCCAGGTGTATGTGAAAGTATTTAATAAGATGTGTGTGCTTTTCTGCCATTATTCTGTCTTTTGTCTTTTGTCTTTTGTCTTTTGTTCGTAGGCCCCCCCGCCACAGAATGAAGAGGGTGGAGGAAAATTCTTTTCCTCCCCTACAGCAGCTGTGAGCACACACACACACACACACACACACGTGCACGCACGCATGCCAGGGCGTGCACACGCCCCACAGACTCCAGGAATGTCTGAGTTAAAAATGTACAAAATCACATAGACCAGCCCTTTCACTTTGGAGCTACAGAAACTGAGACCCAGAGAAGCAAAGGGTCTTGAGGAAGATCTCACAACCGGCTCGTGTTCACATGAGGACTGGAATCCGAGCACCTTGCCTCCCACTTTTCAGCGTTTTTTCCATTGACCCATCTAGAGATGGGGCTCTGAATCTTTCTGACTTTCCCTTTAGGAATCATTTTTGGCTCTATTATCCATGAACTTGTCTGAAGTCTTCTTGAAGCTATTTCTGTTTTCAGTGTCATGCTCCCAAGCAAGAGTCTGGAGCCACTGGGACAGAGGAAGAAGGGAATACGAACGGTTTTATTTTTGTGCTCTCTCAGATCCATGACCTCATTCCTTCCGAGAAAGTCAGAGGCCTCGCAACTTAGGAGAGAGATCTAGAGGGGAGCCCTCTGTTTTGGAGGGGCCTCATGGCAAGCTAGAAGAATTTCCCAGGAAATGAGTTACCGTTCTTCCCGCAGGTAGAGGCTGGCAGCAGAGATGTAAGAAGTCATCTGGTCTGACTCTGCTCCTGGCCACCTGTCCGTTTCTTACAATATAACCCTCAGTGAGCTCAGAGTCAGGATGGCTGGTCAGTGGATGCCTCAGCCGGGGGCCCGACGGGCATCCAAATCTTCATCAGCCCCTAACAGACAGACATGGCACCAAACCACCCAAGTAGCCTCGAAATACTATGAAAACTAGCCAGTGGAAACCAGCCAGTTCCTTCTCTAGCACAGGATCCTGGGAGAGGCAGGAATACGACAAAGGTCCGGATTCCCGGGCAACCAGATCAAGTTTGGCTTGGTCCGGGGAGAGGTTTGCTTTGGCTTGGTCAGAATGTTCAGAATGGAGAGATGTTTTTCAAATGTCTCTTGAAAATCAGAAGTTGGGGAAGGTCTTTTTAAGGATCTCAGCCCCCTCCTGTTAATTTCGCAGCAACGTGGCCTTTCATCTACCTCAGGTTCCACGTAAAAGGGCTTGGATCCAAGGAGAAAGAGATGGGAAGAAGATAACTGCAGGACCTCAGGGCTGGATTCTTTCCATTTAAACTCAGAGGATCCTGGCCGCTTGAGGGATTTGCATAATTAAAGGAGCCTCTGGATGGAAAAACCTGGGGTGAGCAGGGATAAAGAAGGCTACCTAAGGGGTGGGAGGCAATCGAGTGGGGAGTGCCACAGTAAAGACTGATGACGGGTCGTGCCACAGGAAAACGAACCAAATCGTTCCCTTTCTTCTTAAGGAAATTATCATTTCAACTTTGCTCTGTCTTCTCTGTGACCATTTAGAGGAAAGAAGGCTCCCAATCTGCATTTAAATGGAATGATTTCAGGAAGCACAGAATAGAGTGTAGGCTTTTCACCCGCCCTTCGGGAGGAGGCCTTAGCTGCATCAAAATTGACAACTGCTCTTTGCAAATGCACAGGGCAGAAACCTACCCATTTCCAGGGGCCCCCGGACCGACCACAGGCTGCTGTGATTTGGTTTGGGGGATGAAAAAGGTCCTTTGCTCAAAGGAAAAAAAAAAATCGAATGCTGTCTGGAATCCCACCATTTAATTTAATTGAACTTCCTCCCATGTTGCTTTGATCTCGTTTTAAACTGCAGATGTCCCACAAGAGGTAAAGCGCTAACCTGGTATCAGTCACTTCTGGCTAGGTATGATGGGAGGAGGGGCTTCCAGAAAAGGTTTTCGTTCCTTTGACAAGTATGTGAGAAGGAGCTCGGCCAGGTAGGCATTGAGCTAGCTTCTGAGAATGCCACAGTGAACGAGGCAGGCCCATGGCCTGGCTGCCTGGTGGAGGGCTCTGCTTCCGGGGGGGAGGGAGGGGAGGAAGTAAAGAAGGCACAAAATGGAGAAGGGGAGCTTCAGCTCTATGGAAGGGAGGGCGCAACAGGAAAAGGATCTGGGGAGCAGTGAAGAAACGCGTCTGTGACATTTTTATGATTTTCCATTTCTGTCACGGGCTAGTCCTGTCTCTGATAAATGGCTCCCTGCTTGACTTCTGGGGATATAAGGCACCTGTCCTTATCGTGCTATCCCCAAAAAGGCAAGCAAGGGACAGGAGCTGTTCCCATACACTGGCATTTTATTTCTAAGTCTCGTCCACCCCCACCCCTGGGGCCACTTCGCTGCCCAAATGAGAGTCCCATCCTCTTATTTAAAATCTCCACTCCAGTTTGCTTGGTCAGCATGTGAAGGACCATGGAATGTGCCTTTTCATGAAGATTATGTCTATTTCTGACAGGCCCCCGGGTGGGTCATGGGGACAGACGCCTCAGTCCAGGGCTGACTGATGTCCCCTGCCACCATCGGTCTTGGTAATTACTTTTGGAGCTGGCTCCTCACACACCTGCATTGCCTGTGGGCCAGGGAGGTCCCATAAACCCGTGTCAGTGGCTTTTGGAGACAAGGGAGGGAGAGATGGGTGAAGGGGTGTGTGGATGGGCACACACTATGAGGAGCGTGTGAAAGAACCCACGTAAGCACCTCATCCTTGGCTTTCAGAAGAGATAAACCAGGGCTCACTGGGGAGGAGGGGTAGAGATGGTGGCACACCTCTCACAGCCTGGAATATTCACCAGAGAAGCCACCTCAACAGGACAGGCTGCTCAGATCATTGCATTCACCCCCCCTCCCCCCCGAAAAGATCTTTATTCCATTCTTCCCTCTGAGGAATGAATTCTGCGTTCTGGCTTTCCTACACAGGCCTTGGAAACCTTTAGAGAGGTGTTACTGGGTCATCCATGGGGAAAGGCTCGTTGCCGGGGGTGGGGGGGTGGAGTGTTGAAGACAGAGGCCCATTTGGAATGTCCCAAGAAGGTTGCCACCCTTGCCCCTCACCACCTGGTAGGCCACTGCAAGGATTCAGGATTTGCCAGGTAGATCAGTAGAATTTCCAGGGTGTGCGGATTGATGGTCACGTGGATCAACACTTAGAGAGAAGCGCTCCTCACGGCCAGATAACATTCAGGCAGAAAAGATCCTTAATACGACTATTTTTTCTTCCACAGCTGAGGTAAGAAACATCCCAAACAGTAAGGCTATTTTCTCAGGGCCCGTCGAGGATGGATGAGGGGATTAGAACCCTGGTCTTCCTCCCGCTCATGCAGGGATTCTCCTAAGCCCTCGTCCTCTCTATTTGGGGCTTAGAAGATGATGGGGGCTCAGGATAAGGAAGCCAGTACCACTGAGAAGACGTGCTCAGTTTCTGGGGCAGAGGAAGCCTCCTGGACCCCCAGCTTCCTACTCACCCTCACTGGGCAGTGGCCGGTCAAGGCTCTGTGGGGAGATAGTCGTCCCCACTGAAGAGTCATGATGGATCTTCTGCAGCAGCTTCTCTTGGGAACCAAAAAAGGCATTTTTCACAGTTGTTTCTCCTCCTACAAATGATCTCTGTCTTGAGACAGTTGCCAGAAACTCATGGCCGCCAAACCAACTGTGTTATTCATCCATGCATTCATTTTTGAGCACACTGGCTTTGAGCGCAACTGGGCGACGGGGGGGGGGGGGGGGGGGGGGGGGCCTGGTAGGGGACACTGAGATAAAGAGGACCAGACCCAGCCGGGCCAGGAACTTACTACCCGATAGGGGTCCAGGCATCACCCCCCTCTCCCTCCTCGAGCTAATCTTTACAGATCAAGCTCCCGTCACTGTCCTTTGTGTTTCACGGACGTCCTGTCGTAGCTCAGAGCAAGCCCATGAGGTCACACGAGGTGCCAGGGCTGTGACTCAAAGCTGGCTCTCTGCCAGTAGAGCCTGTGCTCTCAGCCATGACACTGAACCCAGGCAACCAGGTCGTGAGGAGGGTCGGAGTATCAAGAGAGTGCTGTGGTGTTTCAGAGGTGGGGGCCATCTCTTCCACTGCCACGGTGTCTGCTAGAGTGGCTTTTGAGAGCCGCTTCCCCTCCACCAGAACAATCTGGCAGCTTCCTTCCCTAGGCCAGCTCCCAGACAGGGGTTGGCCCGTGTCCAAGAACAGGAAATATTCCTCACTCCCTGGTCTTCTGGGTGAAGAGGACCTCCCTCATCTCCTCTCAGGGAGGAGCTCCCCGGGTTCTCTGCCTCTTGGAAGTAAGATAAATATTTAAAGTGGGAGGGGCCTTAGAGATACCTAGTCAACTAGACCACCGCCGTCTGCCAGTGTACAAGGAAGGAAACTGAAGTTCAACTCACCTTATCACAGTCACAGCCAGAGGCAAAGCGAGGACCTCAGCCCCCGGCCCTCTGAGTTCCAAATCTCTGCTATTTCCCCACTGGAGCTAAGCAGGGAGATACAAAGTCAGACTTCTTAAGGGGAGTGACTGGCTTTAGCATGTGCTCTCTAGTAGGTCAAACTGGGGAGAAATGGAGAAGCACTGATTTGGGAGTCTTAGCTTTTGTCAATCTCACCTCTTTCCCAAGCCTGACACTCGCTGAACATCAGATTCTGAAAACTCCCATTTAAAGGAAATCTCTCTCTTTCTGTCTCTCTCTGTTTCTCTCTCTGTCTCTCTCTCGGCTGATTAACGCTGAGCTTTATCCTAACCAACAGCCTTTATTGAACATACCCTGCTAAGCTAAAGGTCCCTGGAGAATTGATTGTATGATCCTTGCTCTCCTAATTCAAGGGACTGAGTCTTTGGGAACACCTGGCCTGGAATTTCTCTCCAGGGTCTTGTGTCCATGTTCCCTCTTCTCAACCCCATCAACGAATGTGCAGCGATGGGCAACTTGGGGATGTTTTGAGACTGACCAAATCTGGCAACCTAAGGGGTGTGTGTGTGTGTGTGTGTGAAATTAACTCCTGCTGCCACAGGTTTTATGAATGAGGACCCAGGGTCATGCTGGATTTTGAGTTTGGAGAAGATGTATCACCTGGGGTCGTGTCCTCAGTAAGAGAGGTTGTGGAAATAGCGGGGAACGCGGAAGGGCTGGCGGTGGTGGAGATAACATCTCCACCCTGAGGAGCAAAGTGGATGATTTACAGGCCTGCGAGTCTAGAACCTGATTCAGCAGAAGCTCTTTGTTTTATTGTACCCGCTGAAATTCAATCATTCCGGGGGAGGGCCTTTGCCCGGGAAGGGGGAGAATCAGGCTCTTGTTAAGTGAGGATTAAATTGCTGATTTCAGCAAATGAAAACTAATGACCACTGACGGTCTCTCATTTGCAGGGGGCGCCTGCAGAGATAATTCAGCCTCCCCGGTGGGGTGGGGGGGGGACGGGTTGAGCAGGATGAGGGTTTGGATGAACTCCTGGGGGTGGCGATGCTTTAGGGCAACTTGGCCTTACCTCGTGGACTCTGACATTTCAAAGGACAGGATTCTTGCCGGGGCTTCTTTACTTTCTGAGTTGGCACAGAAAGGAGACAAGAGGGTGAAGACGTGAGCCCCGGTTTCTGGAACGGTCACCCAAAGGGTGTCTTGCAGGCTTTGGCACAAGTGGCAAATCAGTTAACTTGGGCTCAGGGCGTTGGAGTCGCCTCTTTGAGTTTGCTTTGTGGAAAGTGTGGAAACATGTCTACCCCCACTTCAGTCGAAGCCACCGCAAGGGCAAGGGCAAGGGCGTGTCCAGTCTCTGTCTTCTCCCTCTCAGGGAAGGGCGGAAGACGGCTGCCCTCATTTAGGGGCAGTATCAATTTTCTGTCTTCTAGTATCTCCATCTCAAATGCAAATGCTTCCTTAGCCCAATGCCTCATCAGGCAACACATTAGCTTGGCTAATAACAATCAACTGATAGTAAAAATGAGACTTAGCATCTACAATAATGATATTATCTATTGAATAATTACTATGTGCCAGGCACTATGCTAAGCTTTCTGCAACAGTATCTTTCTTCCTTCTTTTCTTTTCTTTCCTTCCTTATATTTTCTTTTCTTTTCTTTCTTCTTCTTCTTCTTCTTCTTCTTCTTCTTCTTCTTCATCCTCACCACAGTTCTGAGGCAGGTATTGCATTTAATACTCAGAAAGGTTCAACAGTGCATCCAGGGTTACACATCAAATAAGTCAAGAGTCAGTTCGTTTGACTCTCTTGCCCTCTGCTACAGGTGCTTAGGGTTGCAGAAAAAAAGTTGGGGGAAAGGGAACGCAGAGGTGGGGGAAATCTCGCTTCAAGGAGACAAGGAAATGAACAGAAGAGAGCATGATGTGATTGCATAGTTAATGCACTTAGAGTGAGACAGACCCTGATTCAAATCTCAGTTCTGATATACTCTCTCCAGCCTTGTGTGAGCTTGTCTCTCAAGGTCAGTTTCCCTATCTGGTAGATAAGGATAATGAGGCTGCCTTCCACCCACCTACTCTCAGGTCTCTGCTCAGGCGGTCTCTTTCTCTTGGAAGCTTCCTTGACCTTTCACCCCACACTTATTTAACCTCTTCTGAATATATGATATATGCAGGGCGCACATCACACCTGTGTTTTAGCACTTCCTCAAACATAGTCTTTAAAGACAGGGAATGTATTCTGTTCACTGTTATATCCTAGGAACCTCCTAAACATGAATGAATGAATGAATGAATGAATGAACTAGCAATGGGGAATAAGAGAACCTGGGACACAAAAGACATTCAAGAGATTCACCCCACTTGCCCCTTGGCAATTTTGCCTGGGTCCGTTTCCATGCTAAGGCTCAGGAACACTGCTGCAAGGTGACAGCCATCAGGACGAAGAGACTTTTATTTTTTAACATTTCCCAGCATTCGTCATTCTGGTTCTCGGTCTGGGGTTAAAGTGTCCAGCAGAGTGGTGATGTGGTGCTCAGGGAGTTGAGTTTCTTGGAGGCACCAGTGTTTTTTTCAACCTTGCCCTTGACCAATCGTTCCGTGAATATTGAGTTGACTGAAGGCGGCATCCCTCTCTTGTTGTGTGTGTTCACGAGGATGCTCGCCTCATTCTGAGCCCATTCTGAGGCCACAATGTGGGGTCTATATGGTGTAGAGTCGAGAGGCCACAGCTTGTGTGTGAAGGAATAAGTGCAGCCCAGGGAGTCAAGTGTGATCTCTGTGAAAGTGGATACAGGCAAGTTTGTGGGACGGGTCTGATGCACGCAGCTATGCAGCTAAGGCCTTGACGCTTTCTGCATCTGAAAAGGAAGAACCTACAAATAGCATTCCAGGAAGGTGGGGGGGGGGGCAGCTGGATAGGAGAGAGGGTCGGGGCAGAGCACACTGCCTCATGAGGACGGATCCCTCCTCTCCTCCTTCCTTTCTCTCCCAAATTTTTCCTCCGGCTCCCAGCTACTTCCCTTTCATGTCACATGCTTCCCCTCGGGCTCTTTGCCCCACAAAGCACTATGGGGTAGCAATAACAATAAAAGCTAATAGAGAGATCATAATATGCCCGTCCTAATCTGAGCACTCACAATAACCCTCTGAGGCAGGTACTATTATTCTCCCCCTCTTACAGATGAACAGAAAACTGAGGCACAGACAGATTAATTAGGTAGCTTGCCCAAGGTCACACAGGTGGAGAAGCCTGAAATCAAGCCCAAATAGTCTGGCTTGAGAGTCTATGCTCCTGGGAGACAGAGGAAGAGAGGGCGGGCAAGGAGAGGGGGGATTATGTGTAAACAATAGAATGAAATTATCCGCGGGGGGACAGCACGGGTCCCCTTTGAAGTTACTCTGTTTACCCTCAACCTTTCATTGACGTGCAACTGTGTCTCCCACTCACGACTGGGTGTTATGGTTGTTGGGGAACATGACATCAGAAATGTGCTCTTCACCTGGAAGGTGGCTGGTGGTGTAGTCTGTCCTCCAGGTAAATGTCAAGCCAGTTCCCTCACCTGGCAGACCCAGAACATAGAGACACCCCTCTACCAATCGCTCCATGGGTTCTGCACAGATGATGTCAGTGAGCTGAGACATTGAGCTTCCCAACACCCACTTTTCTCTCTTCCACACACACGCACGCACACACACACACATGCACACACACACGCACGCATTCACTTCTACCCTAAGCTTCACGGCGGGTGTCCGCTGCTCTCCTTCGCAGGGAGTGACGCCATTGCCCCGTGTCACAGGAACGGCCTCCTTCCTGTGCACCTTCCTCACCCGGGTTGCCTTTTGACAACCAGGCAGATATTTTTCAAACCACTTTTGTTTTTTACTGAACAAAGAAAAAAGAAATGTCCCTGTCATTGTTCACTGTGCTGTTCCTTCCTCCTATTAGCTCTGCTGAGATGCACCCAAAGAAAAGAAAATACAATTGCATACAATTAGCAATGGAAATTATTAATAGGAGCAAGAGATTCAATCCATTCTACAAGTAATTCTGTAGTGATTTTAGTAATTGATAGTAATTAAACCCTAATTAATTCATTTCCCAACTAATGTATTTACTTTATTTATGGGTATTCACTTTAATTACATTTGTTTGCATTCCTTGGGTTAAGTAATACAAATTTGCTCTCTTTTCTGAAAATATTTATTCGGGCTTCTTTAAGTCATTCTTTGAGAACACGTGGGAACAAGGACTAATTGCTTTGAATTGCAGCTAACCACGTTGATTTTGTACTCTGGAATGTGGAGCTAATGGAAAGTGAGGTATGCTGCCTACCTCTACTGGATGAAGCCTCAGCTCCGCTGCCTTAATTTTGGGTCCAGCAGTCCGGCAACACTTCCTGTGAGTTCTCTTTAGGAAAGATCAAAATGACTGTGGAAATGTTCTCTGTGGAAATGTTCTCTGTAGAACTGAGATGCCAGGGAATGAAAATCTCATTTCTGGGCCTCACATTGGCATGAGTACGATGGCCCTAGAGAGGTACGGCAGGCATGAGTCTGTTCTTTGGATTGAGTGGCTGTTAGCTAGAGTAGCAAACAGCCCCTGTCCCATCAGCCGCTCAGCTGATGCTCACATGTTTCTATCAGCTGGCCGTGCCGCCTGTGTATACACAGTTCTCCTGATGGGACACTCTTTCCAATATTCCATCTCTGGGCAGCTCCAACTGTCAGAAATTCTTCCTCACACTGAGCCTAAATCTGATACTTGGTAAGTATCTTCCTCCCTGATTCTTCCCTGACCCCCAACTACCCTATCCGTAGGCCATAGAGAGTAAATTCAGTCTCTTTCAATCTCTTTCTCTTTCAGAGGTTAGCCATCTGATGCTCAACAATTAACATGGCAGCACTGGATACTCTGATTCGTTTAACCATTCTCAAGTAGAATGCATTTGTATCCCTTTAGCATCCTGTTGGCTAAAGGAAGTCTAGCCTCTTTTCATCTCCCCTGAAATATGTGAATGGCTATGGTCCGACCATTACAATGAAAAATGGAAATGACCTCTCTCAGTCAAGATTCTGTACTTCTATTAATGAGTGCCTTAGCTTGGGTTGGCCACATAACAATAATAGCCCATTTGAGATATTGGCCCTGCTGAGAGCAACGAGGAGTATGCTGAGTGTTTCTGAGAACTGTTGGGAATACCGGCAAGGTCAAAGTATGAAAGAGACTCTCAGTCACAGAAAAGGTTTGGAAATCCCAGCCCTGGCATCTGATAGAGGAGACATTTGCTTCATTGTGCCTCCCTTTTTATACACGCCACGTTTTACCTCAGACTGGCCAAGAGCAAAATAGGTGAAGGGTCAACAAGGGAGACAAAGCATGTAGGTTGAGGATGGCAAGCAGGCCTTTACTCATAATGCATCATCTTGGCCCTTGGAGTCATCATTCAGCACCTCAAACCTCCCTTCCATCCCGGAAGGGAAGGAGGATGAGTTAGGGCAGCAGTAACTGAAGTAGGAAGGGACAAGAGAGTTGGGGGTGGGTCTATCTTTTGGGAAGCCCTGCGTTGAATTTCTATGACAAGTACATGACCCTGATAAAAGGTGAAACCCCAAACACACTTAATTCCCACACTCAGGGGCCGCCCCATAAGACCATGATTGGATGTGTCATTTTTTTCACTAATTGGTCTGGACAAAGACAAAATGAGACGCTGAGGCTGCACAACTGGCTCATTGCTCCTTCACTGGCCTGTGGAGGCACTGGGCCCCTGTACCTCTGGCTGGCTGGAGCCAGAGGAAGGGAGCGGAAACCCAGGGAAACACTGGGTCAGAGGGCTCAGCCTGGAGCTGTCCAGAAGTGAGAGTGCTGAATCAGCCCTCAGCCCTGAGTAAGGAGGGTCTGTGGCAGCTGCCCCCAGGACCTGACTTCTGGCAATCCACCTTTTCAAGGAGGGCAAGAGGTGATGGAAATAGCCACCCAACCAAATTATTACAGAATTATATTTGGGATTTGAAATGCTAAAAGAATTACATTAGAGAAGGAGTTGGGGGGTAGTCCTGGAAGAAAGCCCCATTCCTGGCCTGGAGAAACACATGCATGTTCCTGATAAAGAACACCTGAACCACAAAGGAAAATGGCAGGAATGACCATTATTCCCTTCCATGCTTGATGGAGCATCTGCGCCGGTAGAAGAGAACCCCAGACCTCCAATTCTCCCTATTAATGCCTGAGCTCTTAGAAACTCCTTTCATCCTATTAAATAACTCCTGCCTATTGTTTTGAAACTGCAAAGGGGATTTCCAACTATGTAGAAGTGAATAGCTCAGCAATGTAGATGTATGTGGATTTGAATGAAAACTGTGTGTGTGTGTGTGTGTGTGTGTGTGTGCATGTGTGCATACCATCTAGAAATACACAGACGTATGGGGTTTAGTTTCACCAACATGCAGTGTAGGATTTGCATCTGCTAATCAGTTCAGGATCCAGAAGAAAAGTAGCTGCCGATAGAAAAACCCATTACTAGTCAGCCGGCTGTGAAATACTGTACCTGTTCCATACCTTATAAAGAAAGGCCTGTTTTCATCTCCTATACGCACGCACGCACGCACGCACACACACACACACACACACAAACACACACACACACACACACACACACACACACACACCACGTGACCCTGACATGCCACAGGGGAAATCAGCCAAGAATTCATGAAAAAGTCCATGAAAGAAGGGGAAAAAAAGTCAAGGTTCTTTGAATTTAGTTTTTCTATTAACTGGAATGAGATTTCAGGATGAGAATCTTTAACATGCTGTTTTATAATGAGGGAGGGAAGGAAGGAAGGAAGGAAGGAAGGAAGGAAGGAAGGAAGGAAGGAAGGAAGGAAGGAAGGAAAGGAAGGAGTGAGGGCAGGAGGGCAAGAGGGAAGGAGAGAGAGAGGAGGGAGAGACGGAGGGGGGAAGGACACTCTCACAGACACAGGGGAGTGTGTGCTTGGTGAAAAGCTACTAAGTTGAAATTGTAATTATGGGAATAAAGCACATCTTACCAAGAGAGACCAGATTCTCTCACCCTCTTTCCTTCCCTCCTCATCACTGGAGAAGTGGCATTTAAGTATTGACTGGAGTTGCACCTCTCTGAGCCATTACTCACTGGGGTTTGGCTCTGAGAGTTTAACGTTAACTAAACTTTAAGGAAATGAGAGTATTAAAGAGAAAAGATATCAGATGGAGTGTAATGGAAGAAGAATGATAGGACATCACTGAGGATGATGTCCATTATCGTGTTTGCGGCTCATCATGACCTTTTGCCTTGGTTTATTCTCCCAAAAAATAGAACCTCCCCACATTCAATGTGAGTTGTGTGTTTCACTAAATGTAGGGAAGGAGATTCCTAGCCCAAAAAAGTAAGGGGAACACAGCCACCCCTCTTTAAAGGGAATAATTCAAATTGGCAATGGAGCACAGTCCCCACCATTCAGTCCATAGGCTGGGACAAGCTAAATATTCTGACCAGCTTTCTATTTAAAGTGAATTTCATAATCAAAAGCCTAATGACTGAAAGTCTCTCATTGACATGAGATGAGAACTGGGGCAAAGCAAGTGACCTGACAATTTCGTGCCTAATAAAAGACTAGGAGCCTAAAATGAAGCAAAATGAGCTGAGTAAACCAGACAGCATCTAATCAGGATTTGGAACCAAGGTAAGGGTTTGAGGAATCGACATAACAAGAAAATATCCAGTTGCACATAGTACACTTTTGTGGATATATGATGATTCACTTAGTGCTCTCTCCCCACTCCCAATTTCGCCTCATTTCTTTCCTGCCCCTTGCTTATATAATTCTCCCCCCACTCTGGACACTTGGATCCACATGCGATGCGTGCGTGTGCTTGTACCGCTGTGAGCTTACCGCCTTCACCTACGAAACCAGCTGTTTATCCATCCTCATGCATTGCTCCTTTCCTGTATTTCACATTATTGATCAGCCCTATTCCCTTGATTACTGATACACTACCTCTCCTATTTTCTTTCGACTATGTGGAATTGAATGTACCAGGAATCCGGAGGTGCGTGCATTTTAATCTCTGTGTGGTCATGTTAGCTAGGGTTACTCCTCTTTTCCCTTCTCTCTTCCTTCTGCTTGTATATAAACATTTACCTCCACCAGCCCTTTAATTGTCTCTCTGTATGATCGCTCGTAACAACTGCATTCACTTAGGAGGCTTCAACTATCACCTCTATAAATATGATTATCAAATTTAACCTCAGTCGTGAAATCAGCCCTGAGAACCACATCAGCAAGTCAATGGCTTGCTGAACTTCTCCATCTGGATGTTCCCACCCAGACTTTACACGCAATCCTTCCCGACCTAAATTCACTCTTCTGCTGGTACCGCATCAAGAAGGAAACGAACTTCTCAGGGTCTCGCCTGTGTCTGTTATGATGCCTCTGCCATCTCAGGTCCCAGACCCTCATCGTCCTCCTTCCTCCTCCACTCTGCAGCTGATCCAACTTTGAGGATCGTCTGTGGGCCTCCATGATATTTCCTTTATCTGCCTCTGCCACCACCCTATTCAGATTCGCGTAACCTGCCTTCCGGTTACTGTAATAACCTCGTAACTGCTTTTGTTGCCTCTAGTCTTCCAAATCTTTAATTCATTTTCCAAATCCCTGCCACAGTGATCTTCCTAAAGCACTGCTCTGATCATCTTACTCACCTGCCTAAAAAAGTTCCATGTCTCTTGTTTCACTCAATCCGAAAACAGACGATTTGATCTGCATGTTCAGCGTCCCGATGATCTAACACAGACTGACCACACCTCCCACAGATCCCTTCACCCACCCCGAGCATTTCAGCCTGACTGAACCACTTGTTATTCACTACATACCCCCATTTCTAAGCTCTGTGCCTTCCTTGCTGGGGCTCACTCGGCCTGGGATGCAGCGTCCATTTCCACAGATACGAATCCTTTAGTCAAGGACCATCTCCTCCTAGAAGTCGTTCCTGGTCTCCAGCTGAGAGCATGTTATATTCATCTGATCTCCAACACCTGTTTGCCACACAACACTTACCTGTGCCTTCTACACAGTGAGTGCGTAAGAGGCACTACATTAACGAGTACGTGTATGAACAAATACAGGTGTATAAATTCTCATACCTGCTCACTACACGTGCAGCCATTCATGGCGACAAAAATACGAATCAATCACTTATATAAACCAATCACTTAACCACAAATTTACAGCGTTCCTGCCGTGTGTATATAATGGAATGCCTACATGCTCTCGTGCTTAAAAAGACAGAAAAACTAACTCTTTGAACCCGTGGGCAAGGACTCTTTCTCTGAGTACTGAAAGCCACGCTAGCATGAGCACCCGTGTAAAAGAAAAAGAAACCACCGGTGTTGCTCTGAAAATGCCAGACCAGGTGAGAGAGAGCCTGGGAAGGGAAGAAATCAGCCCACACATTGGACAGATGTGAGAGCAAGGACTGGGCCAACCCAAGCTGCCGCTGACGTGGAGAAGAACCCCAACACAAGAATGTGCTAAGGGGGAGATCGCTGAACTGCAGACAATCCCAAAATGGCTCGAGGTGAAAAACAGCCTCCCAAATATACAGCAAACAGCATTGACATGGCTGATATGTAGCTGCGCGTGGGTGTGTGCATGGGGTGGGGAGGGATAGGGGAATGAATGAATGAATGAATTCAGGGCGCCCTGATAAATTCCCCCTGGGATAAAATCCAAACGTCTGCTTCTAAGAGATAAACAGAAAGCTCTGCTCCTCAGAGGCATGGCCAGTGGCTGAACACCACACTAATCTCCTTTGCACCAGGTCCCAGGCACCACGGCAAATGTGTGTCAAAAAAAAAAAAAATTTTTTTTTTTTTTTTTTAAAAGAAAAAGAAAGAAAAAAATGGAGGCAAAAAAGAGCATCTCACTAAAGGCAATAATGTGAATTCAAATACTCTTCGCAGTCCGGATGAAAGCAACCCAAATTGATGTTGTTTCAAAGAGGGTATAGAAGCAAGAGCAGAGGAATAGATTAATTTGGCTGGATAAATGAAGACGACTCCCTAGCTAAGGGGTGGGGACCGGCCAGCTGCCAATGAGCATAAAAATGCCATACGTTTCCCCAGCACTTTGTACTCTTCAGAGCACTCTCCCGTTTATTGTCTCACTTGATCTCCCAAGCACCACAGGGAGAACAGGGGGCACTGTTCTCCCCCCACCCACCCTATGGAAGAGGTGAACCGAGGCCCAAGAGACCCCCAGACTGGCATCCATCTCCTTCGGGCCTAATCCGGAGCTTTGGCTGCTACTGCTAAGGCTTTAATGTAAACATCACCTGGAGAACGGATTGAAATTCAGATTCTAACTCCGGAAGCCCGAGGTGAGGCCTGAGATGCTGCATTTTATCACACGCCCGGGCGAGACCCACGCTGCCCCGTTCAGGACCACACTTTGAATGCCATGGCTTTGGATGTCCCATCAGGGCGACTTGCAAGACTTGTCTCAGTAAAGGCCAGACTATCGGCTCTTCATCTGTCAGGATAGTGTTGAATTTACACTACTGAGAGCCTAGAGCAGATGTCACAAACAGCTCCTGGTGAGGACTGAGCGCCTTGAGCTCCGACACCCATGATCAGCTAGAGGAGATGCCTTCCCCTTCCTGACTCAGTGACTGTGCCAAGATCACAGGCCCTCTCTAGATCTCTGTCCACGTGAGCAAAATCGAAGCACATCCTGTCCCGTATCCTCAGCTATCGCTGAGCTGAAGGAGCCCAGAGGAGACCCCCTGTTTTGGTTGATTTGCCTCTTGCAAAGCCCTCAAAATGTCCCAGAACGCTGAGACTCCAAAGGATGCTCGTTGGTACCATGACATAAGCAAATTTGACTCCTTGTTTTCCTTCAAGAACCTCGACACACGTCGTCGCCGTCTTCATGCTCCTCGTAGGGTAAGAGCAGGCGGGTATCACCTCACCTTGAGGGAGAAGGAAGGAGAGCCCAAGGACACAGCCTCCCGGAGCGAGGCCAGGTTGGCATTCTGGTGCCCTGATGTCTGACCCTCTGCTTTGAGTTCAGAGTGCAAAGGAAAGGCCAGTTCCCTCATCCTCCCTCACTGACCAAGCACAATGCTTGCATCCCTCATTTAAAACATATTCCTTTGGGACTCTAAGGGGGTTTTTAGAGCTTCAACATGTGGTACAGACACACAATAATATTCAGACTTAAAAAGGAAGGAGATTCTGCCACGTGCTGCCACACGGATGAACCTTGAGGACACCATGCTGAGTGAAATAAGCCGGACACCAAAAAGACACGCACCGTGTGATTCCATCCCCTTGAGGTATGGAGAAAAATCAAATTCGTAGAGGCAGAAAGTAGGATGGTGGGGGTCAGGGGCTGAGGCAGGGAGGGAATGGGGAGTTAGTGTTAATGGATACAGAGTTTCAGTTTTACAAGTTGAAGAGAGTTCTGTGGGCCGAAGGGGGGAGGGGGATGGTTACCCCACGAATGCCCTCATGCGCCTGAATTGTGTACTTCAAAATGGTTATTTTTTCACAATAAAGAAATGGGGGCAGGGGGTGGGGGTGGGAGAGAAGTGTTTTTCTAAAACCATAAACCGTTCTGGGAGGAATGTTTAATGCCTTCAAACTCTAGTCCATTGACAACGTTTGGAGAATTCATTCGTTAGATTGCTTGGGACAAGCAACAACACAAAGGCAGTCCTAGAAGGAGGTAACGGAGAGGCATCTGGGGTAAGGGTGGGCCACTAAAAGCGGCGGTAAGAAGCCACCGAAGGCCACCATTGCCTGTCTCCTAGTTCTGCAGAAAGCCAGACCTGTGTCCTCACCTGCCTCCCCTCCCCACCCACCGCCCAGGAAGCTCTGGGGCCTGCTCGGGGTGCCTGGACTGACCTCAGAAGTCACATGGCCTGCACATCTCCCCGGCCAGATACGGTCCTTCCCCAGCCCCCTGCCCACACTCCGGCTGCGCTATAACTAGTTCAGGCCGGGGGGCCGGGGGGCCTTCGTGCTGTTTCAGAGGACGTGGCTTAGGGTCAGGGACACCGGGTTCACCGATTTTGCAGCAGCTCAGAGCTGAGCAGACACTCTTTGCCCTGCCTGTCCTCAGCGGGCTCGCTGAGAAGATGACAAAGAAAGAGAACTCCAATATCTTGATTCCCCACTCTAGGGCCTGCCGCCTTGGCCTCGTCGCCAGCCCCAGATGCCCTTCAGAGACAGCAAACCTCCAGGAAAAATTAAATCCTCACCAAACACCCTTTAATTTTATCCACTTGGCTTAATGAAGGTTCCGGTATTAATGACCTCGGAGGCTTTTTGTCTGACAGTTCGGCCGGTAACTAAACCCTGTGCTATTCCCCCCTCCGCCCCCACCCCGTTGCTTGAAATCTCAAGCATCGCCTCTAATCTTATTTTCTATTTCTGGGCTATATTGCATTAGCACCTTTTTATTTCTCCTGGCATGTTTGACAGTGAGTTCAGGCTAGTGAGAATCATCTCTTTGTGCTGGCAAATGGGGATTGCTTCAGTTGTTTTAGAATAACGACTTATAGTTAAAATTACCCCCAGGATATCATAATTATATGGTTGTAGCTTTCTTCTTTGACAAGGTGGAGAGGCGGAGCTCAGGTGGCCTGTGGGAAGTTGCTTGGGGTGGAAGGGAGACGAGGGATAAACACATGTGTACCAAGAGCCCCCCAGGAGGCATGAGGACAAGGAACAGAAGCTTCAGCTTATAAGATGTGCTCGGGGAGAGAGCTGTTCACCCCCACCCCCTGCCACATGCCTTCTGCCCATCTGGATGGAAATAGCAGAGCCACAGCACCAGCCTCAAGAAGAGCCTCACAATTTACAGGAATCCCCCAAACTCCCAGTAACCTGAAAAGCACAGCCGATGGGGGGGGAGGGGGTACCACCAAGCTATCTGAAATTCACAATGCAATTTCCCTTTGGCCTAACTCATTAAACAAAAGGTCTCTGCTAGAAGGGAAATGTTATTTGGGTGGGGCCCTGTTATTAACATTAATAGGACCGGCTAGGTTAATTCTTGGATACTCTATTGCAGTTTTTGGTTTTACATTTGTTTTTAGTAGGGAGATCAACATTCTCTTACCTGAACCCTATAGTAGAAAGCAGTGGCTGGCTTTATGTATGGAGCTTTGGACAGACTTCTGTCTCCTCAGCCCTCCCCCCACCACCCCCAAGTGCCTCCGATGAGGAATGGTGAGGGGGACCCACCTTGATAGCCATTGCTCTCCCTAAACTTCTAGCAGGGTTCTGAGGGGGTGATATCCAGAATCAGGGAAGGCAAAAGGTCGCAAATGCCGATTCTGCCCAGGTGAGGGGTCAAAAGGGAAGGCTTTGGCCCAGGCCGGGATAATGAGGGTACTGGACCCAGGGGAAAATGGTGTTGGGCCAGAAAAGGAGCAGAAATGGGAGGGGCGATAAATTAGTGCATCCTGGGAAATGACAAGTCACGCTAAGGGACCGATACAACGAGTGGATATACTCTTTGGAGTCAGACCTAGGATCTAACCCTAGTTCCAACAAGATGACCTGTGCTCTGGGCAGATCACTTAACTTCTCTGAGACCCAGTTTCCCCATTTCTAAAGTGGGAACAATGACAGAACCTAATGAACTGAGAGCTAGATCTGTTAGTGCAAAAATGTGCTTCACAAGTGTGTGGCACATGGCTTGCCTTTGATGAGCCCAAGCGATTCCATTCATAGGATTATTTCCAGGTAGCTCTTGTTAGAACTGCTCCCCTCAGCTGCCCCAAATTGCTATTATCTTGCTCTTCTCATTTAGAAGTCCCCCAGATTCCGCAGTCAGCCCCTGGAAAAGGGGGTCAAGGAAACCATCCCACAGGAGGTGTGGAAATTGGATTAGTCGAGTCTGGAGTAGGTGCCTTCGTGAGGGATGAACCGGCTGAGCCTGGGACGGGTCCCCAGCTGTATTTACTGGTCAGGAGGGTGACCCGGAGCCTCATGGAGGACTGGCAAGTGAGGCAGGGGCCCATGAGAAAGATGATTTTTTTTAAACACGATTTCTAATCTGTGTAATTACTTCTAATCTGTGTAATTACCTCCGCCGGGCCAAGGCACAGGAGAGGAGGAACCTTGTCGACCATCTTCTCTTGTTGTTTTCCTCTCCATCAGAGAGACCTTGAGACCTCCCCAAGGTTTTGAAACAAAATTACATTTTTTCCTACTGCAGGGCAGACTCCAGCCTGCAGGAATGAGGCTGCGGCCGTCTCCAGGATTGCCAGCGGGGGCTCCGGCAGACACGAGTGTGCAACGGGCCATTTTTCAAATGACACTAATTAATATGGGATTATTGGGAAAGCAAATCAACTTCTCCTTCTTGATTAAAACCCTCTGTGTTCCCCGGCGACCCCTGTCTGTCCAATGGGCTTTGGCAGGCATTATGCTGGGGCCGCTCTGGGAAAGAGGTACATTGCATGATCCCCGGTCTCCTTCCCAGCTCTGCCAGCGGGGCTAGTATGTCGCCTGAGAGGCTGACTCACGTTTCGCCCAGTCTCATGAGCGGGGGCGTGTGATCAGCACGGAGGAGGGGCGCAAAGAGCCTGTGATCAGCACGGAGGAGGGGCGCAAAGAGCCTGTGTTATCATAGGCAAGGACCCAGAAGACCCAAGTTTACAACCAGCTTTGTCTTTCCCTGATCAGGCTACCTAACCTCAGTGTCCTCGACGGCTATCAGGCTAGTACTGTCCACCCGCCTCACAAGCCTGTGTTGGGGCAAGCACTATGGTAATAGATATTAACGAGCCTTCTGAATCCCAAAGCCTTGCACAATGTGACAATCAGGAGGGTGCACAGAGACCCAGGAGGGGCGGAAAAATCCATTCATTCGGTAACACCATCATGGGCAGCGCAAGTCTCGGTCCTGCAGGGACAAGGGAGTGAGTCCATGGCTAGCCTGGCAGCCCGGTTCACCGTGACCTCCTCTGGCAACAGCTCCATGTTAGAAAGATCTCCAGCCCAGGCTCCTCGACTCCTCCTTTCTCTGAGGCTGCTTGTAGACATCTTCCCAAGCCCCGCCACTCTGAGGGCCGCCCTAAGAGCCCCCCGGGTGAACAGGGAGCTCCTGTGGTCACTGAACTCACTCTCCACCCATGTGCTTTATTTTTGCACGTGTAGACGTCTTGCCTCCTCACCGCACAGTAAGAGCTTTGGGGCTCTGTCTGCAGTACATTCCGAGCGCCCTCATGGCAGGGTGCCCGTGGCCTGGTGCATACAGGGGCTCAAAAGCAGATATTGACTGACCGAACTGAGTGCTCCCCCGGTTCTCTGAATGCCTGGCTTTGCGAGGAACCCCTGACTTCTTGGTTTTGTTACACCTGCAGGAGCCTTGCTGAGGTCAGGATGCCTGTGCCGCCTCACTACAGGACCAGGCTGGAGAGCCCGAGGGCCCCCCCACACACCCTCCTCTCCTGGAGAGAAGTGAACACCTTTCCCCAGCTGCCCACACCCACCAGAGAGAGAACCAGGACAAAGCGTTGCAGGGCAGACACGTGAAGAGCCTGTCATAACAAGCCCCGCCTTCAAGTCAGCCAAACGAGATTAGCATTCTCTATCACTAGCTGTTATTCTCTTTATCTCCCTGGGCCTTGGCTTCCACATCTGTCAAATAAAGGCCTTGGACCAGGTGACCCTGAAGTCCCTCCCACGTCTAAGACTCTAGAGTCCACCTAGAGGACAGGAGGGCAGCCAGGAATTACAGAAAAGAGGCTGAAGCTCAGTCTGTTCCCACACGTGGGGGCTTCAGTTCTGGAGGGTTCTCCATCCTACCCCCTTTCCTAACCACGGGCAAGAGGCGCACAGGTGGTTGGACCTAAGCTTATAGATAAATGTGTTTTTATGTAGAAAGACCATTCCAACCCATGCCCTATATTGTGTCAATTTTACCTCAGTAAAACTGCTAAAACTGGGGGGGGGAAATAATGGCTTACCAGAGAACATCTACTTTTCTACCACCACTTTGGCAATATCATTTTGCTGTTTCTATACAGGAAAGGAAAAGTAAGGGATTATTCAGGAGGCATGATGTCTATGTCCTGTTTTCTTGCTTTGTTGTGGCTCGGGAATAAATTGCATGTTATCCTGTGAGAGCGGAGGGATAGAGTTAAACCCTTTCATTTTATTTCATTTTATTTTATTTAAAAAAAATGTTTAATGTTTATTTATTTTTGAGAGAGAGACAGTGAGAGTCAGGGAGGGGCAGAGAGACAGAGAGGGAGACACAGAATCCGAAGCAGGCTCCAGGCTCTGAGCCGTCAGCACAGAGCCCGACACGGAGCTTGAACCTACGAACTATGAGATCACGAGCTGAGCCAAAGGCGGATGCCCAACCGAGTGAGCCACCCTGGCACCCCAAGCCCTTTGATTTTAGAGTTGGTAGCTTGTGTTCAGATCCTGACTTTGTCTCTTACGAACTTTAGGATTCGGGCCAGGTGATCATTGCCCTGATCCTCAGTTTATCCATTTGAAAAATGGATGACAGGTGTATCTGTCAAAGGCTATTTGTGCCAAGATGATGTGACGCCTTGGGTGCCTGGCACATTGTCGGTGCTCCATAATTAGTTCAGGCATTAAAGCAGGGGTTTGGATGTGTAAGTCACACCCAGGACCATGTTAAGTTTCACCTGGCTTCTGAGCTCCAGCCCATTTCTGTGAAATGTTTTAGGTCATTTTGTTTTAAATGGAAGGGATCTTCAAAATCACTCTTCAGGATCCAACATTATGAGACGTGACATATTGGGGTCCAGTGCTAACTAGACTGGCCCTGAGCTGACATCCCACGGCTCCTTTGTGATTTTTCCCCCTAATACACGTGCTTACCCCGTTTCTTCTACAGTAGAAGCTCTGCCTCTTCTCAGCTTTCTGAGCTATCCGGTCTCAGAGGCACCAGCTCCAAGCAGCGACCCCCCAATTCCAGAAGAATGCAAACAGTCTGGTTTCTTGGCACCTTAAAGCTGTGTCGTGCCACTCTCCTGAGATGGCAATTTCTTTTCTGTTGTTCTGTTGAATACATTTTTTTTAAAAAAGATTCCCTTGGCCGCCGCCGCCTCGCTTTTCTTTGTGGTTAGGATGCAATGACTAGAATCTTGCACGTACTTACAAGTCAATTTTCCTTTAATGATGATTTTACCTGCTCCGAAGCTTATCAGAAGGAGGGTTCACGCACCCGGGGTCTCGGCTGGAAGCTTTCAGTGGGCCTCAGCAGCTGTTCTATAGGCAGTGCACCTGTTTTGAATGTCGTCAATGCAATGCTAATATGCAAAACGATTTGTGGTGCAGGAAACCGGAACCAACAGCAAAAGAAACTGTGTTTGGGATTATAAATCACTTCCCCATCAGCTGCCGAGCTTTCTCTGGGATTCAGCGGAGGAGGCGCTGTGGGCAGTGGGACCCTGTGACAGCCCCTTTCCTGACTTATGTTCTCTGAGAGAAGGATCCAGAGGGACATTGTTATATCTGGCAAGAAGGGATTAGAGGAGGTCACAGTGGAGGAGGAACCTTCGGCAGAAGGAGGGAGCAAGGAAGAAGGAGTTTATTAGGCAAAAGGCACCAGGCATGTGCTTAGATCTGCTTCTATGGCTGTGGCCGGTAGCTTTTGCAGCGGTTTGAATAGAGCATTCTGGAAGGGCCGCTTACCACAAAGAAAGGGCTCCATTAAGGTTCATTAGAAACTAAAGTCTATAATCCCCACCTTAGACACCTTCCACTTCAGAGAGTTGCTCTTGTGACTGAATTAACCTACTTCCATTAGCCAAACAGGAGAGTGAAAGTTCACGTCCAGTAAGTGGCGCTGATAGCCTGGCTCCTTCCACAGCTGAGCGTCTTGACGTCCGTAGTCCCAAGAGCATCCCTGAAATGCAGTCCGGGCATGGCTGCCTCAGTTAGCACATCTGTGAAATGGGTTCAAACCATCTACTGAGGTGCCAGCCTGGAGAGTTTCTCTCTAATGAGAGCCATGCAGATTATGAGGCCTGAGCTCACCTCCTCTATTGTTTCAGAAAGAATGTGGGCAGGTACAGCAGAAAACAGTCCCGACCATTGGCCGTAGTTCTACAGACAACTACCACCTTTTTATTGTCACTCAAGCTACATGCTCATCATCTTTGAAAATAGGCTTAGGACTAGGCTGGAATTCTTCAGACCAAGCCATAGAGTTCACACTGGGTTTCTCAGTACTGGCGACTGAGAATTTTCTAGAAAGTTGCAGGGAAGGTTTGGGCTTGGGGGGCCAGGGGATAATAAGCCGGGGGTGGCAGTGGGTGAGAGGGACCGCTTTCTATCTGCGATGCTCCTAACCCAAGGATGAATTTGTAAGTTACTGCAGGATGTCAGCTCTGTGGGATAAACAATCCTGGGGCATCTGCTCCTTGCAGGACGCCAGGCAACCACCCGCCCTCAAAGAGTTTACATAGCCATAAAAAGCTAAATGAAAGCACAAGGTGGCATATCCCAAATGTAAGATCCTTAAATGCTGTAGGATTTCGAGGGAAGAAGAACTTATCATAGTGTGGGCAAAGAGGAGATGAAACTCAATCTGGAGCATACGGAACTGGCACGGAAGTAGCAGAGAACATTCTGGGCAGAAAGAGTGTCAGGACCAAAAGTGTGGCGATATGCGAGCATCACAGGGCACGGCCACGGGGGGCGGGAGGCGGGGCCTGAGGAAGCAGCAGGGGCGGAGCTACCGAGCGCTGGGGGAGGTGAAGGCCGTGCAGTAGAGGGAAGCAAGGAGGGGCAGGTGAGCAGGCCTGTAGTGGAGTCAGAAGGGAACCCAAAATTCAGAACTGGGGCTCTCGCTCCTGTGTGCCTGAGACGCAGGAGCGCTGAGGGGGCTGGTGGGGAACCCACCGAAAAGTCCTACCACCCCAGGGTGCAGGCTGTGTTTTCACAGCGGCAAATAGTCTGTTTTCATGGACACTAGAGGGGGTTAGCTGGCAGCGTGAGGACCTGCAGGTGTCTGGGAAGGGCGTTTCCAGCTCGGCTCACTCCCAGGCTCCGCAGGGACAAGCGTGGGGGGGTGGGGGGCTGAGGGTGTCTCATCCACCTGAGAACAAGGATGAGAATCACCCGGCGAGTCAGCGGGTGCACGTCCCTGAAGCCCCATTCTGGGTATCATCGTTTTCAAAGCTGCAGTAGAACCCTAGTCCCTCCGGATTTGCTGGGAGAAAGTAGTTATTTACTTCCTGGGTTTATTAAAAATGCACCCATTACCTGAATGCCTCCAGGCGATGGTACAAAAATACATTTTTACAGGGTGGGAATTCAATTAAGCAGACATGCAAATGAACCTCCAGCAAGTAGGCCAATGAGGCTAGCCCCTGTCAGGTGGATGACAGCCCAGATGACAGGTGTCCTCAGTACGTTCAGGCTCCCCCACCCAGGAGCGGAAGAACCATGCAGGTGATTTCTCCTCTCTCTCCTCTTTTTCACTCCAACCCGGGGCTCCTACAGTGCTTCTCAGCCTGGGCGTCGTGTCTGTGATAAGGCCGGGAAGGGATGGGCCGTCTCGGGGAGCTGAGGTAGAAACATCTGGGAAGGGGATTTGGAAAACATTGCTTGGCAGCTGCCTGTGTAGTCTTTTAGCCTCATGCTCAGCTGTAATCCGAAACAGGTCTGTGGTGAGGCTGCGACTCTTTCTGCAGAAATCTTGTAGGGTAGGTAGCAATGTTTCTAAAACTCGGATGCGATGATGTCCATCAGGATCTCCGTAGGTCCCCGATGCATTGGGGTCCAGATCCCACCCTAACGTGGTATGGGTAGTACTTTATGATCAGACTCAAAGTAAGAGACTAAGGCTCAGAAAAGTGAACTTCCTTGCCTAAAGTCACAAGAAAGGTAAGGAGGTGGCAGAATTGGAATATGCACCTGTGCTTAGCCAACTGCAAAGGCCCTGCCCAAATGTCTGAGCTCCCCACCCCCAGGGTCTTCAAACCAGAGACACCAACCCCCGGCTGGTCTCTGCCCAAATGGCAAACCCATTTCCTCGACAGGGGAAATGCAGACTTCTGGGTTCTTCTGGCTGAAGAAATCAGGGAACCTTCTTCACGCTAATCATCCAGGGCAGCGATTCTGAGTTAAGTTTGGTATAGACATATTTGTTTATATCCGGAAAGCATAATAGTTTAATGGAAAGAGAAGGGGACTGAGGTCAGCTGCTAACCGATGAGACAATGTTACCATATCAGTTCCTTTCTAACCCTTCCTTTCTCCACTGTGATATAAAGATTTTGGAATCAATTACCTCTGTGGTCCCATCTATCTCTGATTTCCGGTGCTACATAAGTGAACTAAAAGAGCTAAGGCATCCCAGAGTCAAAATCAGCCCTGGGATTGTCCGCTCTTGGATAACACACTGCTTCTGTCCTTGGGCTTGGATAATCAAAAGCTGGCGGTACGCTTCCCACGACCACCAAGGTGAGGTCACGGTGGTTAGGTGAGCCACAGGGAGAAAACATTCGTGCCAAGCGAAGATGGTTCAAGCCTCCCTGAGCTCCACCAGTCTCCTGGGGAGAGGGAAGCAGGTCAAGACCCAGGGCCTGCACCGTCTCCCCACACGGTGCTCAGAGACCAGTCCGTCCCTGCCCCACGGATCTAGGGAGGTGCTTATCTTGGAGGAGGAGACACTTAAGGAAACGGACACTCTCCCATCAGCTATACTGCAGGAGATTGATCAGCTGCTGGCCAAGCAGTTGCTACTAAGAGACCATTCTCCACTGGGGATCACAGCTGTGTTTACGCTAACCGTCTAGGGTGACCTGCCTTCCCCAGAGGCTCCCCCGCACACTTCGCACTGAGGCTCAGCTCCGAGAAGGCTTTGCTTTCAAGGAAAGGCGTGTGTTTACCATCGATGTGATCATGCAACAGGGAGCCTGAGACCTGCCTGGCTTTGCCCGCAGCCGTGCAAATGGCTGTCATTAACTTTTCTCCTTCTGGCCCGGATCACCTAGAGCTGTTAGATAACCCTCCCTACTTAGCAAGTGGTTAGCGTCAGGGGCAACCATAAAGGCGTCGTCTCCAACAGGCTGCCCTTTGCTGACCCCAAGAGAAAGCCCCGGGTTGTACGTACCATCACTGGAGCTGTGCAAAGATGGCGCTCGGCGGGCTCCATCTACCATCGTCTCATTGGCATTTATCCATAACAATACCTACCTCACAGGTTTGTTGCAGAGGTGAAAGGAATTAAGACATTCAAAGCCCTTAAAACAGCGTCTGGCACAAAATATGCTCTTTGCAAGCAGTAGCTGTTATTTTTCTTCCTCAGTCCCCTGAATATTTAGGGGACACCTATTAGGTACCAGGTACTGAGCCAGGCACGGGAGATAGAAAGCGGGAAATGAAGACCCAGTTCCTTCCTGCCCTCGTGATGCTTCAGCTCTATGGGTGGCGCCCACAGGCATTCTTGGGGGCCTCCTCCAGAGCACAGAAACCCACCCTAGGGGGGAGGTAAGAACAGTCACTCAAATCCCCACCTTCCAAGGTAGTAGGTGAGAAAAGTCGCTCACACTGACGTCAGCCTGCAAGGCAGGGGACGGTTCCTACCCTCTGAGCCTCCCCTTGGGCTCTCCAAAGCACCAGTGGTCAAAGCTGTTCCCGTGGACTGAAATCCTATGCCATTTTTGTCCCAACCCCGTACTTATCTACTGAAAAACTGCCTTTCGTCAAGGCTTTCAGATTTCATTTCCTAAGCAATCCATTCTAGTTAAAATTAATCCCCAACCCAACCCTGTCAGTTGTCCTTTGTCTATAAGAAACAAGCTAAATAAATAAATAAATAAACAAACAAACAAACAAACAAAAACACTGAGAGAATTATCCCGTAGCCACCTTCTAATATCTCATTTCTGGTACCGCGTAAAACCTTATTGTTAGGTGATGCTCTGATGTTAAATGGCTGATCTCCCTACTGCAGCTAAAACATCTCAGGCTGGCCTCCTTCTCTGCAGGCGTGGAAAGTACCCACTCCATGTCCTCGGTGGATAACCCTGGGGGATGGAAGGTATCCAACACTCTGAAATGCCAAGCCCATCTCAAGGAACATCTGGGATTCTTCTTAGGAATTAATTTTAATTGATCCACCATTCAACAAATATTGACTCCATAGCATATACTAGGCACTGGAGGTAAGGAAGATAATAAGAAACATCTCTTCCTTCAAAGAGTTTGCAATCCTCTAGGAGACGACAAATGTGGAGAAGTCACAATACAGATAGATGAGTCTGATAATAGTAATATGCATCCAGTGACTCCTTACTGCCAAGTCATTTGTTAAAAATGTTATCCCACTGTCGGGGCGCCTGGGTGGCACAGTCGGTTAAGCGTCCGACTTTAGCCAGGTCACGATCTCGTGGTCCGTGGGTTCGAGCCCCGCGTCAGGCTCTGGGCTGATGGCTCAGAGCCTGGAGCCTGTTTCCAATTCTGTGTCTCCCTCTCTCTCTGCCCCTCCCCTGTTCATGCTCTGTCTCTCTCTGTCCCAAAAATAAATAAACGTTGAAAAAAAAATTTAAAACAAAATGTTATCCCACTGCTAACATGCTTTCCATACGCAACTATTCTCATCTGTTTTCTGGAAATTCCTTGAACAGACCATGTTGATTGGTTCCTTCACCTGCCATGCCCTTCTTTCCCACTCTGGGTCTGTACGGCAAACTCCTTTTCATCCTTTAAAACTTTTTTCAGACTATCCCAATCATTTTAAGCATTCCTTTCCCTAAACTACTTCTCTACATTCTTTTCATGTTTCTCTTTTTGCACACATTATCTTATATTCTGATTAATCATTTGCATATCCTTATTCTTTGCTAGAACATATGTTTCTTTAGGACTTTAATAAAGTACCTGCCTATACTAGATATTCTTAAATGCTCATTGAACTGAACTGTGTATAACAATATAATGATATTACTACTATGACCGCCATCATAACTACTATTTTTTTTGTATTTTTATGAATCAGGAATTATCATAAGTACTTCACATATATTTCCTCAATTTTTCCTCAAAACAACATTGAAAGTGGGAGGTATCGTAGATGGTTTCTCCAGTAAGAAGTGATACCTAACACAGAGTGTATTGTATGAATTGTTACTTTTCTTTCCTTCTTCACCTCTCTCTCTCTCTCTCTCTCTCTCTCTCCTCTCTCTCTCACACAGACACATACACACACACAATCTTATAAGCCATGCTTGAACCTCTTTTACTATTTTGGAGTTGATATCTGACTTAGATACCTCGTTTCTGTATTCCCATAGTACCCTTCATATGTCCATATAAACACATAGGAAGCTGCTATAACTACAGATTTAGCAGTTTGCTTCCTTAAACTGTAAATTCTTTGAAGTCAGGCATGTCTCATTCATTTCTTTTACCCCAAATAAACATCATGCTGTCTAGTACACAGTAAGTGTTCAATGAGTATTTATGGTAAAAGGAAGGAAGGGAGGAAGGAAGGAAGGAAGGATGGGAGGGAGGGAGGAAGGGAGGAAGGAAGGGAGGACATCTTCCACAGACGAGGTGAGTTACTTGGATAGAAAATACTATTTCTCATAAAACCCAAACACTCTTCAGCCAGGCAAAGGAGAAAGAAGATCAGTGAGCATACTAGAGCCTGAAATTACTGATACATGGTGTTTTTTATAGAACCCCCATTTTGTAAAGCGAAAACTAAGGAATGTTGGTGAAATAAATGGCCTTCAAATTCTCAATTGACTTTGAGGTCTTTAACTTCTAGCCTGTCGCTTTCACTGTGGAACCCAACAGTCTTCAAAGGCAACCCCATTGGCTTCTTGTACCCTCTAACTCCTCAAGCAAAAATGGGTAAGAAATGGAAATCGTGTGTCCACTTATTTAGGAACACTTTTTTGCCACTCATTCTGTGCCAGGTTCTCTACTAGGCACTGGGGACACGGAGCCCTGTCCTCTGAGAGCTCCTATTTTTAGAACTGTCATCCACACTGCTATCTTATGCATCCTTCTACTCAAATCATCCAAGGTGAGCACATCAATATGATAACATCCACGTACTCAGCTAGCCGATACAAAGTTTCAGTACTTAAGGGACAAGGAGAGAAAAATAGTAAACATTCTGAAATTGAATTGGCATCTGAGTTTAGCTTACATATTGGAGTGACTATGGGAAGAAAAGTTAGGCATAGAAAATAAATGTAGAGTGTGCCCACTTTATTTTTCCCTGCAACATATTTAACAGTTATTTGGAAGAAAAAATATATATAAAAATAAAAAATCAGAGGCTCCTGGGTGGCTCAGTCAGTTAAGCATCCGACTTAAGCTCAGGTCATGATCTCACATCGTGAGTTCGAGCCCCACGTCGGGCTCTGTGCTGACAGCTTAGAGCCTGGAACCTGCTTCGGATTCTGTCTCTCTCTCTCTCTCTTTCTCTCTCTCTGCCACTTCCCTGCTCACGCTCTGTCTCTCTCTCAAAAATAAACATTACAAATAAATAAAAATTAATTAATTAAAATAAAAATTAAAAAAAAAAAAAAACAACAACAGAAGAACAATCATCTGTGATAAATGCCTCTCCAGAGAAAATCTCCAGATTTGTCAGAGGCTGCCTGTGGACTAAAGATAGGCAACCTGCCTCCCCTCCCTCCCACATTCTATCATTTGACTTACAGGCAACCTCCTGCACATCTCATGGTCATGGGACAAAACTCATCCTTCTCCTGAGACACTGGGGGTGGGGGTGGGGGTGGGGGTGTCGTCGTTTGTGCTGAGACGCCCATGGGTGTGGATGCTCCGAATGGTGCACCAACCTCCTTGATGACTTTCCCCATCTTCTCCACTAATAAGTGCGCTGCTCCCCTCCCACCTTCTGACTTCTATGGGAGAGTCACTCAAGGTCAGTCTAGCCTGTCACCACTGACTCTCAGGTGGTAGTCGTTTACAGGATGAGCCAGATTCCAATTAAGCTGAGGGGAAGGAAATCCAGCTTCTTTGAGGTAGAAGCAAGCCCTCCCCCGCCCCCCACCCTCCGCCCGCTTGCAGAGCCGCTGCTCACCTTATCCTTCACCTTGCGACCTCCCAGACACCTGTGGCTACAAAGCCCCGGGCAAGTGTTAGGTTGTCACACCAAACCTTGATGCCCAACGTGCCCCCCACCCGCCAGGGCTGCTCAGGCAGCGGGGAGGCGATTAGAACCTGTAATTTCTCATCTCGGTTAGCAGGTGACAGGCTCCGATAACATGGCATCCATATGGTGTCACCCCTTCTGTTGAGCACAATTTTAGGGCAAGATTCATACCGCTTCTCTCTGTGCTCAAAATAGATGCCCAAAATTGGGATAGAATTTACATAAGTTGGCTGAAGAGACAGTGTTCAATTAAAAAGCTTTTGTCGCCAAGAGATTTTTTTAGTGGATACATATGCTCCTTTATTGCAGTCCTATGGTGGGGGGGAGAGTTTGGTTCTCTCTCTCTCCTTTTCCTTTCTCCCTTTCTTCCTCCATCAATTAATAAATAAGGAGGGAGTGGTTATCTTCCCCAAAGGCTAAGTGAGCAGCAAACGAAGGTGCAACCCATATGGAAATAACAGGGAACCAGGCCCATGAGAAAAAGAAGCAAATGGTGCCCTCTTGCCTAGCCTGGGGCAAGGCAGTCTGCAAATCTCCTCTCTGCATGTAATCTGGGCTGTGTCCCAGAGAGAATGGGCTGCCCCACTTTGCAGCCACCATAAATTCATTGGGATGCATTTTCAATTGCACTGACACTGAGGCATGAATTTAGAAATCTACAACGTGTTTTGTTTTTTTTTTTTTTTCACTCATGCAAGAATAGTATTCTTGGGCAAAAATTGGGAAACAAAAAGTATAAAGGAGAAGAAAACTCACCCGTGATTTTACTTTGCAAAGATGAAACTCTGTTAACATCACCGCGTATTTCCTGTAAGCCTTTGCTGGAACTGTGTACATTCATACAAATTTGGGATCCGAAGACACAAATACTTTTGTGTCTCTGCATTTGTGTTTACCGCTGTATCATAATTTCCTGAGCATTTTTCTATCTCAAGTACATTTCCAGAACATCACTTTTCATGGATATACTATCATGCAGTTAACTATTTCTCTATTTTGGAGATTTATGTCATTTCTAAATTTTTAGCTATCTTCCCACAAACACTGCTGCAATTAACAGCCTTGACTTTGTATGCACCTCCGATTACTTCCTTAGGATAAATTTGCATGGGTTGTGATTTGAGGTGTCTATTCCATCGTGAAGACAAGTTGCACAGAGCTTTTCACGTGCTTTGGGACTGGTTCATCTTATGATTAATGCATGCACTTTTTACAATGCCTGTTTAGCATCAGAAATGAAATCAGTGTTTAAGAAAGTAATTTGTTTCGAGTGTTTTCCTATGGAAAGCTAAATAACTCTGGATTGGACATCTGTTGTTTTTGCCTGTTCAGCATCCACCCCCTTCTCGCCTTTTTCTATATAAGAAATGTATTTACGGTTATATCCAATCTCCATTCTTGTGGCTCCAGTGGAGCTAAGGACCTTTGGATTCAGCAGTGGCCAATCAGACTCACAATGAGGGGCAGATTTTGGACTTTCATTAGGACTCAATCTTTCCTCTGAGTTTGCTGAGTGGGTAAAATATAAGCCCAGAGATGCTAAGACTCATCTTTGCTCTGACATGGAAATAGTCCATCCAAGTATCAGGTTGGCATGGAAAAAAGAAGAGGTAAGAGAGGGAGATGAGTAGATTCCTGACGACATTTACAAATTCTGCTCTACCTGTGCTTGAAGCTAATGAAGTTACCTCCACAGATGTTTCAGTTATGCGAGTCGTCAAATCCCTTTATTACTTAAAACGATTTGAATTGGGTTTCCATCAGGTACAACCTAAAATGCCCAGCTAACATAGGCCACCTTCAGGAATCAAACTTAGAGACTTGGGTTTCATCGCGTCTATGTCCTCTGCAAATAAGCCAACTGGTAAACCACACGATTATCCGACACCTGCTGTGGGTGGAGTTGTATGCCAATATTCACTGGCAAAACCCCAGCTCCAGGCTTACAACAAACTGTAGGGCAGGACATAGGATCATGAGGGCGTTTGAAACTGGGCATTCCAAAGGATGTGTAGGTCATGCCTTACTAAAAGGGATAGAAATAGTTTGGTTTCGGTGGGATTTAACTTGAGCCTGGAAACACTGATAGGATTTTCATGGGCGGAGCTTGGGAATGAAGGGATAACAGGACAAATTAAAACTGCATGAGAAAAAGGACCTAGGCAGGAAAGTGCTCGTGGTAGGCTGATGGCGAGTGAGGAGACGTGTCCACACACCATTAACTGAAGAGGGAGCCAACCATTACCTGGAGTGCTATAATTACGGATTGATAATTGCCCTGGATTACATATTGCAATGACATATTCCAATTGCTTTTTTCACCTACCGAACTGGAAGGCTACTTGAGGCCGGGCACAGCCTTTCCTTTGTACACCAAGCTCTTGGTACATTGCCCTGTTGTACTACGCATATTCCCAGAAGACGCATTGACCAAAAAAATAGCATAAAGCTGATTGCAACGTTCAGTTGAACATGATCTATCAGAAATTGAGAGATAACATCCTCCACCTGGTGTCAGTACCTCTCCTTAGAAGTAGGTCAGGTAAGTGAGTACATTCATCGCCTTAACCACCAAATGGCCAGTAGCTCTGATACCTGGCTCTTTTGCTTTCCAGGACATTCCTGACCTGACATGCAGGACCTAACAAGGCGCCTTGCTCAGAAATAAGAACTCAATAACTATTTGGTAAATTGAATTGATAAGCCCTGGACTTTGTTTGTTCTTCTGGTCCCTCCAGCTAGCCACACTCTTTGCCTCTCCCCTCATGACCTTTTCACGTCTTCCTAAAACAGCTATTCCAATGTCTGGTGCAAAGCTGACCAGTGAGTGTTACGGGCAGAATTCTCTGGCCCAAGGTTTATTTCCCAGCATAAGCTGATCATGAGAATCAGCTATGTGTGTACTCAATACACAGGTTATTGGGTCTCTCCTCTGGGAATTCTGATTCATAGGCTTGGATTAGGGTCCAGAGATCAGGGTTCTGGACGAGCACCTGAAGTGACGCTTTTGGGCAAGTTTGAGAAACCCTACAAATTAACAGAGCTGTCCTGCTGTAACATGTTAGCTCGCCATAATCACAAGCAACTGGTTAACTCGTGGAAAAGCAGTCCTGCGGAGTGGGAGAGACCACGGTCAAGGGAATCCACTATCTTGGACTCAGGGCCTAACGCTGACACTTGCCGGCTGGGAGGCTTTGAACAAATTATGTAACCTCTTTGAATGTGTGCTTCTGCCTTTGTAAAAAAGGAAGGGGCGCTTGTCTCTTCCCCTCCAATGAATCTAATTAGGTGGTGCATGTAAAAGTGTATCATATATGGGAAGAGTTTTTAGTTTGGTGTCTTGATTGGAAGCAAGAGCCCAAGGATCATCTGTCTGATGGAGGAGACAAGCCTTTTGCCACTGGTTATTTGTAACTATCAGCCCTACAAAACCACTCACTGCATGTTTCACCTCTTTTATGCCAACACACCGACGCCGGAAGGTCATCTCGATAAATAACAATTAGCATTTATTGAGCACTTGCTCTCCATCAGGCATAGTTCTTCTAGATGAATTATTCAGACTGATCAATGTAATCCTCACAACAGCTCCATGAAATAGGTACTATTTTTATTGCCATTTTGTGTTTTGAGTTGAGAAGAAACCGAGAGGTACCGAGGTATATTTAAATCATCTACCGCGAGGTATCACCGGCGTATCGTCAAATAACCTGTGAGAGGCCGCACAGTTATTAAGAAGCAGAGCTGGGCTTTGGATCCAGACAGTGTGACTCCAGAGTCCCTATTTCTGACCCACGAAACCACATGACTTCTCAAGATGGTGGGTGGTCCCCATATTGATAGGCAGAACACTCAGGGTCTCCTATTATTTACTTCATCATCCCTCTTTTAAAAAAAATGCAAAAGGGATCAATAAAAGAGGTAAGTAGACAGGACACAGAAGAGTTGAGGGCAGAGAGGCACCCTGTATGACACTACAGCAATGGGTCCATGTCATTATACATTTGTCCAAACACACAGGATGGACAAATGAAGAGTGAACGCTAATGTCAACCGTAGACTGTAGGTGCCAATGATGTGTCGATGTCGGCTCATAGATTGTAACTAAGTCTCACCTGGTGGGAGATGTGGCTCGTGGAGGAGCACGCATGTGCGGGAGCAGAGGGTGTAGGGCCACCCTGTTCCTACCTCTCAGTTTTGCTGGGAGTCTAAAACTGCTCTAAAAAAAGCGTATTAAAATAAAACTTCAAAAAGTAGTACTTTTCCTATAGACCACCCTATTGGTCAATAGTTATTACAGAGTATTAGCACTTGATGGTGTGCTGGCAAACGATGAATCTAGGAGGGGGTCACAGAATAGAGGCCCACCTACCAAATGGGTCCCCACAACCTCCGGGTGCTCTTCAGTTTAAGAATGCCTTTTAGGGGCGCCTGGGTGGCTCCGTCGGTTAAGCGTCCGACTTCAGCTCAGGTCATCTCACATCGTGAGTTCGAGCCCCGCGTCGGGCTCTGGGCTGGCAGCTCAGAGCCTGGAGCCTGCTTCCGATTCTGTGTCTCCCTCTCTCTCTGTTACATACACAAATAAATAAAACATTAAAACATTAAAAAAAAAAAAAAAAGGATGCCTTTCAGAAAGGCACACACTATGCACTTGGGTATTGTCTACACCTGGCCATTCACACCTGCATTACCTGCCTAGCCTCTAGAGGCACTTGAGTTAGCTCCTTTAATCCAATCTCATCCTTCTAAGAGGAAACAAAGAGCCCAGACAAATGAAATGGATTGCCCAAGTTCAAAGCAAATTAACAGCAGAGCCTGGAATAGATCCCAGCTCTCCCAATTCCAAACCACAATAAAGGAGAGACCATAGCAATGTCCTGGCGATGAGAAAACAAAACAAAATAAAGCAAAGCGAGCATGAAGCACAGACAGAGAGAGTGTGAGGGTGGTTGGAGGCAGGGAACAGAGGCCACTTAACGGTTCCCAGCACCCCTCCGAGTGGACTTGTCCTCGGCAGGGTTGGAGGACAGGACAGGTGCCCAGAGTGGCCACTCTGCCCTCACAGCACCCGGTAATTGCGTGGCCCCCCAGTCCCTTTGTTCATCAAAGCACCCCGCTGGGAAGGTGGGAGCACTTGGAAGGGCCCCTCTGCCCAGTGAGGCAGGAGAGGCGAGGCCGCACTTTAATTGAAGCCGGCAAACGAGAATTCTGGAGCCTGGCCGCCTTCTCTTTGCCCTGCGAAGAAAGGCCGGGGGAGGAGAGCGGCACAAAGCCGTGCACCCTGGGCTGCCTTCAGATTGCCGCCTCAGAGCGGCTTGTAGCTCTGGAGAACTTTTAATAGAAATCTGCCGAATGAAATGGGCTACAGCTGTTTGCCTTGATAAATATATTTTATGCTACATGCCTCAGCCGCCATCTGTTTGCTGATACGAGCACTTCTTCGTGGCAACTAAGGAGAAGTCATCAAAAGGAATAGCAGGAGCCGGGTTTCTGAGCAGGTAGAGAGGGTGAGGCAGACAGGCAGGGAGCCGGTTCCAGGCTGAAAGGGACCGGCCTGGGGATAAAGGAGGCGGCAGAGGGCAGGCGCAGAATCGGGGTGCACTGGACAAGTCAGATAAGCCACCCCACCCCATCCTCTGTCCCAGGATTTTCCAGCGTGCTCGCCTAGAGTCCTCAGTCTCTCTTCCCTCCACCTCCCGCCTTTGGCATCTAAAACGGAAAGCGAGAAGATGACAGGGAGTGCAAGGTGTCTGCCTCGGAGCCAGCACCGGCTGGTGAGCACGTCCAGTGAGCGCCCCACACCTGAGTCAGTCCTGGCCACCAAGAAGTCTGGGGTCCCTGCACTGATTCCACTGTCTGCTGAGCCCACGTCCCGATCTGAGGTGGGTGCAGACCAGTCCCAGGGAGGGGTCGAGGCCAGCGCCCCGAGAGTCATATCACCTATTCTGGGACCACCGAAATCAGGGAGTAGTTTCCCATCACCTCTGCCAAGCCCTGTGGACACACAGTTACCCAGCCCTGTGAGGACTGAAGAAATGGTCCATTATTTGCTTAGAATGGATACGAGGGAGGAGGGGTTTACCTGTTCTGGGTCTCTAAAGCATTTTGGTGAACGACAACAGATTTGTTTACTCTTGAACCATCAAAGCAAGAGAACACAGGAATATCCTTAAGAGAAACCAGCTTCTACAGGGAAAGGCTTCAAAGCCTCAAGATTTCCGATTTCTGAATGCAGAACCTATGTGAATTTCCTCCCTCCCTCCCTTTCTTCCTTCCTCCTTTCCTTCCTTCCTTCCCTCCCTCCCTCCCTTCCCTCCTCCCTCCCTTTCTTCCTTCCTCCTTTCCTCCCTTCCCTCCTCCCTTCCTCCTCCCTTCCTTCCTTCCTTTTTTCCTTCCTTCGTTCCCTCCCTCCCTCCCTCCCTTCCCTCCTCCCTTCCTCCTTCCTTCCTTCCTTCCATGCGCAGGGACAAATGTGAGAGGCCAATATGACACACAGCTGTCCTCAGTGGCTCCTTATTTCTGGCATCTCATGGCATCACCCTTGTCTCCCACCCACCAGCTCCTGTCACTCCATGAAGAGAAATGCAGCCTGCCTGGGAAACAGTGAGCACCACACAGAAGCAAACTGCCCCCCAGCGCGTCTCCCCCGCCCCTCCTCCTTCTTCCGCCCCTCCCTGAGTCATGGCAGGGAGGGTACCGCTCTGACCCCTCCTGTTGGCACTAAAAGGGGCAAAGTGTCCTGACCAGCTGCATCCTGGCGCTTCCTTCCTTCTCCTAATTGGCTCTGCAAATCCAGAACGGCCAGGTAGGAGCAGGTTTTGATGCTGCGGGGGAAGAAGAGCAAAGGAACAGCCCAGACACAGGCTGCAGCGAGAGGAAACGGGGATGTGTAATCGTGGAAAACAGGGCACAAGCTTCCAACACATATTAGTCAAAAACAAACTGGACGAAGCACCTGCTGCTCAGTGCACCTCCTCCCAAGGACGTGGGCAGGGTGACTGCTGGTGACATGCTTTGAGACGCTCTGACAGAAGGCACTAAATCATTGTGTACTGAGGATTGTGATTTTCGGTCCAAGAAACCAAGTGCTTTGGACACGCTTGTGGACTGCTGGCCGTTCATCGGAGCCAGAGCGGGCCTCCGGCTCCATCGGACCACCAACCCCTGGTATTAATAAGTGTTTCCATGGCACTTGATATTTTACGATTATCTTTGCTAACATGTCTGCCTTAGCAGAAATAATCGGCCAAATGTAAATCCTTTTGCCCCCCGCCCCTGCTGCCCGCCAGCCTTGGAGGAAGAGGTCCCGGCTCGCTCAGACACCTTGAGAGGAGATTAGTAGGTCTCACCAGATCTCTGAGTTGGCACCCGCTTCCATCCACACCCACTTGCTGGCTCCACACTCATGCTTCCACTCCTCAGTCCTCATTCCAAGTCCAACTCAAGACAAACTCCACGCACTCATTCACCCTCTTACTCATTCCACAGATACCTGAGCACCTACTGGGTGCAAAACAGCGTAGGCCCTGAAGATACAGCCGTGAACGAAAGCAACAAACACAATAATCCTGTCCCCGTGTAACTTACATTCAGTGAGTTACCCCAGCTGAGGGGTAGAGAGTAATTGAGAAGGATATTATTATAGATCTAGTGATCCAATGGCCTGACATCCGAGCAGATATCTGAATTAAATGAGGGAGTAAGTTAGGCTTCTGGGGAAAACCACTGTAGGCAAAGTAGCCAGCAGGTGCAAAGGCTCTGAGGTGGGCACACAGTGTTGAGAAATAGCAAGGAGGCCGATTTGGTTGGATTGGAGCCAGGGCAAGGCATGTGTTTCGTGTCATAGACATGGCGAGAGATGTAACCTTTCTCTCATCAGATGCCCTTTCTTCTCCCACCGGTCCGGCCCCCCGGGCTCACCCTTTTTTGAAATTCTATACTGGCCCTGCCTTCAGTGGTTCATTTGGACCTGCCTAACACCTATTTTGTGGTATTGCCATTTTATGCCCTTATGTTTTCTGTATACATAGAAAAGCAGATGAAGGCTCCCCAGATTTCCTCCCGGATTGCTGTGTCTTTCCTGAGCCCCGTGGTAATCCTATCCATTCTTCCTTTTCGAACATCCTGACCATCTCTCCATTGCCCCCTTGACACCAGGTGTTGAGAAAGAACCACATTCCATCAGGAGCATGTTTCCAGGCACCCATCCGAGTACTCCTTGTGGAGCACATAGTACTCTATCTGCTAGACATTGTGCCAAATTCCGGGGATGAAAAGATGAGCAAGACGGGTTCGCTCAATAAGCAGCAAGTCTAGTGGGCAGGCAAGTTATCATAAAAGTAAATGCTCACAAAAGAAAAAAAAAAAAAAAAACAAGTAAAGGACAGAGGACCAAGCAATTAGCTCTTAACTCTTCCTGGAGAAGACAAGGAAAGCTTTACGGTGGGAGGACAGTAGAGGTAGGCATTGAAGATGAGTCAGTATGTAACAGAGACAAAAGAATGAGAAATGTTAGAATAGGGGTTCTCAAACGGGGGTGATTACAACTTCATGGGACATTTGCTGAAATCTGGGGACATCTTTGGTTGTCACGGCTGCAGGGAGGGAGGTGCTCCTGGCTTCTCCTTAGGTACAGAACAGTCCCTCCAGCAAAAACTACCCTGCCCCAGATGTCACTAACACCGAGGCTGACAGACCCCACACTAGAAGCAAAGCACCAGGAGAAATAAAGAGCGAATGAAGACAGTGGCAGGACGTGGTCCTGGAAGCGGAGGTTGAGCCAGAGAAACGTCTCATGCCAGACTCTGAAGTTTTACTCTACAGACAATAAAGAGCCAATTAAAGAGAAGTCAGAAATAGATAAAAATTACAGCTGCCAATTACTGAACCTCTGCTCTGGGCTAGGTGCTTTACGGCATTACCTCTAATTTTCCAAAAGAGAGACAGAGACAGAGAAACCTAGAGGGCATTTATTATTATTTCTACTTCACCGATGAGGAAATAGGGAAACCAAGGCTCAGAAAAGGGGCGCTGTTGGCTCAGGGGTAGTGACAACAAAAGATCCAGATCCAGGTGAGATCCGTCCAGTTCTGGAGTCAGCAACATTGGGCCAAACAGCCTCTTGCGGTCTGATCTTGGGGGGCACTGTGAATCCACACTGGCTCCCGTGGAGAGCTACTCCCACTCATGGGTTATGACCACAGTGCTCTGAACATGGCAGGCACTGAATAAAAACCTTCTGAAGGAAAAGAACACTAGGTAACCCATAGATTTCTTTGGGAATCAGGTGACACGACATATTCTGTGTCCCAGGAAACATGCTTTAATTATTTCTGGAGAACAGTTGAGCATTTGCTGATCTTTCCCTCTTCTTTCTTTCCCTTCCTTCCTCCCTTCCTCCCTTCCTCCCTTCCTCCCTTCCTTCCTTCCTTCCTTCCTTCCTTCCTTCCTTCCTTCCTCCCTTCCTTCCTTTTTCGTGAAAAGATGTGCTTGGCAAACTATGAACATTCACCAAAACTCATTTCTGTTTCCTCCTGGGCACACAACCAAACGACATCCCCCAGCTGCCTTTGCGGCCATGTGACTGATTTCTGGCCAATGAGAACTCGGTGGAGGTGGCTGGTGCAGTATCTGGGTGTAGCCCACAAGAATCTCCCACATGCTATTCCTGCCAGCTTTCCCCACCCACTGCCTGCATAAAGAGGACACGGAGGGCATATAGTTCAGCAGAGATGGAAGGGGCAGAGCCGCCTGAGTCCCAGAAAGCCTGCCCGCTAGCCCATTATCACTGCATTAGGCTTAATGTGAATGGCACTAGCATTGGGTGAAGCCAATAGGATTTGCAAGTTGTCGCTGTAGTTGGATTTACTTGCCCCACCTAAGACAGGGAGCACGGGGGAGAGGTAAGTAACATAGAACTGAGTTTCCCACTTGTACAGAAAATTCAAACACGTGGCTTCTTAGGCGGAAGTCCCAAAGGCAACTCTGGGCAGTGATAGCAGTCATCCAGGAATCAGTGTCCTCCTAAATGTCTACTTCACTATCTCTAGTTACGTGATTCTGTCTTCGTATCGACCTCCAGATACAAACAGATGCCCACATTTCGGGCAGAAAGAAGGAGGAAGGGTACATAGGAATTGCACCCCCCCCCCCAGCTGAAGTCAGCCCCGTTGAAAGACTTGCCTAAAAGCCTCTCCTAATGACCTCTGCTCACGTCTGATGAGCCATGCGCCCTTGCAAAGGAGACGGGAAAACATCATCTCTTTCCTGGTATCTTGCCACCCAGGATAAAATCAGAGTCGCACGGGGAAGAGGAGGAGTGGATGTTGTGTGGGAAACTAGGAGTCTTCATTAAAAGAAGGGCGAGAACAGGGGTTTTGAATCAGAAGATTCTGTCCCGGGGCGCCTGGGTGGCTCAGTCAGTTAAGCGTCCCACTTCGGCTCAGGTCATGATCTCGCGGTTTGTGGGTTCGAGCCCCGCGTCGGGCTCTGTGCCGACAGCTCAGAGCCTGGAGCCTGCTTCGGAGTCTGTGTCTCCCTCTCTCTCTGCCCCTACCCTGCAGGCGCTCTGTCTCTTTCTCTCTCTCAAAAATAAATAATAAAAGCATTAAAAAATTTAAAAAAATAAATTAAAAGAGGATTCTGCCCAGACTGCAGGTTCTGTGACTGCTGGCTTCCCCTCTCTGCGCTGGACTGTCTCTGGTTTCAGTGGCCTGTGGGGTAAACGTGTGGGTGGCTAAAACGGCTCTGCCTGAGACAGGACGCTTCCCCCACTCGTCCCCTCCACTCAGGCCAAACCTTGTGCACGCTCGCTATCACCTCATCTCCTGCGAGCCCGTCCCCGCACCGCAAAGCATCCCTCCTCTCCCCCGGTACCCCTTCCAGCACATACTCCCACAGCACAGAGCACCAGGGCTCCTGGGAAGGAGCTGCGTTTGCGCTCCTGAGCGCCGGGTGCTTTTCACCCCTCCACAGTTAACACCATAAAAACACACAATCTCCTGCCATCAGACGAAGCCAATTTCCAAGTCCTGCGTGAAGTTAACGCTGCTCTCTGCCTCTCCCTGCTTGGTGTTGCTAAACGCTGTTCCCTGTGGCACTCGGCACAGGCCTGCAGGGAGAAAATAACACAGAATTAACCTTGAACATAGGTGTGGGGGAGAAACTACAGCTTTACCAAAATGAGGATAATAAAGGGCCGGTAATCACCCCTTTAACGCCAGCGCTTTGGGGTGCCACGAGGGAAAAGAATGTGTGCTAGATTTTCCAGTTGTATAATAGGACTTACTGCAGTCAATTAGTCCCTCTTCTTCCCACCTGTGTGCCCAAGCTGCAATAGCAAAAAGGCAAGTGGGGGAAATGGAAGTCAGCCCGGCCTGGCCTGTGACCCCCCATGAAGCAGGTATAGGAGAGGGGCCATCTGACTCCACGGTGCCACGGGTCACGGATGAAGAAGGCAGGCTCCTATAGCCTAGGCTCTGGTAACAGTGTGCCAGGATTTTAGAAATAGACTTCCCATAGTTTGGTAGAATGCAATGATTTCCCCAAAGATCAGAACGCCCCTTTGGGTTTTGCCCCCTTCTGTTTCATTGAGTCTCATTTCTTCTCTCCCTCTTTTTTAAAAAAAAATTTTTTTAATGTTTATTTATTTTTGAGACAGAGAGAGACAGAGCATGAACGGGGGAGGGGCAGAGAGAGAGGGAGACACAGAATCCGAAGCAGGCTCCAGGCTCTGAGCTGTCAGCCCAGAGCCCGACGTGGGGCTCGAATTCATGGACCGCGAGATCGTGACCTGAGCTGAAGTCGGACGCCTAACCGACTGAGCCACCCAGGCGCCCCTCTTTCTCTCCCTCTTAATGAGAAAGATGAGTCGCCTTCCCCCATCAAGGAGGCTTGGGGAATCTAGAACAGGGCTTCCCAAATGCAAACATACAGGCACGTCACTTCGGAGATCTTGTTAAGTTGTAGAGCTGAGGGGAGCTCCGAGGGGGTCCTGAATTCTCACGGGCTCCCCGAGAATGCCAACACTGCTGGTCCACGGACCAGACCTTGACCTTGACATCCTGAACAAACGAACTTGGATTGAATTAAGCAACTGAGACTTGAAGGTATGTTTGTTAGAGCACGGTCTAGAGCACTGTCAGGACCTTGGATGCGAGAACTTATGACCTTTTTTTTTTAAGCTTTGATTTAAATTCCAGTTTGAACACACAGTTTGATGTTAGTTTCGAGTGGACAAGACAGGCATTCAACACGTCCACCTATCGCCCGGTGCCCCTCACAAATAGTGCCCTCCTTAATCCCCTATGTAACACATTCCTCCCCCCCACCTCCCTTCTGGTAACCATCAGTTTCTGAAGACCCCTATGACTTTTATTTTTTTATTTTTTTAACGTTTATTTATTTTTGTAACAGAAAGAGACAGAGCATGAACAGGGGAGGAGCAGAGAGAGAGGGAGACACAGAATCTGAAACGGGCTCCAGGCTCCAAGCTGTCAGCCCAGAGCCCGACGCGGGGCTGGAACTCACGGACCGCGAGATCATGACCTGAGCCGAAGTCGGACGCTTAACCGACGGAGCCACCCAGGCGCACCCCATGACTTTTCGAATTGCTGGTCCCTACAACCTCAAAAGGTCACGAGTCTAAGACTTGGAGACATGTTTGAAGTCGGAGTACTCTGACAAAGAGCCGCTCACTACACCAAGGCGTGTAGGATGTGCATGCGTTGTTTCCGAGGGGCGCCGCTGACTTCACACAGGCTGTGAGCAGCTGACTCTTCATTGTATGGCGGACCCGTGGAGAATTTTGTTTACGAGTGGCCTCCCAAAACAGAGGCGTCAAAAGACATAACGGTGTTCCCCAGAGCACAAATCTGAAGGCCCTTTCCTTTTTTTGTTTATTTTTTTTTAATGTTTATTTATTTTTGAGACAGAGAGAGACAGAGCATGAACAGGGGAGGGTCAGAGAGAGAGGGAGACACAGAATCTGAAACAGGCTCCGGGCTCCGAGCTGTCAGCACAGAGCCCGATGTGGGGCTCGAACCCACAAACCACGAGATCATGACCTGGGCTGAAGTCGGACGCTCAACGACTGAGCCACCCAGGCGCCCCAAGGCCCTTTCCTTTTAAACTAGCTTCCTAGTGATCACCTGACAGTGTTAGGAATCACAGTGCCCAGCTCGGCGTCCACGACCATCTTCCAAGCACATACCAGGCACCATGCAAAAGGGCATCTCAAGGCTAGAGAATCCACAACAATACACTGAGCCACTTTTTCCGCCCAGCACTTCGCCCCTCATCTGACCTTCCTTCTCTTGTCTCTCTTCTCGTTCTCTTCCTCTCCTAGATGCCGCCAGTCGTGCTTTATGTTGTCTTTTCTTCACTCTTTGGATAGGACATACCCTACCGCCTTCGCAATTACAACCGCGTTGCTTCAGTTTCTCTCGTCTCCCATTTCTGACTTTGGGATGAGAACTCTGTCCTTCACCCACCTCAGGTAGGCCTCTTCCCCCTCCAGACTTTCTCCCAGGTGATCCCAACCACCCGTGGTTTCAGTTCCTTTCCGTGTGCCGCTGTATCCCAAACTCCCATCTCCAGACCAGAGCTATCTTCAGCATCCCAGACACAAACACGCACAGGCGCGTCAGGTTCAAGGTGCTTTCAACGGTGCTGGTCATTAGATCTGAGAGAATAAAGGACAGGAGGTAGGGAAAGAACTTGCTCGTTAATCTCCCGTCTCATGAAGTGACTCTGTCACCTTCCCACCTGCTCTGGACTTCTGGGAGCCCTCCCCCACTCTTCCTCCTTCTCAGCCTCCTACAGCTCAATCGACAGTTAGGTTCTGGAACTCCCACTCTCCGCATTTTGCTGTGGAACCTGCCATGTTTTAACTATTTCCGTGTCTTCACACCACCTTTCCTCTCCGCTTGGGTCATGTTCCTTCTCTTAAATGGCTTATTGTTAGCCACCTGGAGGACTCTGAGCCCATCTTCCTTAACTCTCCTGCAGGGTTTTACTGTCTGTTACAGAAAGAGCAGCATGGGAACACGAGGGACGAGCGACTCAGCCAGAAAAGGCTCTTTGTATGTTAGAAGTTGTACCTGGAGCTGTATGGTCCTTGGCATTCCTGACATTTAGCCAATGCTGTCGGGAACACTGATATTTTCCCCAGGAGAATAATTCCCAATTATTCCAAGAAAAAAAGAATCACCCCCATGACTCAGCATAGAACGGTAAACTCTGTCCACTCATGATTTTTTTTTTTTTCATCTCTAGAGAGCTTGTCCCTGCAGGTGAAAGTTTGCCACACAAATTCCCCTCTGACTTATTTCTTGTCAACAGGGAGGCAGGAGAGATTAGAGACTGTTTGGCAGAGGTTAATGAGCCCATGTGCCCGCTGTTCCAGAAGCATCGTCTTCCTCCCCTTCTTTATGCCTCTTTTGCCTCTGCCTAGAACACTTCACACGCAAGGGTCCTTCTAGGCTGTCAGTTTTCTGCAGTGCCTCCTTTCCTGCATATCCCCCAATGCTTTGCAGGAGCTGATAAACGATGCAGACAAGTTACATAATTTCGTGTGAACTAGAATCTCAAGACTTGATTTTCAAATGCTGGGTCTGCCACTTGCCCGCGACGTGCAGGTGGGCAGGTTACGTAACATCGCCAAGGCTCAGTGTGTTCGTTTATAAAACGGATCCCTGCCCACCTCAGTTCTCATGCTAATTATTAAAAGTATTATCAGCATTTTACAAACTCTAAAGTATGCAACCAAAATAAATGCTACCACTAGGGCTGATAGCAGCAATAAGTTATAAACAGGTTTTATTTGTGGGGGTGGTTACAAACTGCTCCAAAAGCATTAAACAGTATGAAGAGGAGAAGATCAAGCAGGGAGAAGACGACAGTGAATCATAAAAAGAAGAGAGGTTGATGATGGGTGCTTCGATTCTGGAAGAAAGGTGACAGGAGGTAGCTATGGGAATACAAGCAGCATCCGTTCATGTAGACCCGTGGAGGCCCCATTAAGGAGTTTAGATGTTTTTCTGGAGACCCTGGGAGCCATAAAGTGCGCTAAGCAGCAGAGCTTCATGAGGAAGGTTTTATCTAATTAAGTCATTTATGCTGCACTGTGGATATTAGACGTGGGTGGGTCAAGACTGGAAGTAGGGAAAACAACTGAGGACTCTGGCAGTCACCCAAGTGAGAAATGGCATTGGCACGGCTTGGAGAGCGCGGTGGGGATGGGAAGTGGTAGACGGATTCAAGAACTAATGGCCAGTACCGTCCACATGTCACAATCTCATCTCTGAAATCTCAGCTCAGCAACTACAAAGGACCGTCTCTAAGAAGGAAGGCACTAGACTTCTAATCAAAAGATCTGCGTTGTGTTCGATCCCTAGACCGGCAGGCCATTAACTGGCATTAGCTTCAGGCATTTGGGAAATCTGCTAACAAGCCTCAGTTTTGTCATCTGTAAAATGGGGATAATAATAATTGCCCTGCCTCGCTTACTGGGTAGTTGTCTCAAGTCAGATGTGACACAGGAGGTCTGCTTTATAAATGGCTAAGAACTGCCTACGTTATAAAGCAGCCACCAAACACAAATGGAATAGACAGAAGAGGAAAAGAACATTCAGCTCCTCATCTGGGCCTTCTGCCTGATGCTTCCCTGGCCCACCTTGACTTGTATTAGGCCAGGGCTTATTTCCAACGTTCTTGAAATTTTATAAAGCCTTTCGTAATGAGAAAACTTCACGCGAATCTTATTAGACATAGCAAAGACCAAAATCAGCACAAAGCTCACATAGAAAAGCTTTAGGAAAAAAATAAGGATTTCTCTAGAGGCTCTATATGTGCTTAAATGGCGCAGAGAGCTAAATTGTGAAATTACAAATGAGATGTGCAATGGCATATTTGATTATACAGAGTCATCTGCAATGCCTCATAACATGTAAGAAATTTGAGAGACTGTTTATCTGGCACTGAGCTCCAGGAGGAATCTGCAGGAGAACTGGGTAAGCTCTAATAGGGCATTCAGAAGACAGAGGGTGTGCTTTGAGGGGAACCGCATGGGCTCATCTACCCACCTCGGGTCTCAGATCCACTTTCTCCCCCAAATTCCAAAGGCTCACGTGGACTTTAGTTGAATTGCCGTATTTGAGCAGAAATGGAAAGATTATCCCTGTTTCACAAGTAATGAGCCTGTGTCCTAAGACAATTACAAGAGATGGTCTCTACTCTCAACCAGCTGACAATCTAATCGGGTCCACACGATAGGTGTCTGATGCAAATACCCAGCCTCCGTGGCCCGGTGCTAACACGCAGTGGAGAATAGAGGCACTGAAGACAGGCAGACTGTAATTACGTCCTGACCGCTGCTTACTGGCCTTGAGGCCCTGGATAAGGTGCCTTAGTCTCCCTGAGCCTTGATTTCTTCCACTGTGAAGCAGGGAAAGCAACGCCTTGTCCTGCAGGGTCGGTGGGATCGAATAAATTGGGCACGGGGGGTGCGTACCCAGTGTCCCCCTCCGTTAATATTCCGTGTGCGTTGGGGGTGGTTACTACTCTACAGGTGTAGTGGGGAGCCATGCAGCGAGGCAGGGGTCGCACAGAAGGGAGTACTGGGCCTCCTCTGATTACTGGATCAGAACCATTCTCTTCATCAAAGTCCCAAACATCACTTAGGTACACCTGGGTCCTAGCCGCGGTAGCCCAAGATACAGATGTTTCGGTAACAACCAAAGATTTCTATAGTTCTCAAGTACAAGGCAACAGGATCAGACCAAAGCAGGTGACCACCCTGACCCAGCTTCTGCTGGAGCATGCAGACCCGGTCTTCTATCCCCACCCAGCTGGGCCTCAGAGAGGCCCAAAGCTATTTGGCCCGGCTGGCTTCGGAAGACCAGCTTCCAGGGTTGCTGACGTTGCAACAGCACCCAGCAGGCAGGTGTGCGGGCGGGAGGCGCTCACAGGAGGGAACAGATTGAGAAGGGCTTCGGGAAGTCTCCAGCACAGATGCCAAGGCAGAAGGGAAACTCTTCCCGCGCTCCATCCTCCTACCCCTCCCAGCAATTCAGGGACAGAGGCAAGGAATTTGAGATTGGAGCTGTTCATTTGAATCCAGCAATGTCTAGTGCCTTCTCTTCAAATCTGGGCAGTCAAGGCTGTGACTGTGACCCTGGAGGCCAACGTCAAGGCATATGTATTAAAGCCCCTGTGTGGCGTTCTGCACCACTCCTCCTGACCACGAGGATTTATAATCTGGCTGCAGAAAGCACAGATGAGTTCTGCACAGGTAACAAACACATAATGTGTGTGTGTGTGTGTGTGTGTGTGTGTGTGAGAGAGAGAGAGAGAGAGAGAGAGAGAAAGAGAGAGCATGTACTGGGATAGGGGGGCTAGATTTTAATTTGACTTAATTCTTAATCATTATTAAAAGAATGAGGATGGGGCGCCTGGGTGGCTCAGTCGGTTAAGCGCCTGACTTTGGCTCAGGTCGTGATCTCATGGTTCGTGGGTTCGAGCCCCGCGTCGGGCTCTGTGCAGACAGCTTGGAGCCTGGAGCCTACTTTGGATTCCGTGTCTCCCTCTCCCTCTCTCTCTCTGCCCATCCCCCGCGGCTCTATCTCTCTCTCAAAAATAAACAAACATTAAAAACAAACAAACAAAAAAGGATGAGGATGGGACTTGGAGAAAATAAGGAAATAGGACAAAGGTTAAAAAAGAAGGATTTTTCCTGTTGGACCCTCCTGTTTTCCCTCAGGCCATAGATACCTCCCAAGGAGAACCTACAACAACATTTCCTCATATTGTCCCATTTTATAATTCATACACACCCATGCACACATGCAGGATTTAAGTAACATTTCTCAGCTTGGGGACACGTTGCTTAACCCTTTGTCTTAGAACTTGACATAGAAATATACGTTAAGAAATTTTGGTTATAAGACCCTCCCAGATAATCAAACCACACACCTTTCCAGGTTCTGCTGTCTCCCCTAAATCAATCAACAGGCAGGTGTTAAATGCCCACCAAGGGCAGTGTCCTGTACAAGAACTTCCAGAAGACACAGGAAGGTCTGAGATTATTTTCTCCGCAGCTACAATCAATCACAAAGCTCTACTGATTCACTCCGCTGAAATTTATCTCTGATCTGCCAATTCCTCCCTCTCCCCACTGCCCTCATCATCTTATTCCCAGACCTCCAACTGGTTAGCCCAGTTTCCAGGTCCTCCAAGAAGACTCCCCCAACCCAATCCCAATCCCTGGCTTTGTTCAATGTTCTCCATCGTTGTCCTGAGACCTTGAGTTTACATTTCTTGCAGCGCTTACCACATGGTATTAAAATAGTGCCATTAAAATAGCTTTTGGGTCTGTCTCTGACGCTAACCTGGTTGCAACTTCTTAAAGGGCTCTGTAAACCTTTAGTGTATAACACGGTGCCTCCACTCAGTTGACGATCCAGTGCTTAGCCTCTGTCGTACATAGCATGTGTTACTGTGCTACAATGACTTATGTAGCCGGCCACCTCACCCAGCCAACTGTGGGCTCCATCAGGACAACACCTGATTCATCTTGGAATCCCCAGCGTCGAACACAATGCTTGGTGCCCAGTTACAAACAAATGAAAGAATGAATGAATTACACATGAATGAATAAACCTCCGGATTCCCTATGATTTCTCTGAGGCTCTTTCTAATTCTAAAATAAGAGTTGATGTGTACCACATGAGTGCACAGACAATAAGCACTATTATATCCCTCGGGAGGGGAAGATCACGTTCAGCTGGGATGATTGGGGAAGATTTCAAAGAGAAAATGTGAGTTCAGCCAGGACTGAAGGATGGGTAGGATCTGGGGGTGTGGATGGGGGGGTGCGGGTAGAGGGAGAACCTTCCAGGAGGAAGGAAGAGCAGCAGCAAGGGTGCAGAGTTGAGAAACAACAATCCTGACAACCACCAGATTTGTTTTCTGTGTCTGATCATATGGAAAAGGGAGAAACGGCATGCACGTCAGCACTGTCAGAGCTATTGTGTTACCTGATGTGCTCTTCACATCTGATCTTTCATAATTAAAGTTTCTGGGGTGGGGGCGGGAGGGTCGTAGCGTGACCGCCTGTCCCAATTTGCCTGGGCTTCGTGGGTTTTCGGGACTCAGGACTTCCAGCACTGAAACTGTAAAACCCCAGACCAATAGGAATGAGGTGGTCACCCTAGCCCCCAGGAAGCTACGGAGCCACTGAAAATAACCAAATGAAGCTTCTAGAACCACTTCGCCCCTCTCCCCCTCCCGTGGATCCTGGCTCCTGATGTATTTTCTCCTCTACAGACAACAGGAAGTGGTTTTACAACTGAAGGAAAATGATTTACCGTCTCCAAGAAACGTTCTCTCATGGCTTCCCCTCCTGATTGAGGTGCCCCACCTCAATGCTACCATATGAAAATTGCTGTCGTGTGTTCACCAATTAACATGTGGCAGTGATCCGTCTACATTCCCCCAACCCACAATAAACCCTTTGCTGCCACGGACTGTGCCTTATTTATTCTTGCAGCCTCAACAGAGAGAGCACTGCCAACCACCCCGTGCATATTTGTTGAGGGAGTGGATGCATTCATTGGTTGGTTTCCTGGCCGGCTAGGTGATTGTGACTCGTTACTTGAATATTCCACAGAAACTAGTGGATCAATCTGACAGTGACTAGTGTAGACCCTCCTGGGAATAATCAACTCTACTCGCAGTCCTCCATTTTCAAAGGAAGATGGAGGCAGCTTTTGCTGTTGAGTAGAAATACATCGTGTGACACCAACTTATAGTCTTAGGTACCAGTTCTGTGAGGCTGAAGGGTAAGCAAGCCTTAGGCCACTGAGGCTCCTAACTCCCCAGACGCTCTCTTAGGTTCAATGATGAGCCAAACAGCTTTCATAATGGTCCCTGCTGGTGCGGCAGCAGAGCCCAGAGGTGGCAGCCGGTGGCCAGCCCTCTCTGCAGACTTGTCGGAAGCCTTGGCCCCAGTGGGCCATTAGGCTCCAAGCAACTCTTGCTATATCATGCTGAGATTTGGGGGAAGAGATGAGCTGAAAGGGGAGAAATTCCAATCTGGATACAGGAAAAAGAACATAGGGATGAACCAATGTCAGCTAACTGTATTCTGCCCGGTTTTTATTTCTAAAACCTTCAAACTGGGGCGCCTGGGTGGCTCAGTCGGGCAAGCGTCCTACTTCGGCTCCGGTCACGATCTCACAGTTCGTGGGTTTGAGCCCCACACCGGGCTTGGTGCCGGCAGATGAGAACCTGGAGCCTGCTTTGGATTCTGTGTCCTCCTCTCTCTCTGGCCCTTCCCCACTCGCACTGTCCCCATCTCTCTCAAAAATAAATAAACATTAAAAAAATTTAAAAATAAGTAAATAGATAAAACTCAAACCTACAGAAGGTCGAAAGTATAGTAGGAGTGAAAACGCGTATACCTTTCTTTCCATTCCATTCCCTAATTGCTAACATTTTTGCTCCATTTGCTTGAGATGCCTCTGAATGTTCTTGCTAAACCTCATGAAAATTAGTTATAGATGCTTTGAAATTTGACCCCTGAAATATGATAGCATGCACCTCCTAAAAACTAAGCATTATCTTACATAAACACAACTGGGTTTTTTTCACTCCCAAGACTGTTATCTCCCAAGACATTGATACAGTAATAGTATCTAATAGTTCGCCCATGTGAAAATTTTCCCAATAGTCTTAGTAAGAGTCTTTATAACATTTTTTTCTGACCCAGCATCCAGTCAAGAATCACCTGCTCCATTGGCGTTCTCTTTGGTCTGGTTCATCTTTTGATCTAGAACAGTCTCCCACTTTGTCTTTTGTTTTTGTTTGTGTTTTTGTTTTTTGTTTGTTTTGTTTTGTTTTGGGTCTTTTAAGATGGACAGTTTTGGCATCCAGATGAGTGTCTTATAGAATACCCTGTAGTCTAAATTTGGGAGTCTCTTTCTTCACTATCAGATCTAGAGTAGACATTTTTGCTGTAAGGACTGCCTAGATGATATCGTAGCTTTCTCATCCCAGCTCCTCAGGGAGCTCATAATGTCGTTTTGTTTCAGCGTTAATAGTGATCCCACCAGGCGTGGAAGCCTGGGGAGCAAGACTGAATGAGGCAGTCGGGCAGGTTATTCTTTCTCTGTCACTTGGTTAAGGTGATGTCTGCCAGATTTTTCCACCACAAAGGATCTTCTACTCTTTGTAGGCAATAAGTCATCTATGGGGTGAGACCATGTGAAAAAGCTGTTCTCTAGCAGCATTCGCCCAATGGATTTATCATCCGTTCATCGATGGTCTTTGTTCGCGTGGATTATGGCACTAGTGATTGAGGAGGCGATCTATCCGATTCTATCACTTCTTCTACACAAATAGGCTAGCGTTTTTCCATAAAGAACACCATCCCATCATCCACACACGTACACGCTCATTTGTTAGCTTTTTATCTTGAAATCATTATAGATCCACACAAAGTTGTAAAAATATTACAGATGTTCAGTGCACCCCATACCTAGCTTCCCCCCCACCCATGATAACATCCTACATAGTACATTATCAAAACCAGGAAGTTGACCTTGGCACGATACGATTAGACTACACATGTCACGTGGATTGTGCTACTTTATTTTTCATTTTTAAGTTTTATCTTAATTTTGCATCATCACTTTAGACTCATTTTTTTCATTGGATTATAATCCATTACCATCGTTATTGTGTTTGATGCTTGAATGGTCTCAAGTTTGGCCTGTGAGAACCCCTACAAGCCAGCTCATGTACCTTGCTGTAAGCCACCCCAGTCTTTGAACTATATTCTTTGGTTTCTGGTACAACAAGGTGTCTCAAGCTCCACACCTGTAATTAGCCATTTCTCCAAGGACCCCAGGTTTTTTCTTTCATTTTTTTTTTTTTTTCCCTCAGAAACTCGATCCTGATTCCAAGTCTGGGTTTCTTTTACCCAGGAATGATATTTAGATATAAGATCTGGGTACCAGGTGAGGTCGTTGCTATTGAAGTTTTGCTTCAAAGCCTTTTCAGTGGACAGACACCGGAGTTCCTCTGAATTAGAAATAGCACCAATGTATTTAACTCATTTGTGCATTCCTACAATATACTCAAAACTCTTGGCATTATTATACCAATACCATTACCAACAGCAGACCTACTAAGTAAGTTCAAGGTGTCCTTACAGTGCCTTTTTTTTAATAACCCAGTCAAAATATACAGTTGAAACACTGTGCTTGAGTGTTTTGAATTAATGCTTTATATTCTGTAAGCTTATGCTATCAATTTGATATGTGGTTGGCTTCCTTTGTTTCATTTGGTATTCAGCTTTAAGACGTATTTTGTATTTATCCTTACTGATCTAATTTTATTTTAAAATATAGGAAACATTGGTATGATTTATAAGTCAAAACCATATGGAAAGATGTATTCCGAGAAGTCTCACGATCACCCTGAATAATCCCTGTTCCCTTGTTTCTGTGTATCCCACATTTTCTTTGGTTTCTGGTTCATCCTTCCTGCATTACTTTTTTTGAAGTTTATTTATTTATTTTGAGAGAGAGAGAGACAGCATGAGCGGGGAAAGGGCAGAGGGAGAAGGAGAGAGAAAAGGAGAGGGAGAATCCCAAGCAGTCTCCACACTGTCAGCGCAGAGCCCGATGTGGGGCTAAAACTCATGAACTGTGAGATTATGACCTGAGTTGAAACCAAAAGCTCAGCCGCTTAACCGACTGAACCGTCCAGGCGCCCCTGCATTACTTAAAAAGAAAAAAGCAAAGAGCGCCTGGGTGGCTCAGTCAATTGAGTGACCGGACCCTTGATTTCCGCTCAGGTCACGGTCTCGCGGTTTGTGAGTTTGAGCCCCGCCTCAGGCTCCACAGCTAGCAGCACAGATCCTGCTTAGAATTCTCTCTCTTTCTCTCTCCCTCTCTCTCTCTGCCCCTCCCCCACTCACACTGTCTCTGTCTCATTCAAAATAAAGATGCTTTGAGAGAAAAAAAAAGCAAGGAAATAAGTACATGTTTTCTTGTTTCCCTCTTACATGAAAAATAACGTACTGTATTTACTCTTTCACATCTTACCGTTTGCTCTTAACATATCCTGGAAATCACGCTCTATCATTTCACAGAGAGCTTCCTCATTCTGTGTTACATTGTGTGTATTCTCTTGTGTGGGAATACCATACATTACCCACCATATCTTCTATAAAAGAACATTTAAGTTGACTCTGATGTCTCCTCACAATAAACAGCATCACAATGAATAACCTTATCACAAGTGGTTCGTATTTGTGGAAATACATCTCAGGATAAATCCCAACAAGAATAATTGCTAGCTCAAAAAGTAAATGCACGGTTTTGTTCAATATGCCAGATTTTCCTCCATGGAGACGGATCATTTTGCTTTCCCACCGCAATTTACGAGAGTGTCCATTTCCCTACAGCCTTGTCAAAGTGTGTATTGTCAAACTTTTGAATTCTGCCAACCTGACAGATAAAAAATAGCATCCGAGTGTAGTTTGATTTTGCATTTCTCCTATTAAGAGTAAGTTTAAACAGTTTTTTTTAATATGTTTAAAGACCGTTTGTGTATACTTTTCTCTGAAGTGTCTGCATCTCTGGCTCATGTTTCTTTCCAGTGTTTGGTCTTCCATTTCTTGATTTTCAAGTATTCTTTAGTATTAGGGAGGTATTAGTCCTTTATGATATTCATGGCATAGACTTTCTCCAAGTTTGTTGCTTGTTCTTCTGACTTTGTGCGTTTGTATGTGCGTGGTTTTCTTTTAGCTATGCAAAATTTGGGGTTTTTTAGTATTTAAACATTTTTAAAAATAGGTACTTTTATCAATCTTTTTTTATTAAATCTGGATTTTTCAATCACGGTTAGAAATACTTTTTCTATACCCGGATTATAAAGAAATTCACTCACTTGTGTGGTTTCTTTTTTTTTTTTTTTCACATTTAAATCTCTGATCCATTTGGAGTTTAATTTAGGAGATGGTGTGAGATATGGATGCATTTTTATCTTTTCCCAAATGGCCATCCGATTGTCCCATCCTTTATTAGGAACTTCATCTATTTTCCGGAGTTGCTTCAATTCGGTGGCTTTCTGCACACACAAGAAGTCCCACCATCAATATATTAGGCATGCCAAAACAGAATTCGACACTTAGAGCATTTTCTTTCTGTGCCTGTTCCATGTGAAACTGCCAAACCCTAAAAGGGCTGGGGGTTGGGAACTCAGAATTTCTAGCTTATATATTTTGTTTAATTTTTAAAAAAATTTTTTTTAATGTTTATTTTTGAGACAGAGAAAGACAGAGCATGAACGGGGGAGGGGCAGAGAGAGAGGGAGACACAGAATCGGAAGCAGGCTCCAGCCTCTGAGCGATCAGCCCAGAGCCGGACGCGGGGCTCGAACTCACGGACCGCGAGATCGTGACCTGGCTGAAGTCGGACGCTTAACCGACTGAGCCACCCAGGCGCCCCTGTTTAATATTTTTTAATGTTTATTAATTTTTGAGAGAGAGAGAGAGAGAGCATGAGTGGGGAAGGGGCAGAGAGATAGAGAGAGGGAGACAGAATTGGAAGCGGGCTCCAGGCTCCAGGCTGAAAGCACAGAGCCTGACGCGGGGCTTGAACTCAGGAAACCATGAGATCATGACCTGAGCTGAAGTCATGGGCTTAATCGACTGAGCCACCCAGGCTCCCCATATTTTGCTTAACATGTCTCAGAAGCCTATGTTAGTGACAAAAATTTCAAATAGAACGAAAAGTTGTATCGTGAAAAGAAAAATCACCCTCTCATATCAGATCGCTCTAGAGGCCACTACTGCTTCCAGATTCTTCTGTGTCCATTCACATAATATATGACTGTGCAGGCAAAGCAAATGAAAGAGAGGGGGAGAGAGAGTGAGAGGCTTTTATTTTTCTTTTAGTTCATCTATTTATTTTGAGAGACAGACAGCACAAGGGGGGGGAGGGGCAGAGAGAGAGGGAGGGAGAATCCCAAGCAGGCTCCTGCTGTCAGCGCAGTGCCCGATACGCTGCTCAAACCCACGGATCACGCGATCACGATCTGAGCCGAAGCCAAGAATCAGGCTCTTAACCAACTGTGCCACCCGGGGGCCCCAAGAGATACTTTTAATGAAAGAGGAGGAAAGTGAGCTCTTATCTACTGAAAGATCCTTAAGCACCCGCAGGGTGTGGGTGGTCACCACAGGGAAATGGTTGCTCAGAGCTCATGAAGGGACACTAAGGAGCAGTCACAGCCCTCAAAAAATGACTTGGCGGTAGGAGGAACAGGATATTCAGATTGCACCAAGAAATGAACATGTCATGTCATACTCACGTGCTCCTTGATGTGGAGCTCCCCATGATCGTAAGGGCGGCGCATGCATCAGGGCAAAACCTCCCACCCCCAAACACTGAATTTTTTCTGTAGGCTCTGCAACCAAGAAAGAAAAAAAAATCAAAAGAAAACTGGATTGTGTCAAGAAACGTTAGCAGCTATGACTCAGGAATACATGGGGGGGGGCAGATCTGTTGACTCAGAGGGTCCATTTCTTAGTCACTTAGCAGCTTTTACCACACTTTAATCTTTTAGAAAAAGAAAGTGATTTACAATGTGGGGGGGGGGGAGGTAAAAATAAAAGACTGTAACAGAAGGATTTGCTTCACAACAGCAGTTCCATGGCAGCATGCAAGGAAAATATAGAGGAGAAAGCATTGTTATTCTATTCTAGAGAGAGGGCTTTTGAATACCGAAGTAGATGGGTGTCAATTTCTGTATATTAAAACATTCAAAACACAGCTCTATTCTCACAGAAGTTCCCTCTATTGTAGCAGAAATGCATTTTTTTCTCATCTTTATGGATTACAACTCTGTAGAAGTGCACATGCTAGAAGGGGATGGGAGAGTGGGGGAACAGCTCTCCTGGAAAGTTCACAAGCTGTTTTCCATTTCCCTGGGGGTTTTACTTCTTCTAGACTCAGGCGCTTGAACTGCTCCATGCCTTGAGATACTGGAGTATCTGATTGGGATGGACTCTCCAATAGGCACTTCATTAGCACGTGGCAGAGTTCTAGCTCATGATCAATCCTACCTAGGCCCACTCTGTCCCCTTTCCACTACCCCCAGTTGTCACTACCACAATTTTGAGGCACTAGAATTCTGGATTCTATAGTTGAGCTACAGGTGTGTATATTCTGTACCCGCACTTCTCTTGCAAAGATACTGTAGGCCTTGCACAGATGCCCATCTTTGCACAGATGCCCATTCTTGCACGGATGTCCATCTTTGGATAGATGCTCATGCAATGAGCTATTTGCTCGAGGACAAGTTTCCTTCCAGCACTTAACCTCTGACCTCCCAGCCTTACATTAATTCTCCTCCCTTTCTCCGTCCTTTACTTAATTCCTTTCAACTTCTATTCTACTCAGATTCTAGCCGAGGAAATATGCTATCCCCACTCATCTCTACAGTCAGGAATACTCCTCTGCTATTCCTAGCAAGTCTCCACGCCCCTTCCCATTTAAAAATTCTATTAAAAATCCATGATTTATAGCAAACCTCCTTGGAATTTTACAAATGTTTCAAGGAACTCCATTCTTACCCTTTAGCATCCATCTACCCCTCCCTCAATGAGCGCATTTATTGGACACTTGCTATGTGGTAGACACTGCTAATATGAGGAAAAAGGACATTTGTGTAATGCCTTACAGTTCGCAAGGCAGTCTCACATCTTTTTTCCTCTACGATCTCCGCAGTAACCCCCAAAGTAGGAAGAGTAGATTTAATTACTAATCCCACATTACAGATTCGAAAGCTCAGGCCCAGAGAGGTCAGGTGGGTGCTATGAAGTGACAAATCCAAATTTTCAAACACAAATCTTGTTGGGAGCGTAGGCTCTTTGTATTAACCACAAAGCCTTAAGCATGTGACCATCCACGAACCCCCTCCCCGAAGCCCACACACACCAACACATGCAGAATCTATCTTTAGAGCTGCAATTTGGTTTAAGCATGTTTTTTTTTCTGTTTCTCTAATGTGTTTGTTCTGTCTTCCCTTTAATCAATAAGGTCCCCATAGACTGGAGCCCAGAGTGGCTCTCTGAGCATGGTGCTGAAAGGGGTAAGGAAAAGTCAAATAAATCCACAGCTTCTAAGAGCAAAGCTGGGTAAAGGTTTTGACTTGCACAGATGCTATCCCATCTGAAATTGCAGCTAGAGGTATTGAAAGCCCATGCAGGTGAGCTCCTCGGTGCTCTACCCATTTAATAAGCATTAGTGTGTGTGTGTGTGTGTGTGTGTGTGTGTGTGTGTGTGTTTTAACACAAGCGCCATTCCGTCAACAAAACCCAGAATGAACCAGCTCGGCCCTCCCAGGCATACTCCCTCCCCTAACACAAATGCCAGTGCACAAGAAAAGCCCCCACCGTGGGCATATAATTATCATCAGACTGCAAGCCCATTTCTCAAGAATCCTTTCCCATTGCTGGAGAACCGGATTAATCAGCACAGGCACAGTGGTTTTCGCATCTCTTAATTTACTACCAAACACTCCTTCCCTCCTGAGAGGAGATGTTTTGTTACGTGTAATTAGACCATGTACGCAATCCTACGTGGGACTTGTTACTTTTGCACAGGAGGATTACAGAGCTGTCTCCAGGTGCGGAACAGTGACATGCTGTACGAACAGAGGTATGCTGCATGTTCATTTGCAAACCTCGTCTGGCTGGGCGCAGGCTCGAGTGGGGAGATGTTAGGGCTGGAGGCGCACGTGGGCTCAGCAACTCTGCCTAATTGTCTGGGGCCTACAGGGCCAGAAGAGAAGGGCTGAAGCATATGGTCTCTACCGCTTCTGAGGTTTTCTGCCTCCTGAGAGCACGACTGGCGACAGCCAGCGCGAGGCCGAAGGGTCTGGCAGCGGCTTCGGAGCCCCTCCTTCGTTGGACACGTGTTGGGGACCATGGAATCTTTATGTGGAGCTGCATCTGGTTTCAGGGAACCAAGAGGTGACCAGACTTTAGACAATGAGCATCCGTCTGGGTCTTGAGCTCTGATCTGAGGGCTTTTCCTTGTGAAAGCCTGAAACCCCTAACTCCCAGCATCACCTGAAATGCAACTCTTGAAGCTCTGTATTATAGCAGAAGCAAAATGAAAAAAGAGTACTGAAGCACCATCCAGCCTGCTTCAAAACTTCTTCGCTAACTTGCTTGGAACCTCCACTCCTAACTCAAACCGTACTGGAAAAAGCCGTTCGGAATCCAAGTCTGTCGGTAAAAAACACACTACATTTCTGCGCTGGTCCTCAGCTGTCCTGATTTTCCTGTTAATGATGGAAAAGCAAGACCTGTTGGGGTGACTTGTGGTCAAGTACTTCTCAGAAGCCAGAAGCACGCTGGTCAGACGGGAGGAGGGAGGTAATTGCTACCAACCACTAAGGCCGTGGTTAGGGGGCCCCAGAGTGTGGACGTGCCTTGGATCAGAGGTTCCCGGTTTCTGCTTCATCACCTACTAGCTGTGTGACCTTGGGCAAGTCATGAGCTCTCTGGGCCGCCGTCTTCGCAGACACCCGAGGATGGTAATAGTAATAACATCTGACCTCCCTCCCAGGGCCTTGGTAAGAAGGAAATGAGATAATGGCCATGAAAGAGCTTTGTAAACCATATTCCGCTACACAAAGGAAGGGCCTTGTTATTAAGAATAGTGACTCTTCCAGCTAGTAATAGCTCTACTCTGGGAGTTGGGGTGGGGGTTGGTCCTCCCACGCTGCCTGGCTCTGTTAAGTCTCTTTGTAAAGGAACAGCACTGAGGAGCTCCGCGTGTGCCTCGTCACTCACCAAGGGACCGCTGGCAGAAGACGCTGGAGGAGAGGCGCCAGGGCCTTGTGTCCCTCAGGTTTGACACAGCATAATTGTTTTGACATATGATGGAATTTGTCCTCACATGGGTCAGAAAAAAGCCCAATACTGATGCTTTTCATCTAATTTCAATTACAGTCATTAAAACCCTTATTCCTGAGTCAAACCTTTCCAAAAAGCCATCAATGACAGCCCATTACAGATGAGTTATTTATAGTGGCGCATGTTAATTTTACAATACCACAGACCAATGATTCATGGCTTGGCATTGGTGAGAGACATCATTCACCGGGCTGAGTGATCTCTGACATAACAAGCGTTGCTCTGTGTCTCTTCGAGGACGATTCAAGGCCTCAGACGAAAGGGCCAGACCCTTCACAGAGCAGAATAACCAGAGTATCTTGGCCTTGGCCCATTCCACCTATGGAGAAATTCTGCCCTAAGTGGGGAAGAATGGTACAATCTGCGTTGGTGCTGGAGCGTGACATCTATAGGATTCTGGCTGAGATGATATCTTGGCCTGGGCCAGAGTTTCAGCTTTTCTTTCTCACGATTATAGCTACTGGCACAGGCATTCAGTAGACTTCAGATTATTTGCGGCTATTCAGTTAGCCTTGGGGGATCTGATATTCACCTGGACTTGATAGACGAAGATGGCTCTGAGGCCATCGAAAGCCCAGCATCCTTTTATCCAAACTACTTCAACCTCAAGTTCATAAGTGCCACTTTGACCGATCAATATTGGGCCTCCTGATTCTTGGTCTATTTGTAGCTGAAATTCTCCCCCTTGATTAAAAATTCACCAAGAGGCAGCCTGATGTGACATTTATGAGTTCCTGGAAGTCCATAAATGTTGAATGTTAGAAATTAGCACCGAGTGTTTTAGATGATAGAAAGCAATAACAAAGCAAGAGGGCTAATATTCAACACTCTGGTGTTTTTATTGTCTGTCTGTGGAAACTGATAGCCAAGTGCAGCAACTAAAACTTCATACAAAGCACTTCCGTGTGGGATGAAGCTTTGTACCGGTCAGTTCCTACCTCTAAATTAAACCTCCTTCCAATGAAACTGTGTTGGTCTCCATGAAACCAACTGCCCTATTTCCTTCTGAGTTCGTAGCACTTGACGATGGGATGCTTGCCCAAGTTCCCTGCTGTATTTTCTTATGGGCCGTGAGAAATACTGAAGTTAATTACTTTTGCTCTTTCTTCATATAATAGTAGCTCCAAAATCATTGAGAGGATAGGTTGGTAAAAAGAAATTTGTGACCTCAATATTTAGGAGTTTTAACCCACAGCGCTGTTTTACACTCTATCCTTAATGATTTCTTCCAAATTATTTCCTGCCCATATCCCAGCACATTTCTGAGACGCTTTTCCCTTCTTTTACGTGACTTCTTCGGGTATTTCTATAATGTTCTCCCTGTAGACCCTCCTGGGCCATTGATCAGGGTTCTGGGAGCTTTGCACACTTCCTGGGAGGCCTTGTCTAGTCTAGGCTGAAGTCAATGATGAGACAGAGAAGGTTAAATGACTAAGGCTCTAATCACTACCCTGAGTGCCATTCTACTTCTTTTACTGCACGGTCGTCCGAAGAGTTTGTATCTGGAATTTCAATTCTGCCAGGTTGCTGGTACATTTTACAAAATATAATGAGATACTCTTCTTGACTCTCGAATGGAGAAAGCTTGCTATATTATGCATGGATGGAGGAGCGTGCAATGGGAAGAGGACAGAAGCTAGAGCCAAGTTGTTTGACTCGTCTCCAAGCTCTACCATTTCTTAGGTCTGTGACCTTGTTCTCTACCCTCTCTTTGCAACAATTTTGTCTTCCGTAAAATGAAAGTAATGCTGGTATCTATCTCAGATAGTAAATGAACTAATATTTGAAGGCGTTACCTAGCACATAGTAGATGCCAGATAAGTGTTTGCTAAATAAGTGGCTTTTTAATTTAAGAAATATTTATGGACTACCCGCCGTCCACCCGTATGGCATGATGTCAAGCATGCGGGGATGTAGAAAATGAACCAAACATGTCAGCCTTAAAGGACAATTGTGGGATGGGCATAGACGTAGACGGAAATAACCAAGAGAGTGGGGCTGGTACACTCTGTTTGTGGGTCTATCACACAAAGGTGATGATGGACATACAAAGGAGGGAGGGACCACTGTACCTGGGAGGGGACCAAGAAGATTACACAACAAGAAATGGTATTCGAATTGCTCCTTGAAGGATGAGTAGTATTTCCACAGGCACTCAGTGTGGAGCAATTGACAGAAGGCGACCCCACGTGCACCCGGCACCAGCACAAGGCCAAACTTCTACCCTCCATGTTCCCCAATGCCGTATTTGTCTTCCCTATATGTCTCGCTTCCTACGTCCACCTTTCTTTCTTCCTTTTATTCCATCCTTCCCTCCACCTGCACGTGGCCTCCACCGGCCACACCTTTTTCTCCAAATACTGTCTTTTTTTTTTCTTTCAAGTTTGTATTACAATTCCAGTTAATTAACATACAGTGTAATATTAGTTTCAGGCACAGAATTTAGGGGTTCATCACTTACATACAACACCCAGTGCTCGTCACCAGTACCCTCCTTAAGACCCATCATCCAATTAGCCCATTCCCCACCCACCTTCCTCCAGAGACCCTCGGTTTGTTCTCTATAGTTAGGAGTCTGTTTTCTGGTTTGCCTCTCCTTCCTCCCTCCACCACGTTCATCTGTTTTGTTTCTTTTTTTTCTTTTTTTCCATATAATTTATTGTCAAGTTAGCTAACATACAGTGTATACAGTGGGCTTGCAGCCTCAGGAGTAGATTCCCATGATTCATCGCTTACATACAACACCCAGTGCTCATCCTAAGCACCCTCCTCAATGCCCATAACCCATCTTCCCCTCTCCTCCACCACCCCCATCAGTCCTCAGTTTGTTTTCTGTATTTCAGAGTCTCTTACGGTTTGCCTCCGTGAGTCTGAAACTATTTTTTCCCCTTCCTTTTCCCCATGGTCTTCTGTTAAGTGTCTCAAATTCCACAGATGAGGGAAAACATATGATATCTGTCTTTCCCTGACTGATTTATTTCACTTAGCATAATACCCTCCAGTTCCATCCACGTCGTTGCAAATGGCAGGGTTTCATTCTTTCTCATCGCCAAGTAGTATTCCGTTGTATATATAAACCACATCTTCTTTATCCATTCTTCAGTTGATTTTGCTTTATCTCTCTTTTAATCTCAAAAGTGCCACAAGGAATTTTTAAATAAACCAAATGATAGAGAAGGCCACAACATGAAAAGCTAAATCTGTTTTTTCCACCCCCCTGCTTCCTGGAGGTGACAATGGTGTGGTGGTTATGACACGTGGCCACGAATTCTTGATACCCCTCCCTCTGAAAGGAAGACCTTATATCCCTCCCCCGGAGTAGGCTTACAACTGCTTCCGCCCAGAGAGAAGCACAGAAGTGATGGTGTGTGTCCCCCAAGGCTAAGGCGTAAATGGCCACGCAGCGTCTACCTTGTGGGCCATGAGCTGCCGTTTAAGAAAGTCAGCTTCCCTGAGATAGCCCCGCAGGAGAAGCTACATTTGGACACTCAGCTGGGTTGGCTCAGTCTCTCAGCTGTCTCCAGGCCTTACGTAGCCACGCCTCTTAGTTAACGTGTGCCATCCCACGAGTACACCACCCCTCATTTAACCACCTTTTAGTCACAGCTATGTGGTAGTAACTTCCAGGGTTGTTAGCAGTACAAAAAAAAAAAAAAATCCAGCAATGAACACTCTTATCCGTAGATCTTTGTGCATTGTAAGGGTGTTTCTGCAGGAGAAACTCCTAGAAATAGCGTTGTTGAACCAAAGAGTATGTGATTTAAAAAAAATTTTTTTTTTTTAGTAGATACTGCCAAATTGCTTTCCAAATAGGCCCTGCCAATTGAGACTTTTCCCGATGGTGCGTAAGAGTACCTGTTTCCCTATAGCTTCACCAACACTGAGTGCTGTCCAACTTCTGCATCCTTACCATTCTGACGCCATCTCTGCCTTTGTTATGATGTGCCCTAGCTGTAAGCAAGCTATCCCAAACGTGTCTGGTCCAAACCTGCAAATCCATGGGGTTTAGGTGCTCGTGGAAGCGGGGAGGGAGCATTCAGGATGGTTAAGGACAAAGGTGATACAGAAGGGCAAGCTATTAATAACTTAGGGGGCAGAGAACTAATTTAACATAGAGGTGAGCCACAGAACATCACAGACTTGCAGAGCAAATGTGTCAGAATATAATGAAGTTCAGCTCAATGACATTCTGCTAATGGCAGGTGTTATCCGAGATCCAGAATGACCCAGATGGAAGAAGGTTGGGGGCTTATGAAATGAGGAGAGAGGAAAAAAGGAGGTTCTCTCGTTCATCGGAGTGCTCGCCGGACAGCTGACTATAAATGGAACATTTTATAATGATCGATTTCAACGTGAGCAAGTCCATAGTACAGTCAAGAAGAGTGGTTCTCAAACCTAGCTGCCTAGCAATGTTACCTGGAGTGTTTTTTAGAAAAATAGGCATATTTCATCTTCCTCACTGTCACCTTCAAACACATAGACAGTCATCATGGATTCGGATTCATTTGGCTTGCCCTTTTGACCAGTGCATGAGATAAATCTGAGACAAAGTTAAGGACAAGTTTCGTGGATCAGAGCTTCTTAAATTTGAACACTCAACAGAATCCCTCAGGGGCCGGGGAGGGTGGGTATTAAAACACAGATTGCTTGTTATTTTGCAGAAAAGTGGGGCTGTACTATCAGTTCTGTATGACTGTAATGGGTTATTATTCCTATCAATGAAACTTGACTCATTAGTCTTCTTTGAAGCAAAACTAGCAATTAACTAACTTACCCTATGACAAAGGGTCCCCGGTAACATATCTGGGAGAAGAAAAATAAGTAAAGGTCAAGAGAGCAGTCATAATAATGAGGATGATGATGGGAAAAATCAAGACATGCTAGTATTTCTTTAGATATTTTCCAAGTGGTTTTGTGGAATCTCCTTCACTTAAGATCTTCCAAGAAAGACAGATAAATGTAAACTATAAGATATTCATTTCCCAAGAATGGCAGCAGAAATATTCCACTAGGCAGCGAGTTCTCAGCGGCTACACAAAGACAGGGGCAAACCATGGTCGCTAATGTGTTGCTCAATTTTGGCAAGTGTATGCGAATTTTTTATGGATGTGGTCATCGAAAAGCCGTTGTTAATACGAGACCAAAATCCTGGGACCACCTCAGCTTTGGTAACAAATCTCCAGCACAGTATCCCTTGCTGTCCAGTTTACGGGAAATGGTTGGTTTATGATTACTGAGTCCCTCCTGAGATAAGTTTAGAAGATGTTTCTCATACTGGCCTTGAAGCAAACTCACACTTTAGTAAGCAAGGGCCAGGACCTGAAGTTTCCCCAAGATTCTTCCAGCTCCACAAGATGCAATTACAACGTATTCATTCAATAAACATCGATTATGTGCTGAAAAATAAGAATAAAGCACAGATTGCTAGGCCCCACGACAATCACCTCTGATGCGGTAAATTTGCAGTCGGCCTGAGAATTCGCATTTCTAGCAAGCTTCCAGGTGACGCTGGTCCAGAGCGACAGCTTGAGGACCATCCCACAGCAGCAACACCTGGGAGCTTGCTGGACATTCAGAATCATAAGCCCCTGATCAGACCTAAAGAACCTGAATCTGCATCTAACAAGATCCCCCAGGGATCTGTGTGTTTATCAAACTTTGGGAAGTGTTCCCCTGTACGTTTTATTTCTCTTGCTTTGGATACTGTCCAAAGGAGAGAAGGCCTGAGGGAGTAGAAACCTGAAAAGTTGCAGGACAGACCTGGGTTCCAATCCCAGTGCTACTACTGATAATCCCAGTGCTACTACTGATAACAAATGACTTCACTAAAAAAACAAATCATTTCATTTCTAGTGGTTTCCTATTCCTTGTAAATAAAATGGACAGACTGGGCTAAGTAGTCTTTTAGATTCCTTTCCATTTTTCCTATGATTCTCATGTAGCAATTTACCTGTTTTTATGGGCTGAATTTTCTACCCCCAAAATACAGAGGTCGAAGCCCTAACCCCTAATACCTCAGCGTGTGACCATATGTGGAGATGGGGTCTTTAAAGAGGTAATTAAGGTCAAGGGGAGGTCCTTAGCCAGGGCTCTAATCCAGTATGACAGGTGTCCTTACAAGAAGAGGCGATTGGGACACACATTTACAGAAGGCAGACCATGTGAGGACACAGTCAGAAGATGACCGCATACAAACCAAGAAGAGAGGCCTCAGGAGAAACAAGCCCTAGCTGATACCTTGATCTTGGACTTCTAGCCTCCAAAATTGTGAGGAAATAAATGTCTGTTGTTTAAGCCACCTCGTCTGTGGTCCTTTGTTCCAGCAGCCCTAACAGATTAAGACACACATATTGAGCTTTGTAACTAAATCCCGTTTAGATTCTAAACACTGAAGTCCAGCTTCTGGGGCACCTGGGTGGCTCAGTCAGTTAAGTGACTTCAGCTCAGGTCATGATCTCACCATTTGTGAGTTCGAGCCCCACGTTGGGCCCTGTGCTGACAGCTCAGAGCCTTGAGCCTGCTTCGGATTCTGTGTCTCCCTCTCTCACTCCCCTTCCTCCACTCACACTCTGTCTCTCTCTCTCTTTCAAACATAAATAAACATTAATTTAAAAAATTTTAAACACTGAAGTCCAGCTTCTTATTACAGCTCATCTCCCCCAGCAGACGGATTAGCTCCCATAAGCAGGTTCTCCAAGAATGCCAGGGCCCTCCCATATGCAATTCATCAAGTGTTCGAGGCAATACGCACACTGGTGGCAATTCCTTTTCCTGGATTCCTTATCCAAGAACCATGGAATCCCATTTATGACCGAGCCCTCATCCACTTTCCCTGATCTCCTTGTCACTACGACACCAGCTCCCACCAGCCCTTCCCACCCTACCTGGGGTCAGCTTTACATTTTGATCTCTGACCTCTGATCTCCGTAACCCCCTCTTTTCACAAATCAAGCAAATGACACTTCTATGCCCTGATCCTGGCTGTTTCATAATCCTTTTGCCCAAGAACAGATTTACATTGATTGCTTCTTCATTCAGGTCATTTTTTTTTTCCTGCTAAACCAAGGTACTCTTACAGTGCAAATATAAATGAGAAACATGTTGAGGATGTAAACCCTCCAGTGTAGGTGCATTCAGATTATTTTCCCTCTTCACTGTAGCTCCTAGAGTAATACAGTTTCAAACAGGGTTTCTAGGGTCACCTGGGTGCCTCAGTCAATTAAGCAGTGGACTCCTGATTTTGACACGGTCATGATCTCAGGGTTGTGGGATCAAGCCCTGTGTCAGGCTCTGCTCTGGGCATGAAGCCTGATTAAAAGTCTCTTTCTCTCTCTCCCTCTGCCTTCTTCCCCTCCCCACTCGAAAGAAAGAAAGAAGAAAGAAAGAAGAAAAAATAGGGATTTTAGAATTATTCTAGTCAAATGCAAAGACCAGGCATCAAAACATTAAGAGAAGAATCACCATTGTTTTGAGAGCTCTAAGGTAAGGCTATTTTTCTTTTTTTTTTTTTTAATTTTTTAATGCTTATTTATTTTTGAGAGAGAGAGAGAGAGACAGAGCACGAGTAGGTGAGGGGCAGAGAGAGAGGGAGACACAGAATCTGAAGCAGGCTCCAGGCTCCGAGCTGTCAGCACAGAGCCCGACACGGGGCTTGAACACATGGATCCAATCTCCTTGCTGTTCAAAGTATAACCAACAGACTAGCAGAGAGGGCTTCCACTTGGCGATTCTTGGAACCCCAGATCTACTGAACAGGACCCTCAGGCAGCATGCATGCATGTACGTTCACATTTGAGAAGCACAGCTCTAGACTACCTGCATGCAAAAACAAGAAAAAAAAAAAAGTTTTGACACTTTTCTCATCGCTCAGAAAAAGTCTAAACAGTTTTGCCTCTGTGGGACTTTGACTATTCTGTGTCTCTACTGAAAAATGCTCGAGGTACGTATTTCCTTTGCTTATGAAAAATAGCCTTGGGGCACCTGGGTGGCTCAGTCGGTTGAGCGTCCAACTTCGGCTCAGGTCATGATCTCGCTGTTCTGTGAGTTCGAGCCCCACATCGGGCTCTGTGCTGACAGCTCAGAGCCTGGAGCCTGCTTCCTATTCTGTGTCTCCCTCTCTTTCTGCCCCTCCCCTGCTTACACTCTGTCTCTATCTCTCTCTCAAGTAAATACACATTAAAGTGTTTTTTTTTAAAAGAAAGTAAATCTAAGAAATTTACATTTAAAAAAAGTCAACAGTTTTTTTAAAAACAAAACTCAAAAAAAAGCCAATTAAATTCAGATGAAATATAAAACCAGGAATAACAAAGAAAGCTCTGGAAATTAAGAATCATGCGAGAGGGGCACCTGGGTGGTTCAGTCGGCTGAGCGTCCAACTTCAGCTCAGGTCATGATCTCACGGTTCGTGGGTTCGAGCCCCGCGTCGGTCTCTGTGCTGACAGCTTAGAGCCTGCAGCCTGCTTCGGATTCTGTGCCTCCCTCTCTCTCTGCCCCTCCCCTGCTCGTGCTCTGTCTGTCTCTGTCTCTCAACAATAAATAAATGTTGAAAGAAAGAAAGAAAGAAAGAAAGAAAGAAAGAAAGAAAGAAAGAAAGAAAGAAACGGCAATCATAGATGTCCTTTATATCTCACCCAATTTTCTGAGTAAACCCATTGAGCAGTGTTCCAAAGTTGTCCGTATATTAGGGTCACCTGGGGAGCTTCAAAACTTGCTATTGCTGGTGTAATCCCAAAACACTGTGATTAAATTGGTCTGGGGTGTGCCCTGGGCTTTAGAATTTTCTTAAAGACCCCCACACCAACATGATTCAAATGTGCAAACAAGTTTCAGAATCACTGCTATAAGAGTATACGGATTGAGTGCAAGGATTGGGGGGAGAGAGGAGCTATAGTTTTCTGAAGAGACCTGCCACTCAATTTTTTATTCATTCATGCGCTTATTCATACACACATGCAGACCCATATGCAACAAATAATTAGAACAGATTTTGTACCAGTGCTACGCTGGGTCCTTAAGGTTCAAAGAGGAAACACGTAGCCCCTACCTTCTTAGGGTTTAGAGTCAAGGTGGGAGAGGTAGATGAGTAAACAAACAAGAAGGGTACCGTGAAAGGGTTCTAGGTCGGTGCCCTGGAATATCTAAGGGATGGGCACCTATGATACAGAGCCATGTCTCTTGTGCAATTACCTTGTCAGATTCAAGAAACCAGGTAACACTTTTGATGGGACGAGCATGCTGTTTTCACTCATTCAATACATATTTAGTGAGCACCTCACGTACCTATCATTGAGTGAGCTGCTGAGTAGGTTGTAAACGAAGCAGCCGATCCAATAAGCACAAAATCTCATGCCCTTCTCAGAATCTCTGGACTTCCTGGTAGAGGAGACCTTTCTCGCCTTTACCTGCTTGCCATCCATTCTCCCTTCTGCTACTAGCACTCAGAATTTCCTTTGAGGAACAATTGATCTACCCTCCTCAGTCCCTGTTATCTGGGAGAGCTCCTCTCCTTTCCGTGGAGCATCAGATCTGCCTGGCTCTGATTTTATCCTCGGACTTAAACCAGGTATGTATGTAGACACGGAGCTGCTGGCCGCCATCTTGCAACCAATGGATAGAGGAGGAGGATGAAGGCAGCTTGGAGAAGAGAGCCAGGAAGTAGAGGCTGCATCCAACCACACTGTTTGCCTGGATGGAGCCATGCCTTTATCCCTACTACATATGCTCATAAATTTCCTTTGGGGCTTAATCCAGTTTGAGTTAGTGTTTCTGTTATTTGCAACCTGAAGTGTCCTAGCTGCTGTAGCTAGAATGGAATTTTTTTCAGAAACATTTCCATTTGTGACTAAAAAAATAAACAAACCCATTACTATCTGTTCGTGAATTGCTCAGTTTCCTGTTTTGTGAAAATGTGTTTTTTACAGATTCTATTCTAATATGTATTTAGGCATATAAATGGAACTCTGTAAAGTAAGTCAGATCATGAGCTCAAGATGTTTTTCCGAGAAGTGTTTAAATGATGCTATACCTAGTTAGTGGCTGCCAGCTAAAAGCTCAAAGAGCAGATGGTGAGAAAAATTTCAGATTGTTCTATTCATCTTCTAACCGGTACCTGAGAAACCGAGGTTTCAAAGAGACTGAGTTGGGGGTTTTCACTTCCTGGATAGCATGGTTGTGGGATTGGGACCACAGAGGAAAAAGAGCTGGGAATTACAGAGATGCTACAGCCATCTGGGAGTCCCGGAAGAAGGGCGCGCTCAGCTCCTAGAGGGGTAGGATGTCCTGAGCTCCAAGGTGCACAACGATCACCCGGAAGGTTGCAAAGGTTTGAGGTGAGCCGGATGACATATTACTAAGCAAAGTGTATCTCTTCACCAAGTACTATTGCTCCTTCTAGATGTCTCTATAACTTACAGGCTTGATTCCAAACATACCAATATTTTGTCCAAATTCTCATCATCACCATCCTAAACTAAGAAAACTCCTCTTCAACCTTCAAAACCAATTCCTTCTTCAGGAAGCCTTTTCTAGAATCCTCCCACCTTTAAAGCCAATTTCTCCATCTTCTGTACTAATTTCTACTTACATTTCCCCCTGGCATTCTATTATATGTTTGTCCTTCTGCCTAAATTTGAGCCCTTTTAACATAGGACCAGTTTCTTATTCATTTCCCTGCCATATGGTAAGCACTCAGTAAATGTTCAGCGAATTAAACCGATTGCCTTTATGCTCAAGTCAGTGTTGAGAGTGAAAGAAACATCCTGATAATCTGGGATAGGATCCAAATTAAGTTGAAACGTGATGGGTAATAGCTAAGAAACAATAACAAACTTTACCCACATGTTGATGTCTTCTGTTAAGAATTATCTAATTTAGGGGCACCTGGGTGGCTCAGTCGGTTAAGCGGCCGACTTCGGCTCAGGTCATGATCTTGCGGTCTGTGAGTTCGAGCCCCGCGTCGGGCTCTGTGCTGACAGCTCAGAGCCTGGAGCCTGTTTCCGATTCTGTGTCTCCCTCTCTCTCTGCCCCTCCCCTGTTCATGCTCTGTCTCTCTCTGTCTCAAAAATAAATAAACGTTAAAAAAAAAATTTTAAAAAAGAATTATCTAATTTAACATGTAAAACTTACCATATTTGGCTTTTGCATTAGAAGTAATATATTGCGACGAATATCGAAAGAACGTATATGTATGGAGTGTGTAGGTTTGAGTCGGAATCTCCATAGAAATCTCAAACACAAACTCCTTCTACTTCACTCTGGGGGAAAATGGGATTCTAATTACCTACTCTAAATTAAGTACAAATGTCTAAGAGAAAAAGGAATTCTTTAAATAAATAAATAAAAAGACATTCCCTAATTCCTAATTATGCCAAATTAAATTAACTAGTTGGGACAATCTAGGCTGAATCCCAGAGGTTCAGAGAAGGCAAAGGGAGAGAACAAATCCTCATCACCAGCCTGCCGCCCCGACTCAGGGGACGACGGGGTCCCTGAGCAATGATTTCCAAACAACCTAGCCCAGAGCCAGGGGCACGAACCAGATGGCCCCTCAATTTGTTTTTCTGAGCCCACATTCCCCCGGCTGTATCTGGGTTGTGTTTCCTCCTAGTAACCATTAGAGTTACAGCCTCACATCACACCAGCTGCAGTAAAAGAGAAAAAGGGAAAACGGCGAGCGAGAGGGAGCCAGAAATTGTCTTGTAAAATTGCGGAAGACTTTCACTTGCTTTTTGCTGGGGCTCTTAAGTTCAGCGCTGGTTTTCATGTTCCGGGGGCCCTGTTTTGTTACTGACCGACACTCAGCTGAAAAGGTAGGGAACCAGGGGGCATTTTCCCCCTGTTTTACCTCTTTGCTTGTATCACAACTTTCTCATAACACAACATTAGCCTTTCCCTACAGCGCAGGTGGCCCCCTCCCTGCCAAGGACACAATCAGGTTCGTAAGTACATTCAATCCTTAAAAAATAAAAATCAGCACTCAAGAGACAAATGTAACAACGTGGAATTTCTGGATTCCCAGCCAATTTAATTACAATGGCTGTGAAAGGACGTTTCCCTAATTAAACTGCCAATCAAGCCGAAATGATACGCATCCTATTTATACTAATGTTTACCCCTGGTTTCAACCAGTCCTGTTGACAGAGGAAGCAGCAACCAGTGAGTGATTCGAAGAGAAGAGAGATCAGGCGTCTCCACCAATGAGGAAAAGTAACTTAGCCTTGGAGGCTCAAATACTTCAGATTCTTCTCCTTTCCCTTAAAAAAATCGTATCTTCTTATGGGAAATGCACATCATGTGTGTAGTTGGGTCAATGTCCCCAGATTGAATGCATCCATTTCCTAGCACCAATCACAGAACATGTCCAGCACCCCCAAAGTCCACCACTTTCCCCTTCTGGTAACTCACCCCTCTCCCACCCCCAGGATAGCCACCATCCTCACTTCTGTCACAGAGCTTAGTTGCGCCTGTTTTTGTCCTTTGTACACGTGGACCCGTAAAGAATGTCCTCTTCTAAGTGCCTGTCTCTGCTCCTCGGCGTGATGTTGTGAGATCCACCCACCGTGCTGTGTTTACGTTGTTCATTCCTACCGCAGGATAGTATGATCCTGGGACTGTACCACAGTTCACTGATCCATTCTGCTCTGGGTATTTGAGTTGTGTCCTGTTTGGAGCTATCATATGTACAGCTGACCCTTGAACGACACAGGTTTGAATGGCACGGGTCTACTTCCATGTGGATATTTTTCAGTGAATAGATTGGACCATCTTTTGGAGATTTGAGACGATTTGAAAAAACTCCCGGGTGAACCTCGTAGCCTCGAACTATTGGAAAAATAAAGAAAAATGTAGGGATGTCATGAATGCATAAGCTATATACAGAGATTGTCTATTATATCACTTACTACCATAAAATATACACAAATAAATAATAAAAAGTTAAAATTTATCCAAATTTCCACCCAGAAGCACAGATCATATATTATCTTTTAATTTGTGATGTCTAGTGTAAGTAATACATGTAGCATCTTACAGGGCTTTATATCCCAGGAGACAGTATGAATGTAGCTACTGACTGATGACTCATCTCATAAACAAATGACGTAAACTTACGGGTATTAATAAGTACAGTATAGTACTGTAAGTGTACTTTCTTTTCCTTGTGATTTTCTTAGTAATATTTTCTTTTCTGTAGCTGACTTTGTTGTAAGAAGACAGTATAGAATACATACATTGTACAAAATACATGTTAATCAACTGTTTATGTTATCCATTAAGCTTCTGGTCAGCAACAGGCTATTAGTTGAGTTTGGGGGGAGTCGGAAGTCATATGCAAATTTTCAACTGCAGAGGAGATTGGCACGCCTAACTCCTGTGTTGCCCAAGGGTCAATTGTATTGCTACCATTCCAGTACATGCCTTTTGGTGAAATATGTTGTCCGGGACGATTGGGTATGTATGCGGGATTGTAATTGCCGATCATAGATTATGCGTATGGTTAGCTTTCATTGATATCGCCACGATTTTCCAAAAACAGTTGTACCAGTTCACACTCCCTCCAGCCCGGGGACGCTAGCTGCCACTCGAATGCCCCCCTTGTGGTGCGGACTAGCCAGTGTGTCACAGCCTGTTTTCAGATGAAACAGAGAGCAAGAGACTTGCCGAGATAATGCTAAGTAACATCGAGGGCGCCAACTCAGGTCCTTATCACCTGAAAACTGGGGCTCTTATTCTCTAAGCTCACAGCCTCCCAGGGGTTCTTATTTGGTGTGGTGAAAGTTACCAACTACACCTTGTTCTTAAGGGAATTCCCAGGCTCCCTTCTCCTTTGTCTCGTACTGTGGGGCTTGTTGACTTGACTCACCTCTACCGGTCATTTCACGCTGTGGAAGACTCTACACCGAAGTGGCAAAAGCATCACTTGCCTTCCAGGGATCCGTGTCATTCTCATGCTCCTTCTCGATCTCTTTGCTGGTTCCTTCTCGCCCCCTCAACCTCAGTGTCACATGATCCCAGGACTCATCATTTGGCCTCCTCTTCTTCTCTCTTGAAAGATTGCAGAGACCATGACTGCCCAGACTCCAGATGTTTCTGCCTCTCTGGCTTTCAGGCACACACCGGGACCACTCTTGTGGTACTTCCTGACGCCTCTTGCACTTGGCTGTGTGTAGTCTGGCCAGTGACTGAGCAGAAGTGACGCGTGTCTCTCCTGAGCTAGAACATTTCATTGCCGATGCAAACCTCTCCAGAACTCTCCTTGCCCTCTGCCCCCTCTGTCAGCCTGAGTCCCGGAGTGAAGAAATACAGAGAGGGCTCACCATCAACTCACAGTGGACATATGGCATAAACAAGAAAGAAGAATGTTGAAGTTACAAGCCACTAAGATTTGGGAAGGTGGCAGGGGGAGTATTTGTTACCTAGCATAACCAAACCCGTTCTAACCGATACAATGAGAACGTTTAGTTTCGCGAATTTAGTTACAACATATTTTGGCGGTTCCTAAATTCCCTCAGCTGATCTTGAGCCCTTAATTCCAAACTCATTTATCCTACTATCTTTTCTAAATTATCTCTTGCAAAAGCAATATATGTCTCAAATTGGACATGTCCAAAATGGAATTCCTGATCGCCACTCACCACCCCCCCATCCTCCACTCACAATCTTCCACATCTCAGTGAATAGCAGCTACCATATTCCCATGACTCAGGACAAAAACCTTGAGAATGTTCTTGTCCCTCCTTTCTCTTATACCCCACACTGAATCCATCAACAAGTCATATGTACTGACTTCATTTTCAAAATATATCCAGAATGTGGCCCTCCCTTGGTTATCTGATTCTAGCTACCGTGGCTTTTTCAAAAATGCATTCTTCTCTATATTAGCATTTGTAACCCCCCTTTCTTTGAAACTTCTCACAACACGCCCTCTTACCCTAGCCCCGACCTATTTGCCATAACATCGTACTGTGCAGCTCTCCTATACTTCCTTCTTTCCTTGTAGTTCTCTACCCACAGTCTGTCCCTCACTTGAGCTCTCCTAATCCTCCTGTCGCTCTATTTCTATGAGAAAATCAGTGCTTCTTATGGCTTTAATTTTCATTTTTATCCACGTTTCACAAGATGCATAAACCACATGGGATAATGGTACCAGGAACAATTTTAGGAGGTATACGGCTGAATATTTCTATTTTAACAGTTAGTTTATTTTAATGTGTATTAGACAAAGTACAACTAGCACATAAAGCCTGAGGTTTCACAGACGTTACTGTTCACGGGAAGCCAAATAAATCAGCTTAAGTCAAACTACAGTAAAATACTAAATAAACAATATTATAGGAAGTATGAGATAGGGAAGAAACGTAAGTACGCAAATGAAGTTGAGAGAACACAGTATGGATCCTCAAATAACAAATGCAGTTAGTTCTGCTCCGTGGACGAATACTCCTGATGGCCACCCGGAGAGCTCCGTGTGGACGATGCCCTCAACATTAGTAAATAAACCTCAGATGGATTCTTCCCTTAAAATCTGTGCCTCCACTTATTCAATGATACCACTCTTCTGGAAGGCCATGCCCACTAAGTGGACATCAACTTTTATTCATCTCTATCTTTTGTTGCCTTTACTCACTACGTTTTAAGATCCTGAAATGATTGTCAGGTTCACCCTTTCCTTTTTCTTCTCTTTAACATCATTCCAAGCCATGACCCATGTACCCAAATGCATACCCAAATCATTGCAATGACCTCCACACTAGTCTCTTGTCTCCATCTAAATCCAACTGCATTCTGTCAGTGCCCTAAAACCATCACTCCCATGTTCACTACCTCCAGTAGCTTCCCCCAGAGGCAATGCCCAAGATCCCTAACCCCATGCTAACAGTAACTAACATTTGCTCAGTTTTCTGTGCTAAAGGCCTTCCAGGAATTTTCTTATTTAATCCTGACAACTCCATAAGGTAGGTCCTACGGATGGGAAAGTCAAGTTTAGAGGTTAAACGACTTGCTAAGAGCTAGTCAGTGGCAGAGCAAGAATTCCATCCCAAAGAGCCTGCTCCCATTATCTTCAAACAACCACGCTGCGGCCTATTGACAAATTGAACATTATTTCTCATTATAGACCATCTATATAGACCACGTGTGGCCTTTGTTCTGTTTCCCTTTCCCCCCTCATTTAGGTGAGTCTTATCCCTGCATATACCAGGGCTTTTTCAAGACCCACCTGGGCCTTGATATTCTTCCCCTCTCATAGTGCACACCATCTTCTGATACAACACCCAAAAGTGCCTTCCCTTTACTTAAGGCCCAGCTCAAATTCGACCCCTTGTGTGTCACTAAAGCTAGAATCACCACTGAAAGAAACAGATGGCTGTCCTCCCCAGTCTAAAACTTATTTGCCTGGACTCTGAAGTATCCAGCTCCAGTCCTGATGTTAACCTGGCACTGTGGGCAGATGGCCATAAGGGAAAAGCCAACACGCCACCCACCCTATGAATAGGGATGGGTCCCTCCATCTCTGAATCGGGAATGTTTCGAAGTAATGCAAGGGGACACAGTTCAAGGCGTTGTTTTTCAACATTTTATTGTGCCCAGGACCCGTTTCAGCTCCCTATTCTTTGCGTTCAATGGGCACTCAGTAATTACAATAACACAAGCTAATTTCCACATGTGTTACTGCTTCAGAGAAAGAGAGTCAGACGTGTGTCCTGCCCAGAGAAATCATGGGCTCACTGAGCATTTGGTCCACCAGGATTTTTTTTTTTTTTTTTTTTGCTCTCTCAGTTTCTTCAATCTGCCAACTTCTTCCTTGAGTTGTCCTTTCTCCAGGAGAGCAGGAAAAGAAGTAAAGATGGTGAAGATAAGCTGTCTCTTCTGTTCTTTTTGCATAATAGAAGGCCACCAAAACCCCCCAAAAAGAACACAAAACAAAAACAAAAGCCCTCACTGGAATCGGAATCGGAAGGGAACCCATCATCTAGTCTCACCCGTCTATTTCAGAGAAGACAAAACTGAGGCTCTGGTAGGTAAAGTGACCCACGCAGGGTCACACAATTAGCAGCAGTTCTGGGATTGGAACATGGGACTTTGAACCCCAGCTAAGTCTTTTTTAAATCCTGATTCTACTTAATGGGGTTATAGGCTTTTAAACATGGATTCGCCACAGAGTGTCTCTGGGATTCTGTGTTCTTAACTCCGCAACGAGGATAATAGGGATGATTACATCTATTTTGAAGGATTGTTAAAAGAATCAAAGTCAAATGAAATAAGTAGTGAGCAAGTGTTTAACACATAATAGTTGTTCAATAGATGTTCATTTATTCACTCAAGTGGTTAAGTCAGCTGACATGAAGGAAGATTCTGGAAACGACATATTTTAAGAAGATAACTGAAGGATTGGAGACCTAAGCACACAATGTTTCTGAGAAGCCGAGAGAGCTTTAAGATCAGGGTGGAGAGAAAGGGAGGCAGCAGTGAAGGGGGACTGTTAAATGGTGAAGGTGTCTCGTTTGTTTGTTTTTTAAAGAAAAAGGTGTGTGTCAGCTGGGTGACTCATGAAACACTAATTAAATTTTTGCTTCTTTTTATCCCCATAAAACAAACAAACCACTTTTAGCAATGCCGAGCTTTCTGAAGACCCAAGAAAATCATTGCCTGAGTTTCACATTAATTGCTCCAAAAATTAGCTTTAAGTTTTAGTTGTGACTTTGTTTTTCAAGACGTTAGAACCAAGCCATGGGTTAGGTGGTGACTCCTAATCCAGAAGAACGAGGGGCAAAACTGAGGGGACTTAATTCCCTGCTCTGTCACGCCGTCTGAATCGAAGATGTTGTCCCCTTACCGGGTCTCTATTCAGCACAGGGTGAGTGTTGTGCCTGGTCCCAAGGCTGGGATGTCACACCCAGTCTCTCTAGAGACTTGAAGGCTTAGAATTGGCTCCTGAGTGATCATATTGAATGATCAGGATAATTCTGATCTTGCAAAATATCCTGAGTTTTTTAATTATGAAAAATGTGTATGTGCAGGGAAATACACAGAATCATTTAGCAGATACTCATGTACCACTCAGATTTGACATGGTAAGTGGTTTTTTTTTTCTATATACTTTAGAAAAACAAGTTTAAAGCAAAAATTTACAGATAATTGAACCCCCACCCCCATACCATTTTGCAACCTCCTCAGGGGTAACCAGCAGTCACGCAGTTGAAAGTCATATCTATATTGTTGATATTTTTTACTGTTTGTATATTCACGAACAATATATAGTATCAATTTGTTCTTCCATTGTATATAAATGATATCTTCTGCATATGTATTTTTGTAACTTGCCCTTCTCACTGCAGCACATGTGTTTGAGATTTGTATACATTGACGCATTTGAATCTAGTTCATTTTGTTGCAGCTACTCGAAAATATTTCTCTGTATGAATGGACTACACTTTACCCATCATGTTATTTATGGATATTTAGCTTGTTTGGAATTTTTCACAATTACTAACAAGACTATAATGAATTATTTTTGATCATATCTGCTTGTGTACATGTGTAAGATTTTCTCTAGGATATACAGCTAGAAGTCAATTCCTGGGTCATAGGGCATTTATATCTTAACTTTACCAGATATTGACAAATAGGTCACACTAATTTATACTCCTATTTCCAGTTTATGACAGTTCTGTTTTCTTTGCAGTGCTTGATATGAGGAGAACTTTAACTTTTTTCCTAATCAAATGAATGTAAAAATGACCTTTCTTTGTTCAAACAGGTATTGTCTCTTTTACTAACAAGTTTACACATTTTAAAATGTATATCAGCTATTTGAATCTTCTGTTCTGTAGATCTTTTCATTCGTGTCTTTTTTTTTCCAACTCTTTTTTTTTTGACACATTTGTAGAAAGATATTTTCAATATTCTGGGAAATAATCCTTTGCTGGCCATGCAGTAATGACTTGCATGTTCCTGGACTCTCTGTTACTTCTACTAGACCCAAAGACTCCAACGTGAGTGCAGCCACAGATAAACCCTCGTGTTCAGTTACCCAAGTGCATTTTGTATTGCATAATCACAATAGATCTCTAAAGCAATATGGCAGAGTGGCTGGAACACCGGGTTTCTGAAGCCCTGGCTTCCTAGACTCAGTCTGACCCTTGATAATCTGAGAATTTTCAGGCCACTTTTTTTTTTTCGCCTTTGAAATCAGATTAATACCAGCCTCAAGAGCTTTTGTGAAAAGCAAGTAAATAGGTAATATGTAAAATCACCTTTGTAAATGCTCTACAAATGCTAGGTGTAATTAGTAACACCAACTCTACTTGAAGGTCACTGTATTATTTTATGCGGGCTGCCATAACGGAATACTATAGACAGGAAGACTTAAATAATAGAAATTGATTTCCCTAGAGTTCTGGAGGCAGGAAGTCCAAGATCAAGGTGCCAGCATGATCTGGTTCAGGTGAGAACTCTCTTCACGGCTTGCAGATGACTGCCTTCTTGACGTGTCCTCACACAGCAAAGAAAGTAAGCTTTTCTGTTTCACCTCCTTCTTACAAGAGCACCAGCCCTATCGGATTAGGGCCCCCCCCCCCACCCGCCTCCTTAAGTCCTCACTGAATCTTTATCACCTCTTCATAAACCCTTGTCTCCTCCAAATATAGTCACACTGGGTTTAGGGCCTCAACATAGAAATTTAAGGACAGCACTCAGTCTACAGCAGTAAGGGTACATTGATATCCACTCATTTATTTCCAAATGGACCTACACTTTTTAATTTTTCACCAGGACTAGATGGGAGCACCATTAGTTTTGTGAAGACGTTATGTATGGCTTGCTCTGCTCAAAAGTGTTATGTTATCAAACCGAAGTTTGAGCATTTCTGTGACTGTCATTCATAAGGGACAAACTCTATCAGTCCTGTTCCCATGCCTGTCAGCTTAAGAGTGATTGGGTAAGCAGCATTATTTACAAGAGCTAAGATATGGAAACAGCCCAAGTGGCTGTCGATTGATGAATGGATAAAGAAGATGCCGTGTGTGTGTGTGTGTGTGTGTGTGTGTGTGTGTATACATACCCACACACATATATACACATACAAAATGGAATATTATTCAGCAATTAAAAATAATGAAATCTGGCCATTTGCAACAACATGGATGGAGCTAGAGAGAGTATTATGCAAAGCAAAGTAAGTCAGACAAAGAAAGACAAATACCATATGATTTCACTCATATGTGGAATTTAAGAAACAAAACAAACAAGCAAAGGAAACAGTGAGAGCGAGAGAGAGTGAGACAGAGACAGAGAAAGAGTAAAAGCAAGAAAAAGATGGGAAGCCTGGGTGGCTCAGTCAGTTAAGCGACCGACTTTGGCTCAGGTCATGATCTCGCGGTTCATGGGTTCAAGCCCTGCGTCGGGCTCTGTGCTGACAGCTCAGAGCCTGGAGCCTGTTTCGGATTCGGGGTCTCCCTCTCTCTCTGCCCCTCCCCTGCTCGCTTTCTCTCTCTCTCTCTCAAAAATAAATAAATATTAAAAAATTTAGTTTTAAGAGCAAGAAGCAAACTCTTATAGAGAAAAAACTGGTGATTACCAGAGGGACTGGGTAGACGATATGGGTGAAATAGGTGATGGGGATTGAGGAGGGCACCTGTCGTGATGAGCACCGGGTATTGTATGCAAGTGTTGAATCACTATATTGTACTCCGGAAACTAACATAACACCGTACATTAACTAACTGGACTTAAAAACTTTAGAACAAGCGATTGGGTAAAGAGAATGCATCCGTGCTGTCAAACAGAACGTCCTGTGACATTAGAAATGGTCTATAAAATCCATAGCAACAGAAGCCACTAGCCGCGTGTAGCTACTGAGCGCTTCACATGTGACTTGAATCACTGGCGAGGCGCATTTTTCATTTTACTTAATTTTAATTAAAAGCAAGATTAGGCCTATAAATGTGGAGAACAAACTAATAGCCGCCGGGGGGAAGCGGGGTAAAAGGGATGGGCGAAAAGGGTGACAGGGAGTGGGAGGTCCCAGCTTCCCGTTCCGGAACGAATAAGTGACAGGAATAAAAGGCACAGCACTGGGAATAGAGTCAGTGGTGTCGTAATGGCCTTGTATGGTGACAGATGGCAGATGTACTTGCGCTGAGCACGGCACAACGTAGAGAGGTGTTGGGTCGCTACGTCGTGCACCTGAAGTTAATGTGACACTGTGTGTCAACTACACTCAAATTAAAAAAAAGAGTTAATTAATTAAAGGTAAAGGCCACACATAGGCAGTGGCTACTGCATTAGGCGACGCAGGCCTACCTCATAGGAGCTCCCCACACGTGAAGCGACTACTCCAGGAGAAGTCCTGTCTTATTGCGTGCTCCTAGACCCCAGACTCTGTGCACAATGGTGCTTGGATATGGAACAGGAATATCTGATGACGAAAAGGAGCAAGAAGAGAAGTCGGAAGCTCACAGAATTCCAGACTAAAGTATGGGTGTGCATAGACCGAGGCTTAGGAAGGCAGGAGTGGTCCAAAGTACAGAACAAACAAATCCTGGATGCAAACACTCCTGCAGAAAATGCAGCACTGGCATGTGCTTCGAAGGCCAAGCATTTGGAAAACATCACGTTTTTAGCTTTCCCAACTTTTCTTTTACTTTCAGGGAGTCTGTGACATAATCCCCAACGATAGAGGATTTCCAGATTTATGATGGAGAGGTCCCCTTGCAACCACTCTGGACTAAAACTCGACACGCCTGAAATGAGAATCGAAAAGAAGCAGCCACTCGTTACTTCAAAAGGTTGCAGCTTTCGAAATGGTTTTCCCAGGGTCCCAAAGGTAAGGGGATCGCAGAGCAGAGACAATTCAATCACCGGTCAGACTGCAGGACCTGTCACCACCCCGTCCCTTTGGGCTCCATATTCTGCCCCCAGCTCTGGTCAGGACCCCCCATGGAAAGTTACCAAACGTAAGTTCCCAGAGCGTCTGAAACCAAAAACAATTAGATTCAAATGAGCAAGGTCCCCTGGGCTCGTTGATAAGAAAGTACAATATTGTAGATATTTATGGAAGCCAAGATCCCGAATCATTTGTCAAAACCGAAGACAGACGGGTCCACATCTGTTCCAGAAAAGCAGGCTTTTTGACACCGCGTTTAGAATCTTGAAAGCTACCTCTGCAAACGCTGTGTCTGAGTTCCCCCTCGCTGTCTCTTCTCTTTGGCTCACCCCTGACACAAACTCCCGAATTGTGTTTACCGGGTTTGTGATTTGGCAAATGCCTTTGTGTGTCTGACAATATAGGCGTTCGAGTTATGAGAACTATCTATTGTGTTCAGATCAATAAGCCAAACCCACACTTATGTTTTCGCTCAGAAAAAGCTTTCCGTTTGCTCCCCTCAAAGCCTTGAACATCTGGGCCTATAACCATCAAGCCAGGACGAACTGTCCCAGAGCTTGAGAAGGGAGGTGGGACAGAAGCCACGGGTTACCCCTTCATACGATCTGCCAGAATCTTAGAGGTTCTGACGTCCCTGAGGAAATCTCACGCTCCAAAGTGTCCACCCCCTAATGAAGTCACCCACCACTCCATGCTGCATTGTACAGATGCTTCCAAGGGCCACTGTGTGCCCCCTGCCCGCATGCCCTCGCTCATTGCGGTGGCTCTCCGAGGCGATGTCAGGACCCAGGTTACCACAGTGACATGATCTGGCCATCTCTGGGAGGAACAAAGCCCGGAAGAATCTCAATGACTTTCCCAAAGTCTTATTCTAACCCTATTATTGACTCGGTGGACAACAAGAAGAATAACCAGCCAAGTTTGGAGAGTGATCTACAATTAACAACACACTTTTTTTTTAAGTTTATTTACCCATTTTGAGAAAGAGAGAGAGAGAGAGAGAGCACATAAGCACGAGTGGGGGAGAGGTAGAGAGAGAGAATCCCGAGCAGGCTCTGCACTGTCAGCCCAGAGCCCGACGTGGGGCCCAATCTCATGAACCATGAGATCATGATCTGAGCTGATATCAAGAGTCAGATGTTTAACCAACTCAGCCACCCAGGCACCCCAACAACACACTTTCTGGAGAGGGAAAGTTCTAGTGGCCACTCTAGCCAGTCCCCGCTTGGCCTTGGGAAACACTACTTAACCTCTCTCAGCCTCGTACCGTGGGGATCATAATAGTAACAGATCTCGTGTGGTTATTGGGACTTTCGAGAGAGAATTCTCCTTCAAGGGGCCTCCACGGGCACGGCGCATGCGCTGCCTATATTAAAACTTACACAAGGTGAGATAGCGCTGTTTCTCACCACCTCTTCTCTCACCTAGACTCAATAACAACAAATCATGATAGGTTTAACACTATCCATGGTGGCATTTGGCCACGTCTTGCACCTATAAATTTGAAAAAAAAAAAAAAAGGAAAGAAAAGCAGCAGCCTCACTCGAGTCGTGCCATGAAACGAGCACAGCAGAGCTCAGGGGTGTGCAGTCTCTCGCCTGGGTGCCTTCCGTACTTCTCCCTCCCCGGATCCCCTTACTAACTTTCTTTACAAACTCACCTTTACAAACTGCACAACCCTGTGGGCCTCGGAAGGCCCAGCCCTGGGGGCCCCAAGGCTTCCTCGCGGCTCGCAAGGACTCCTTGGCCGGTGCCTAAGAGCCAAGGTGTCCCTGTCTCCTCCACAAATCCCCCTTCCCGTGAACTCCTAGAGACTTCGTGCCTCTGCCCTTACTGATCCCATAGCAACAAGCAGAGGCAGCAGGGAGCAGCGGAACTGTTTCTTCGTTAGAGGTTTGGCACGTGTGCCCTCGGCCTTGGGGGGTCGCCAACCAGTGGCCCACTTGGCAATTCCTCCTGGGGATCCCTAAGACTGTGCTGCCGAATGTGCTGGAAATCCTGTCTGTGCCGAGCAGGTCTGTGTCCGCCTACTGGTGAGAAACAGGAAGAGACCCTCTGAAGGAGCCCGGGAAGCAAGGCCAAGTCTGTGCAGGAAACAGCCAAGAAAACCAGCACTCGATCATCGGAAGAGAGAGAACACCAGACAAAGAAAAATGCTTTTAAAAGGAAAGATGGTATGTTTGGGGGTAGAATTTGCTTCGAATTATCATTGCACATGGGAGATTTAGAAGGAATTCCTTTCCAGAAAGACCTGAATTTAAAACATGGGATTCAAATGTTAAAAATAAAGGGGGGCGGGGCCGCAAGGGGGTGCCGTGTGGAGAAATCAAGGATCACAAAATAATTATGGGTTTTAGAGAAGCTGATCGTACTGTCTCTTTAGATTTTTTTTTTTTTATTGGATAAAAATCAGGTGCAACTTGGTTTTTTTGGAAAAGTCTGGCCACCAGTACTGATGTACAAGCCAGTCCAAGGGACCCGGTGCCCAGTGTGCTGTGTGTATTTCCCCCAATCGTTACGTACCTACAGCGCGTAGGCAAAGCCCATTCCCAACCACAGATCAGCAAGCAGGAGAGAGAGCTATTTTTCCCGACGCATATGTTGATATGCAGAAAGGGGGACAGAGCTACTCGGTGCAAGCTGTCCTATTGAAGCCTCGTTTCCTGTCAATCTTCCTTTTTTTTTCCCCCATGAAGCTTTAATTTTTTGCCACAGCACTTTCTGCATTTTAGTTTCCTGCAAACCTCAGGAAATAGCCTGAAATTAATATCGTCAGATGCTTCTAAAAGTGCTGGCTTGGCGGCATTGCAGAAAGCTTTCGGATGCCATTTTTGGATTGAAATATACCAGTTATGCCCCCATTGTTTGTAGGAGGGATCTGGGAAAGGAATTGTGTCTGGGATTGGACCATATGGAAAGGTAGGTGCAGCAAAGTGCGAATGGAGACCCGACTTCTCAACACGGGCAGAGCCGCAGGTAAACAAACTAGAAGAGCAAGCCGAGAGGAAACACGCCTCCAGGGATCCGAAGGCTTTCTCGGCACCCCACCGGCAGGCAAAACTGAGGCCAGAGCACCTCGCTCTCATTTTCCAGTTCGAATTTTCAAGCCCCGGGTACGACGACATCGAGGGCTCTAGTGCCTCGAGGTCTGGCTCCAGAGAGAACGACAGTGTGTCACGAGAAATAAAAAGAGGTAGAGAGATCGTTGATTAGCCCGTGTATTCCGGATCTAGTACTGAGCTGGAGGAGGAAGCACCCAAATCCTAGCTTTTCTCTCGTCTCGAAGGCCCTAAGGAGTCAGGTCAGTGGGCAGTTTTGAGGGCCAGCTCTGTCCCTGACCCACCTTGACACTTGAGATGGATCCCTCTCCTCTCTACCGGGGAGAGGTGACAGGGTCTTCCCGCTTCATCGTGCAAGGGCATCACAATTATAAACTTGTAACAACTATCCAAGCATTCTTCAGGCTCTTGAGGGGGGACATGTGGCATGAATTGAAGTTATTTTTATTACTGTTGGCTTCTGCATCTATGACTTTCTAAGAGTGTTAGATGAGGTCACACTATTGCAACATCTCCAAAGCTCTATTTTGAAATCTTTGTAATATTGAAGAATACTTGGTCGTTGATAACACGTCCTTTGCGTTCTCTTCACCCTTTGGATCAGTCGGCTACAGCATCTTCCCTCTACAACACACAGCCTCTGTCCAATCAATCTGGGAGAACTACTGATGGCACAACACTTTGTCCTGTATCTCCCGGCCCCTGGTTCAAGTCCTCACTGCCTTCTTTCTCTTCAAGTGTACAAATCACGTAATTGCCTTTCCTGGTTTGAGCTCTTACTTCTTCGGGCGGTCTCCACGTTACCTCCTGCCATCTTCCCAATATGTTGCTCTAGTAAGGAAACAATGGGTCTCAATGGTCTTTCAGAGATCTTCCAAGAAAAGCTGTATTTTATAAGAGAGGACATCATTCCCAGAAAGGCTAAGTGAACCACCCTGAGTCACCTCGCTAACCAGGGGCCAGAACTGGACTAAAAGGCAGCCAGATCATGGAATACCATCTCTATACTATTATTTTTCATGTCCAGGGATAGAGATGGGCCAAAAGCAAAGTCCCCTAATACCAAGTGCATACGATGTCTTATTGGCCTACAGGGGTTCCACATATCCTACAGAATAAACTCAAGCACTCAAACACTGAACGAGTATTTGCAGCTTCATATAACAGAAATCTGACTAGAGAGGCTTAAGAATTGGGGTCTGCTTTTTTCACATAACAGGAAGTCAGGATGTGGGTATTTCACCACTGCTGCGGCCGTTCCAGGAAGTCAGAGAACTCAGGTTCTACCTTGTTCCTTTTCTTCTCCCAAGTGTGAGCCTTTGCTTCAGGGTTACACGATGTCTGTTCCACTCCCAGCCCTCAAGTTCACATTCTAAACAGGAAGAAGGAGAGACAAGCAACGGGCAAAAGGCATGGGCCAGATGAGTCCCATTTGACCCGTCATACACTGGCTTTCCGAGGAGCGGCCACTAGTGGGTTTCTATTGACCTGTGGGTGGTGAGAACTAGGTCACGTGATGCTCCCCTAGCTGTGAGGGAGCTGAGGAGGTTCATGGCTTTAAATGGAGGCAATGCCACTCTGAGAAACATTGAGGTCCTGTTAGAAAGGATAACGAGGATAAGGAATACTCAACAGGTAACTGGCCATCTCGGCCCCAAATGCCTTCGTGCTGCCATTCAGACATTCCAGGGCTCCACCCCGACCGATGTTTCTGGTCCCACTTCTTCCTGCCTCTTGCCACCTGCTCCATGTTCCAGCCACCCCAGAGCCCCCCTGCCCTCCCAGGCTGGTGCTGTGTTTGCCCACCTTTCAGCTTCGCCCAGCACGTTGCCCACGTCTTCTTTAAAGTTCACCTCTTCTTCAAAACCCAGCTGAGAAAACCACTCCGCTCATCCCAACGCTCACAAATGCAGTCAAAATCAATCTCCAACTTTTCTATTCTCTTGTAATGTATTGTATTTATCTCTATTAAAGCACTAATCACATCCTACTTGGGATTATCATTTGCCATGCACATATCTGCCTCACTGAGCAGAATGTAAGCTTCAGAAGAGCCAGGATCATATCTTGTTCGTCCCAAGCACAAAGTTTAAAATGCTCTGTGTCCCATTGCAAATGCCTCAGTGTTTATAACTGAAATGGTGGGTATTTTTTTTTTTTTTCATTTTGCTTGCATGGCTAATGATAGGTGAAAATGAACAACTCACAAGATCGTGTGAGTAAAAGCCTAGTACTACCCCCTTGGAGGCAGAAGTGTGAATTCTGGAATTCTCTTCCAGCCTGTGGAGTCTGTGATAGTGTCCGTACCCAAAGGATCAGGGCTCTACAATTCAATGACTGGTGTTTTGACTCTGCATTCTTCAAGCTCTAAGCTCACTAGGGGGTATGGACCACACGTGGTTCTTTTGGTTTGGTTTTCCCTTTTGATTTGAGCTGAACCTCTTGCACCTCTGCCAAGTTTTTCTGCCCTGACCTGTTTTAGTTTCCAGTCTGAACCTTTATGAAGCTGAAGCGATGGCTATTCTCTGTATCCCCCTCACGGCTATCACACCACGGGGATTCCTTCTCTGACCTTCCTCACTCTGCCCTGTGCCCTGAGGCACTGCCTCTGTGGCATTCATCTCCAGATTCCTTTTCCTTCCAGTTTCTAGATGGAGTCACCAGAAAGAGACGGCAGTGCTGGGGGAGAGAGAGAGGGAACAGTATTTCTTCCACTGGTTCCCTTCTACTTCAGGGCTACATCCTGGCGTCAGCGGCGGCCTGTCCCTCTAGGACTTGAGCCCCTGCCAGGTGGCTCCCCTCCAGGCTTCGGTCCTCAGAGGCTCCAGTTACTGGTCCTTCCTCTCACTACTTCAGGGCTAAGGCAGCGATGGCTTAACCACCGCTCCTCGTCCCTGAACGCCTCAATACCAGCTCCTATCGGGTCCCTTTGTCCTGTCCACACCTCTGTATATAGTCTATGAAATTTCCCTCAGAATCCCAACTAAGTTATTTTATGCCAGGATGCAGACTGGCGTGACCACCTGGGGCCTTGCTCCACGATCTACAGCAAACTTTTCAACATAACGACTATTCAGAATTTTGAACTGGCTCCACACACCTGCTTTCAGTGACAGTCTCCAGGGAAGCCCGGGGTAGTATTTTCCTTGCATTCTCCAAGGACTGAGTGGGTCTGCACCAAAGACTCAGATCCTGTGTCTGTTTCTACAACTGCACTACAACCTTCCCATTCAAGAATCAATCCTCTTCTCTGATACAAAGAACCTGACACCTGTCCTGGGGAGGGGGACAGGGGATATGTGCCCAATGGATAGTAGAGTGTCTAGTCAACTGGATCCAAAAGCCAATAAGTTAAAGAATGCTTCCTCTGGGGTGCCTGGGTGGCTCAGTCGGTTAAGCGGCCGACTTCGGCTCAGGTCATGATCTCGAGGTCCGTGAGTTCGAGCCCCGCGTCGGGCTCTGGGCTGACAGCTCAGAGCCTGGAGCCTGTTTCGGATTCTGTGTCTCCCTCTCTCTGACCCTCCCCTGTTCATGCTCTGTCTCTCTCTGTCTCAAAAATAAATAAAGGTTAAAAAAAAAAAAAAAAGAATGCTTCCTCAAAGACTCCATCCCTCTCCGGAGTCAAAAGGCTTGAATGGGGAGAGCTGATCTAAGAAACATTAGACGGTCACTCTGAACTCGGGAGAAACCCTTTCCTGCTTTGCTTGTGTGCCCCTGGATGGGCTGAGAGAATGGAAGTCCCCAAACTATCCCCAAGAAGGGGGCCAGAGGAACTCAGCCTCAAGAATGTAAAGGACAGAGACAGGCTTTTTCTCTTGACTTTCTCTCTCTCTCTCTCTCTCTCTCTCTCCCTCCCTTCCTGCCTCCCCTTTCTTTTCACAGAAGAGGGACACTGGTGGAAAGAATACCACCCAAGCCACTTGCTAATTACAAACTGTGGGTTGATGGGGGTGGAAGGGAGGGGAAAGTGGGGGATGGGTATCGAGGAGGGCACCTGTTGGGATGAGCACTGGGTGTTGTATGGAAACCAATTTGACAATATATTATATTTAATAATAATAATAAAGGAAGTGATGAGCAAGTGTGAGCTTGATATGGTTATTTGGAGGGCAAGGCTGTCTTGCCCCCTGAGGCCTGCTGATCGTTGTTTGCCTGTGTGTTTCAAGAGTTAAATTTCTGGTCCTGTTTTCATTTCCTATAGTTGGGCCAGATTAAAAAAAACCTGCAGACTCAGTGCGGCTCATATTTTCACCTGTGCCCTCACCTCTTCCCTTGTGCCCCCTTTTCCTGATCAGGACAACAACGATTGCCTCACTGGGAGCTTGGATCAGATATGAATGAAAGAAAGGAGTCTTCCCTTGGAAAGCAAGGAACAAAAGGAAATGAATGCTCCCATTTCTGTTTCCTTCAGATATATTAAAGCAGACTATCTTTGGAATCTAAGAGATATATTGTTAAATTCAAAGGGGACATAATTGCAGAATAATATATATCATCTGTAGTTCCCATGCATATTTATACAGAGTGCCTGTTCCTAAACGTGTCTGTAAACACATAACAAAAGACTAGAAGGGTCCACACAAAACCGTGAATAGTGGTTACCTCTGAGAGTAGATCTGGGGTGAGGACTGGTGAAAGAAAGTGTTCACATTTTACTCTCTATGATGTAATATTTAATTTTTTTAAATGAGATTGTCTTTTTTAGCTTTTGCTTACATTAAGTAATATATAAATTCAATCACCAGTAGTGGTGAATTCTTTAAAAAAGCAATTTAGGTCTTTCCTTTCTTTCCCTTATGTTCTACAAGGAAGAACCAAATCAATTTTTTTAAGTTGAAAAAATAGAGATTTCTTCACTTGAAATACATTCTCTATCATGTTGGGGTGTCATTGTGCTTCCTGATGATGATTTAAAATAGATAGTAATGAATCATCTCCCACAGCAAGTTTGACTCAGTCAAGTAAAAATGATTCAAAGGAGATCAAAATTAGGAATTAATCTCATTCTCTGTTACAATTATGCTTCTCCTATCGGGTTTTATTGCTTGTGTTCTGGGAGATGGAACATGAAGTGGAAACTAAGGGGGCCGTGGGGTGTCAGCGTCTCTAACTTAACTGGGACTCCTGTCAGACTCGAACCCTGTCCCTTCCTACTCTAGCTGAGGTCTTTTGCAAAACTTTTCTGCCCACCTCGCCCCCTTCCCAGAGCATCTATGTCACTAGATCACTGTCAGCTTATCTCAAAAGCTCATGTTATTGTCCTTTATGTCTTACTAGACTGGATCAGCCTCCTAGAGGACAGAATGCAAATCTCCTTCATCTCGATGCTGTCAGCACCTGCATCGAATGCCTGACACAAAGTAGGTGCTCAATAAATGTACCACATGAGTATTTGAATGTAGGAATTAACGGTTGGCTGAATCAAACAATGTGTCTGATTTGTGTCTTCAACTGCGTTGGAAGGTACTTGAGGACAGGGACCTGTCTCTTAAGTCTTCTACATTTTCTATAGTGTCCTAAGAAAGGTAAGCATTCAACAAATATCTGTGGATCAATTTCTATTTTAAAAGATGATAAAAAATATTCACAGAGATTTATGTCTTGATTTTTTTTGCCAACCTGATGACAAGCGAGAGAAAAAGAGATGTATTCTTCCCCCCACTGTAGATAATTCAAGCGAGGTATAGACAAGTGGGAAATTCTGACAACTGAAGAAAATGGAAATTCATCTCTTGACTTTTTCAGGCTACGGTCTCAGAACTTTTCTGTTTCCCTCAAGAGCCCCTTGTTTTCGTGCTGTGTCCTTTCCCCTCCTCTTCAGAGAGCATGCCTGAAGGTAGAGAGTCCATTGCTGAGTGATCTCTGAATTTCAGGTAGTTAAAGTAGAAAGTGGCACTTCCTAATTATATAGTAATGGCATAATTATCTGAAGGTGCCTTACATCCCTCCTCCCCAAGCTCCTTGAGCTGCTTCAACTGGGATCCATGGTTCCTGACCCCTTCCTGCCCTGTGTCAATGCAATGCCACTGGGCCAATATTAAGTGTTTACCAGGGATGGTTGTATCTTAACAAAGAAGGAAACATCCAATGGATTCTCTCAAAAACTCAGAACTCACGGGCTATCACCGCTCCTATGTGGAAAACTCTATTCCAAATCATTTGCACGTATAGCTAGATAAATGAGATGGGAGGTTGAGAGATCATGGTGACGCCATTACATCTAGATCCTTCTTATATATTATCTCAAAAGGACTCTGTGACCTCAGTACACCATGCTGGAACACCACGCCCCCTCCTTACTGCCCTATGTAATTCTTCCTTATTTGTAATTTCCAATCCCATGACAACCAGACTGCCTATCGGGTTAGCTTTGAAAGGAGAGAAAAAAATCACCACCGCTCTCCCCCAAAGAAACATATCTGCATTTTTCCTTCCTGAGGCGGAATATAGCTCCAAACCGCCAACCTCTGAGCCAGCAACACACCCAAATATAAGGACAGAGAGTGAAAACAATCAGCTCAGGTGGGAATAGAAAGGGAACTTTCAGTCAATAGCCTACGTCACTTGCTTTGAAAAATGGCTCTCTGAATGAACACCCCGTCTCAAGAAAGGAAGGGCCAGGGGAGTCATCAATGAAAGCAAGAAACTCAGTTTTACATCTCATTCGAAAGATGGATTCACTGTACTCGTCTCGATCCAGGTGGGTGAGTTAGTTTAGTGTGGAATTTGTCTGCCCTCACTGAAAACTCCAGTTAGGCAATGAATTATTCCAAGTAAATTAAGTGTATCGATTCCCTCCCCTTTCTGACACTTTGCAGATATTGCTATCAAATCATGCTCCATGCAAGTGTCAGTTTTTGCCACAGACATCTGTAGAGGGGAGCAAATATTCTCTGGAATTTCTCAGAGCCTAATAAGTACTCGTAGAGTATAATAGAACTGGAGGGGACCGGACAATGAGATACCCCTATGATGAGACGGGCTGGTTAACATGGAAAGGTAGCACACTCTGCTGATAAGATCAAGGTCATGGGTGTACCCTTGTACTTTTCAGGGAATATCAGGTCCTGGTCACTGGTTGTATCTTAACTCTGGCCCATTTTCATGCAAATGCAAATGAAGGAACCATAGAGAACCAAATGCAGGAGAAAGAACCATAGGTCAGGCAAAAGAATATGGAGAAAAATTGGGACTCTATCACGATTCTGGGAAAACAATCAGACCCTCTACCCCATGAGTAAGACGTAGCCTGAAACTTTTATAAACTGTAAGGGGTCAGCCTCTTTCAAGGTGAAGGCGTGCATCATTTCATTAGGATCCTCAAATGGGGTTTGCTTCTTTGACGTTAATTTTTCATCGCCATCATAATGATCAGACTCATCGTTTTCTGAATAATAATTCTTAATCCAAAAAGGAAAAAAAAAAGACATTTCTCTGTCTTATCTAGTTGAGCTGTCTTTTTGGGCCAAAAACCACCATACAAAGGCTGTGGAATGTATTTTAAGGATGAATTGCCTCAAGATGAATGGTCTGGCTCAGATATCTAACAAATGTATACTATAAAGTATTATTTTCATCCACATTAAAGTCCCTTATCACATCGTGAAATACTTACGGATGAAAGGATGCGACGTCTGAATTTGCTTCAAAATAATCCAGTGAGATGGGAGGAAGCAGGGAGGGATAGATGAAACAGAATTGGCCATGGCTTGATCATTGTTGAGGCTGGGTGATGGTCCTTGGAAGTTCTAATAGTGCTTCTCAAACATTAGCAGGCCTCAGAATTATCAGAAGTCTTGTTAAAACACGGGTGGCTGGGCCCCACCCCAGGCATTGTAATTCTGGACGTCTGGGGCGGGACATAAGGACTTGCATTTCTTACAAGTCCTTGTGGGAGGCTGATGTTCCTGGCCGAGGAACCCCACTCTGAGAACCACTGCATTATACTATTGTCTCCGTTTCCATACGATTAAAGAAAATCAAGGGGGACCGAACTGGGCTGGCACAACAAAGGAAGGTGGAGAAGGAGTTTTTACCTTAGCCCGCTCACACTCTGAGATAGCAGCAAAACACAAAACAAAAGAAAAACAGGAAAGAGATACAGACAACAGGAAGAAAAACAACACTGAACAATCAACTCAATCCAAACCGGATGGAGTTTGGGGAAAGTGATGTTGGCTTTCCTCACTGACGTTGAATCTGTATCCATATAATTAATTGTTGCAGAGTGGGCTAGCTTCTCTGCCGGTTTGGGCCCGTGCTGTTAAGCAATCTGAATAACCAGGGTTTCTAACTATTCCTTTAATACAAGAGCTAAAGTTGGGGTGGGGGTGGGGGGGGGCGCCTGGGTGGCTCAGTTGGTTAAGCCTCCAACTCTTGATTTCAGCTCAGGTCGTGATGGTTCATGAGATGGAGCCCCATGTCAGTCTCCAGCTTGGGATTCTCTCTCTCTCCATCCCTCTCTGCCCCTACCCTGCTCACTCGCGCGCTCTCTCTCTCAAAATAAATAAATAAACTTAAAAAAAAAAAAGAGCTAGAGTTGGGCTGTGTCTTATATAGAATAATGGCACCACTTCCCCTATTTGTCTGACACTTGGGTTCAAAATGTGTACTCAGAAATCTCCCTTTCCAGTTTTTCAGATGTGCCTAGTTCCAGATGATTGATATGGAATTTCCTGGATCTCCTTGCATCTAAAAGCATCAGATGATGAAGAAGGACAATCGCAAGCCTGAGATTGGAGAGTCACAGGAAGGACACCAAGACTTTTTCAGCCTAAGTGTATTTTGTTTAGGCACCATTTAGCAAATAATTACTATATGCCAGGCATCGACCAATACGCTCTGCAAAAATAAATTCCATAAAGTGGTCCTTGACCTTGAAGATCTCACGTACAGGATAGAAGGTAAACATGTAAATAAGTAATTATAACAATTAATAGTCACATAATAAAAGCTCATAAATGCTGTGGTAACTTAGATGAATAAGCTGTTCATTTTTTTTGACTGAAGGGAAGAAGAGGGAAGCAAGGTTCTCATGGGATGATAGCCCGGCTGGTTCTTGAGCAATGGGCACCTGTTCATAGGCAAAAGAGCGAGTGAAGGCAGAAAATCGTGCCAGGAGAGGAAACAGTATGAGAAAGGTGTGGAAGAAGAAAAGTGTCTCTAACCCATGAAGAGTAATTTGGCTTTAAGCGTGGGTTGTGAAAGAGGGGGCTGGTGATGAGGCAGAAAAGGCATGTTTGCTTGACAAACCCATGTATATAACATGACAGAAAGTTTATATTCTATCATAGGGAACACCCACATTTTTAAGCAGGGGAAGATATTGCAGAACTGAGTTTCAAACGGACTCATGTGGTACAACAGTGGGTGAGACTGGGCAATGAATTGAGGAGGCTGGGGTTTCAGACAGAGATGAAGAAAACTGGGTCTAGGGCTCCCGAGCTCAGAATATTGGGTAGGAGGTCCATTGCTAGCATTTAAATAGAAAAGGTGTGTGTGTGTGTGTGTGTGTGTGTGTGTGTGTGTGTGTAAAATTTGAACATACATGAACTTATATAACTTTATAAAGATGGATGTATAATTCTTATATCTATCTATCGATAGATTTTTTATATAGATAGAAGGAAGGAAGAAAAGAAGGGAGGGAGGCAGAGATAAAGGGAGAAAACACAGAAGGAAGGAAAAATACCACACACAATAAGCAAAAGTTAAACTTGTCACCCAGGAAGGAAGCTCCAAGAGGTTTCGAGGGAGGTACAGCTGTTCCCTTGGATGCTGTGAAGGTTCACTAATATATCACATCAGTGTTTGTGTCGGGGGGGTGGTTATCAAAAAGAATAATGGAGAAAAAGAATAAACACAGTATAATTTCAAAGACTTTGAATATCACCAATGAGTCATAAACTGGAATTTCACTTTGTCTTCCCATATTTCCACAATTAGCCTATTCCTGTACACAAAAAGCACATGGCGTATTCTGAAATGACACAAGGCTTGTTGCAAGCCCTGAAGAGGGATGCTGAGACTTGTCTTCGGTACCTTCCCCAGAGTCTGGACAGAGGTCCTGGCCTATGCACTCGGCCAACGCTGAGACAAGGCATGAGGGAACTGTCACCTCCTTTCATAACGTTTCTCATATCTTTTCTTCCCTGTAAATTATCCTCTCCAGGCCTTTGCTGAGAGAGAGAATGCTGCTCCCATGTGAATTGAATACCCAGTGCCCTGCATGCATGAGTGTGTCAAGGCTAACCAGGTCTATTGTTCTTAAACAGGGCTGCCAGAGAATTGTCTCCTTGTGCAGAATGATGCTGGAGAGATAAAAATATCTTTCATTTCTATAGTGCTATGCATCTTAAAGTGTGTTCCACATTTTGCAAACTATATATAGGCTCAATTCATTACCCATCCCCATAAAATACAGCCAGAGCAGTGGCAGGCACATGCCAGATGTTTGACAATGGTTTAATAACACAGCGAAGAAGAAGTTAAATTGGATTCCGAAAACAGGAAATGGGATGTGGGGCACTGGGTAAAACTTTACCCTTCATTCAACATTATGTACTGAGTGCCTACCACCCACCAGGGCGAGAGCTGGTGCACCCTTGTGAACCGAGGAAGCCCTGCCTCTGATCGCGAGGAAGATTCACAAGCAGGCACATTTTCCTGGCAAGGATGATTCGTATTAAGATGGAGTGAACATACAAGGGGCCGTGGTCCTTGTTGCCTTCCAAGGGAGTCTCTGGAGCTAGCCACCCCAGTATGCGCATTCCCTTGCTTTAATAAAAGGTCTGCCTCAATGCAGTTATAGAATGTATGCTCAAGAAAGCTGTTCTGGATCTCAGGATCCAGGCGTGGTTCCGGGGAAAATAAGCGGAGGAGGGAAGCCACAAGTTGAGCAGGTTGGGGAAAGATGGAGAGCATTCAGAGTAGGAGCGTGGAACAGCTTGGGGAAAAACTGTGACCAGTGAGAGTGGAGGGGGCTATGCAGATTCCAGGGCTGCCCAACTTGTTTTCCCATCAGTCACTCACAATCACCTGCCCTGACACGCGGAGCCCTGTGGAAGGGGCTCCGAATCTCTCCAGGCTGAGCGGTGTAACCTCTGGAGGATAGGCACCAGAGTTTCAGGACTGGGAGGGATCCTGGAGAGTCATTGTCCCAAACCAGTCATTTTCACAGATGAAGAAAGACATGTCCCAGGTCATTAAGGAGCTACAAAAGTTTGGGGTGTCCCGGCCAGAGCCCAGGTCAATAGACTCACCCTGATCCCCTCACTTAAGCTTGGTCTTAGCTGAATCAGGGGGACAGACTCATCCTGCCCTTTGAGAGATGCTCCTGGCAGCTGGAAACCTGGTCTCTGGGGCCCTTCTGCACTATGGACTCAGCACGGAAGCACAGCTCACTGTCTTATAATTCACCTCCGTAGATATAATCAAGAAATTTGGCTCAGATAATGAAAAAGAAATCAGCTAGAAGGTTGTGACTGTCCAGGCCAGACAGGCTGCCACCCAGGGAGGACCCCTGAAGACCATTTGGTCTCTGGAGGTATATGTGGCTTTGAGCCTTATTGACTTACCTGGGACAGAGAGTCAGATTACCCTAAACTCCCCGGAGGGGCCTGTTCAAGATGTGTTTAAATCCCTGGACAAGAGGGTATTAGCCAGCACTGGCAGGATATATGAAAAACAAAAGGAAATGTGGTTTATAATGTATCTGTGCAACAAATATTGTGAAGAGGCATTAAACAGGAAATGCTCCACTCGTGATGACTGCCTGTCTCATAAAACAGCCTCTCCCTCTTCCTCTCTTTATCCAGGGTGGTGACCCCTTGGGAACACAAGAAGACAGGGAGAGGGTGTCCGGCCATCAGGAGTGGTGCAGGGGAGCCCCGAGGGCAGGGCAGTGCAAACACGGGACCAAAGGTTGGGGCTCTGGGCTACATCTCAGCTGGGCAGTTTCCTGTACTGCCTCAGGCAAGTGGGCCTAGACAGACTCATCCAGAAAGGATCCAGCCTGACAGACAACCTCCAGGGCAATTTCTATCTTATTGAAGAGCCAATGAGATGTTTCCTATTTTTTCCCCATGTGTTTACTTTTCCCCAATTGGAGGACAAACTTTCCAAGAACAGGAATTCATGTATTCATTCCACACGTCGTTATTAAGTACCCAAACAGGCCTTTGCACAAATGGAGGAAATAATAAATATTCCAGACATCGCACTAACATCAAGGAACAGTCACTGGAAAGTAACGATGAGCTAGGGTCTGCATGGTCTGTGGGAACTCGGCCGCTCAGGGTATTGAGAGGCAGTATCCCCACAGCGCTGCACCTGGACCCCTCCCACCTGGTCTCTTTGTCCCAGACCTCAGAAAACTCTAGGGGCATGCTTGCTGCCAGGAGAGCAGGGCTTGGAAGCAGTCCTGCGGAGACTTGGCCCTTCTGAAGCTTCTTGGCCGGCGAGCAGCAGAATTGGGAGCCAGCCCTATTCTCTGTGGGCTCCGGCCTCCGCGTATGTAATGCACGCCAGAGCCGGGTGGTTCAAAGGACACAGGACTGGGCACTGAAGGCCCTGGAGAAGGGGGCTGGGGATTGATGAACTCGGCCTCCTGGGCTATGGTCCAGGACAAGAAATGCTGGAGAGGATGCCACCTGCTGGTGAGGGACCACGGCTTGCGCTGTGGGCGCATCAGAGACCTGGAGCCGGCATGTGCACAGAACAAGAATTCGGGCAGTTTTCCAAGTGTTGGTTTTCTGCTGTCTCTTTAGGGCTGTCACGTCCACGGGCCGTGCCCAGAGCCCCAGCGCCTCTCGTCCCGGGCTCTGGACGCGCAGGCTCCCACGGTGGGATGGGGGTGGGGAGGCGGTCTTCCTCTTTCCCTCCCCTCCATGTCCCTCCCCTCTCCTCTCCTCCCCTCCCCTCGCCTCGCCTCGCCGCGCCGCGCCGTGCACGCCGAGGTCTAAGACTCTCCACTCTTCTCCATCAGGTGGAGCCGTCCGCGCCTCCCGCCTCCCGCCACCCGCCTCGCCCGCGAACTGCGCGCAGGCACCTTGCAGCGCCAGGAGGTTAACCGAACCCCCGGAGGAGGTGAGGCCAAGGACCCGCCGGGCGGAGATGGCCGGGCCGCCGTCGAGGCTGGCGCCAGAGCCCGGCCGGCTGTGGGTCCTGCAGGTACCGCTGTCGTTCTCGCTGCCCCACGTGGTGGCTGCCGAAGATTGCCGTGGTTTTTCCGGCACTCAGGCTTGAAACGCCTCCCGGTCGTTTTAGAGGCAGGCAGCTCACCACTTAATCCAAGCTTTTTTCCCCCCCGCCCCCTTTCTGCCGGAGACCGGAGGCTGCGGGGAGAAGGGGGTGGGGGGGTGGGGTAGGCGGAGAAGGGAACAGGCCCAGCTGGCCAGGGAGATCAGAGCCAGTTTGAGGGTCACGAGGCCAGTCTCAGGGACCAGTGGGAGAGCGAAACAAGGTCCTTCCAACCTCAGATTCCTACCATCCGTCTCTTGTCCAAGGCTGAGCGTGAGTGTGTGTGTGTGTGTGTGTGTGTGTGTGTGTGAGCCTGATTTTCTTGTATTGCACAGTTCGCTAGCTTCCTGACCCCGGCTTTGCAATATTTCCCTGGGGGCCGAATTAAGCAAATCTGGGCCCCAGGCCACTTAGGAATTAACAGTCAACATGAAGCAGCAGCTTAAGGGATAAATGTTAGTTAAAACACCCAACGTTGCTTTGTGAGGTACAATCTACATTCTAACGTTATCCGTCTTACTCACTGCAAGGCTTGCCTTAGGAATGGTGCCCACACCTTAATATTTCTCCCCGCACCCAGTAGATTTCATGGAAAGCTCATGCCCTGTGCTCCCTCTTAATATGTTGTCTGGCATAGGTTGTTTAGAATTATCATTCATCTTATTATGTGCTAGGTTTGCCTGTTCTGTTTCACTGCGTGGTCTGTCATCAGGTTGGCGCTAAGGCTGTGCTGACACTTTGTTTCCGTACCTTGTTTGCTAATTTAGCTGTTAGGGTGCCTCTTTGGGGACCTCTGAGTTTCTGTTGCTCAGCATTTCTTTTTTTTTTCCCCCCAAAGCTTGCTTACAAATTTCCCTTTGATATGTTTAACAGCCTCTAAGGGATGCAGTTAAATAAACTATTAAGTTAAGAATAGAAAAGTCAACAAAGCAGACACCTACTAATTTGTAGATCTTTGATGTCAACTACCAGATGTAAGCTCTTACCAGCACACACTTTCTCTTGGGGCCCTATTCCTCTTGTTCACCAATACCAAGGGATACATTTTTAAAGTTAACATCCATATGGAAACTTGGAGTTGGAATGTGCCTTGAAGTCAGCAAAATCCCCCAAGTATGTAACACTGATGGAAGGAAGGCTAAGAGTTTCCCAGAAGGCCTCCCCAAGGTCCAGAGACTGAAGAAAGTAATGCTTGGTTTTATACTGAAAGGCACACATCAAGAGAACAGCTTTCATTTTTCTCTCCTTACTCTTTACTCCCCCCTCCCCACCTTCTTCCATGCAATGCTGCATATTAGACTTGGTTGTAACCATCCTTATAGTTTGTATCTTCTGTACATCCTCTGCTTCCACACTATACCGTGAGCTCTTGAAGACATGGTCTGTGCCCTAGGTTTTATTTCCCTCGGTGCCCGTGTACCCCAGGTATATCTAAATGTCCACCAAGAAAATAGGCCTAGGTAAATTCACTTTGTTATCACCCAAGACATAGAATTTGATTTGAGTGTAGGTTTCACCGCAGGTAAAAAAGACCTGAAGGTTCTTGGGAGGCAGTTGCCTATGACCTTGGCCTCTCCTTCGCAACAGGATTCACAGCACCTCTTGGAGAAAAGACACTCTCGGAGTGATGGAGTGCTTATTAGAGGAGAGGCTGCAAATGCCAAGACGGGCTCCCGTCTCCTTTTTAGGAAATGCACAAACCACGGTGATGATAATAATAATAAATGGGCATGTGTCACATACCTGCTTGATTTCCCTCTCGTTCCTTCCTTTTGTTTTGCAGGAGTAGTGCAAAGCAAACTAAGGTTTGCACGTTCAGGTTTTATTACCTACCTCCCCCTCCTAGGAAAGTCTCCAAAAAATGCAAAACGTGCTTATCTCTTCCCCAACTCCGGAGACTCCCGCTGCACACACTGGCCAAGTCCTTCCTGGGGAAAGATGCATTCCCCCCCCCCCGCCCCGCTCCCTCCAACCCTCGCGGCTTCCCTTTTCCCTTTCAGCCGGTTCCCAGTCCCCTGTGCAAAAGGCAGGGCATGCATATTTTAATACGTGTGCATGCATATAGTCATGCTTAACTTCACTCCCGTTGAACAACATTATGTGGTGTGGACAAAAAGTCACAGCCTGCTCCCTGTTCAAGATGCCTTTTGGTCAATAACGGTGACAAAAGCTGAATTTCCCCCTAAATGCGGGGGTGGGGGGGTAGGGGGGTGGGGAGAGAAGGCGAGAAAGAACAGAGCCTCCCCCCCTCCGCCCTCCGCTTCGCATAGATCTCCTTTCTCCAAGTGTTTCCTCTTTAATTATGACCTGTTTCCCCTCCCTCTCCCCCCGCCCCAGCTTCAGTGAAAGGAGCCCTTCTGTCACTCGTCACTGGCTCCCTCGCCCGCCCGCCCGCGAGCTCGCGGTGGGAGGAGCCCGCCGGAGGAAGCCGTGAGCCCGGGCTGCCGAGAGCCACAGAATGGATCTGCTCCGAGCGGCGACGTCGCTGACGATCCCGGCTTCCCGCGGCGGCTAGGAGCCGGCCACTGGCCTCGGCAGGCTGCGGAGACCCGGAGGCCCAGGGAGAGCCGGGGGCCGCGCGCGCGGAGGCACGGACGCACGGACGCGCGGACAGACAGATGGTTGGCGCGAACCCGGGAGGACCGCGGCGGAGGCTGAGCACGGCGAGCCGCCCGGGAAGAGAAACTAACTGCAAACCCAAGTTGCCCCGCCGGCTTCCCCTCGCTGCGCTAAGGAATGAAACCTTTCCAGCTCGATCTGCTCTTCGTGTGCTTCATCCTGTTCAGTCAAGGTAGGACCCCCCGCGCGGCCGGAGTTGCAAAGAAAGTCGGCTGGGTTGTTGTCAGGGCGCGGGAGGCTGAGGGCAGGAATGGGGGGCAGGCTTCGGAAACTCGAACTGAGGGACGCGTCCGAGATGCGCTGGCCTTGCTCCTTTGCCTTCGCAAATGCAACAAAATGGTACTGTTTATTTTCCTTTGGAAGGCAGGGGGTGGGAGGGGTGACTCTCTCGTCTCACTTGTCAACATCCAGCCCAAACTCTCCGATGCAAATGAGTTCTTTATGCTCCCGGTATGTTAATTAGGCGGTGGCTGTGTGGCGATGCCGCTCTGAACTTCTGGGCACCGCGTCTCCGCCAGACTCAGGTTGGAGAAGGAGAGGGTAGGGAAGGAGGGCTTTGTGCAAGGTGGATATTTCAGCTTCCAATACGGTCTGACTTGCCTGAGTGTATTCCAAAGCCACTGTGTGCGGCTGCAGATTACCGAATGCACCGTGGGGGTAATTTGCAGCGGTTGGGAAAAGCTTGTAAAGCGTTTTCGTTGAATCTCATCGGGTCCTCTGAGTAAGGCTGAATTCTGAATCCTACACAGCCCTGGATTCAGGGTCTCAAGTGAAATTTCGCCCCTGGTGCTGATTGTTTCCTTTCTGCAGCCTAGCAGGGGCAGAGAAGCTGGTGGACTTTTCTGCAAAGAACTTTGCTACCTCCGGGCTGGCTCCCTGCCTCTGGGAGCCTCGGGGCCAGGCGGTGTTCCTGAAGGGAGGGGAGGGCACTCTGGGGAGGGATTGCCAGTGCCTACTTAGCCAAAGGCATCAAAAGTCACCTGTGGAATTGAGTGTGAAGGGGATAAGTAAACCGGCTCCTTCCCACTCTTTTGGAATGCCAACGCTGCCTCTGCCATCTGAGGCAACATTTGTGCCAGCCAGCACGGCTCTGAGAGGGACAGGACTCTCAGAGAAATCCACAACAGAGCACGTCCATCTGTTGATTAAATGAAGGGTAAAAGTTTTCAAGAAAGCAGAGCTCCGCCATGGGTGGCTGGCTTTGCGAGCAAACAGTATGTCTCCTTCTCTCTCCCTGTCAGGGAGAAGCCACATGTAAGCAAAGACCCACGCCTCCTTCCTCTGCTTCTTGTGGTCACTGCAGATTCGCCCCCTGTCAAACTTTGCTTATGGCCATCCTCATTACCCCTGAGGGGCCTTTCCGCGTAACAGTGTGTATACGCCCACCCCTGTTATGTAATTATAATGTGTATACACACACACAGGCGCACACACTCATGTATTCATGTGGTTGTGTGCATCTCACCAGGGCTCCCTACAGCAGCAGGAAGATAAATTGCCTTCCCGAGAGTTTTCAGGCTGAATGAATACGAACTATCTCAGAACACTGGTACAGAAACAGTTTGGGTTCTATTACCATTTTGTGAGATTACCCTCTTTCTTGGATGCCCCTGTGCTTGCTTATGGGCGCGCACGCACACACACACACACACACACACACACACACACACTCCTGTTCTCCTTTGCCTCTTACCAGTTTACTCAGGAAGTTGCATGGAGAATCCCTAAAAGGAGGAGCCCACCAGACCCCTCCACCCATGTTCACGGGACTAGTGCACGTCTTAATCAGTCCACGCTTTGTTAGAAAGCTTGAGCTCTGATTCCCCTCTAGATTGGCATAAGAAGCCTTTGGTATCTAAGTGCCTCTTTGGCTGTCCGAAGCATCGCAGTGTGTGCATCTTCTGCTTTTCTTATCCTTTTCTCAGCACCGAGCTATTTCTTCTCTGTCTCATATGAATCTTTAAATATTTACCTATGGAGGTTAAATGCTGTGTTTCATCTACCCTTAGCCCTGAGAGCACTAGGAAGAAACCACAGCATCGTGCAGTGCCTGGTTTCTTATTCCTGAGCGTTCTGAGCTTGGTCAGCACTGGCCATCCTCCCAAATGATAGATGTCCTACCTAGCCCATGGGGCTCCAGAACGGGCCGAAAGAAAGACAATGAGACAAAGTGAACGTAGCCGGTCAGAATACCCCCTCCCCGGACCCTGTACATTTTGTGAATAGACAGCCTCTAATGACAGGAATTAAGGGCCAAGTGGGACAATTTTTGTGGACTTTTGTGATATACCTTCTGACTTGATCGGTGGACATGTATTTTAATGTGGATGCTGTTGCGAGTATCGTGAACCCCCCCCCCAGGGGATTCTGTTTGACCCTCTGCACATACACGATTAGTTCACATCCTGTGCCCACCTCCAGAGTGCCATGTATTTACAAAGTTATTAGCCAGAGCGTGTCCACTTCCAAGAGGTCGTGAGGGGACTAGCCCGCAGGCCGTAGGTGACACCCGCGGACATCCCCCTGATGGAAGTTGCACCCTGCCTGGCGTGCCCCCCGCTGAGCCACCCATCTGACCCACCCCTCCTCCTCCTGGGCTACTTTCGGAGCAAAAGTGCAGAGACTCGGGAATGCCCCCCCCCCCTCAGAGAAAACAAACGTCCAGGGTTCTTTTTAGGTCTTTCTCTGGCGCTCTGGTGACACCTCCATCTGCTTCCCAGCACCTCTCACCCCGGGAGCCTATGTGTCATGTCAGAGTTTCTGGAAACACAATTCTGGTGCTTCCTGTTCCCGTCGCCTTCGTTTGCACAGTGAGGGAGAGCGCCCAACAGTGCTCTGAAGACTTTGATGCCAAAACATATAAGGAAAGACTCCTAGAGTCCCTCTCTTCTAAGTCGTCCATTCCTGGTTCACCTTTACTTTTCTCCGTAACCCTTTAGAGAGTGAAATTCAAGTATAACTGATGTCCGTGTCGCGCTGTATCCCCTCTTCTTTTAAAGTTTGGGCTTTTCGTGTAGATGGAGATTAAATATTCATTTCCCTTTCCTAAGGTGGCAGTAAAAGGCCAAATGGCATCCCTCCATTTCCGCCCCAGCCAACGTCCGTGGGCCTGGCTCCCCCCACGGAGAAATGGAGAGCTGCCAGTCTGTGCTGCGTGTGGGTTTCTCTCTTGCTGGGGTTGCCTCTTCCATCAGCTGTCAGGGCCGCGTGCTTTGTACAGAGAGGGATAATGTCACAGCACAATTTGCCTCCTGCAGAGACGAGGCATGTTCTGCCCCTGGGTGAAAAAGAATCGATTCTCTTGTCATCCATAAAGTTAGAACTTGCTGTATTTTTTTCCCTTTATCATTTAAGTTGGCCCACAACGATTTCCCTCTGTGCCCTCCTTCATCTTCAAGAGCCACCCCATCCAGCCCGCACATCCACCTCTTAAGTAGCTACGGAGGACTAGTGTTCTAGCAGGACTCAAGATCCCTGCCTTCCAGCCCATCTCCCCAGTCTGGGGAATGGGCAGGGACACAAAGGTGGTGGCTTGAACCCAGACGCTGTTTGGAAACTTGTTCTCCTCCCTGCTCGCTGACCTTTTCGCCTAGCACTCCCACGGAGTCTGGTCCGGCCACTTTGTGGGTCTGAGGGTTCTAACTCTGGAGAGCCCAGACCTCTTGTTGGGTTGACATGTGTGCTGTGCTGCTCTGAACGTGTTGGGGTGGAAATGAAAACTCGCCTTTACCTGTCCATGACGTCCCTGAGTTGAGGATTAATCTGGGGAGTCACCTCCCCATTGGGAAGACTCTAAGTGACTTGCCCTCCTGACTTGCTGGCAGGAATCACCAAAAGAGCTGTCAGATGTCTACCAGAGGAGCAGGGAGGTTCGTGGTGACATGACTCTCGAAGGGAATAGGAGAGCCTGAACCAGACGCGGGGCGCATAGCTTGTGAGTGGAGACAGCCGGCTAAGACGAGGGAAGCCACAGGGGATGGCGGGAAGCATGGAGAAGAAGGAGGCCTTAACTTGCAAGAGACGCCCTTGGGAACGGGGAGGGGCACCAGAAGATAGCCTGAGCACATCAGAGGCAGCCGAAAGAATGGAGGGATCATAGGGGGTACAGGCTGAGAAGGCACTGGAACAAGAAACTGGGAGTGAACAACTTAGCAGACATTTCCCCTCGCCCAGAACCGTCATATAACAAAAGATGAGGCAAGTAGCGAGCACGATGCTCCTCCCCCCACTGGCACCCCAAGTGATGTGACGTCTTGTCTAGAGGAGGAAGAATAGCTTCTTTTGTCCTAGAAGGTCAATGCCCAACTGCCAAGGGTGCGGGACCACTTCTTTAACAGAGCTTCTGGGTGAGGGCAGCTGGGACGCCTCTCTTGGGCATGGGGGTGGTCTCTGTGAAAGCCCAGCAGGGAGCTTTCTGTTGCCAGCCGGACCTATTGAGGAAGGAAGAGAAACTCCCCAGGGGAAGAGGGGTGCGGGTGGGCTCAGAGCCTTCACCCTGCACTTACAGGGTATGGAGTGGGGCCTCCCTCTTGGGTTACAAAGAAGGATCTTCCTTGGAACATGGCAGCAGCCAGCTAGGCATGGGACCAAGGAGCCGCTCTCCCTGGTGTGCCTGTGTGGGTGGGAGCCAGGGCCAGCAGGAGACGGGGTGGAGCAGGGGATTAGGCCTGAAGATGCAATTTTTCTTTTTTGTTCAGCCCAGTGGGGGTGACTTAGGCGGCATTATATTGCAGACCCAGAAAAGCACATGAATAATCCCGAGTGAATTCAAGAGATTTCAATAGCAAAATAATAACAATACTAATGATACCTTTGATTTGCAGAGTACTTTTCTTCCAAGGAGATAAAAAGATAAACTGTTTTGGAAACATGAACAAGGAGAAGAAAATTGCCTGCCTAGAGGAGTGGGCTGGGGTGGGGCGCAACAGCATTTCACTTTAGGGTCTCCTGTAAACCAGGGGTGGGGAGGGAGGCACATGGGTGCGGGCATCATCGCAGGCCACAGGCCTTATCCTTCTAAAACCCTGAACTTGTAGGTGAAACACCAGGGCAGGCATTTTTAATAGGGGTCAACCTAGAAAGAGTGAGGCCCTGTACCCCACCTGTGCCTGGGAGCAGGGACGCTCTAATTCAGCAGTGGGGAAGCTTCTAAAGATCATGAGCAGGCTGGACTCTTAACCACTCCAATAATCCTGATCTCATGGTGGTTCTTGCAGCACAGCGATTGGGGCTCCAGCCTTTCTGTAGGTCAGTGGACCCCCCAGTGTTCATGGTGCCGGGGCTGGTAGGGGCTCCAGCTCCGGGCGTTGTCTGTTCCCCTGGGGTTTCACGTCCGCGTCACTGCTGTCCACAGGGAGTGAGGCAGTATCCCGTGCTGGAATGTACGAGCTTCACCCTGTTTTCCAAATAGAGAGGGTTTTCATTCCCAGCGAGGGGAGTGATCCAGACAGCCCCCTACATTGAGGCACACTGCTGTCCCTGATGTCACTGCATATCACTTTCTTTTCCCTAGGGAAAACCAGAAACTACAGTTAGGTGTGCACGTCCAGTAGTACAGATACCTAGGGGCGTCTGGGTGGCTCAGTCAGTTACGCCTCTGATATCAGCTCAGGTCATGATCTCCTGGTTTGTGAGTTTGAGCCTTGCATTGGGTTCTGTGCTCACAGCTCAGAGCCTGGAGTCTGCTTCAGATTCTGTGTCTCCCTCTCTGCCCCTCCCCTACTTTCTCTCTCTCTCCCTCTCAAAAATAAATAAACTTAAAAAAAAAAAAAAGAATATAGATACCTTATAGATCATTGGAATACTTCTCCCACATTCACGCAAAGAATGTCGTGTCCTGCTTTCTGCCAGAGCTTGGGAATTCAGCATAGAAGGGCTTCAACATTCCACACGCTCTCAGAACCCACGCTGTTGCCATAGAGTAAGGATCTCCACCACCATATTTAACGTGAGCGTGAATTAACTTCTTGCTCCTGAGCCACTGAAGGAGCTAGGGATCAAACATTGTGCTTTTCCTCTTTTCTCTTCTGACTTTAAAAATGAGTACTCTGGCTGTACATTTCTAGAAGTCAGTAAATGTCAATATTGGATAAGTGTTTCCTTTATATCACTGCAATTTAGCATAAGCTGCTTGGAAACAAATGTCTTCCGCAAGCATACAATGTTTCGGTGAGTACACAGTCAACACCACTACGAGGATTAAACAAATGTCAGCTTTTCTTGGGTATGCTCGTAACAAGGCAAACCCATGGAAATAGCGGCCAGCATGGATGAATCGTGCTCCCTGCGGAATCACTGTTGCAGCCCTTGCTGGGGCTTGGAGGGGAGAGTTCACACTCCCCCATCTCCTTCCTGGAAATAAAGGCAAGGGAGTAGCCAGATGGGGTTCCTCGGGCATGCCCCGGGGAGGTTCCCCTCCCCCATCCCGCCCCACAGTCTAGAAGTCTTCTCATGCCCTCTCCAGATTCCTCCCATCTGTGACCCCACCCTAGACGGACACCACTCATTGCTAAAGTGTAGCGATGTCCAGAACTTGGGACAGATCCGCCCTTTTCCTCTTCCTTTTCCTGAAAGGGGAGGTGAGATCCCCCCTGTAATCTTCCACCTGGGGTTGGTTTCCTCCTGGGCAGAGTGAGAGAGATTTTACCTGAGGCTGTTTTTTTCGAAAACCCGAAACCAAAACTGCCATGGCTGGGTTGTCAGTATGAAAAAGATGCGTGATTATCAGGCTGAATTATCAAGATGGTCTTCTTACTTGGCCTGTGTTCCCTGGACAGTTATTGCAAGTTCAGTGTCTTTCTAACCGATGCCTAGAAGACAGGAGTTTGAAATCTGACACCGACTTGGAACAGTGACCACCAAGCCTCGCATTCGTCCTTCCACACTTTATCCCCAGGGGCTCCATGTCACCTGGTGTCTCAGAGAGCCACATTCTCTCAGTCCGTCCTTTGTGATCAGATAGCACGCTATGACACCGAAGCTCAGCCCTTGACCACTCGGCCAGCGCGCATCGTGGGCCTACTGTGCGGTGGGCACTGTGCCAGGGACTTTTGATTCCAAGACCCCTCAGACAGTATTTCTGCCCCAGTGGGGTCAGTCGGGTCAGGGAGCAGACACTTTGACCCACGGTCACAACGTGATGGGCTCAGAGTTGCCAGGAGTATTCTGAGAGCAGCCGAAATGGCCGAGGGCATCAGGAAAGGCTGTATTGATTTCAGAGGATGTCTGGGAGCCCTCCCGGCGGGGGGGTTTGGGGGGAGAGAGAAGAGTATTTCAGGCTGTGGCTTAGAGTGTATGCAAAAGAAAGAAAGCAGGATAGAATGTCATATATTCGGAAGCAATGGGTAGTGTGGGTGGCTGGAATGTGAGTGCACTGAGGGTAGTAAGAAGCTTGGGAAGGAGAGGGTCAGCTTGTCAAAAATACCATGCTAAATGTTTGATGATGGACCATCAGGATTAAATCTGTCTTTAGAAACGTTGTTAGTATCTCTGGGTCTGTACTCCTCTCTACTTCTTGGGTCCTATGGACAAAAAAGGGGGAAGAATCCACATGTGATTTATTTTTCTTGGTATCCCCTGTTTCTTATATGGGACTTGAGTGGAAAAATACTCACTCTTTCCAGTTCCTCTTCCTCCATAGCCAGCCTCCAAAGGGGTGGAAAAAAGTGAGCAAGAGGGTAAGTATGGACGAACCGACCTTAACTGTTGGTCTCCATTCCGGAGGAAGGCAGAGAAGAAGGTTGGGTAAACACACACTTAGGAACAGTGCGTTAGATACAGAATGTGGAAAGAAAGAAAGAGACATGGAAGCTGGGATGGCTGGGGACACACTGGATTGTTAGATGGTGTATGCACCGAGGAATGGGATTTCCCCATGCCAGCCCCGCATTGAGGACGAATAGTAAACCAGGTAGGGAGATAATAGTAAACCAGGTAGGGGGAAATGCCTAGAGACCTTTTGCTGATGATTTCTTTGCTCTTCTGAGGAGAAGCTGTGCTGTCTTTGGGGAAAACAAGGTTACAGGCTAAGTGATTCTACCCAGAAGACGTTAGGGATGTTTACAGGTCTCTACCACCAAGTAACCTTTCTTTCAAGAGTAAAGAACGTCATCAGATCCTCTCATGTGTTCCATGTTTGAGCCTGCTCTCATCAGGAGTGAGCGGGGACTAAGAACAAGCTCGATGGCGAAGCAAAACCTGCATTGTTTTGCAAGAAAATAGGCAGTGACGTTTCTCAGACGGTTGCTATTTAACTCTAGTGTCTAAGGCCAGCCTATTGAATAGTCTCCCATTGCTGAAAGCATTCTAAGAGTAGAATTTGGGCCACCAAGACTTGAAGAGTCCCTTCCCAAGCAGTGGATCAAAGAGTTAGAATAGATGTCATCCAGATCCCCCACCCACCCACCCACCCAAAGATTCCCTGAATCTTATCTATTAGCCACAGCCTATCAATTTGGGCTAATGAATTCCTAGAAGATAGACGACGTGTTACAGATGGCTCTGTCCGGCACATTTTCTTGCCCGTGCCAGGCACATCCTTTTGGATGGTGGTGGTGGTGGTGGTAATAAGAATGTTTGCATGAGGATGATGAGGAGCGTTGATACCGAGCTTGCCAAGCTGTGAGTGCTATTCACAAGCACTGCTTATAGCACGAGAGGCAGCTGTTTTGCCCTCCGAAAGGTCGTGTCCCTTGACCAGAGTCACTCTCCTCTGGTTCCCTTTTTCGCCTGCCCTGGCCCTTCTCAAGACGCGGGGAGGCTTAAGCTGCTCCACGTCACCCACGCTGAAAATTGCATAGAAGGTTCTAGGCTGTGGCACAAGACGGAACAGGTCCTCCTAACTTGTGGGGATCCTCCATGTTGAGGCATAGAGAAGGATTCCAAGGATTTCCGGTGACAATCAGGGAGCTGACCTTCGAACCACGACCTAGCCCTGCAGCTCTGTCTTTTGATTCCCGACTCTTTCTGAGTGGGTTCCTTCATCTTCTGGAATTCAGCTTTTACCTTGAGGGCACAAGGTTTCCCCAGGGGAATAAGAGGCCAGCCTCTTGGGTTGAATAGCAGTCAAGGAGATGTTGCTTGGGTAGTTCCTTTTGGAGCTGTTTTTTTTTTTTTTATTTTTTTTTAATGTTTATTTATTTTTGAGACAGAGAGAGACAGAGCATGAACGGGGGAGGGTCAGAGAGAGAGGGAGACACAGAATCCGAAACAGGCTCCAGGCTCTGAGCGGTCAGCACAGAGCCCGACATGGGGCTCGAACTCACGGACCGTGAGATCATGACCTGAGCCGAAGTCGGACGCTTAACTGACTGAGCCACCCAGGCGCCCCCTTTTGGAGCTGTTTTAACACAGACACACACACACACACACACACACACACACAAAAGCCAATGGCAGTGAGGAACTTTTATTCTCTGAATTGGGTGATTAAAATATCCATTTCTTTTATCCATCCACCCATGTGGATGCTAGGCATGCTATTCGGCACATAGGAGACTCTGAATACATGTTGAAATATTGGACTGAATGGTGAGAAACAGTAAAAGGAAGAGAAAGCCGTGTTTCTGACATCACACGTGCAGGGGCTGACAGGCCCCCACAGGAGGGCAGAGGAAGGATCCCCACTATTCGGAGTGGGAAGTTGTTCCTCTCCGAGTAAGGCCTTGAATGCCCACTGGGTCACCAGGGACGCTGCCAAGAGAAACATCCTCTGGCAAGCCACCCACTCCTCAGTTTCAGCGAAAAACCCAGCCCTGTCCTTCTGTTCTTTAATGCATGTCAGTTCCCATTTCTGTCAGTCACCTGCAAGTGTCACAGGTGACTCGGCTCTGGTGCAGTGTGACAGTCCACCTGTCACCCTTGGCGATGCTGGGAGCTATGACAGCTTCAGAGTGACACTGGGGCCAGGTTGGCTCATCATGCAGGCAACCAGGGGACAGAAACGTAGAGCTTTTTCCTGGAGACCCATCCCAGGTACCACAGGAGAAGCGACTGCCGCCCTCCCTGCCTGCCCCTTGTGACAGAGAGGTTGCCAGTTAACCTCCCAGTGGCTTTACCCTCCATGCTCTAGGACTCTTCCACACCTGGCTGAAGGATGCTACCCCACATTCACAGGGAGTCCCATTTCAGCAGGGAGCTGGCCTCTGAAGCCTTTTTCTTACAGAGAAAAGGCTGTGTGAGGGGCCACGGTCCCTTCTGCACCTGTGTGAGGGGCCACGGTCTGGGCCTGTTCTTCCCTTGGGTCCGCATCAGGCAGGAGCTGGCGGGAGGTTTGGGGACCTAAAATCCCGGGAAGGTTTGGGGACATAAAAAGAGCTGCAGTTCCTACATCCGCCTGATGGTGGCAGCAGCAGCGCTTACAAAGCCCAGGAGTGAGCTGAGCTGAGGCCCAGGGAGGCCCTTAGTAGCAGGAAGAGCCAGGCTCTCTAGTCAGGGTGCCTGGCCCTCCTTTGCCCACCACGGGCGGGGCTGGGGCATGGAAAAGGCACGGAGGGAAAGAGCAAGCCTTCTGGATGGCAGCAGCTCTCCTGGGAAGCTCGGGTCCTTCCTGCCTGTTTCTGATGGATGTGAGGGCAGAGTGCTAAGGGGAATGTCTGAAAAAAAAAAAGGTAGGTGGGTACAATTAAAAATGCCCAGGGACGAGAAGGAGCAGAGGACCTCAGCTAGCTGTCCATTTCCCCGTGGCACGTGTTTCCCTACGCTGGTGTCCCTCCTGTGGGTGATGAATGCATCATTCCCCTCCTGGGGCGGCTGGCAGCCAGGAGCTCCGTTTCCCCCCTGCCCGCAGCCCCCAGCCTGGGCCCACTGCCCCCTCTCTCCAGGTGCCTGCCCCTTGAATGACCCCGGAGCCAATATTTCTGCCCACAGCTCCCCTCTCCTGCTGAAAAAGGCAAAACAAACAGTTGCGAAAATTCGTCCTTATTGTTCCTGATCTCCCGGCAGGCTGAAGAGGTGCTACTCTGTTTCCATCCCCGGACAGAAACAGACACCATTAAAACGCACCTCCCTGGGCAGTGGCTGTTTGTTTCAGAGTGCAACTTACCAGGCTCGGTAGCCAGGTCCTGATGGCAGGCACTGGAAGCGGGGCCTCCCCTGCGGGGGGGGTAGCAGCTTGCCTTTTTCAACCTTTTGAGGATTGCCAAGGAGGATGTGTGTCAGACCCTGGAGTCTGTGTATGTGGGGCACGGGGTGAGGGAAGGGTGAGGCCATCCCTGGAGCAGCTCACTCCTGGTCTCTGTGTGGCTCAAGTGGCTGGTAGACTGGCTGTTTATGCTGCTTATTTGGTAGCTATCAAGTTTGGTTGCTGGTGGGATTTTAGATGAGGTTTGCTTAAACCCAAGCAGCCTTCTACACCTGATTCAGCTTTCTCACTAGCAAGGAGACTTGCCACAGGCCCAGTCTGTCCATGCTATCACACTGTCTGTCTTCCTGGGAGCCGGGGTGGGGTGGGGAGGGTGTGTGCAGTGGGGTTGGTGAGAAGGTAGGATCGCTCTGTCCATGTTATCGGTGTAGTCATGGCAGGTGACGACTCGAGCATCTCACGTCAGAGAAGAAGACTTTTTGCCCAGAGTTGGCAAAACCTCATTTCAAACTGCACGGGTCAGTGAGGAAAACTAGAACCGTATACTCTGAGAATTTGCTGAAAGTCATGGAGATGGTTCCCCTCCCCGTAGAAAAAGATGTTATACCAATGGGGTACGTGCTGTTGGCTGTGCTTATGTCTGGCCACCTGCTCCCCTTTCTACTTTCATAAACATGACCTTCATTAGGACTATGGGATCCCTCGATGGAAAGCTGAATGGGGGAGAGGGGAAATGGTGAGAATAGGAAAGAATCAAAATGTGTCACGGGCTCCAGATGCCGGCCTCGGAGCGTGTCTCTTCTCTCCATTACTAATACCTCGTGGTTGCTGCCTTGGAGCGAGCCATGGGGAGGCGTCATTGAGACCTAGAGCTAAGTTTGCTAAGCTTTGCATGCATTTCCCTGTATCATCCTCCTAGCACCCCGGTAAAGCAGGGATTAGATTCCCGAGGCTTCGATTAGATTAGATTATGAGGCTTAGATGCCTTGACTTGCCCACATGTTCCGTAACCTTGCCTCTCCCTACTGGCGAGTGATAGGACGGCCATTCAGACACTGGTATGTGCACCCCAAATCCCCCCCCCGCCCCGCCCACCTCTTCGGGAGGAATCCCCTTCGCACCGGTACCTGCACAGCCATGTGACTTGGCGGTATGCTGCAGAACCCCTGGCCCGGCCAAAGGTCCCCCGCCTTCCTAACTTGCAGGGCTTGGAAAGAAGAGTTGGTCCAAGTGGAAGGAGAGCTCTCCCCCAGGACAGAAGCTGAGTAAGAATTTGAGAAGCTCTGCTCCGTGGCTGGCAGCTGTTCTTACTTTCACAACCCGACTCCAGTTTAGCTGAACATTTGGAAAGCCAAATGCTGATTTCTTAACAAGAGCCCATCATCACCTAACTTTCTTCCAGTGGCTTTAAAAGAAAGAAAGAAAGAAAGAAAGAAAGAAAGAAAGAAAGAAAGATTAAATCCCATTCTGCTTAGGGAGAGGTTCGCCTGGTGGTAGTTCTGTGCCGTCAGAGCGGAGCTACTCTGCATGAAAAGGCATTCCAGGACATCAAAACCCTCCTTTCTGTCAAGTCCAGGATCGTAAAAATGTCAGGAGACCACATGGTTCTGAAATGATTAATAATGGTCGTTAGGGAGAAATAGAAAAGACTCCTGGAACGTCAGAGGGTCTGAATGCCGTTCAGGCTCAGTTCTCCGCACTTTGGTTCCGGCAGGTACATCTTACCTGATGTCAGCAATCATTTCCGAGATGGCACGCATCCACCTAGGCCATGCTCGAGATCATAGTATTAGTTTAAGATAGACGCTTAAGATAAACTAGCAAAACACAAAAGTTCCTTGACGTTTTCAAAGCCCCTTTAAGACTGAGTCAGAGGAGTACAGAGGAGGAATGTGAGGCAGATAGCTGCGTGCAAGACAAAACATTTCTTCTTTTCATGCCACAGTCTGAGCGTTTCAGTGGGACACACGGATCACATCGGCAGTGCATTGTCAGCTGTTACCGGGACTCCAGTTCCACGTGGATGCCCCTTGCTCCGGCCATGAGCTTTGCTTTGGGTTTTCTCTTCATCGAACCAGGGCAGAGTTATTCACAGATACAAGTCCGTACTTTGTAGTAAAAACAACTAAATGCTGAGCTGACCAGACTCAAATACCATCCGGAAAACCTTACTTATTTCCCTCCCCTGTTCTCCTGCTAATAATATGAGGTAATCTTGGGACGGCCTGGGTGGCTCAGCTGGTTGAGCGTCCAACTCTTAATTTCGGCTCAGGTCATGATCTCACTGTTGGTGAGTTCGAGCCCCGCACTGGGCTTCTCACTGACAGAGCGGAGCCTGCTTGGGATTCTCCATCTCCCTCTCTCTCTGCCCCTCCTCCTGCTCTCTCGCTCTTCCTTTCTCTCTTTCAAAAATAAATAAATAAACATTAAAAAATTAAAAAAAAAAAAGGAAATCTGCGTTTCCCTCTCATCATCAGCAGTTATTTATTTTCTAAGATCCATACCACCGAATTCTTGCCAAGGAAAGTGAAAATATATGTACTGCTGCATGTTTTCAGTAAAATTATCTTCTTTTTATGTTACGTCGTCTGCCTTAAATGTTCGCACAGTCAGGGCAGGAGGGATGCTTGTATCATTCCCAAGGACGGTTGCAACCATATGGACTGAAAAAAAGAAAATTTTCCTGTGAAAGTAGGAATGCCCTTTGTACCAGGCCAGTTTGTCCCTTTTTATGGAATCATTATTCAGAGTATTTCAACGTTCACGTGGCACCAAGTGCATGGAGCATGGAGGTCACAACCTCCCTCTCAGTAATCATTGAGATGCTTGTGAACAGCTGCTTAGTAGAGACTTGTCCAGAGAAAGAAAACCAGTATCTGGAAGGGGCGTTTCCGGTACAGAAATCACCTGCATCCCGACTCCACCCTGCCCGCCCCACCCCACCTGGGCCTCCCCTCCCTGTGAATATTGTTTATATTCACTTGGGCTGTACAAGTGCTCCTATTTAACCAGAGGAGGTAAGGTGACTCATGGGAGCTGCCTCGAAGAATTTTGATGTCACGTTATCATAGGATGACATATACAGTGAGAATGGACTCGGGAATGACCACGGGTCCACATCAAACAAGAGGTAAGGCCAGCACATACAGTTTGGAGCATGATGGCTTTGCCAGTCTGTCACTGACGTCACTGCTTTCCTCACGACGAAGAATGTGGGTCAGTCCTCTCCACGTGACTTGCTGCCTTGTCCCACCTGGGGAGAGCCCAGGAGGGCAACGTGATCATCTGTGCTGACAGGCAAGAATGTGGTTAAGAGCCACCATAGATTTTCTTCCACCTGCACACTAGAATGTTTATTTTAGGTCGACGCTGTGCACCAGAGATGCTCATGTCCATAAAGGATGGATTTTCTGCTTTGCACGGTGAAGAGATTCGCAATGTATATAATAATGCACCCCGAGAATTCTCGTTCTGTTTTTTAAAAATCTTCAAGGTCAATACAACCACAGACATTGCTATTCTCTTCATTGTGAACTGGGATCTACGAGCTGTGTACTGTCATTTTATTTTTCAATTCATAAAAAAAGATGTTCTCATCACCAGGCCTCTGGGCCTCTTTATTCAGCCCAGATCACCAATGGGAAACCAAATGCAGGAGCCGATGAATGCAGCAATGGAGAGGAGAGAGAGAGGTGGAACCAGGGCCAGATTTAAAAACACCCTCAACTTCGCTGCTGGCTGCTGTGTGCTTGTTGTGCATATTCCCGGACGGAGCGCGTAGTGATAGAAGAGAAGAAGGCGAGGGGAGCACAGCTTGCTGGCTGTGGCTGTCAGTCTAGCGAGGAGGGACAGACAGGTGGAAAGATTGAGCAAGCTGAAATGTGTGTAGAAGACATGCATTTTAGTCTTGTGGAGACCATAAGACTCTAGGATTCAGAACAACTGCTTTAACTCTCCCTCAGCCAGATGGGGACCATGAAGGCACACTCCTGTACACAAGAAGGTTTGGAAGTTTCCATTCATCAGCGTAGCCATGAAGAGAGCCAATGTGCCAGATGTCAGGGACACAGAGGGCTCTGTCTTGGATGGTTGTCTCTTGCTTGAACAGCCATCCCAGCACCTTCAGGAGAAGGATCTTCAGGCCAGATGTCTGGCCTCTCTCCTCCTCCTCTCTCACACACACCCTTCCCTCCACCCGAACCGAGCTGCTGCTGTCAAGAGTATGCTCTGCTCCCTCACACGTCCTGGCTTGCTCATCCGCCCTTTTTTTCCTCTGGAAGGATGTCAGCTCTCCGCCGTGTTGGTCCAGCTACCTTCTACCCTGAGGATCTTCTCACTTTCCTTCCTGGAGGAAGTTTCCTTACCTCTCCCCTCACAAGCCAACTTACGTGCTCGCTCTTCTTCCTTCCACAGCCTTCTGTGCCAACCCCTTGTAGTGCTTGTAATAATATATTGAAGTGGCTTTTTCTTATCTGCCTTCCCTTCTAGACTGTGAGTTTCTGGAAGGCGGGGACTGGGTCCTGTTGACCTCAGTCTGTGCAGGGTCTCTGTCTAACTTGGGCACGTGGTCGGCACTTGACCAGTGGTTCTGGATCATTCTACCTTCTGTGCCTGGGATGTCACTTGCCAAGCTGTGAAAGTGCTTTATCAGAGAATACACTCTACCGATCATTATTACTGCATTCTGCAACTAGAATACCTGTGAGCACAAAAGTAATCCTTGGGGAAGAGGTGATAATAATTTAATCCTTCCTTGCGTTTATATAGCACTTTATGCTTTCCAAAACCCTTTCACATTTATTAGAGTCGACTCTTACCCTCACCTTGAAAAATAAGAAAAACGAGACCGAGTGATGTTAAGTGGCCTCTTTTAGGTCATACGGGTGGTAGGTGTGGAAGGTAAGAGGAAAACCCAGGACTTCCTAATCCAGGCCCTGTGGTTCTCCCACCGCCCCTCCTGTGTCTCCCCCTGGGTTCCTCCCTCTGAGGAACTTACTCTTAGAGGGTGCCGGGTGCTGTGGGCCCCTGGGGGTATTTCCTGCGTCATCCCATGGAGCGTGATGGGCTGAGTACCTCCACCGTGAGGCAGGATAGCAATGTCTGAGGAGCTCGGACAGAGGTGCTGGTGAAATAGTAACAGCTGGTTCCAGCTAAGGCACAGAGTTCTCTGTGCAGAGGCTGGTGAAACACACACACACACACACACACACACACACACACTGCCCTTGACTGAGGCTCTCTTGTAACTGAGGCATCATAAAGAAAAGATAGCAGCTCCATTACAGTAAGGACGGTACCAGTGCCTGGAAGTAGCCTGGGCGCTCCCCCAGGGCAGCCTTAAATCATGGGGCACATTGGCCATGACTCTTCCCATGGTGCATCTGCCATGAAGAGCCAGTCCGTCAGCCTGTCAGTACTGTTGAGTGTCCATTGCACCCTGTGCAGCTCTTCATCCTGAGCCTGTGACACGGGCTCTGGACAAGAGGCCAAGAGGCCACTGCCCTGTCCCATACCGGTGGCCTGACTCTGGGCCTGGCCCTCAAAGGCAAAAGGGAACCAGGCTTTCTCTCCTACCTGCCCTCACAAAGTAGTTACTTACTGAGGTGTGCCTTGAAACATTGTGAAGGCAACATTATTATGAGACACTGCGCAGAGGTGCGGTTTGGTGTTTCCAGATGTGTTGTGCTGGTCCCAAGGACAGAACAAGACAGCTCAAGGGTCCCCGGTCTGTTTTCAAGGCCCGATACTGGGTGGCTTTCTGGGGGAGCAGGTAAGGCCATGCAGCCCTACTCAGCAGAGTTCATCGGAAGAATTAAGCTCTGATGCCCTAAAGGCATCCATTGTATTAATGAAATAAACTATTTGCTAAGCATCTGAATCAGTGCTAGTTATGAGAAGAAAAAGTATTTTACTTATTATTATTTGTATTATCTTCTGGGTTCAGACGAGAAACCCCAGTTGAGAAAGGCGGTGTAGGGTCTATTTTCGTTTCTTGCGTCTCCTGTGGCCACAGGACAAACTTAAATGGCTTAAGACAACACAATTGTATTATAATTCTGGGTGTCTGAAGTCTACCGTGGGCGGGTCTCTGTGGGCTGAAGCTTACGTTGGTTCTTTCTGGAGGCTACAGGGGAAAACTGGTGTCCTGGCCTCTTCAGGCTTCCAGTACATTCCTTGGTTCGTGGCTTCTTCCCTGCATCATGGCAACCTCTGGCTTCCATCATCACACCTCCTACTGAAGCTGGCCCTCTTTGCCTCTCTCCTGTATGGATCTTGTGATTCCCCGGGCCCACCCACATAATCCAGGATAATCTCCCCATCTCAGGATCTTTTAGCTGAATCACAGCTGCGGTGCTTTTTGCCTCGTAAGGTAACATCTTCAAGATGTTCAAGGATTACCTTCAAGGAGTAGGACACGGATGTCTTTCTGGGCTCATTATTCTGCCTATCACAGGAACCAGAGACAAGATGGAGTTGGGTGGCCCCCTCCTTTCAGGAAAACGTAGCCATTCTCTCTGTGTGAGAACTCTGTGCCTCAGTCTCCCTGTCTGTAAACTCAAATGATCTTTCTGCTCATTTATATTTATAAATGATAATGCCACTATCATTGGGTCTCATGGGGAAGAGATTAAGGGGAACATCTATTAGATTCTGTAGTTAAACCTCACTAAATGATTCTTAATAGCAATTTACTTTGGCTTCATTAGCGTGGAGTATGGGAACTCTCCTTTAAAATACCATATAGCACAGCCTCCTCCTGTCTTTGGAGTAATTGAAATGAAACAGAGATAAACAACAACAACAACAACAACAACAACAGTGTAAGACAAAGGAGAAATAGGCACTGTGTTTGTCTACATGTGATTTGCTGTAGGGTAGGAGGTTTATTGCCTGAACTTTGATTTTTCTCTCTTTGCCTCCATGCCTGGTTGAGTTTCTGGCTTTTGACTGAGGATCTGGCTGGGAAGGAGACACGAGGGAGCAGATATAAACTGTGTGGAAGTGAATGTAGGGTTGCAGGCTCAGGGATGAGCTCCTGTGTCTTACCATGTGACAAAGCAAGGGAGAGCGTATATTATCTCGGTATTAGACACCGCTTTGGACCATTCAGGTCATGAGATTCAGTACAAGGGTAGACACATAAGGTTAGTAGCAAACCTGTCCACTGAAACCTGGCAGTTGATACACCTTAAAGGCTTTATGAAGTCTTCCTCGGGTTAGAGGTTTAAGAAATTTGGAAGCTTAGCCCCTCCCTGTCTACCCCAGCATGAGATACACCAAGATGCTGTAGGAAGCTTGGGGCAGAGAGACCCCTTCCCTTGGTGTATGGGGAGGGCCAGACTGACCAATCCTGTCCGAGGCCAGTTCCTGGGCCTCCGGAAGTAGCAAAATGTGAGTCCCCCGGCCGGGCATCTGAGTCTGCCCCCATCCCGTGCTCACCCTCCCAGTTCCCCGAGAGTCTTGGAAGGGCAGGAAGAGACACAATCAGCGGACAATGATAGCATCTTTAGATCTATAAAATGTGCAACCCTCCAAGAGCCTGGGCCCAGGAAAGGTTACGTGGTGGGTGAACAGTCCCAGGGAGAGCATCACAACTGGCCCTGGTTCTCAGGGCTCTGGGGAATTAAAGACAAGCCCTGAGAATGATTATAATCCCATTATGCAGAGCTCCCCCTATTTATTTCTTCCTATGGATGAATTTGTATATATTTGCATTTTGTTCTATCTGATAATATGCATAGAATTCAAATTGAAATGACTTGAATAGATTTGAATATTAATGAGGCGTTTAAAGGCTGCCATCCCTGGCAGAGCCCCGGCGAGGGAGTGTGTGGTGCAGGAGCTCAGAAATCTCCTAAGGCACCACCACCACCAGGCACGACCACCAGAGGCCCAGCTGGGCCCCGGGCTGGGGCAGGGGAGGGACCTTTTAGGGTGGGGTGAAGATGGCCGCCTCCCCTACAGCTTCCAGGCACCAAGCTCAGAGCCTACTTCACTGAAGGGGTGTGTTGAAAACAGCCCCCCAGATGTATGCGGCTTGAGGTCTTTTCAGACACACGGTGTTAATAACGCCATAAAAGGCAAGATGTTCTTCCGTCTTAAGAAAAGCCTAATTGCCTTTCCCGCATAGAATTGGATAGTCAGGGGCAGAGTCCTGTTTCAGACAGGTACAGGTGTGGAAGGGGCTGAACTATCTTCTGCTTGGAGCCCTCTAGCTATGGGATATCTAATACCTCCTGGTTGTTTTTCTACAGATAATGGCAGTGAGTCAACATGCTTTCAGTGGGCCTGAAGGCCGTCAGTCCTTCTCCAGGCTCTAGTGAGGGAATCGTTTGATGTAGGTCACTGCAGCCCCTCAGTGTTGACATCTACTGTAGCCTGCCTAGGCCCTGGGCTAAACTCGAAGAATATATAAGATAGAATAGCTTGTAAACATAAGAAAGGCCCACTGGGGTTCTACTGGCCATATTTTCTTCTTTTTATCAAAAGTCATGGGTTCCTTCTCTTAGGACGTCTCAGGTGGGCCTGTGGTGTGGCTTCGGTTACTCAGCCTTAAAATCTATAGGCCCGTTGTGTAAGAATAGCACTTTGTGGGAATTTCAGTTGGGTTACCAGTTGTCCCCTGCGTAGAGCTCTAAATACACCATCCTTTCTTGCTTACGTACTGGGGATCGACATTCCAAAGCGATCCCAAAGTGTTTTATCTTGTCCTAACCGAATCTTGGGTAGTTCCAAGTTTATGTTCCTCGCACACATGCCAGTGGCCAATTATGAGAGCAAGTAGCAATGAAAATATACTTGTGAGTCACTCAGTTTCCTGCTCCAAGAGGCTCTCGTGTGTACCATTGTCACGTCGAATTCAACAATCTGAAAATTAAACTCCTCGTTTTATCCCCCATTGTGGTCCTAATCTCAGTCAAGGGTAGCCCCGTATTCCCACCTTCTTCTGAAATCTGAGTCATTACCAGCCTCTCTCCTACATCCGACCAGTTCTCTGTCATGACAAATCGTATCCACAGTGTCCCTTCTCTTCCCCTACTCGTTCTCATCATTTTCTTCCAGAATATTACAGCATCCTATCAAGTCCATCACTTTTTTCCAAAGTCATCCATCACCACTGTCACTCTTCACTACGTGTATCTTCCTAGGTCACCTGTCAGATTCACTTCTTCCCCATCGCACCCAGGTCCGTGGGCTATCCTTGGCTGATAAACTGAGGCCCAAACACCCCCACTTGCTCTCTGAGGTCTAACCATCACCTCACACTTAAAGTACTCTAATATCTGGCACCAGCTGCTTATCTAGCATCATCTTGTCTGCATTTCTCTTTATTCTCCAAGCTTCAGAAAAAGAAAGAAAGAAAGAAAGAAAGAAAGAAAGAAAGAAAGAAAGAAAGAAAGATATTCTCGGGATATTCTCTACCGCATGTCTTTGTTTATGCTGTTCCTTTGCCTTAGAATGTTCATTGCTCACCATTTATTGAAACACTCTTCATATTTCAAGGCTCAACTCAAACATCACCTCTTCCATGAAGTTATTTCCTGTGGCCAGCTCAGAGTCGCTCATTTCTTTGTCCTCCTGTGACATGACATACGTATTCTGTTGTCTCCTGTGTTCAGTGCTGTTCAGCTTGCTGTTTACTTGGTATCTTACCAACTCAATTGCAAGTACCATAAGGAGAGAAACCCTAATGCTTTAACATTTTTTGTACCATCTGATCATCTATGACAGTGCTCAACAGACGCTTAATGAGTAAATGAAATGAACCCGTGGGAAAGCTTCAGTATTGTTTAGGGCATGTCCAGGTCTCCGCATCATCCTGTTCAGTCCTGGCCCCTTTAGCACCCAGACATCTTGAAAAGACACTGATATTTATGAAGCACCTGCTCCGTGTGCTCATGATCACTTAATTCTCCACTAAAAACACTGTGCAGAGATCCTCATTTCCATTTTGGAGGTGAGAAAATGGAGTCTCACTGAGGTTAAGAAATTTGTCCCAGGTCGTATCCCCGGTGGACGATGGAGCCAAAGTGAAAGAAAGCTCAAGCCTTCTGACTCCCCGTCTCAGGTTCTTGCCCATACCCCGAGCTGCCTGCAGTCAACCAGAGAGCAGCCAGACTCTCCGCTCTCCCCAGACTCTGTGTCAGGCTTCAGTGCTCTGGGAGAATGAGTTTCCCTCAAATCAATCCTGGATGCAGTTATTATTTTTATAGGGATGTTGTAAGTTGATAAGGTAGCTGTTACATGTTAATAGCTATTGTAATGTTGTCCTTAAGGCCTATTACTTGTGCTAGTTTGTATTTTAATGTGTGCAAAGGTGATTACAACTTTAATATGAATGTTAAACAGATTAGCTGATTTATATGTAAAATAAATAAATAAAGGAAACTCATACTCTCATTGCTATTCATTTCTCTGTCCTTCTCTTCCCGCTCTGTCCAAGAGCAGATGTGGTCTGTGGAGCATCGACAATGGAACAAAAAGGGAGTGTTTTCTGGATGATAAATAATGGTTATAGATGGGTCTTTTGTTCCAGGTGAATTTGGACTCTATGTCCTTAATCGGCGCTTGTCTCAGACGGTGTGCTTTTGACAGTGTTGGGGAGTGCAGTTTTGTTTGAGAGTTGTGCATTTGCCATTCTCTCCCTTAAGTCCTATCTCCCACCTCTTGCTAAGGTCCCTGTTGTTTTCTCATGCCCACTGGAAAGTGTGCCAAACTTCCAGAAAGGCAAGTGCATCCCAATGTATCCAGGAGTGCAGGGCACAGAAGGGAAGACAGATAAGAACACAAACAATTAGAGTACAGGAAGAAGGGGACTGAGGGTGGGGGGAGGTCTGTGCACAGTTATTTCTGCGGGAGCAGACAGGAGGGGTGCTAACCCGCCTGGTGGGGAGGAAATATCTTTTGTGAAGCAAAAGTTCCAAAGATGAGTTGAAGGTAGCTGAGAAAATGGACAGAAGGAAGGGGGGTGGTGGGGGAGAGGGAGAGAGCTTAGGGGAAAGAAAGGGCATTCCAGGCAGAGGAAATGCCATGTGCTAAATCCTGGAAGCGTGAGAATGCATCCCCCCATTCAAGGAGTTGCAAGGATCTCAGTGTGGCCCCAACCAGGGGCATTGAGGCCATTGGTAGCACCAGTGACTTAATGCACTGTGCACAGAACCAGAAGTCAAGAAGCTTCCCAGCCAAGGAAACGTGAAGGAAAATGAATACTAACCTTAAGAATTATGTAAAAACAGGACACTGAGCATGGTCAGATACCTATCCTAGGCTGTAGATCTATCACTGAAATCCGTAGAAAGGGAAGATATAAAAAGATGCATGATCAAAAAAGGTGGCTCCAGAAAGATGGGAACTTCAAAAAACAAAAGTTACTTTGATAGTACCGTGCAAATTATCCTGATGAAGGGAAGGGGGCAGCATCTAAAGAAACCAACATAGCCTCACACACAACTGTCAAAGGAGCTCAGGTTGTAAATAGACATGTGCAAAGGATGGAAGGTGGGGCATAGAGCACGCAGTGGGGACAGAAGAGGAGGAGGGCTCTGTAACCAAGTTAGCAGGTGACCTGAAGACACAGAATGAGCCAAGCTTACAAAAAAAGAAAAAAGTGAAAGATGACCGTGAGAAACAACAAAATGGAGATCTTCAGGCTCTACGAGAAGGAATGAAAAGGGCGGCTCGTCTTGAGAAATAAGCATAATACGGGGCACCTGGGTGGCGCAGTCGGTTAAGCGTCCGACTTCAGCCAGGTCACGATCTCGCGGTCCGTGAGTTCGAGCCCCGCGTCAGGCTCTGGGCTGATGGCTCGGAGCCTGGAGCCTGTTTCTGATTCTGTGTCTCCCTCTCTCTCTGCCCCTCCCCCGTTCATGCTCTGTCTCTCTCTGTCCCAAAAATAAAATACACGTTGAGAAATAAGCATAATACTAATCAGTTGCAGAGAACTTCTCAACTTCTCTCTTGGTATTACTTACTCTTCTGGAATGCTTTTCACATCTGAGGGAGAACAAACTTGGCCGAGAAAGGACTGAAACCTGGGATGGGTGTGGGATGGTAAGAGACTATGGCAGGTTACAGTGGAGGGTCACCTGGATCAAGGGCTGGGTGTCAGCTCCACCATGTAATAAATCTGTGCCAGTGGGAACCTCTCCTGGCTCAGTTTCCCCTTCTGTAAAAGAGAAATAAGTATATGTAAGTCAAATGTTTGTTGGGTAGATTAAGAGGTATGATGCAAATAAGGCACTCGGTGTCTGATACGTTAAAAAATTCATTGAATGCTATCTATCATGATGATGATGATGATGATGGTGATGATGCTTAAAACAAATCTGATTACCAGGCCCAATATAATTAGCCTCCCAGGATATTGAAACAATTTGAAGGTATGATCCAGGAATCATTCTGGGCGAGCAGTAGTCAGGAAATATTGGGAAATAGGAGAGTCCAGAAAAATACCATGATTTTCTTTAAAGTGAGGGTAAGATGGCAGTAGATTCTAGAACAGTGGACAGGTGGACTTCATATAGACCTCCAGGAAAAAAGATCTGCCAAGAGATTAATATCATGGTTCATAAACACCTTGAAAGTCACCGATGGTCACTTGAAACCTCCTTGGGCTTGCTGAGAGCAAATCGTGCTAACATCTCATTTAAGAAAGAAGAATAGGCATTTCGTGATAATTTCATAATCTGCCTCTCCTTTGTATGTTGTATTATTCGCAAATTTGATAAACAAATCTTTCTGTGTCAGGTGTACCATAGAGTCTTAATTAAAGGAGGTTTATTTATCGAAATCACAATATGAGCCAGTAGCATGACATGGTTACAAATAATAGATGCTTTGGCTTTGTCAGTAGACAGAGCTGTGTTCATACTGAGGACGCAAGCAATCCCATGGTACTGTCTGCTGATGTAACCACATCTGGAATACGAAGAAGGCTTGGAGAGCCAGGATGGTGAAAAGTCTGGGAGTTATGTAATCTGAGGGAAGGTAGAGGAAGTCAGCATTATTTAGGCAGAAAAGGCAAGACTTGGGGGTTCTCCAGCTTTATTGTGCATGAGAATCACCTGGGGTGTTTGTTTAAATTGCAGATTCCAGTGATTCCGGTCCCTAGATTTGTAGAGATTCCGATTCATTAATCCCAGGAGGAGCCCAGGAAATTACAATCAAACAAACATTCCAGGTGATTCTCATTCCAGCGGTCTAAGGACCATCTTTTAAGAAACATGACTTAGAAGGAACAAAATAACCATTTTCAGATATAAAAGTTAGAGTTTCCCATGTGGTCTAGAGGACAGAACCCTAACTAACAAGTCCTCAACTCTACCGTCAGCCATTGGAGGGTGGGAAGCCTGGCGTGCTCGTATCTGTATCTCTGGTTCCCAGTATGGTGTCAGGCACACAGTAGGTGGTCAGCAAATACTTGTCAATGAAGTTACAAGAAGGTCAGAGAAAGAAGCTTGCGAGAATGAAAGCTTATTGAAAATGAAGCAGGTGGCCTTGTTAGGCAGCCAGCCTGCCATCAACAACCATCTTTATGGGGAGCCTGGATAATAACGGGCCAGAGGTAGCATAAAGGAGATTGCTGTATTGGAGGAGGGATTCACAAAGGTGACCGCCAGCACTTTCCACGTTCTTAAAACTCAGTTGAAGAAATAAAACGTATTGGAACAACCCTCTGATGGCAGTACAGAAATAATGGAGTCAGGTATAGATAAGAAAGGAAGCATGGTGACAAGCACTATAGAAGAGTGAGAAGCAAACATTTGAAATACGAAGAGATGATACAATCTGAAGAACTGAACATAAAGCACTGAATGTTTCAGTTGTCGGTATGGCACCTGCAGTGTTTTGCATCGTACATAACTTCATTGAACCCCAAGCATTCACTGAGCACCTATTATGCACAGATAGGAAGCAGAGTGGATTGGTCTCTGCTCTCCAGGACCTCACAGGGTAACTGAAGAGATCATGAGCTCTAGTTTTGCTCCCAGGATCACAGAACACAAACCTAACTCCTCTAGTAGGGAAAGAAAATGTGAGCACCACAAGGGAAGATCATTGTCTGCCCTGTAAACAGCTGGATCTTCAACACTGAGAATGGCCCTGGCACATTGGGGGCATCGATAATTATTTGTTGAATGAATCAATGAACCAGCGAATGAATCGATGAGTGAATGACACTAGCTTTTAATAAATCCCAGCTTGTCAGACAGTGTATTGTATACTTTGTGTATATTATTGCTCTTAAGTCTCCCAAACTCTGTAGAAAGTACTATTATCCTTGTTTTACAGGTGTCAGAATGGAAGCACTGTTGAGTTACGCGCCCAAGGTCATAAAGCTTATAAATGCCAGCAGAGGTTCCTGAACTTGGGCGGTCTAACCTTCTAAACTTGTGCGAGGTTCCTGAACTTGAGTGATTCCTCAAGCGATAACCTCCTAAACTTGGGCGATTCTTCCACACCATCCTAGTCTAGACAGCTCCATTCCGGACAAGAGAATTGAGACTCAGAGAGGTGAAATGACTTCCTCAGGGTCGTCCAGATAGTTTGTACTAGAACTGGGTCTGAACCAAAGCCCTGAAGACTGGTTTCAGTAGCAGCCGGAGCTCCCCACACGGCAGCAGCCGACCCTGCTCTACCCACTGCCTTGTTTCCACTGACCCTGACAGACCCTCGCCCTTCACACAGCTCTCTCTTTCAAACTGATTGGAGGCTATCTCAGCATTGGTTGGGTCAGTTTGAACTTGGGAAGGCGGGGGGCTACTAATCATGGTGATACAGAATTTCTAGGAAGACGCCCCCACCCTAAAAATGAGCAGATTTTTATGCAAAGGGACATTCAGGCTGTGACTAACATGCTCCTGCAGATTGGCCTCAGGACTCAATTTCTGCATCTTTTTCTTGAAACTTGGGAGCTGACCATGGAATAAGTTGTATGCTGGAGTACCTGGGTGGCTCAGTTAAGGGAGGGACTTTGGCTTAGCATGATCACACAGTTTGTGGGTTCAAGCCCCACGTCGGGCTCTGTGCTGACAGCTCAGCGCCTGGAGCCTGCCTCGGATTCTGTGTCTCCCTTTCTCTCTGCCCTACCCTGCTCGTGTTCTCTCTCTCTCTCTCAAAAATAAATTAAAAAGAAAAACATGAAAAAAAATTTTAAAAAAATGTTGCATGCTAGATTGTTCTCCAGTTGCTATGGGTTCAGCTCTGCCCTTACTTATATAAATGTATTTCCCATTGACTTTGGCCATTGCCCCGCTTGAGTGGAAGGAAGGGCAGATTTCAGGCTATCAACTCAATCAGAGTAGCATATTGTTCCTTCTTTGTCACTTTTTATGTAGATGATGGGGGGGAAATGAAGAAAGGCTCCCCCCCCACCCCCACTGCTCTGCAGTGGTTTTCAGCCAGCTGTAGCATAACATTTTTTCAACTTAAGAAAAGAAGACCGTGTAGTCAGGGAAGGGAAGCTGTGCGTGTTGTGTAGTGTGTGCCCGTGTGCGTACACGCATGGGTATGTGTGCGCTGCATCCATCAGGGGCTTTAGTGACATGGCTGACCCTGCCTGGGTCTCGCCACAGCCGCCAGTCCTGCTGGGAGGGCTTCTCTGTTTGACCCTTTCTTAGCATCACTAATTGTCCAGGGAGACGGAGTCTGGGAAGTGGGTCAGATTAGCAGCGACTAGGTCCTGGGTCAGCGCTCCAGTTGTAAGGGAGGACGAGAAAATCAGGATCTGGAATTTTGCAACTTCTACCTGGAGCTGGAAGGAGCCTGTGTTTCCCACCAAGACTCATCAAATGATGAATTTGCCCCCAGTCTAAGGAAGAGCAGCCATCGAGAAAGATACCCACCACAGGCACACCTGATGGGGCTTTTACTCTTCGCCTCGGGGGGAAACACAGCGTGGGAAGGAATATGTTTGCACAGTCCTCTCTGCCAGACTTTTTCTGCCCAATCAACCAGGTCTAGGAAATGCATACGAATTAATTATACCCTCTGACATTTTTCACCGGAGAAGAAGATGAGGTGTTACACACTCTAGCTCATCTGGAGTTCTGAACTTTCCAAACAAAAGAGACCAGATTAGCTTCCGTCACTTCCATGCGGTGGGTTTGTAATCATAAATTGGAGGAGAGGCTGTATACATCCTCTACCATGAGCCTGTCTATCCTAGACTGATTGAATTTTCATACGTACCTCTTACCCATTGAGTTCCCTTTCTGGCCATCCTGTCTACCTAAGGTACTGGGCCCAAGTCACCCAGAACAGGCATATCTGGGTATCATTAGAGCTTTTTAACATAAATCACACGCTTTCCCTGCCTTTTACCCACAAGCCTTACAGGATGGACTGTAGGAAAGATGCAGAGGGAGTCTCTCCGTGCCCTTTGCTAATTTGGGTTCGAGATGTTAATTTATTGATGAGTGCCTTCCTTTAGAGCACCTCCGAAGGAGTTCGAAGCAGAGCCCCAGGATGATATTTTTTCACTTCCATGGTTCCTCTGAGAGCTTTTACTATAGTAACTCCCCCTCAGAGGATTGCTGAGTTGAGGTAACGTGATCCTATTTTTCTGGGTGCAAAAAAGAAGGATTCTCAGTGATACGTCAAAGGTCAGATGGCGGTGTGGGAAGACGGCACCCAGCGCAGAGAAAAAGCCTGTCCAGCTCCCGGGGGCTTCTGATGCTCATTTTCACATCCAGCTGTTATCTCTTGAGAGTTTCCGAGCAATTTGTAATGATTACAATCTTTTAGATAAAGATCGTTATTCTCGAGGTGTAGCTGGGAAAAGTGGGACGCCGAATGGGTTACTTCTGCAACCCCTTTCATTCAAGAATCAGGAACATACCTTGATGCTTTTCACTAATGGTTTAACCTCGCCGAACGGTGTACTCTTCGTGATGTTTATTCAGTTTTGTTTCTGGGATTTATGTCACCAGAAATAGAGGTTATACATTCAGCTCATAAATAGTCAAATACCACGTAAATAAGAATCTGCTTCTTAGAGGGAGATGACAATGAAGAGATACAAAGGAAGGCAAAAGCTGTTGTGTTTGGGGATAAACCATAAATTAAAGAAAAATTGAAATGCAGTATCTGTTTAATATTTCAAATCCTAAAACTGCCTGAGCCTTTCACAGCCACTGTAAGTGAGGGGGGTCAGGGAACCTGGAGGCCTAAGTAGAGGCCACAGCAGCACCACAGGGTCTGTCTGGCCTTCTGTTCCCGTGTAGACACGTACTAGAAACTCATCGGATTCTAACACACAAGCATTTCTATAGCTCCTTAGATATCACTTATTTGGAATTCAGCAAACATTGTTTTCGGTGAAGCAGCATTCGAAATTAAACTGGATTCCTTAGCCAATCCACAGAATTTTATCTAACTAGGAGTGTGGTTGAAAGGCTGTATGCTTGTCATTTCAGATAAAATAGGGGGGATGCCTGGGTGGCTCGGTCGGTTAAGCGTCCGACTCTTGATTTCGGCTCAGGTCACGATCTCATGGTTCAGGAGTTCGAGCCCCATGGAGGGCTCTGCCCTGACAGCATGGAGCCTGCTTGGGATTCTCTGTCTCCCTCTCTTTCTGCCCTCCCCCCTCAAAAATAAACTAAACCCTTAAAAAATTAAAAAAAAAAAAACTAAATAAATTAAATAGAAAAATCTCCTGTCACATCATCAGTAAACTCATTAGCAGTTGAATAATTGAATAAACAAAGATAAACTCCAAAGTCGTGTGTAATTTGCCCTTTAATAAGAATCGGGTTTTGTTAGGTGACAATATATTGGTGCGATACATACGTGACTTTTGTGGACCCTCTGAGAGGTTGACTGGGCACACTGTTAATGGTTTTAGATACTGGTCTCTTTCTAATTTTGCCCCAAATCCATGGTGTTGTGTTTAATTGATAGAGCCCTATCACTTAGCCTCATATTTATCTATCTGTAATAATTAGAATGCTGTTTAGTAGAAAGAATGTGGGAGAACAGAAGAAAGGAGAAGGCAGAATCAAAAGGCGAGAAGTTCCCAGGGAATTAAATTTTAAAAAGCAAAAAGGGAGCTATAGAGAAATGTGTGTAAATACAGAAAACACAGCGACCAAAGTGGAATTCATTGAAATGCGACCAGTGAAAATCCGGGAAGAAGAGAGGACTTTTCAAATGCACGGAATCCCTGAGGGCAGGAGGATGACGGCAGAGAAGGGGTTTCCGTGTCAAATTCGCAGGTGGCAATGTCCATCTGGGGCACCTTGGCTGTCTGCGGTTTGGGTAAAAGGAGGCTCATTTCAGCCAGCTTTTCTTTTGTATCGTGTTGCCTTAACTCAGGTAGAGTCTTCCGTTAATCTCATTGACACAAAGCTCTCTCTGTTTCCCCTCATTGGCTTTGCCGGAATTAAAGGGCAACCCTCCAGAATTACTTTGTGTATGTGTTTGGACGCCAGCACTTTGCAGTTCCCGGGCAGTCTATAGGAGGGAGAATGTAGAGGAGGAGAAAATTCAGGAAGGCTCTCTCTGTTGCCTCTTCCCTCCATCCAACACGAGAATCCTGGAAGGAGCTCCTGTCCAACTTTGAGTAGACCCACCAAAATGAGCCATATTCAAGGATGTCCTCTCTCTTCCTCAGTTAACTCAGATTAGCCTTGTACCATCAATGGTGTGAGAGAACATCAGAGCCACCCACCGTCACCCTTCACTGGAGGCTCTTTCTCTACTGCAAGATCATTCTTCTCTTTATTCCCTCGGGTGGGATTTGCCTACGTGGGCATTTCTGTGTTCTACTGGGGGATGGCTTGCGGTGCCCCGAACACCCTGTTGCATCGTCCCCCTACCCACAGCCCCATAATCCTGACAGGGTGTTCTTACTCCTTCTGCCCTGATTCCAGAACACCTAACCCTAAACCCAGAATCCTGGAATTCTTGAGCTGGAAGGGCCCTCCGAGAGGCCACTTGGACAGAAGTGCTCATTCTCCCAGACTCTGTGGGGGGGTCACCTCCTCAGCAGATTTCTTTTCCTCTTTCTGTGAGTCCCCAGAGGAACCATGCTTCTCTCCGTCCTAGTACTCACGATGCCGCACTGAACTGCCAGTACGCTTGCCCCGGCGGACAGCCCCCCTCTCCCTGGAAGACTAGCGTTTATAAAGATGGAAATCTGTCTGCCCTCGCCATTCCCAGTGCCTGTGGGAGGTGTTGAGCAAGTGTTGACTGAATAAGTGAATGCAATGCATCTCCCTTGACCACACTGAGGTCTCCTGACCCTTTTGCCCCCAACCTGTTTTCCACCGTTTTGAAGCGGCCTGCTTGGCCCCTGCGTGCCCTCTTCTGTCCAAGCAGAAGTCTGCCTGGTTCTCTGACACCTGGGTCACAGAGCGCTGGTTCTCAGATGCAGCCTGAAGATGTTTCCCCCTTTCAGAAATCTATTCGAGGGGCACCCGGGGGGTCCGTTGGTTAAGTGTCAGACTTGGGCTTGGGTCCTGATCTCCCGGTTTGTGACTTCGAGCCCTACGTCAGGCTCTCTGCTGTCAGCGTGGAGCCTGCTTTGGATCCTCTGCCTCCCTCCCTCTCTGCCCCTCCCCTCCTCAAAAATAAACATTAAAAAAAAAAGAAGTCTGTTCGAGGATGAGGCAGTTTTTCTGTATCTGATAAGACTGCCAAGAACACAACTAATTGTCGCCTTTTAGAGCTGAAGCGATCTCAGAGATCATCCAGTCACACCCCTCTTTTTACAGAATGAGGAACCGAGTCCCAGAGAAGTGCATCTCCTTTCCTGGAGTCACACAGCAAGCTTGCTGGCAGGCCTGTGGCTGGCAGTTTCATTTTCCGCCCCGCCCCATTTCTGTCGCAAAGTCCTAGTGTGCCCAATCCCTGATTCGTGGGCTCCCGAGAGCCTTCTCCTAGGATAAAGTAAGCAAAAGGGTGCCGTTTTATAAATGGGCTAAATAAATAAATATGGCAGCTCACCACCTTCGAGCAGCTTTCTTCGGGAGAAGCTTAGCGCGTTTAATAGGGTGCTTGTAAACAGGAGCGATTTGAATACTTTCTGCGGCACACTGTTAACATTTATACGTGCCCCATTTCATCTGTAATCTGCTTTTACAAGGCACTGGTGAGCCTTTGATGGCAGCAATGAATGACCCAGACGGCTTCTTCCCAAATGTTCACACCGAGCTGAAAATTTGGGAGAATCGAAGGTATTCATCTCCCTAAAAAATCCAAACACATCCACTGAAATCGCTCTCCTCCATCCAGATACATTAACTTCTTCTTCTTGTTTCCTTTCTTCCTTTTGCATTTGGCCATTACCATGTTCTGGTTATTGCCCACATCTGGAGCACGGCAGCTGTCCTGTAATGTGCAAGCTGCGGTATGTAATTTGGAGAACTTGAATACAAATATCTGTTAATTAAAAAAAAATACAGAACCATGTTTGTCAGCTTGTAATTATGTAAAGAAGAACACCAACTCCCAAACTAATTTAAAAAGCAAAATGAAAATAACTTTACCAGCGGCTTTATAAAATCCAGCAACTCTGCATTTAGCTATTAACTTTCTTCCGAGTATCCCAAAGTCCTTTGCAAACGTCTGCGAAGTTTCTCTGGGGAAAGCAGGTGGGCCTGACAGGGCAGGCAGGAGAGCAGGGCTGGGCCGAAGGTTGGGTCACTGGATTCTGCCATTTGCCCCCTTATGGTAAGTCTAGGGTGGGGCTTCTCACCCCCGGCACGGTTGACATCGAGGCTGGGTGATTTTTGGTTGTGACGGACTGTCTTGTGCGTTGGGAAATGCTTAGCGACACCTTTGGCCTCTACTCACATGACGCCAGCGGCCAGTGGATGCCCTCCTCCCCACTTGTGACAAACAAAAATGTCTCCAGGCTTTAACAGGTCCCTGGGGAAAGAGGGGGTATCACCCCCAGTTGAGAACCACTGCCAGTTTCATTTGCTATGGAATGAAGGAAGGATCCCAGGCCTCGGCCCTGGAAGACCTGGGTTTAAGTGGCCGCTTCCTCGTTCTAATGACATGACCCTGACCGACCGAATCCCCTGGCTTTTCTGTCCACCCGCTTCCTCATCTCCGAGGCAGGCCGTGGCGAAGATCAAATGAGATGTGGAAGATGTTCAAATGTAAAAAACGTCGTCACGAAGGTTAAGTTTCGTCATCACTATCATTGCAGGGTGGCTCCTGACGTGAAAGTTTGGAGGGATTGGCTCCGAGGGAAGCCACATCCTGTTAGGACACAGACAGACTTCGTTAGTACAGAGCCCTCCACACTCAGGGCTTGAGGGGCAGGTAGAACTTTCCATGTTCTTTGCAGACCTCTGTGGGCATGGCGAAGGAGCACTGAGGGAAATAAAATTGCCGAGGAACAACTCATACCAATGGACTCATTTTACGTACACAGGAGGGGGTGCTGAATGAGGGGCCCCAGTCTCCTTCCTATACTGGCTCTTCTCCCCAGAACAGGTCAAGAGGTGTTTGAGTTATTCAGGCCGCTCTGGGCTTGTGTAAACACTAGGTTTCGGGTCGGAGAGAGCTTCAGAATCTTTTCGAATGGTCTTTTAAAAGTAAACTGTCCGCTGTCTGGGCTGATGGAGGGCAGGTGGATGGGTGAAGTGGCCTCTCGGTGGGCCCTTCCAGCTCAAGAATTCCAGGATTCTGGGTTTAGGGTCAGGTGTTCTGGAATCTGGACACTCCCTTATTTCATCGGCAGATTCCTGTGAAAGCAATAATAACAGTAGCTGCCACTCACTGAGGATTGCTCTATGCCAGGAAGCGTGCCAAGTGTTTCTGGCTTATTTTTAAGTTTATTTGTCTATCTATCTATCTATCTATCTAGAGACAGCATGAGCGGGGGAGGGGCAGAGAGAGAGAGAGGGAGAGAGAATCCCAAGCAGACTCCACGCCATCAGCACAGAGCCCGATGTAGGGCTCGACCTCACAAACCCTGAGATCATGACGCGAGCAGAAATCAAGACCGAGCCACCAGGGTGCCTCACGTTTTCGGTTTATTGTCTCATTTAATCTTCCAGACAATTCTGTAGAGGAGGTATTATTCCCATTTCACAAATGGGAAAGCTAAGGTGTTTACACGGGAGGTCCCCGGTCTCAGGGGGGTTAAGTGCTGTTTGCCAGAGCAAGTTTGTGAGTATCTCGTCGGAGCTCATGGCGAGAAGGGCCTGTGGCGTAACTCTGGACCCCACGCCCACGAGCACCAGGGGAAGGAGCCCGGTAGCAGGCCCCAGAGGAGGCTCACTGAGCTGCGGACGGAACCAGCATTCCCCGGGGGGCCCCTGGGTCTCCTCTGCTGAACGCTCCCCAGCCCCTCGGCCTCAAGTTTGAAGGCCAGGCGGTATGTGTGAGTTTAGCAGGATGCTGTGATGTTAAAAATAAAAAATAAAATAAAGACAGGAGGGAGAAGCTGACAGCTTGACTGGAGCACACACAATCAATACACCCAAGATAACAATTTCTGCAGAACGGTGCCTTGCTTATCCAGACCCCCAGGAGACGCATGCTTCTCTGACAATCGGCAGAAATTCTGACTGGCTGCAGATCTTTTCATCTCCTGCCTGCTCTTGCCGGCTTTTTCATTTTTACATTATTAAATATTAAACCCTGTAAACAGTTTCGTTTGCCTGCACTATACTGTCAGTCAAATTACCCTTTTGTAACAGTATCAAATCATATTGGTATCACTTACTTCCCCGAGTAATTCCCAAATCCTGTCGCAGGATAAAACAATGATGTGCCTTAACTGCTGGGGGTCAGGACTCCTAAATTCTTTTTGTTTTTTTTCAGACCCTGGCGTCAGGGTATAACCATTTATACCTCTTCAAGTCAAATCGGTTCCTTTCCAAGTGAGTGGAAGGGGCATGCTATTCAGACCCCACTCTTTCCCTCCAACAGATTTAAAGATGATTGAAATAACTTTGAAAATTCAACATTCTGGAAGTTGAGCCCCATCAACTCAAGTAGCTGTCTGTGGATTACACAGAGCACCTCATCAAGGCTGCCGTCTTGATACCCAGAGCGTGTCACATGCTGTCACTTCTCTGTCACTTCATTTCATTTCATTTCCCTTCCTTGGCTCTGGAATTACTCATTATTTCCCTGTGTTAAATATCCAGAGAAAAACATAATGAGGCCGACGTGATGCATGGGGAAATACTACATTCCAGAGTCAAAAGGAAAGAAGATTGTTGGGTTGGCTTATGTTTTGGATTATCCAAGTCTCTGCCCTCTCCAAAGGTAATCAAAACTTCGTAATATTTAAAATTCCATTTTGAGGCAATACAAAAGAAAAGATAATTGGATCCATGTGTTCAAATGTCAGTTACTTACATGTTAGTGTTTCTCAGTACCAGCATCCTAGGACTCTACTGTGAAAGTCAAGAAAGTCCTGAGAATTGGAATCGGATGATAACTATTGCACAAACAGAAGAGTAGTCCATGAATCTGTTCCCTCCCAGTGACCACCAGTGTGGTCAACTCTTCTTCAGAGTTGAGTACCCATGTTCAAAGGATAGAGCTTATGATTTTAGAGCCTAAAATCATCCCTGTAAATAAGCAGCACAGTGGATTTTAGCAAGATTTTACGTAGAGTTTTACCAGGAATTTTAATGAAGGCAGTATCTTTGCTAACCACCCCCCCCCCATAACTCCCGACCCACCCTTATCCCCAGTGTTCCCATTCTTCTGCTGTGTTTTTTTTTTTTTTTTTTTTTCCTGTAGCTGGGGTGAAATTTTTTAACCTTTTCTTGGCTTCAGTGAGCCATCTGTTGAGTTGGGAGAACAAGGTTCTCTTGCATCTGGCAGAGGATGGTGCACTGTAATGAATGTTTGGAAAGTTCTTTGAACACGAGTGCTTAGTCTTAATATTGCTTTCCAGTGCCCTAGACAGTCTGATGAAATGGTGTCTTAATCTGTGTCACAGCTAATTCATTTTGGAACTGAATCTGCTGAATGCAGATTTCAGTTTGGGGGTCACTGGGAAGATTTATCTTTCCTTGGGGCAAATATTGACCTCCTGAGCCTCCATTAATATTTACCTCTTGGGTCAATAAATCTCAATGTTGACCTTGATAAAAGTCAACATTTCTGCAGAACCTCGGGGTCTTCTTCGTCTGTGATGCCTTAGTTCCAAGTCTGTCGCTTGATTCTATTCCAATAAATCCTTATTTACAGGAGTTTATAGGACCAGCTGTTGGCCTGCCCTCAGGGGTAAAGCTGTTGGGTGTATACCTGGGCACTTGTGTAGAAATGTTGAGGTGAACTTGTCAGAGTGCCTTCTAAGAGAATTCCTGATCTTGAGCTCACATTCTTCTTCTTGCAGGGAGGGATGTCCTAGGAGGGCCTACTTACATGCGATAGGTGCAGGCCGTGTCATTCAGTAGTTGAATTCGTTGACTCTTTTTGCCAGGCCCTTTGCACAGAGAAAGTGTTGGCTCCCTCTCAGTTTCCACCCTCACCCACCATCTACTGGGGGCTGAGAATACAAAACTGTGTGAGACCAGGCCCTGGCGCTGAGGGAACTTTCTCCATGATGTGGACGGGGTCAGTTGAATGGCTTCTTCATTTTTCCTACAGCTCACCTCATGCAAACACTTATACCCACACCCCTCCCACTGTGAACAAGTGTAGACGGGAGAGATGGTGCATGTGTAAATCTTTAGCTTTGGAGTCATGTGCTGACAGGACCCAGGAAGGCCATGCACTCCAGGAGCAGCCCTTCTAACCACCTTCAGACATTTTGCCAGCATCACATCTTCAGGGAATAATCAGGGAATTGGCCATGGCAGAAGCGTGAGGAACACGATTTCAAAGAGGAGGGGGCATCTGTCTGCCTTGTAGGGCCTGTGGAGAGGGTGATGTACAAGAGGGAGAAGGGCAGTCGTGAAATGCCAAATCAATAGTGCGGCTGCTACGTTCATCACGTTTTGTCTTTGAGGTTTGAATTTAATTGCTTTCCATATAGATTCAAGTAGAGAGAATGGTTCATCACAAAGTATTTTGTTCAGAAATGTTGCACAGATAAACAGATTTCTAAAATAAATGTATGTAAAACTGAAAACTCTGTCCAACATGTCCTATGATGAATGAGACTTTTTTATGCACTTCCCATTGATTTATCTGCTTTTAATGGGCCCATTGGAAAGCAGGAGTGCTTCCAAACTTTCAAGGATTGGATGTGTGTGTGTGTTTGTGTGTGTGTGTGTGTGTGTGTGTGTGTGTGTGTGTGTGTTTCTGTTTGGCAATGGATGGTAAGGAAGACGGCTAGCGGGTCATTCCTATCAAAAAGCTGCACGTTGGAAGGCTAGGTCCCTTCCAGACCTGTTCTTTCTTTTCCATGATTTTGCCGGTGCTATCAGTAACTCAAGCTATAAAAGCCAATTTTTTTATTTCCCTAGATATTTCCAAATAGTTGAGGAAAATAGATTAAAAGGAAAGGGAACTCTGGAGTTGTTCACAAGTAGCCTCTAGTCTGGATTTTTTTTTTTTCCCCTTAATTTGCAGCTTTCCATCCTGCACTTTGCTGGGTCCTGGGTGCACTGTCTCCATCCAGGAGCCAGCTCAGCAGTCTGGTCTCTGGACTGTTAGCAGCTGCCTGGAACCACAATTCAAATCAAATTCATCTTGATGAGTTTGATTAATTGAGCTTCAGGAGTTTTGCTCTGGGCTATTTCTTTGAATCGAAGTCTTAAGATCCCAGGCAGTGTCTGTTGGGAGAACTTTAAATATACCCTAGGGTCTCTTTAGAAAGATTGGATTTTGTCCTAGACTCCATTTCTGAAAATGGCAAAACAAAAACAAACAAACAAACAAACAAACAAACAAACAAACATAACCTCTTATAGCGGAGCTTGTCTTAGCCCACAGGGGATACTTAGGATGTTAGCTACCTTGCTCTTAAGAGAACTGCTTGTTTCTGTTTTCCTAGTTTCAGATTTAATCAAGGAGAATTTGCCTTTTATTTATTTCTGAAAGATAAATTAACTTCTTTTTCTGTTTCTTGTTTTCTGGGGTCATGCCAAGGTCTTATCAGAAGCTCTGCCTTTCTCCCTACTTCCCATGAACTTCCAAAGGAGGTCATTCATTCATTCATTCATTCAATCATTCATTCAGACAAGAGCCATTTATTAAGTATCTGATATTTGTCAAGCACTTTTCTGGGATTAAAAACATCAATCAGGGGGCGCCTGGGTGGCTCTGTCGGTTAAGCATCCGACTTCGGTTCAGGTCATGATCTCACGGCTTGTGAGTTCGAGCCCTGCGTCGGGCTCCGTGCTGACAGCTCAGAGACTGGAGCCTGCTTCATAGTCTGGGTCTCCCTCTCTCTCTGCCCCTCCCCTGGAGCCTGCTTCATAGTCTGGGTCTCCCTCTCTCTCTGCCCCTCCCCCGTTCATGCTCTGTCTGTCTCTCTCTCTTTGTCTCTGTCAAAAATAAATAAACATTAAAAAAAAAACTTAAAAAAAATCAATCAGGACTCCTGCCCAGAAAGAAGACAGAATCTAGCATAGAAGGACAGGTGTATACAAATATATGTAGTAGACACATAGAAGAGATGATAAACAATGACCTAAGCAGGACTAATGGACGCAGAGAGTAGAGTTGAGATATGAAAGGAGTCAAGAAGTTAAGTGTACTGTCCTGAGCATTAGCTGGATTTTGGGAGTGTCAGATGGATGGCCCCAAGGTTGGGTAACAGAGTGGAAGGTGGGACAGTCTCTGAAATGGGGACCAGTGCAGGGAAGGTAGGTTTGTATAGAAAATGCTTCCATCTGTCTTTGGACAAGCTGACTGGGGGGGGGGGGGGGGGGGCAAGGAGACATCCAAGGCAAGAGACTAGGTTGACGACTGAATATATGATATTGGAGCTGGAGCTCAGGAAGGATGTGGACCAAAGAGAGAAGTTTGCAATTTTTTAACATATGGGTGGTGGGTGGTTGGAGCCTTGGGAGTGGGTGAGATTATCTAAGTACAGCATGTGGAATAAAGAGAAAAAATGGTAAGACAAAGCCCCAGTAAAAACCAACATTTAGGGGTCTATTAGGGTTCTCCAAATAAACAGAATCGATCGCATTTATATATACATATATATGTGTATATATATGCGTATATATATATACACACACGTATATATATGTGTATATATATATACACACACGTATATATATATGTATATATGTATACACATATGTATGTATATACATATGTGTATACATATACGTGTATACATATATGTGTGTACATACATACATATATATATATATGTATGGAATTAGCTCACTTGATTATGGAGACTGAAAAGTCCAACAATCTGCCATCTCTAAGATGGAGAACCAGAAGAGGCAGTTGTATAAATGTCTGTCCAAAAGCTAGCAGGATAAAACGTGGGAAGAGCCAATGTTTTGGCTAAAGTCCAAAGGCAGGAGAAAGTTGACATTCTATGCAAACGGTCAAGCAGGAAGAGTTCCCTCTTCCTCTTGGGAGGTTCAGAACTTTTTGTGGTAACCAGGCATTCAACTGATTGGATAAGGCCCACCAACATTAGGGAGGGCAATTAGTTTTACCCGGTCTACTGATTTAAATATTAATCTCATTCAGCAGTACTCTCACAGACATACCCAGAGAATTGGGTTTGACTAAATACTGGGCACCATGTGAGCCAGTGAAATTGACACATAAAATTAACCATCACGAGGGGCATGCAGAGGAGAAGGAAGGGGAAGAGACAGAGAAGGTAAAAGAAATGGAGGAAATGCTCTCTTTTTTTTAAATTTTTTTTTTTCAACGTTTATTTATTTTTGGGACAGAGAGAGACAGAGCATGAACGGGGGAGGGGCAGAGAGAGAGGGAGACACAGAATCGGAAGCAGGCTCCAGGCTCTGAGCCATCAGCCCAGAGCCCGACGCGGGGCTCGAACTCCCGGACCGCGAGATCGTGACCTGGCTGAAGTCGGACGCTTAACCGACTGCGCCACCCAGGCGCCCCGGAAATGCTCTCTTTTTATGAGTAATCCCACAACCACCTTAATTGCCTTTTTCTAGGGAGGTTTGGGGCTGGCAGGTCTCAGGCTCCTGCAGGTGGGTCCCTCTTCTGCCTCATCACTTGGTGGTGGGGGAGGGGTCCCCTGAACCAGATGGTGGGAGCTGTGCTCACGTGAAGGAGATTCTTGCAGACTTTTAACCGGCGTTTAAAGGAGGATATTTCCGTGGAGCAGCAGTCCATGTAAACTTCACTTGGGATGTGGCCACCTCTGAAGACATCCCCGTGTTTTCCACGTTCTGCCTTTGTGCTTGATCACCGGTCACGATCACACGTTCATACTCACACTCGCAAAAGTCCTTTTGTGTTGTTTCTTAAAACTCGAAAACACAACTGGTAGAAACTAGGGTAAGGGAACACTTGTGAAGTACCAGGCACCGTGTCCGACATACATCATCTCCTTCACCTCTTCCAGACATTCTTTGAAATAGTCCCGGGCGCCTGGGTGGCTCAGTTGGTTAAGCATCCGACTCTTGATTTCAGCTGAGGGCGTGATCTCACGGTTCATGACTTCCAGCCCGGCGTTGGGCTCCACGCTGACGGTGTGGAGCCTGCTTGAGATTCTCTCTGTCTCTCTCTCTCTCCCTCCCGTGCATTCTCTCTCTCTCTCTCTCTCTCTCTCTCTCCTTCTCTCTCCCAAATAAATAAACTTTAACAACAAAAAAGGCTACATTGAAATAGTCCAGCAAACCTGACACTCAGTCCGCTTCAGATCATAAGAAGCCCCAAGGCTTTAGAGACAACAGAGACCTCGCTTCATTGTGCTTTGTAAGCTGCAAAGTAGCACACAGTTGAACCATATTATCACTGAGTGACACAGCAGCCTTTGACACAGAAGGCACCCTGCCCGCTTTAGAGAAGAGGAAACAAAAGTTCCTTGAGACCGCTTTGCTAGCGAGTGATGAAGCTGCCACCAGATCCAGGTCTGATGACATCTAGGTCTGTTGACACAGCCTGGCCCTTCAGGTGACCCTGTGGTCCTTCAGATTGCCTACGTAGGAAGAGGCCAGGGCGTGGCCTCGTATCTCTCTTTTCTGCCCAGGCAGAAGTCAGCACTGACTCAGCAGGCAGCCTGAGACTTGCAACAGAGCCAACCTCGCCTCTCGCTTCTTAGAAACTTCTCCCATCGGAGAACTCACTAGACTGCCGTGGTCCCACCTTCCTCTGCAGCCTGTGCTCTTTCTCAGACTCCAAAACTGCAGATCTGGCTGTCCTAGAGGCTCTATCCCCACATGGGCTGAACATCGGGTAAGGTAGGTCTGAGCTCTCACCTTCCCCTGGAAACCTTTGGAAAGCTTTTGCAATAAAATAAAATTACATATTAATACTTGACAATTAATCTCTGACTCGGAAGAGCCGTATACACCATATGTGTAACCTCTGGACATTTCAATTTTCAATCTGCACAGTGAGATAACATCCTGAAAACGGAATGTAATCATCAATTAGCAATGTTCCTTAGGACAGACTGATCTGCAGTAGTGAGCAGTTTTCAGGATCTGAGCGATGGCTGGTTTTAAGCAAGAAGGAGAGTCAGAGGAGTCAGAGGAAGAAAAGACAGATGAGTATTTGAGCCTAGTGATAAGTCACAGAGGCTGGGCGGTGGAAAGCCAGCTTCCACGAGCCCCTGGCTAGCTCTGTCCTCCTAGGGCTTAGGAATGCGTCAGTCACAGCAACCATCGGCTGGGCCACAGTGGGCTTAACTGAGGGATATCAAAGAAGCAGAACATGTGGCCCCTGCTACGAAGACTTAGAAATTGTGTTGCGGAATCAGATCATACGCACGCGGAGTGGATTAAAAACACCACTCAAAGAGGCACACGCTGGCGAGTATGAATTGATACTGGGCCTGGTGGTCATGGACCTGTTTTCCTGCTTCTGTATCACCAAGGATGACAACTAGAATCGCCGAGCAGCTGTTGTAACAAGTGCTTGTAGATCCGTGGTGAGAAGTCATCAGGCCAGAACAGTGCATTGTGTTTTCTTATTATATTTAATGGAAAATTGAAGCGCTCGGATATTTCCAAAGTGTAATTTGTTCTGATGGGTAGGCCGACAGTGAATTGGGCTGCTTCACTAGGGAAGAGGCAAAAAAAATAAATTAAACAAATTAATGACTGTGACGCATTCCGGGGGAAGGAAAATGCAGTTGACAGTCCACCCCCACTACCACCCCTGACAAAAATCATCGTTTTTATTGCAGTCACATCTCCTTGGGCTGCTGCTTCTTGTGGGTATTTTTAAAGAAAACTTCCCCTCTCGTCGTTTTCTTTAGCCCAGTAAGCACAGTTGCTAATTTTCTCTCATTTGGAGATTCCCCCCTGGAACCATATGCCATTAAAAAGCTTAGACACGTGGAAATGGACTGATGGAGATATGAGGAGACAGGGAGTTTCAGACGAGGAGAGACTTTGTCAGATGGAATGACTCTGACATCGGATTCGCTAACCAAAAGAGAAAGATCCTGCCATGGAAGGGCGAGGAAGAGAGCCTTTCCCTGGTCTCTGGAAGGGTCCAGAAGGCATGGTGTTCCCAGGGCACAGCTCAGGGTCCGGCCTCTAGCAAGTGACCATCGGCTGAGAGAATGAATGAAAATGAATGAACGAATGAGTGAGTGAATGAATGAATGAGTGAATAGGACAGATGAGCATCTCTGAAGCAGAGAGGCAGACCGGAGCCTGGGAGGCTGGTCACAATGAGAGGCAGGACTTGCGAGCAGGTTGGCATACGTGGGACTCAGACGACACAGGGCACCGCAGAACACAGCACGGAGGTTCTGGCGAATACCCCTGATACAATACGGACCCCTAGTTCCATGTCCCTTTTTCCATAGAACTTTTTTTTATTTCGCGTATGTTTGAGTAATCATTCAGGTTTGTGTTTCCAAGGTAGTGTTCAAACTATTTAAGAAACGGGAACCCTCTTGCCCTTTTGGTGGGAATGCAAACTGGTGCAGCCACTCTGGAAAACAGTGTGGAGGTTCCTCAAAAAGTTAGAAATAGATCTACCTTAGGACCCAGCAATAGCACTGCTAGGAATTTACCCAAGGGATACAGGAGTGCTGATGCATAGGGGCACTTGTACCCCAATGTTTACGGCAGCACTTTCAACAATAGCCAAATTACGGAAAGAGCCTAAATGTCCATCAACTGATGAGTGGATAAAGAAATTGTGGTTTTTATACACAATGGAATACTATGTGGCAATGGGAAAGAACGAAATATGGCCCTTTGTAGCAACGTGGATGGAACCGGAGAGTGTGATGCTAAGTGAAATAAGTCATACAGAGAAAGACAGACACCATATGTTTTCACTCTTGTGTGGATCCTGAGAAACTTAACAGAAGACCATGGGGGAGGGGAAGGAAAAAAAAAAAGAGAGGGAGAGAGCCAGACCATAAGAGACTCTTAAAAACAGAATAGGGGCGCCTGGGTGGCGCAGTCGGTTAAGCGTCCGACTTCAGCCAGGTCACGATCTCGTGGTCCGTGAGTTCGAGCCCCGCGTCGGGCTCTGGGCTGATGGCTCAGAGCCTGGAGCCTGTTTCCGATTCTGTGTCTCCCTCTCTCTGCCCCTCCCCCGTTCATGCTCTGTCTCTCTCTGTCCCAAAAATAAAAATAAAGCGTTGAAAAAAAAATTAAAAAAAAAAAAAAAACAATAAACTGAGGGTTGATGGGGGGTGGGAGGGAGGGGTGGGTGAGTGATGGGCACTGAGGAGGGCACCTGTTGGGATGAGCACTGGGTGTTGTATGGAAACCAATTTGACAATAAATTTCGTATTTAAAAAAAAGCGTGCAGGGGGACAAAACATAAGAGACTCTTAAATATGGAGAACAAACTGAGAGTTACTGGAGGGGTTCTGGGAGGGGGAATGGGCTTGGGCTTGGGGAATGGGTAAAGGGCATTAAGGAATCTACTCCTAAAATCATTGTTGCACTATATACTGACTAATTTGGCTATAAATTTAAAAAAATAAAATAAATTAAAAATATTTAAAAAAAACTGGTATATTGATGGCACCAACCATCCAGAGCAGATGCAACCAGTGGACACAGGCAGTACAGGCCCAGACCGCCATCCAGAATATAAGTCCTGAATGTTTCTCTCTCACTGGACCTAAGTTTTCTGGGGATGAGTATCATGTTGGCTTTTTCATGTATAATTTTTTTAATGTTTATGTATTCTTGAGAGAGAGAGAGACAGAGCTCAAGCAGGGGAGGGGCAGAGAGAGAGGGAGACAGAGACTCTGAAGCAGGCTCCAGGATCCCAGCTGAAGGCACAGAGCCCGACATGGGGCTCGAACTCAGGAACTGTGAGATCATGACCTGAGCTGAAGTCAGATGCTTAACTGACTGAGCTACCCAGGCGCCCCTTTTGCCTTTTTTTTTTTTTTAAGTTTATCTGTTTATTTTGAGAGAAAGAATGAGAGAGAGTATGAGCAGGGGTGGAGCAGTGAGAGAGAGAGAATGCCAAGCAGGCAGTCAGCCTGTCAGCACAGAACCTGATGCGGGGCTCGATCTCGGGAATTGTGAGATCATGACCTGAGCCAAAATCAAGAGTCGACGCTTAACCAACTGAGCCACCCAGGCACCCCTCGCGTTTGCTTTTATACTTCATATCACACCTCAGCACCTAGATCGAGCCTTTGATATAAATACAGTTCCTCAGTTTAGCCTGCCTTGCATTTAGTAGCCACCCAATAAATATTTGTGGAATGAATGAATGCATTACGCGAGGAAGAGATGCTCTGAGGGGTGGGGTGGGGATGGAATGCAGTGTAGCCTTGGAAATCCCCCCGGCCTGCTCAAACTACACAGCAACCTGCCCTCCCTCTGGGCTCCCTGGGACCACCCTAGCGCATTGGCATGCAGGATATGGGAGGGCAGAGGCGGATCCAGTTCTCTGGGCAGCCAGGGTATTTCCTGCAAAGCACTTTCCTTGACTTGTGTAAGTAAATCTGTTAATGCTCTCCTACTTCCTCCCCTTTGTTAGCGAGCCCAGTGTATTAATTAAAAACTGCAGGCAGCTGTAAGTATCTCCAGAAGAAGGATTAAGCCAGCTTTCTGTCAATTGCTTTCAAAGTGATTGCTATTTGCTAGAGAAACGCTTTCTTCAGGGGTTAAAGCAACCTGTTTCCACTTTTCCGTCTCCTGCATTACCTCATTAGCCCGCTGGCCCCTTCCCCTAATTCATGCTTCAAGCCCATTGCGGCAGGAAGACCGCAGTGATATGCCACATGCCTACGACAGCACCCCCTGGGACAGACATGGCCGTCTGGGCACTAATGCAATCAGAGCAAGGCGTCACCAGTGTAATCGGTGAGCGGGTCAGTTCCCCTTCTTCCTACTGACCTCTCAGCTTCGGCTGACTTAGGGCACCTGTGACATGTTTGTATCAACCATGCTTAGGGCGCCGATAAGGGGAAGGAAAAGCCAGGGACATGGCTGTCTCCTACACGATGTATCTATCTCAGTTAACCCTTCTTTTTTGCACCCGTCTATGGTACTGAGCACATCAGGAGAGACCTTTCTGCCTCACGCGAGGAAGAACATTCTGACAGAGCCAGGCTCATCAGGCTCATCACGAGATGAAACCTACCATGGTAGGCACTCAGTAACGACTGTTAAAATGAACTGCCCATGAGATGCAACCAGATGACCTTTAATGGCCCTTCCTGGGTTGAAATATAATGTTGTGAACCAGGCTGTCTTATGGGGTTTTCACTGAGTGAGTGGAAAAGACCATCTCCCTTCCTCCATGGACAGGCAAGGTTTTGCACTTTCTGGGCCATCTGCTCTGCCCGGCCAGTCTTAAGGGCAGAGAGGGAACGGGGCAAGGGGAGCGGGTGATGGACAGGATGGCACCAGAAAGCCAGGGTGGAAGGAAGTATTTCTGAGCCCCCAGACAATTTGTAACCTGCACAATTCATATTATCAGCAATGAATGTTAAGTAAATCAAATTCTCCATTGAAGTAATAAACAATCAGCTATCATAGCACAAAATATGTCTGAACTCAACTCTAATGTGACTGTAAAATAAAGTGTCAAATCTCAGGCAGTTTTTTTTTTTTGTTTTTTTGTTTTTTTTTTTTTTGAGAGAGAGGACTGACTGATAGGAACTTCCCAAGCTCCTTCTATTCCTCCCTTGGGTGCGAGCAGTGGCTGACTCTCTGCCCTCTGGGCCCTACGGCAATGACTTCAGTTACTCAGTCCCTCTGCTTTGGAAACCCTGGGAAATTATGTGTTATGAGAGATGCTCACAGCCCCTGGTGAGAATTGAGATTCTGGGCGAACACACACACCTACTCACACACGCATGCATGCATACCGCACATGCACACACACCCGCACACGCATGCACACACACGCCCGTGCACACGCGCCCACACGTCTGGCAGACTTGCATCTCCCCTGTATGCCACTCAGCCGATTGTGGTGTGAGACCCAGCCTCAGCAAAGAAAGAAAGGGGGGAAGAAAAGACCTAAGTCAGGATAACATAAATAAGTCTGTGGCAGGCAGAGAAAAACCCAAACAACTAATAGCACCAGAGAAAAGTCACTGCAGAATTTATATAAAAAAAAAAAAAGCGTATCAGAAAAGCTGTTCCAGAGGCCTCGGAGAGGCAGAAATCACGAAAATTCTTTCCTGCCAGCCTGTGGCTTAAATGTGTAAGAATTACTCTTTCGTGAAAAATCGGTGACCGATTTGATTATTTTCTGTCAACAGTCAGCCCTTTTGTTTGTCGTCATACTTGGTGGATTGACGGGTCTCTCCTTCTCCCTCTCCAATGTGTGTGTACGTGCATGCATGTGTGTGTGCGTGTATTTAACTCACATTGATGTCTTTGGTCTTCTTTTGCATTATCAACATGTTTAAGTCAGAAACAGGTAAACAAAACTGCATCGGTGCTTAAACCCTTACTGTTCCTCTCTCTCCTGTCTTCATTTCAACCTTTTACAAGACAAATTTGTAGGATAAATATATAGATAGTTGTCCTAGCTGGCTTTTTTTTTTTTTTTTTTTTTTTTTGTAGCATGATTTCGGTTCTTCTTTCCCTTTTCCTTTGGCCGATTGCTTCTTCCCTCGAGAGGAGTTCATTGCTACAGACTTCAATAAAGTGGAAAGGCTGTCCAGGGAACATTTGGCCAATTCCTCTGCCTCTCTGCAGGATTGATTGGACCAGGCGATTTGTGACTCCTGCCTTTCCTTCCATCACTCAGAGGCTTAGTTTTCCTTCTGGTTGCTTTGTCTCCAGTGTCTCATATGCCAGCATGATGATTGGCACAACTGTCTTGAACACTTCAAGTGCAATTAGTCCTTCCGTGAGGAGGAGGAGGAGGGAGGCAAGCATTCCTCCTGACACAAAACAGTCTTCTTTTTTAGGACTGTCTACCACTTCGAGCCATTCCTAAGCAAAAGACACCCATCTTCCAGTAGCAGATACCCCCGTGCCTTCCTCGTTATGCCAACCCTCACATTGGTCAGTAAGGCATTATTGAGAGTCTGTTGTGGGTTCTGCAGAAAGTCAGATGCTCCGGGTGTCACGCTCCAACTTTAAGACATGGCTTCTGCCCCTTTGAAGCTTATGTCTTAATTAGAGAAACCTCCAAACATATGAAGGTCCTGATCAAATGCCTGAAGTGTGTCTACTGATGCACCCACCTCCAGTGTCTAGACTGTTAGGTCTTTTCTGTTTCTTTTATTTTATCCTACATGTTAAAAAGCGTATGTGGCTTCTGCATTCCAAGGCTATCCTTAGCACATGTCCTTTATACCTCTTGGGGTGGACAGATGATGGCCCCAGACGTGTTCACATCCTAATCCCCCGTGCCTGTGAATTTGTTACCTTACATGTCAAAAGTGACTTTGCAGACGAGATTTGGTGGAGACGCGATTTAAAATGGGGAGATTTTCCTAGATTATGTGGGTGGACTCCACGTAATCACAAGACAGGGGCAGAGTCTGAGAAGGGGAGGTGGCAACAGAAACGGAGCTTGGATGATGTGGGGCCGTGAGCCAAGGAATGCAGGCAGCCTGTACAGCTTGGAAAAAACAAGGAAATAGACTTTCCCTTGAGCTTCCAGAAGGAACCCAGCCCTGCTGATAATGCTTTGAGTTCCGACTTCCAGAACTGTAACGTAATAGATTGGTGCTGTTCTCACACCTACTGAATTTGTGATCATTTTAATACAGCAGCAGTAGGAAACATACACTGATTGAGCCATCCCTGGTCACCTGACCCACATTTGCGTCTTTGGTCTTTATCTTCTTTTCCGCAGGCTATGAGCGGCCAACAAATCTAGGTTATAAGTGAACAAAACTGTTTGTTTTTAAACTTTCATTGTTCCTCTACCTTCTGTCCTTTTCAACCTTTTGTAGCCAAGTTATTTTGCAAACAGTCTGAGGCATTGATTCTCAGATCTGTCTATGCCCAGCATCACCTGAAAAGTTTTTCAAAGAATGCGTCCGCTCAGGCTGTTCCACGGATCTGCTGGATTGGGACCCCCACCCCACATCCACTCACTGAACTGTAGCACCTACCACACCAGTAAAACAATTCGTGAGATAGTTAATGAAGTTACTCTTCCCCACCCCCCATCTTCATAATCCCCAAATATGGCACCACATTCAGTCTGTAAACTCTGAAACTCTGCTACATCTAATGTGCTGATCACCTTATTTCTGGAGATTCTTTCTTGGCTTCCAGGTCCTCCTAATTTATCACTAATTGCCCATTTGTTTTCCTTCCTAACCTTAAAGATGAGTCCTCAGATCTGTGTATCTATGTTATCTATGTATGGATCTTTGTATCTATGTGTCTGGTTTTAGTGTTTCCATCATGAATTCCTGTCTCTCTTCCGTGGAGCTCAGCTATCCTGAGCATCATTTCCTCCCTTGTGTGGACAACTTCTAAACTTGTAGCTTCTTCTCTCACCTCTCTTCCAGCCCCAGTATCGCTTTCCCAACTGGCTGCTAGACCATTCTCTGTAATAGCTACCATTTGTTAGATGTTTTTAGTCTTCACGACAGTCCCCCAAGATCTTAGTCCTGTATTCACAGATGAGGAATCTTAGGCTCGCAGAGGTTATGCATCCAGCCAGGAGTCATACGTCCCTGTGAACCAGATTCAAAATGTACCCTCAATATTCAACAGAATCCTCAATTCTTCTTTTGGCAAGTTTTCAAAATCTATTTACATAGGGAGCTTCCTTGGGGGGTTCTGCGGGCCCAGGTCCATTACCATGCTTCCGTTTCTTCTCAAGGCATAGAGGGAATATATTTAAGTGTGTACATTTCAAGCGTGAGCTGTTCAAGAGAAGACACCAACTTTTCTCAGGGTGAGGCATTCCTTATTTTTCCACTTGTTTAAAACTTACCCTTCCTTCAGTGCTCAACTGAAATGCCTCTGTGCACATGAGGTCTCCTAGACCCACCTCACACAGAAGAAATTGCCTTTTCTTTGAACTAGGGGTTTTCAGGATAGTGACTATATAGTAAACATTTCTGTCCACACCCCTCCTAGCCCTGTGTATCTGGCAACCTGCTTCTAGGGCTTTGCCAAAGAAGACTTGAATGATGAGACACTATTGGGAATATTTTGCTCTGCCATCCGGAAACTGGTTTTTCTGAACAGGTCACATACCTGTTCTCCTACCTCTGAGTAAGTTCTCTGCCCTCATGGGGCAGGAACCCTCTCTCTAAACTAGGCTGGTCTTGGAAATTCCCTTTATTTGGAAGGATGAATTTTTCTTCCCTAAGAGGCCTCTCAGCTCAAGTTCTGCTTTATCACTTTTTCTACCAAGGAGTCTAAGTGCTCTGTGCAGATGAAACTCCTAATATCCAGCCCTAGCACCCTAGAATTCCAATGATAAATCTACAGATGGTGGCTCCCCACCTCCACCCTCTTCCGTGTAATGTGAGATGTGGAAAGAGAGAAATCAGCCCATCTCGACACCAACTGGTAGAGGCATCCCCAGCAGGACCTCAGAGAAGGATAGGTCTTCCTACATGGAGGAGGAAAGTGTAAGCTTCCTTTGTAATGCATCAAGCAAGAGTAGAGACTCAACAGGTAGAAATAATGAGTGACAGGAGAAAGGCGGCCGCAGTGGGGAGACCACCCTGGTTGAGCTGGAGCATTTAAGGGACATGACATTATCTCAGTAAATGGCTTCAGATTCCAAAGGATCTTAAACACCAGCCAATGGAGATTAGCCTTGATGTTAGGGGCACTGGGTATCCTTGTATATTTTAAAGCTGGAAAGTGATCTAATGCTTAGGTTTCCATAAATAAATAACCAAAAGGAAGAAGGGAAGAGTGGCCAAATGTCTTAAATTCCTCTTGGGCCTATTGCCTGATTTATCTTGGACCCCAAACACACAGACATGTGCAGATTTTCTTGGATTATTTATTTTGGTTTTAACGTACACAGTGGAGAACTCGATGTGAGCTTGGCTGGATGCTTCAGAGAAAAGGGCTGTGTTGTGTATGCATCTGTTGTTGCAACTGGTGCAGGCCATCTGTGGGTGGTTCCTGCCATTCTTAGCAGCCCTCCTTCTCTCTTGGAGAATGAAGGCTCCTACACTGAGTCATTTGGTGGCCGCTGAATTTTATTTTCGGAATGTGTCCTAAATACTGCAGGCTGCCCACTCACTATGCCGAAGAGAATGCCCTTTGAGAAGAGGATTCCTATTTGTCTAACAACAGCTTGCTGCTGGGGTGATCTCTCTCTTTTGTCACAGGCTGAATGGGGAAATGCTCAGCCTTTGATCTCCAAGGCTGAGAGCGTCCAGGGAGGAAACTGAGCAGCCCGCTATGGTTTGAGTCTGAAACACATCTTTATGTTGCTTCACACGACGTTGCATGTGGATCACTATCTCGGTGTTCTAGAAGAATCGGAATCATAAAGTTTAAGAACTGGAGGGGACCCCAGAGTCCAGCTGCCTACAGATCACCTGAATGTCCTTTACAGTAGTTCCAATTAGGGGTCATTCTGCTGCGTCTTGCTAGCTTCTTGTGCCAGGAGACTCACTACCTTGAAAAGATTTCTAATCCAGGGTAGCCAGTAGCCTCATACAATACCCTGTTTATGTCAGCCTTTCTAGAGAGATTGAGTTAGATGTTTTAAAAGCTCACCAAAAATCATACCTGCAGAGCCTGCAAATTCATATCGAGGAATGTGGCTAAGGAACTAAATGAATGAATGAATCAAAATGTAATATTCCTTTCCATGGCCAGTAGTAAGGAGATAAAGTGAATTAAAAACCATGTTGTAGAATAATAAGTGTTAATATGAAGAGGCAGTAGTAGCCATCATTTTAAGCACTTGTTCTACGTCTTTCCTGGAGCTTTCCATGTACTATTTTATTTATTATTCATTCATCATGTGTCATGATGTGTGTGTGTGTGTGTGTGTGTGTGTGTGTGTGTGTGTTTTGAAGGCTGGGAGGGTCAGGGATTCTGTGAACACTTTAGAGTTTTTTGAGGATGAGCTAATGGTGTCTTCCATCTCCTGTCTCCTACACTGGCTTCTGAATTGCTATCCCCGCCCCAGCCGTCTGCTTTCCTGAGGCTCCACGAAACATTTCCCCACTTTGCCTATCCTATGGTTGGTTGGGGTCAGTCGCTTTTTCACTTCCATCAAGACAAGGCAGGCTCCCTGAGGAGGTAGGCTTTTTAGGAAGACTTAAAGGGGGTGAGGGACTATCATTAGGTAAAGCCCTGAAGAAAGGTACTGAATGAGGGATCTTCTAAATGCATATTAATGCTTAATTGTTTCTGATGTTCTTTGGAGAGCCTGAGCCTCTCCTAATTTTCTTGATCTCTCAACCCTGAGGAAGAGCTGTACTATCTGTCACACTGGACCAGGAACTTGACCTCCCGCATGGCAGTTCTAGAACGATTCCACTGTCTTCCTAGCTATGAGCATAGGATGTGACAGTCTTGGACCTTAGTGAATATCACAATGGTTACAAGAGTCTCTGGGTCCCTCCCCCTGGGCTCTCGCTCTCACTGAGATCCTTCTGTAGGGGGCCCCAGATGCATCCAGAGTTTTTCTCATGCTGTGTTTGAAACTTGACCATTTTTTTAATGATAAAGAATAATTTCAATAATGTAGAGTTGGTTTCTTATTAAATCAAAGGAGAAAGATTATCAAGCGTGGTAGGTATTGTACTTTAAGTTGATTACAAAAAGCTTTATTGAGGGTTAACCACTAGGCAATGGATAGAAAATCAATTACACGGTAGTTAAACATCCAATAATATGTGTTGTAATGAACAATTCATATTTAACACATCTTATGAAATAATGAGCTGTGTTGGAGTTTTGGGGTAGCCAAGCAGCAGTTGGGATATGAGAGTAAAATCTTGAGGAGGCTGACACCATGTTTTATCAAGTAGCATCTCACAGCATCATGGTTATGTGAGGGCTGGTTCACTTCCCATTCCGGTATCATGCCTCCTGACAGCTGACATGACCACACAGCTTCTAAGAGTCCCCAGTCTAGACCGAGACCCAAGACTGCACTGACGTCAGATTGGTATGAAAGAGCAAGTCGTTAAGTCACTAAGATGATGCTGTGCATCATGAAATTAACATTTCCAGATTTCCTTAGGTAATGTGGACAGCCAGAGGGTCCTTTTCTCATCCTATCCCAGTCTATAGAGACCCATCTCTTCACCGTCTGCCATATTGTCTCCCACGTGATACATGAAAGCCTGTCTCAGAACTCTTTATATTTAAATGGTATTTGCATGTAGTGTGTTCATGAATAACTCAATTCAGTTGCTATTCATGCTTTTCCTTTTTCACCACACCGCCCAATCAAATGTGATTTCAAGCTAGGAAGGGGCCATCCAGTCGCAAAACCTGCCAAGCCACCCACATTTCTGGCTTCACTGAAGGTTGTTCTGTAATTCCCTGTGTCTCCTTCTGCTCCGGGTTCTATAATATGAAGCTAGTATTTTCAAAGGAGTTCACAGTTTGTGCCTCCAGAATCAGACCATGGTAGAGTCCTTCAGTTTAGCCAATTCACAGATATTTTGCAGAGTTCCAGGAGAGGTGAAGGGGAAAGCAAAGAGTGGAAGACAAGAAGAAAATAGCAGCGTTCAGGTGGCAATTGGAAATGAGAACCAGTGAAGCGGAGAGAATACAAAGCGGCTATTTCATGGGTAGAAGATCGCGATGGGGAAGGTTCACTCATGAGTAGGAGAAGCTGAGTGAGGAAAGGACAATAGGAGGGAGTAAGCTATTGGCTCAGAAAACACTGGCTTTGGCTGACATTGTGAAGATCATAAAACCAACCTGAGGTAAGTAGGATAGTTAGCATTTGGGAGCTTAGGCTCTAGAGCCTGGCAGACTAGATTTCTGGTCCTTTCTGCCACTTGCTAGCTATGTGGTTGGGAATTTATTTAACCCCTCTGGGCCCAGTGATGCAAAATCTACGTGCTTACACCCAAGTACCTAGTATAAGATCTGTCGTATCCTTGTCACGCAATAAATATTGGACAATGTGTGTAATCGTATCTACCCTATATGGGCATTTTTGTACAGACAGATTGCAAAAAGCCAGGTAGGACATTTCATGTATTGCCTGGTACATAAAATATAATTATGAGCATACTTATTACTGCACTTATTTTTAAAATATGCAAGCATTTGATTTTCTGTAGCCATTTGATCTTACTACATAAACGATGTCCCTCCTGTTGCTACCACGCTGGGAACTGCTGTGAATGCTGGGGCATATTTTGTGAGCTCCCATCATAGTGGCTGGCATTAAACATGCTCCCGAGATAGGTTAAATAAGTGAGTCGCTTGCGGAATCTTAAAGTGGGAGCTCACCTTACTGAACATCTAGTCTAGCCTGTAGATTTTATAGGCACAGCCTGTAAATCCTTTGGGGACCAAGTAGAAATCGCTGTAGCAGCATGGCATTTTGTTAACGAGGATGCTGTGGCCCAGGGAGGCTAGGTGGTTTGGGCTGGGCAACCCAGTGTGTGATGACTAAACCAGAAGTATAGCCCATGTCACGCAGTTCCCAGGGTGGTAGCAACCAAGCCTTCCCTTCCAGGGACAAGGGTGGCTAGCCAGTTGTAGAGCCTGGGGGCCGCCGTGTAAGATGTGACTTTCTCATTTTGCAGTCTCCAGGGGCTTCAGTGTCTTTTCGGAGGAAGAGCTACAACCTGAGGCCTGGAATCTGAGGTCGGGGTCGTCACAAGGGGGTTGAGCCCAAATTCTAGGGCTGTGGGTTCCGAGGTAGGATTCTTGACAGTTCCAAGTAGGATTCCGGACTCCACCTGAATTTCTCAAACACCAGCCCGGGATTTGAGAGCTGGAGAGGCCCTGATGTATCAGCAGTCACGATAGGTTGTGGGAAAGGCACGTGAAAAGTGATGGGAATGAGATGAAGGAGGTGTCGAGGAGCAAGAATTCCCGTCCCCTTGAAGGTCCTTGTAGCTGGATTAGGAATCAGATTGACACGAGACAGAATAACAGGAGAAAACCAAATTTTACAGGTGTGTATAATGGACATCCACATAGACATGGAAATTCCAAAGACCATCAGGCAGCATGGAGTATATACGTCATCCTGAAACTAAGGGGAAGGGGTAAGAGTCTGGGACTCCAGAGGAAAGGCGTGTACTTCACGGGACCATAAGAGGAACAGACGTTTGGTAATTAGATGTTTGCCCTGCCATACAGATGGGCCACTCCGAGAAAAAACTGATCTGTTAATAACCCTTATTCTGGGAAAGACCCCCAATTTAGATTCTTCTGTGTGGTTAAGGGTGGGAGAAAAGTTTCTCTTCAGCCCGCAGGGGCTCAATTGCCTTCAGCTCAAAATAATCCACATGCTAACGTGGCACTTTCTGGGTTGGGGGGCTTTCCTGAACACCATCAGAATCAGGGCATTTGTTGGGGGCGGGGAGTGGAAGTTCTGCTCCTTAGACAGGCCATCCTTACTGTTTACGGCTGGTGTGCTGGTTAATCCGAGGGGATTTGCATAGATGCAGGGACCAGGGAAGAGAAGATTTGGGGACCCTGAGGGACAGCAGAGCAAGAAGTGGGAAGGGCGTGTGAGGGCCTGCATCCAAGAAGCTTCCAGTCTCATGGCCCCTTCCATCCTGATTTGCTATAACCCCTTTCCCTTGGGGCTTGAATCCAGGGAACTCTTAGGGAAAGACCTGACACATGACAAATACTCAATAGGTATTTGATGAATGAATGAATAAATCTATGAATGAAAAGAATTTTAGAGCTAAAAGGGACTGTAATGGGCCTCAAGTGATGGCTATAACCAACACCATTCAATTATTAATTCCAATAAAGTAACTCTCAAAGCACTAACAGAAGCTTGAAAATGGAGAATTTATAATCACCAACATGCTTGCTGTCAAAGTCATGATGGTGGCCTGCTTGGGACCTGTCCCCCTCTTCTGCAGCTGCCTCCGGGAGATGAGAAGGCTTCGGTGTAGGAGCCCAGTGCAGCAGGGGGGACATCTGTGGTGAGTCTAATGAGGCTATTAGAGTGGAGGTAGGTTAGCAGCTTCCCCTGAAGGCACCAGGGGAGACCTGAGATCTGTCTCCCCACCGCCTGGGGGAACATATCTAAAGACTGGCTAAATTGCAGGTGCAGAGTGAAAAGATACTGAACAGCCCCAGGCCACATTCTTCTAGGGACCTTGTGGAGACGTGGTGGGGGTGGTTTGGGGTGGGGGGCGCAGAGAATGACTTCTTTCAAAAGGCCTGGATGGGCTGGCTGGAAGGAGGGTGAAGAAAGGAGCAGAAATGGTTCTGCGGGCCCTCCAGGGAGCGAGCGGAGGTATTCTCCCGCCGCCCCCGACACAGCCCGTCTTGTCGCACTTGGGGGCTGAATGTCGCTGATAGGTAGCAGAGTAGCTGCTGACGCCGGGGAAGTCTGAGTGGTGGGTCTTGTCGTTACAGAAATCACACCGGACAGCAGCGAGGTAGGGGTGGGGACGGCAGAGAACAGGGCCCTGAGAATCTTCGAACGTGTCAAAGCAGTTTTGTCACCGTGAAGGCAAACCCAAAGTGAAGCGTAATGGAGAACTCGAGGCAGATAGAGTCTGTCAGTGAGATTTAATTTGTTTCAGAACTGAGAGAGTTGCGAGAGCCCCCGTTCTTGATTGGAGTGGACAGCGGAGAGGTGGGAGCGCACAGGGCTGGAGCTACTCATTCCAGATAGGACTCCGGTAAACCAATCAGATAAATCTCTTCATTAGGGTCTTGAGTAAAAGGCAAGTGGAAAGAGGGCAGAGCGCAGCCTGTAGATTAAATTTGGTCAGAGCCAATATCTGACAATCCCCCATGCTGTTATCCAAATGAAAGCTAATGCAACTATGAATTAGCAGCCCCAGGAGCAATGGAGGAGGGAATTCAATTCTCTCCAACTCTGCTCCAGTCTAGACTGAAAGAGGAACCACGGGAGGCTGGCGTCGCCCCCTCCAGGCATGCAGGTGTTGACTGGGGGGTGGTGGGGCACAAGGTGCGCTTCCCCACTCAAGTCTCAGAGTGTGGGCCTCAGTCATGTCTTAGGTCTGCTCAGCCAGCTCGGGGAAGGCCCAGGGTGAGCCCTACGTCTTCCAGAAGGTTTCAGCTGCAAGGGAGCCTCATCCCCTCTGAGGAAATTTCGCCTTGCCTTCCTCCTGCCAGCCTTGAGCATGACTCTTTTCTTCACAGTGACCCCTGGACAGAGTTCCCCGGCTGGCCCTTGATATTTCTAAATCCAGAAGTCCCCCAGATGGTAGCTACGCTTGTTGTGAGCCCAGTCTGACATAGAGGATTGTCCAGTCACTATGTCGCCCACCTGAAACGAATGTAGCATCGCATGTCAGCTGTACTCCATCACAACAACAAAACATAAGGAGTCCCCACCTAGCCTGAATCCAGTGATAGTGTATCACTCTCCCCTGCCAAACCTTCAGAGCAACCATTTCCCCTCTTTGTTTTCAACAGAACAGAATTTTAATGAAACTAAGAGCACATAGGGGGCCATGGATGGCCTTCCTTCCACTTATGGAGATTGATCTTTAATGCTTCCCTTGGAGGAAATGCCTGCCCTTGACCCCTCACATCTGTCATTCTGGTCCCACTGACCCTGTAGTCGTGCCCTTTGCCCTGCCTTCCAACCCACATGGCCCTTACCCTCAGATATGTATTCGATATTAATGCATTATTGTTCATTTATCTTTCGGTCTGTTGATTTAATCTCGTCCTGGGCTTATCCTTCACCCGTGTGCCATGGTATTGTGTAAATATGCTCTTACGTTCCTAATAGGCAAAGTCGGCCGTGTCTAGGTAATTCTTCGCTTTGCACAATGCAATCTACAGAGGGGCCTTCTTTTGATGATGTTGGCGATAATGATATCAGATTGTATGGAGAAGGGCAGAGAAAAGCCGCGATTAGTTCCAAGAGGGAGGCGTTGAGTGGCAGAGACGGAATCTCCTCCAGCCCTCCCTGGGACGGGGTCTCGCTGTCAGCTAGCGGGTAAGAGGAGAGAAGGAATGAAGATGAATGTTTTACCGCAGTGGCTGCCCAAGGCCCGAAGCCATCTCAAAAGCCAACCCCCGAGACCCCCAAGGGAAAGGGCCAGTGGTGCAGTACTGGGGCCTATGGCCCTGATGGGAACATTTATCAGAAATCTGTGCAAATGAGAGCAGGGAAGCAGAGCTTGTCCCAAGAGACGTTGTCTGCACCGGATGGGGGGGGGGGTGGAGGGGAGATATCTTAGAATAAAATCCTTTAATGTTTCTCTCCACAGCAATATAGTCTCCTTAATATGACAAATCGGAGCTCCTGCCGTACTTTACTGCCTGCATGTTAATGAGCCGAGCCCGTGTAACAGAGCCATTTGGTGGAGGGAGTTTACAAACAACTTGGTTTTGAGATACTCAGAGAGAGAGGGAGAGAAGGAAGATGAGGTTGCATTGAGAGCCGTAGGTCTGAAGGAGGAGGCTGCCTTCCTACAAGCCTTGGGACTCAAGGAGAGCCCCCTGGAAGAGTCTTTGCTCTTGGAGTGGCCACGCAAAGAGAGCCAGGGGAGACCTCTAAGACTCTGAGATTGCATTTCACTGAAGGACCCGATTCATCAAAATGATGTACAAAACACTCTCCAGGGGGCGCCCAGGTGGCTTAGTGGGTTGAGCGTCCAAATTTGGCTCAGGTCATGATCTGGCGGTCTGTGGGTTCGAGCCCCGTATCGGGCTCTGTGCCGACAGCTCGGAGCCTGGAGCCTGCCTCAGATTCTGTGTCTCCCTCTCTCTGCCCCTTCCCCACTCATGTTCTCTCTCTTTGTCAAAAATAAATAAATGTTAAAAAAAAAAAAAACACTCTCCAGCACGTGCTACAAGATTCCCAGGGTGAATGCAGGTCACTGTCCCCATCTGGCTGCCACTCTGTGGTGCTTGAGTGACCCTCTCCAGCTGGAAGAGCAGGGGAGAGAATGGGACCTAGGCTTTCACAGAATGGGTCACTGTTTTCTGAATCCAGCGTTAGGGTAATGTCCAGATTCCTTATCACCAGGCTCGTGAGGTCACTTTGTTATCTCGACAGGGTGAAACAGTGGCCAGTGTGAGTGAGCCCTTTGGAACACTAGAGATCTTGTCATAATGATGTCGATGATGGCGACGGTTATGATGATGATGGTGACAATGTCACATAACATGTACTCCGTGCTTACCAGGTGCCAGACCCGGCAGTAGGGGTTTTAGATGCATGTATCATTTAATCCTTACTCAACTAAGTGCTTGATAATACCGTTATTCCATTTTTATGATGAGTAAAGTAAGGTTCGAAGAGTTCAGTATCTTGATCACAGTTACAAATCTCCTTAGTGATGTCGCATGCAGAAGTATCAATCATTGGAAGAACATGTATGGAGCCTCCTTGAAGGATGTTGCATTACAGAATACTTGAACTAGAAGGAATCTGGACATGATCTGGCCCAACCTTTCTCACTATCCAGGTGGAAAAACCAGCAGCCTGGAAAACAGAAGTGACCTCTGCAAGGCTAGGCCACCAGAAAATGGCAAAGCTGGGGTTAAAGTCCAGATCTTCTGAATTCCAGTGCTTTGTTCCTCTCTGGCACCCTCATTGTCTTTCAGTTTGGAGTGTTGCAGGATTTTAATTTTTAGGTAATGTGCTGATGGCTGGTGGTGAATTAAGCGCACGTGGGAACTAAAACATCTAAGAATTGGGAAAGAGCCGAGGGGAAAGCTGGTGTCCATTGAGCAGCTATAGTTGCACTGAGAAAGAGACCTGGGACACCCGCCATCTTGCTCTAGGGACGCATCACCTGAGATGGGAGCAGCCCCCTCAGGGAAGGCTGCGAGGGTGGGAGGTGTCTGGGTCTGGTTCCTTGTTCATCCAGGCTTGTACCTGAATACTCAAAGAGGATGAATTCCAGAGAACAGGGAAATGACCAGAGATGGGCCTTCTCTCCCATCCACCTGAGTGTGCCCAGCCCCTCATCTGGGCTGGAGGGATGTAAATGCCAACTAATGTACCATGTGGGGCTGGCTGCCTAAGAATCACCTGGAGAGTAATTTATAGACAGATTCCCAAGCCCTACTCCCAGAACTTCTGATTCAGAAAGTCTAGGTTACTATTCACCTATATTTTTTACATTGCCTCCAAGTGATTCTGATTATCAGCCAGAGTTGGAGCCACTACTGAAGGCTCTGATGTCATCGGGCAAACACAGAAGCAGGTGGAAAGATCAGCGAACGAGGAGAGCCAGTTAAATGCAAAAAACGGTGATAGAGGGCTTTTGGGTGGTTTTTTGTTTTGTCTTTTGCTATAACCCCTGGGCTCCTGCCAACGATGATGCTGAGGGTGATTCCAATGTTGAGGGACAAGAGAAAATGGACTTCTGGGTAAGATCCATTATCTTAATGCAGATGAAATTTTCAATAATTACAACTTCTTGTCAAACATGCAGGCTCAATTGAAATAAAGTTGTGAATGGTGCCAGGATTATCTAGATCAATTCTCCTGTATGTGTTATCCCTGGTAGTCTCTCGAGAGATAAAGCACCCATCATGCTAGGTAATTATGTGGATAAGTGTGGCAATTCCACAGTAACCCAGCCATAAGTGAATTCAGTGGGAACAATTCAGGCTGATGTAGCTGGAGGAGAGGAGGGGACCAGAGCAAAGTCCAGATAGCATTGTGACAATCATGGCCTCATTTGTGCTGTCAGCAATAAAACACTAAATTACTGCCTATAGGAGGTAGGCACAAGGGTAAGTTAGAAGAATTCTAGACCATCCCTCAGTTTTCCAACTGGCAGATTCCCGAAGTGCAGCACTTATGAGCCATGTGACCGGAAGAACATGGCAAACTCAATATGAAGAACATGGCCTTAGCATGTAAGATCAGTGTGTGGCTCCTCTTGGTAGAGAATGAACACGCACATGTGTGAGCACACACACACACACACGCACACACACAGTCCATCAAAACGGGGAGAAGTTACTTCTCAATGTTGTAAATTTAAATGAAGTCCGGAGTAGTGAAGGCCATTTGTAAGGTCTGCTGAGCTAATGGATTCATAATGACTTTTCAAGCTTCGCTCGGGTAAGAAATACTGTTCATTTTTTAATTGCATATAATTATACTTTTTCATAATCTAGGGCAGCATAGCAAAAGTAAATCTACTGGCTTAATTATAAATCTTTTTATTATCTGGAACCCTGCTGAAATAAAAGGAAAGAAACAACTATTGTGTTTTTTTTTTAATCTAGTAAAAAGGATTAAAAAAAAAAAAACCTCAATGTTAAATGAGTTACGATGTTTTTGATGGGAGAACACTGGTTTGTTTCACGTTTGATATTCTTTTGGTGGGGGCGTGGGGGGAAGGCTGTTTGTAGAAGTGCCCGGACATTCTGACCTGCCTGTGGTCCAAACTGTCTCCTGTCCTAAGGGAGTGAGCATTTGCTGGTCTGTTCAATAATCTGAGAGAGTCCTTTTTTTATCCCTAGAGGTGGAGTCTGGGAAGAGCTTCAAGCTTGAAGGTGCAGCAGGTTAGGGGGGGAAGGGGTTGCATTCTGGGAAGAGGTGAGAAGTCTGAGGAGCTGAAGCTCCCAGGATCATACTCGGATTATTCTTTCCACTGGGTTTCTCCTCCTGATCTTCCCGAGACTCTCCTGTGACTCTGTGGCTCGCTCAGAATGACCCTGGGGAGAAAGATGCACTTCTGAAGGACACGGGATGATAACCTGGCCAGGAAGATGCGTTGCTTTCATGGAGATGAGATTGGCCGTACCCTTCGTTCCTTGTAGAGTAGAAATGCTGGACCAATCACGTGTAAGGGAGCAGCACCATTCCGGAGGCATGAGCAGGTTCGGGCCGACGTAACTGTGTCTGAGGCAAGGAGAGCAGGCTCACGAAAACACGGGCAGTTCTCCATATTCAGCTCCCCACTGTCACCCCACAAGTCAGAGAGGGTCGGAGGCACCTGCTTCCAGGTGGGCAGCAGAGGGCCTGTTAGCGCTGGAGCCTGGGGGAGGCGGGGAGCCCCTGGGCGGCACCAGCCGAGCCCTCGCCGAACCGTCCTGAAGACCTGGCTTCTCCCTGACCCAGAATTCCACGATCCCTTGAAAAGGCATCAATGCTGGATGCCCCTTGTTTTTTTTTTTTTTTTTTTTTTTTTTTTTTTTTTTTTTTTTCCCAACGTTTATTTATTTTTGGGACAGAGAGAGACAGAGCATGAACGGGGGAGGGGCAGAGAGAGGGAGACACAGAATCGGAAACAGGCTCCAGGCTCTGAGCCATCAGCCCAGAGCCCGACGCGGGGCTCGAACTCCCGTACCGCGAGATCGTGACCTGGCTGAAGTCGGACGCGACGCTTAACCGACTGCGCCACCCAGGCGCCCCATGGATGCCCCTTGTTTAAGCGAATCAGGTACTCAGTCATTGCTGGGGAGGCAGGGAACCCAGAGAGAAAAACTAATTAAGCTCTTAAAGGCTCGGTAGCCCATATGGGCCTGATGGACATGGATGGGGTTGCAGCCCCGTCTCAGAAGAGGGGGACATTATCCTGAGAGGCGACGGCGGTTCGCAGTGAACATCTCTAAATCCCTCTGCGTTACTTTTTGCCACTCTGGCCCCAATTCCGACCCCACGCACACGCCCCCGTGGCACCTCAAGTGTGGGACACGCTATACATTCTGTGCTTCGAATGGCAACCGCCTCTGGTGGCGCGTGCAACCTGTGCCTGGCGCTGGCTGAGAGCCGCTTCTCTCCCTGCAGCCCCTGCTCCGGCAGCCACGTCTTCACCCCCGACGTAGGGGTTCCCTTCTCCTGGTACTTACTCTGGGCTCCAGATTGCTGTTGTCAGGCCGGTGCTGCCAAAAAGTGGCCCCGAATTTGAACCCCTCTCTCCAGAAAGAAGCAGAATCTCACATCTCCCGTGGAGAACTCCCTTTCATGCCCTCTGATGCCTGCAATCAGGGAGGGGTTCCTGGAAGAGGTGAACTTGACAGTACAAGAGTGGTCGTGAACAGTCAAAGGACAGTTGTGTCCAGAAAGTTGCTTTAGTAACGCATTAAAGTAAGAACCCCCCCTCCCCGCAAGGGTGATGAGTTTGGCTAGCCAACCTGAATCTCACTGGGGATCATGCAGACCCATTTCCTAAGTATATGATGCTTTCCATCAGCCGGTCACTGAATCCCGGGGAGTATGCTTTACTCCTCTGGACTCTCCTCAGAGCAGATAAGATACATGCCAGTTTAGACTCCTGGCACCACCACTTAAGAGCTATGTGGACTTTGACTTCATCTTTCTTAATCTCTATATGCTCATCCATAAAATGGGTATAATACTAGTGGGCCTGCGGAGTCCTAAGAATTAGAGAAAAGTCAAGGACCTAGTGAAGTCAGAGGCCTGGTACCTACTCAGTGCTCAACGGGTGTTTTTTGTTTTTTTGGTTTTTTTTTTTTTTGCTGTCTCTGTTGTGGCTATTATATTCCTAGATTCAGAAAGCTGGGTACACGTTCCTGTTTTTCTCGTTGCTGGCAGCTTGGCCTCGGTTGAGCTGCATAGTTTTTCAAAGCTTTAGCTCGGGTGTCTGTGAAGTGCAGCTAATGACTTCTGCCTTAACCAGGTAGCAAGAGGTTTCGCAACAACCAGGAAAGCAAAAGCCTAGCACAGTGATTTAAACAAGCAGGAAGTAACACCCCCTCACTTACCGAGCCTTCCAGGATATGCTGTCGCAGTTGGTTTGGCAGCTTGACCGTGTCAGGACGAGCATCTTTGGGGCTCTCTGGGCCCTTTTGTACCAGCTTTTCCCTTCATGGTCCTTAGCTTTTCTAATTCTTAGAAATGCCTTGCTCTAGGCACAGAGAAGGGGGAAGAGGAAGGGACAGAAGATCAGCCTCTCTGTGTCAGAAAGAGGAAAAGCTTTCCCAGAGCCCACCCGGTAAAAGTACACTCACATCTCCTTGACTGCGACTGGATGAGGGTCAGGCCAGTCAGCCAGTGGGGTTCGTCCCACATCCACCGATGGGGCTGCTGTGAGAACAGACAGGCGAGTGTATGTTAAAGCATTTTGTAAGAGCGTCACAAAAGTAAGTTACTATCCTTACTCTAGCTCTTGTACAAAGGAGAGGCCGGTCAACTGGGTAAGTGATAACTCTATCGTTCAGGCCTTTTACCCCCACCGAGATGAATGGAAGACATTCTGGAGGCCATGGTTGTTTTAGTACAGGCTCCTAGGTCATAGCCTCTTTCTGACCGAGCTGCGGGTTACCCGTTTCATTTTGCTAGTGGGATGAGGCTTGAATTGGGTTTGGTGACTTCAATTGTCTCTGCTTGATGTAAGTGGAAGGCTATGTTTCTAGGTAAATATGGTGAATTTCTAGTGCCCAGCAGGAGGTATTCCTGAAAGGCTCATTCACCAGTAATGGGGTGATGTTACATTAATCATAGGTAGTCTTCTTAATGTGTGCCCTCCCATTCTTGTACCCTCATGACATCCTTAATAAGCATCTGCTATCTTTAACAGCTTTATTGAGGCATAATTTACATACCATAAAATTCGCTAAGTATACAATCGAATGATTTTTAGTAAATTGACACAGTTGTGCAACCGTTACTACGATCCAGTTTTAGAACAGTTCAGTCTCCCCTGAACAATCCTTCCTGCCCGTTTCCAGGCAATCTCTACAACCCCACCCGCTCTCACCAGTGCTCCAGGCAATTACTAAGCTACTTTCTGTCTCTAGATTGCCTTTTCTGGACATTTCGCACCAACAGGATTGTACAATATGTAGCCTTCTGTGTCTGGCTTCTTTCACTTAGCATGTTGTTGAAGTTCACCCACATCGTAGCTATCAGTCGTTGGTCCATTTTTGTACGGATGAACAGTCGATGATGAACATTTTAGTTCCTTCCACTTTTTGCTCCTTATGACTTTTTGCTCCTTATGAAGATGCTGCTGTGAACATTCATATGTATGTCTTTTGTGGACACATATTTTCCTTTCTCGTGGCTAGAGATCTAGGAAATGAGTTGCTGTGTCATATAACTTTATGTTTAACATTTTAAGAACCTGTCCAACTATTGTCCACCTTTTACCAGATTGTTACATTTGTTACTGTCGATGAACCTACACGGACACCTCATCACCCAAAGTCCATAGTCTACGTTACAGGGTTCGCTCCTGGTGTTATACACTCTGCGGGTCTTGACAGATGTATGATGGCATGGATCCACCATGACAGTATTGTAGAGTAGTTTCACTGCTCTAAAAACCCTCTATGCTCTACCTGTTGATCTGCCCTTCCCCTCAGTCCCTGGCAACCACTGATCTTTTTACCATCTCCATAGTTTTGCCTTTTCCAAAATGTCATGTGGTCATTCACAAAGTCTGTAGCCTTTTCAGGTTGTTGTTGTGTTTTCACTTCGTAATATGCATTTTAAGTGTCCTCCAGATCTTTTTGTGGCCTTCACCAGCTTATTTCTTTTTAGCCCCGAATACTATTCCATTGTATGGATGTACATGTATGTATCCATTTACCCGTTCCTACTGAAGGACATCTTGGTTGCTTCCACGTATTGCCAGTTATAAATAATTAGTTGCCATATGTGCAAGTTGTGGTGTGGACATAAGTTTTCAACCCATTTAGGTAAATATCAGTATGCTTATTGGATCATAAGTGTACGTTTAGTTTTATAAGACACTGCCAACCAGTCTTCCAAAATGGTTGGGCCATTTTGCATTCCCAGCAGCAATGAGTGAGAGTTCTCTTGCTCCACGTCCTCACCAGCTCTTGCTGCTGTGTGTGTTTTGGATTTTGACTATTCGAATAGGTGTGTAGTGTTGTCTTTTGGTTCTTTTTATTTGCAGTTCTGCAGTGGCACATGAGGTGGACCATCATCTCAAATGCTTATTCACCACGTGTATATCTTCTTAGGTGACGTGCCTGTTCAGGTCTTTTGCCCATGTTTTAACCAGGCTGTTCGTTTTCTTATTGCTGAGTTTCAAAAGTTCTTTGTATGTTTTGGATAACAGTCCTCTCTGTCAACTATGTCTTTTGCAAATATCTTCCCTTCGTCTGTGACTTGTCTTCTCATTCTCTTTCTGCCCATTTTTCAGTTGGGTTGTTTGCTTTCTTATCATTGATTTTTTGAAAAGAGTTGTTTCTGTGTTCTGGATACAAGTTATTTTATCAAAAGTATATGATTTTCAAAGCGTTCTCCCACTGTGTGGCTTATCTTTTCATTTGCGTAATGGTGTCTTTTGAAGTGCAAACGTTTTTAATTTTGATGAAATCCAAATTCTTAATGCATTCCTTTATGGATCATGCTTTTGTTGTTTATCAGGAAACTCTGCCTAACCCAAGGTCACAATGGTTTTCTACTGTGTCTTCTTGTAAAAGTTTTATAGTTTTAACTGTAACAGTTAGGTCCATATCAATTTGGGGTAAATTATTGTGGTGTGAGGCAAAGGTCTAAATTCACACTTTTGCATGTGACTATCCAACTGTTTCAGTACCATTTGTTGAAAAAACTATTCTTCTGCCACAGAATTGCCTTGACATCTTTTAAAAAATAGCAATTGACCATAAATGTAAGGGTTTACTTCTGGACTCTCAATTCTGTTCCATTGATTTAAATGTCTATCCTTATGTCAAAGCCACACTGTGTGGGTTACTGTAGCATGTTTCAAAATCAGGAAATGTAAAATCCATAGTACTCCAACTTTCTTCTTTTTCAAAATTGTTTTCGCTCTTCTTCATTTCTTGCATTTCTCTATAAATCTTGAGATTGGGGTGTCAAGTTTCTGAAAAAAAAACCTGCTGAGATTTTTATAGGGATTGTGTTTCTAATTAGAATAATTTGGGAAGAATTACCATTTAATATATTAAACGCTTATTATTTATTTTGAGACAGACAGAGAGAGAGAGAGAGAGAGGGAGAGGAAGAGGCAGAGAGAGAGGGAGAGAGAATTCCAAGCAGTCTCCACACTGTCAGCACCGAGCCAGACTTGGGACTTGATCTCGGGAACTGTGAGATCATGACCTGAGCCGAAGTCAAGAGTCAGATGCTTAACCATTGAGCCACCCAGGTGCCCCGCCATTTAATATTTTCAAATCTCCTGTCCGCGACCGTGGAATGGCTCTTCATTTATCTACAACTTCTTTAATTTCTCTCAATGATGTTTTTTAGTTGGCAGCATATGAATTTTTCACTTCTTTGGTTAGATTTATTCCTAAGTGATTTATTGTTTTTGATACTATTGAAAATGGGATTGTTCTCTTAATTTTTTTTAATTTGGATTATTGCCAGTATATAAAAAGAAAATTAATTTCTGTATATTGATCTCCTATTCTGCGACCTCATTGAAATCATTTATTAGTTCTAGTAATTTTTTCGTAGATCCCTTAGGATTTCTTTACATATAGGGTCACCTACAAATAAAAGTAGTTTTTCTTCCGTCTTCCTTCCGATCTGATTGCCAAGTATCTGTTCCTCGATTTGAAGTTTCATAAAACACTCAAGAAGAGTACAGAGGAGGTCTCCAGGGAAGATCATGTGATGAGCAGGGTGGGAGGCGGGGCCTGACCGTTGGAGCTCTGCGGCAGAGGGGATGGGGAGTTTCTCATTAAGCTGTGGTGACTTTAGGCTCCCTTCTTCATTTCCCAAGGTGCTAGCATGAAGGAACCGCCAGAGAAAGGCATGCCAGGGTTTGATGGTAGAAAGTTCGATGGAGAGACAGAAGATGTATTATTGTTGAGGCCCTTTCCGTGACAATTACTCTACTCCAGTATGGGTTTTTTTGTTTTTTTTGTACTTTGTTCCATGAAGACATGGTTTGTTCCTCTCCCATTAATGTGGATGTCCTCTTCTGCTAAGCAACGACTGGCCGGTACCCCACCCCTTCCAAATGGACATGGGGAACTAATGACACAGTGGAGGCCAGTGAACAGTCAAGAAGGCCTTGTGTACGTGAGCGTATCGACTGCCACGACAGTGGTTCCAGACTCGAACGGCCACGCTTCCTCCTCTCCAGTGAAGTGCCTTTTAAATAATCCCTCATTATTTCACATGCAATGGCTATTATGGCTATGTGAGCTGTTATCTATTTATGTTGACTATTAATAAATTATTAGACCATATTGTGTGGGTTTTAATAACTCCATAGGAAGAGAAGCGTGGCCAGGAGGTGAAATCTCAAGCAATTACAAATTCATAGGTTGAGTTAATTTTTTTTTTCTAACACACAGAAGCTGTTCACTTACAAGTAAATTAAATACATAGGCCCGTTGCCCTTACTTAGAATTCTCGTCGTGCAGAGAGAAGAAACTCACAGCAGATGCACGGCTCCTGGTGGGAAGTACCTGCGGGGAGTAGGCTGTCGCAGGGACTGCCCAAGGCAAGACCCAGGGCTTGTTAGGTTGCCTGCCTTGAACCTTGTCCTTGTGTGTGGGCCGAAAACCTCCATCAGGACATGAATGTTGATGGTCGCGGTCATATCTGGGTGAGACTAAGGAAGGCTTTTAAAATGCACTATTCTAAATCAGCCTTGAAATACCGGCCCCCGAACTGGCCCAGTTGACTGCTTCCCAGATGAGACTCAGGAAGCCACACTGTACCACTTGCACACATGTCCTTGCTTCTTCTAGACAAACCGGGGAGAGGCTCTTTGAAAGTCAGGATTAGAGTGTCAGCCCGGGAGATTCTTGATGAACTCTGCTCCGAGGGGTCAGACAGAGGCAGAGAAAGCACCGGGCTTCAGCCGCAAAATGGAAATGGACCCAAATCATTTTCTTGTCAGCCAGGATTTGAAAATCAATACCCAGCCTCCTTGATACATTTTTATTCTTTTTCTTCTTCTCTGGCTGTCTGCTGAGGGTGATGACAGATTTCCTTCTCCGGGTAGCTGTGGAAATGAAATCCTCCTACCCTCCTGGGGACAAGAGTGCCGTGTCCACACCCATGCAGGTTTGGAGCACAGCCTCCACAGCAATCTGGGCGGCAGGTCGCCACGGTTCTGCAAACCACTTCTGCTCCTCTCCTCCTGGCTGTGAGGGGTGGAGTCCGCCTTGCCTCCCTTGTTGCTAACATCTGCAAACCAGTGACAGTCTTTCCTATGATGTCATGAGGAAGAATGAATATTGGTACATGGCTGTTGCCATTCCTTACTCGAGTTATTCACACGATGAGTACTGAGCGCCTGGGAGGCTCAGTCGTTAAGCGTCTGACTTCCGCCCAGGTCATGATCTCACGGTTCGTGAGTTCGAGTCCTGCTTCGGGTGAGCTCCAGCCTCGCATCTCTGAGCTCGAGCCCCACTTCAGATGATCATGAGCCCTGCTTTGGGTGATCCCGCTTCTCTCTTTCCCCATCTCTCTCTCTCTCTCTGTTTCTGCCCCTCCTGGGATTCTCTCTCTCTCTGCCCCTTGATCACTTTTGCTCTCTCTCCTCTCTCTCTCTCTCTCTCGAAAAAAAAAAAAAAAAAAAAAACAACAAGATGAGGACTACTCAAGATCTTTACTCTTCCCGTTGCTGCTAGAGAACAGATTTGGACATAACAGGGGTTCATTCTCTAGGATACCATCGTAGGGTGTTTATATAGGGGAGTGCTTGAAACATACATATTATGAGGGTGCCCCAAGTGTAGAGCCCACAGCACCTTGGTCTCCTGGAGCATGGGGGGGTTCTTATTTCTAACCCCCCCTCTTGTTCTCGTAGTAACAGTGAATGCTGCATAGTAATCGACACGAAAGGAGGGGAAAAAGGAAAGAGGAGGGTGAGAAAAGATGGGTAAGAGATTCCAGTCTGTCCACTCATTCCCTCAGTCTTGATTTCGGGACACATCATGTGCCAGGCATCCCTAATGGGCGCTGGACATACAGCAGCACCCAAGGCACAGACCCTTCTCTCAAGAAGCTTCTCGACAAGCTGGGGAGGCGGGCAGTAAATGTAAGCAGACAGACATAGATGGTGCGCCTAAGTCCTGTGCTCGGATAGGCACAGAGGGCTGTGGGAGCTCAAAGGGAGGGTGCCCAGTTTCCCCAAGGTTTCTGAGAGGTGACATCTACACTTGTCATGTGTGAGAGTGGGAGATGGGTAGGGAAATTGGGCCAAGGGAAGTCCATGCCTAAGAAAGCTTAGAGAAAAATGACTGGCCTAGCCTGGCAATTTCCAGGTGCGCTGTGTGACTGGGAAAGAGCATGGAGAGGAGAGTGGCAGGCCACATGGCTGGTGTGTTAACCAGTCTACAGATCATGAAGAGCCCGGTGAGAGGCCATGTGAAGGATTTGGGACACATCCCTGAGAGCAGGGAAGGCCGTGGGGGTAACCCATGCGGGCTACCCTTGGAGAAACTTCGAGGGAGGAAAGGAGAGCCCCTACCACAGGGCTCTGGGGAGCTCAGGAAGCTAAGGAGAGGCTTGCCCTCAACTCTGGAGGAGAACAGGAAGGTCACGGGCACCCAGCATGGACTTGGAGACAGTTGGGAGTGACCCAGGTCCAATGCACCGAACACGGGGCTCGACAGACAAGGGTGGGATCCAAAGATTACAAAGAATGGAGGAAAAGAAGGCTTTGGAGAGCACAATGGGGTTCATTCATGAACTTACCAGGTTGCTTCTGTTACCACAGTAACATGTCAAGGGTTTTTGCGGATCTGGGAGAATAAAAAAATCCCTGCGTTACAGTACTCAAAGCAAATTAGGTCACTGTTACGAGTTATTAATTTTAATGTATTAAGAAAAGTGTGCAGGGGGGAGTGAAGTGTTTTTTTTTTTTAAACACAGCAAATGGGAAGCAGCGAAAAGTACAACAATAATTACGCTGAAAGCGAAGTGAAGTGTTCCATAAAATGTAAGAAATGAAGAAATTACACACCCCTCCTCCCTTCTCCCTCAAGTGTGGTTAGGAGTCGGTGCGGGGGGTGGTGGGTGACTCTCCCACGGCCTTCTGATGCAATTATGAGCTCTCATTTCACTTCTTTGTGTTATGTCGCGAGGTGTTACTGAAGCCCGGATGAAATCCCGCTTCGGAAAGAAAGCACAGAGGGGCATTTTTCTGGGCTGGGTTATGTTTAGCGTGGAATCGCTCGTAGGCGAATGTGCAGTCTGAGGAGGGGAAATTGGAAGCTGTGAATAGATTCTCCAGGAACTTTCGTACCCACGGGGACTCCAGGCAGGCCAGGGTTTTTGGTTTCTGGGCCTGTTTGACTCGCCCTGGCAGCCTACCTCCCGGCTGCAGAAAGCTGCAAAACTGGGTCATGTGCTGCTCCAGCGTGAAGAGGCGGCTTTGGGTGGTTTTGTCCTGTCTCCTTTGACTTCCTGTTGCTGCTGCTGCTGTTGTTGTTTCATTTGGCTGTTTTCTGTCCGATTGGTTTTGCTTTGCAGTTTCGGAGGGCAGTCAGAAATTCCTCCTTCCAGATGGTGTCGCGTGTGAAATTGATCTCCTTTATCCTAGACACGAAAGGTCTCCCTCCCCCGCTGACCCTGCGTCCCTCTTCCTGAACACACCTGCGTCACCCACGTGCCCACGCCTTTCCCCCCGTCACTCCCCATCAGGGTGACATCACTCCCCGTCAGGGTGACATTCGGGTTTAGGTGCGTTTTAGGCTGGGGCGGAGAATGGAGGGCTCAGCTCTAGGCTGCGGCTTGCTCCTTGAGACACTTCTCTCCTTTCCTTGCAAGAAAATCCCGTCTCATGTGCCTTTTCTCCTCTCTCTGACCACACTGTGCGTCGTCCCTACTCTCTGATCCCACTCCCTGCCCACATTCTTTTAAAAAAATGTTTTTTTATTATTTATTTTGAGAGAGAGAGAGAGAGAGACTATGAGAAGAGGGGCAGAGAGAGAGGGAGAGAGAGAGAATCCCGAGCAAGTTCAGCATGTCAGTTCAGAGTCCCACGAGGCAGTCAAAGCCACGAACCATGAGTTCACGACCTGGGCCAAAACCAAGACTCTAACGCTTAACCGACTGAGCCACCCAGGCGCCTCATCCTTGCCCACATTCTTTTTTTTTAAATGCTTTATTTTTTTAAGTGTATTTATTTATTTTGAGAGAAAGAGAGAGCGAGACAATGAGTGGAGGAGAGGCAGAGAGAGAAGGAGAGAGAGGCTCTGAAGTGGGCTCTGTGCCGACAGCAGAAAGCTTGATGCAGGGCTCGAACCTATGACCCATAAGATCGTGACCTGAGCCGAAGTCGGATGCTTAACCTACTGAGCCACCCAGGTGCCCCTTTGCCCACATTCTTAAAAGCCCTGAAAGGAATCTCTTGTCTGGACTCCAACACCACCTCACCCTGTTCTCTGTTTTCTCCAGACTTCCTTCCTTCTTTCCTTCCTTCCTTCCTTCCTTCCTTCCTTCCTCCCTCCTTCCCTTCCTTCCTCCTTCCCTCCCCCCTTCCCTTCCTTCCTCCCTCCCCCCTTCCTTCCTTCCTTCCCTCCTTCCTTCTGTCTACCAGTCAGAGATTTTCTCGTGACTCCCACGCCCATAGTATGGCCTTAACCTTTAACCTAAGCTCAGAGGAACCAGTGAGGTGCCAACATCCACAGAGATCGTAAGCACTACGAAACCATTTGTTTTAAAAACTAAACTCTTCTCCTAATTTTATCCTCCCCAAGCAAACAAATAAAACAACCTGACTTCTTTTTTATTTCTTACCATCACTGAAAAACAACATGTATCTCCCTGCCTGTTGCTCGGGTGAGGGGCCTTGAGTTAGCTGAGTTTCACCCCTTCTCTCTGAGCATGACGAACGCTTCTGAAGAAGCCGTTGATTGTCCCTCTCCTCCTGCTGCTATCAGTCCTGGGCTCCAGCCCTCGCCCTCTCCAGCCCATGTACAGCTCTCTAGAACACAGGATCAGTCTGCAGGGCCCCCCATCTCTGGGCCATTCTCTGCATGGATTTCAGAGTTTTTCCAGAACCTGGCCCTGACTGGGACATTCCCTGCCCGTAGACGGAAGAGCTTCCTTTGTCTCAAGATGAAGGAGGAAGCATTTCCAGGCCCAGTGAAATCTGGCCTCCACCGGTCAACTTCCACACTCTTCATTTCTCGCTACTCTTCCCCACCCCATGATCTAGTCACACGTCTGCTCTTCTCTAAATGCCCTGTGCATGCGCGTATGTCTGAATCCTTGCTCCCCATTTCCATCTGTTGGAATCCATCCCGTGTCCTCTCTACCCAGCAAGTTCCCACTCATCCTCAATGCCACTGAAGCCACGGCGAAGACCGAGTCTCCATTCTCTGGACTCTTGCAAAATACCTGTACTGTAGCGCGTATCACAACACGCTGTGTGCGTGCACACTTCTGGCTCACCCTCGTTAGATTGTGGACCCCTTGAGAAGCGCTGTCTTTGAACCCTCACCCCAAACAGGAAAACTTCGTCCTTTGTTATCCTTTGTTTGTATCTTACTCTTTTCCTCGACTAAATTCTCCACTTATAATGGAAAAGTTGGGCGGGTTCCTCATAGCCTACTTAAGACCGTTGATCCCAAAGATGGCAAGACAGAATGAAGTGTGAGACAGAAGGACTGGAAATATGGCTCAGATGGTGTCCTCTGGGTGACCGTCTTTCTCTAAGGTCACATGTTCTAAGAATGGATATTCTGAGAGCCTGAGAACCCTTGAGAGCTCCAGATGGTTGACAAAACCAGTTCTCGTGCCTAGCTTTTATGTGACTCTTGCTGCAAGTTCAGGGGCTCCGGGGATGGGTAGGGGAGGGGGAGGAAATCCTTGAAATTCTGGTTTCTTTTCTCCTCTGTTATTAAATGGCTGTAGTAAAAGCCATGTCCACATCATTCTGTAAAGTAGTCCGAAGGCAGAGAGGGCAAAGGAGACCTTGCATCTTTCATTTACTAAAATGATGCATTATTTTTATCAGAAAGGGAGAGAGAAAAACATGTAAGCCTGGGAGAATCTCACAGGAGTCCCGACGGATCCCATGCCCAGCGCCGCTGAGTAGGAACACGTATGGAATGGTGTGTGGGATTGGATAGCACGTATAAATATATTCGTGTGTACACACACACGATCAGAAATCCAGCCGGTATTTGTTGAATAACCAGGTGTGCAGCGTGCGTGTGTGTGCGTGCGGGCGTGTGCGTGTGTGTGCGTGCATGTGTGTGCGTGCGGGTGTGTGCATACGTGCCACATGCTTTTCCTTTCAGTCATTTGTGTGACCCCATCTCAGCTGTCTAGCACATTCTGGACAGTGGGGAGGGGGGAATGGACTTTTTTTTTTTTTTTTTCAGAAGCTAATTTACCTTGTGAGGGCAAAGCTCCATTTTAATTGATTCTCTCTTTCAAGATCCAAGTAACCTATAATCTCCACTCAATTGTCAATATTTTGCCGGCATCATCCCTCAGCCTTTAACATGCAGATGGAGTGGGGAAAAAAGCGGCTGTCGTAGCTCAGGATGAAAAGCAAGAGCGGCTCAGGGTAATAATCTGCTTTTGATTTTTTTCCCTTCCTTTGCCTACACCCTCTCTCAAATCCACTAAAACGGGGGAAAATCCATAGCGATTAGAAAAACTTCTGACCGAGACATCTTTCTCCTTTCTCTTTCATTTTTTTCTCACCCTCTTTAGTATTCAGAAGCCACCCAAACATCAGAGGTTTCCACGATGCTCGGCTGTGCATGGCATCCCAAACAGAGTGGGAGAAGACATTCCCACTGGACATTTTGAGGTGCCTTTTGGGCCAGTTCCAGGTGGCTTCCAGCACACTCCCAGGCGCGATTCTAGCAGCAGGTCCCTGGGATAGGGATGGCAATGGTCCGGGGCCTTCTGCGGAGGCAAAGAGGACACGTAGGGATAGCAGTGCAGCAGGGAGCAGTCCCTGACTCTACTCACTGGGTCTTTCAGCAGCCCCTCAGAGCCATGGCTCTTCCCCGGGGAAGAGCCTGGGAGGTGAGACCTTGAGGTTTTATGGTGACTCCACAGAGAGCTGCATGGGTCACCTGTGACAGGAAAAATCTCAGGTTAACAAAGGAGACTCTATGATATCGGGTACGTGCTAGGAATGCTTAGTGTTAACATTCATTCTCACAACCCATGAGCCAGACAGTCTTCTCCCCATCTTCCAGAAGAGGAAACTGAACTGTTTGGCTAAAGTGGCCCAACCAGCAGGTGGCCAATCCAGGTTTCAAACCCAGCTGTACCTGCTCCTGCCCTTCGTTACCAGCAGGGCATCGTGGGCCTCCACTGTCCTATTAATCAGCATCTCCGCTCCTGGGGAGGTGGGCCGGGGCCTGATGTGACATGTGGACGAGGAGTCTGAGGCCTGGGGACATGGAAGAAGGGGAGGGTCACGCAGGGCTGGTCGCCAGGGGAAGACGGCCAGAGCATCTCGGTGTGATGACCGTCCTGCATAAGACAGTTTGGATTCTGGACGTGGAGGTGCCAAGTCCGGGTGTGTCTGTTTTCTGTTGGCCTCAACCTGGCCGACAGCCCTGTTCTCTGATCGCTGCAGACCCAATGAGGAAGGCAGGTGCTGGGAGCACACAGTGGCAGAAGGGGGAAGGAGAAGACAGGTACTTGCACTCACAGGGCCTTGGCCAGGGGGCAGTGGAAGAGACGTGAGGGAAGGAGATGCTTTGAAGGCTCTTAACTTGGCCAAGTCCCCAGTGGCGACTCTGGGATATTGGCCGTCCTGAGCCCTGTGGAGAACGAAGCCAGGGGACCGGTGGTCATTGACAGCAGGGAGACTTAATACCAGGGAGGAGAGGGCAGACTGGGCAAGCTCCCAGTCACTGACATCTGCTCTCCAGATCAACCCTTGTGCTGAGCTCACTCCAGTCCGATGGCCTCTTCCATTTAATCCATAAATCCCCCTGTTGCCTCACGTGGCCTCTATGACTCCATGCCTCTGTCGTGGGGTAGCCACGGAACTTTTCTGCTGTCCTCTCCATCCCTTTTACACTCCCAGGCTCCCATCACTGACTTGCGTGCTGGAGAAAAGCCGATGCTTGCTGCTGCCTGGAAGCCTCATTGTGACCGTGTGGCCCCCACGCACCTGTCAGGACACAGGCGCACGTGCAGTAGATCCCACAGCATTGACAGCCTGAGGAAAGGGCAGGGGAACCTTCCAGTTACCAGTAGATTGTAATGGTGTGTGGCAGGGGGAGGGGTGGCAGGGGTGCATCTCTGAAAGGGCTGGCATGATCCTGTCAACCTTCTCCCTTTTCCTTGTGGAAGGAGGGAGCGTGGAAAAGCACACAGCAGTCTCCAGGAGAGCCCCTCTCAAGACCCTGTGCACCCCCTTTTGCTTTTCCCTGAAGCACAGCCCCGAGGGATTTCCTTTTATTCTTTTCCTGCCTCTCTTACCACACTAAACACACACACACACACACACACACACACACACACGGCCACAATGAATGTCCGTGCTGTTGCAAAGTGAAATGTGTTAACAACAGCCTCCATTCTCAAGATCCAGAGAAACAAACCAGGAGGGGTGGAGAAATGAGGGGAGTGTGTTAGTGAGACAGGGGTGAGCACACAGCCGGCTTCCAGTCACCGCCATCAAGCCATGGCAGGGGTGAGGGGGGGCATCAGGGCGGCCACATTTGCTTAGAGAGACAGGGACTTTAATGGAGCAAAGAGTCTGTGTTTTTCTCTTTTTTTTTTAACGTTTATTTCTTTTTGAAGGAGAGAGAGAGAGCGTGAGTGGGTGAGGAGCAGAGACGGAGGGAGACACAGAATCCCAAGCAGGCTCCAGGCTCTGAGCTGTCAGCACAGAGCCGGACACAGGGCTCGAACCCACGAACCTTGAGATCTGACCTAAGCCAAAGTCGGACCTTCACCGACTGAGCCACCCAGATGCCCCGAGTCTGTTTTTTCCTTTAACCCTTCTTCCAGATCCCCCAGATGACCCTGCCTTTCAGTAAATGCTCCTCTGGGCCAGTTTCAGGGAGGAAGTAAACAGAAGCTGAAAAGTAGCCTGTGGGTTGAGTATGTGAGGCCAATGAGCAAATGAGCAAATACAATAATGACATAACATTAGTGGGCATTAGACTTCCTGTGTGTCTGGAAATCCTCTTATGTTAGATCCCAATCATTTTGTTCATTGAACAAATATTTTTGGAGCACTTGGTAAGCATCTGGCACCACGTTAGGTGCTGGGAGGGAGCTCTCTGAAGGATGTAATCAGGAGAGTTAGAAGGCCTGATGTGTGTTTTGAAAGGTCAGTCTCTCTACAGTGATGAGGATAGATGAGCCAGAAGAGGAAATGAAGGCAGGAAATCAGTTGGGCGGATTCATCCAGGTGAGAGATGGTGCTGGCCTGAGCTAAGAAAGTGGGGAAGGAGCAGAGGGGTAGAGTCAGGACATTTCTGATCCACCAGCCACAAAATCCTTGTTTATTATTTACTCTCCGTAAGGCACAAGTGTTGGGAATGCAGTGATACAAATATTTATGAGTAAGATACAAAGAATGCAGGGATCGCCCGTAAGGAAAAGAAGATGCCATAGACGACTGGCACTCTAGTTTCTGGGTGGACAGAAGAGCCATTCACGGTGATGGAGATCATGAGGAGGAGAAGGTTTGGGGGCAAAGCCCTGAGTTCCATTTTTGACGTGTTGAGCCAGAGTTGCTTACGGGATCTCCAATTAGAGATGTCCAGGAAAAAGTGAGGCTGTAGGGGGCTGGGGCTTCAGAAAAGAATGAGCTTTGGGGTTATGGAAAGAACCTCGGCAGAATCCTCAGCGAATGCCAACATTTAAGAAAAGGGTTAAAAGAAAAAATAAGAGTCCATGAGTGGACTGGGAAGAAACATCCAGAAAAGTAACAGGAAAACCGGGAGAGCATGCTGTCATAGATGTCAAGGCAGGATTGGTTCAGTGAGAGAGAAATGACTCTAGTGACATTGAGACAACCCGTGGCCATTGGAATTCAGAGCCACAAGGTCAGTTAAACCTCAGAGAAAGACGTGTAGGAGGAAGCATAGACACAGACACTGAGAGGAGAAAATGGGGAAGTGGCTGCAGAGGAATACCAGGTGAAGGGACAGTTGTCAGTGCCGCCCTGTTTTTAAGATGGGAGATGTTGTCACATATGTGAATCCTGTGGGGAAGAAGGAGAGAGGGTGAAATGGACAGGGCTCGGTCCTAGAAGTTGGAGGACGGAGAATCCGCACCACAGACGGAAGGATTAGCCTTTCACTTGTCTCATATAACAGGAGGGAAGGTGGGACATGTGAGTACGGGTGAAGTCAAGATGAGGAGTTTGGATATAAGACATTGAGAAAATACTTACCTGGTGACATCTGCTTTCTCTGGGAAGCAGAGAGAGGTCGTCTGCTGAGAGTGGGAGCCAGGCAAGAAGCAGTAAAGTTTAAGAAGAGTGGAGAATGTTTGATTTAGCCTTTGTGGGGAGTGGCAGGGAGATCTAACCATAGAAGCACAGAGGTATTGGGGAGACGGTGTCGGAGGGGGCATCTAAGGTCGCAGATCAGACACACAAATGTGGCCAGTCCGCGTGCTGGGATGATTATCTCTGGCTCCTTGCAGCTTCCCAGGATTAGGCGCAGGGGAGGGAGATCGTGAAGTGATCTGGGGTTGGGGATTTCTAGGAAGGTAAGCATTAGGGACGAGCGGTAAATGCGGTGGATGAAGCTATGGACCATGGAGTCTGAGCTGCATAGGGAAGAAAGTGAATGTACGGGGTGGGGTCTGTAGGTTAGGGAGAGAGTAAGGAGGCCATAGAGGGAGTGATGACCAAGAACATCACGGTCTTAAAACTTACTCTGGGAAATAGCCAAGTGAGACCAGGAAAATCGGGAAGCTGTGAACAGGAAATAAAGTGTCTACATTTATCCTTCCAGAAGAAAAGGGCCATGACACTGCCCCACAAGGAAAAAAAAAAAAAAAATGAATGCCAAGAGCATCTCCTCCCATGATGACTTCTTTAACTGGAATCGCAAATCCAGATAGCAAATGGATTAATTCCGCAGTGAAGGGAGGATCCTTGACTTCACAGAGACTTAACTGTACCTTTTGTTTATCAGTGCAGTGATTTGACGGTAATTATTATAATGCTGTGCCTTTATCTTTGTCTAATCAATAGGTCTCTTGGGATCTATAGATACATGTTATGGTGATAAAGAAAGGACATTTCATGGATAGAGGCAGCAGCGGGAGGGCGTACCAGATTGTGGGAAGGCAATAAAGCATGGTAGTTCAAAGCAGGAATTCGGGGGTCAGATTCCTAACCTAGCCACTTATCGTCATTTTGGCTTTAGGAAAGTTATTTCATCTTTCAAGAGCTTCCCGCTTATGCGGTAGGGAGAAAAAGTACTTCACGGGAGTGATGTGAAGGTTAATGGATAGAATTAAAACATGAAATTAAATAATAGAAACACATTTAGTTTCATATCAGGCACGTAGTAATTGCTCAATAAATAACAGTGATGGTAGTAATGTTGTCACTGCTGACAGTGGAAGGGTAAGCTAGAGTCTAGGTACGTGTCTAGGTGTCCCCGTCACGCCTGCGTTTTCCTCGGCCAGCTCAGCCAATCCCACACAGCCTCTACGGTTCGACCCCTGTCTGCTCCAGCGGCTCCTGCCTGCCCTTTCTGGAAGCCTTAAACGCCTCCACATCTAATCTGAAAGTCCCGTACTCCTATTTCACCCGTTTCAGGCAAAGTATTTCTCTTCCAGACCACAGCTGACTGTGCGAGTTCAAAGAGCTTCTGCACAACTGGCTTCGCTAAACTGAAGCGTGTCCCTGGCACGACAGCTTGAACAACCAAATAGCCTGATCTCAGCTCTGTTATCTCCGCTAGCCAGAGAAGCGGGCCTGCCGCTGTGTTGAGGCCTTGGGTGGTGGTGGCTCGACATCAAGGACCTCGTTATCGATGATTCTAATTGGTATTCCTCACCATGGCCAGAGCTGCCAAGGTTTAAAGTAGCTTCCATCCTCCAGATCCATAAACTTGCCCTTGGCTTATTGAGCCAACCACACTAGTTTAACAGAAGTGATTTTAATTACTTAACTGGAGCTACAGAAGGGAGGAAGTGAGGAGACTATGTGGCTGTGATCAGTGTTTAACCAAAGGGCCCGGAATTCTCCTGTCTTGGGAGCAAAGACATTAACGATGGCTCTACCTACCGCAGGGTTCTCTCCCACCCGCAACGCGCAAGCATCCACACGGAGGCGTCACACTTACTGAAATTCACAGAGGTCCTGTACCTTGATTCTACAAGTTGCACATGTATTTACTACTTGGAGGGTGGTGAAAACTTAAGTGGATGCGATAAAATTGTATTTCCTTTGGTCTGTAACAATATACCTCTTTGCCCCTGCTAGGAATGACTTTCAGTTCTAATTCTTACTCTCTCTAATGAAAATGGACCAGGAAGGCCTGGCACATGCTTGCTGCGATCCATTGGTACTGGCTGCCTTTCATTAATGTAGGGAAAGATGCTGATAAAGAACACTGTACTCGATTAGTAATGTCTGCCACAGGCACAGGCGTGAGGAATGAAGTATCCTCTGTGTGTACTTGCGATCCCTATCTTAGATTCTAAACTTCTAGGTGGCAGAGAATGGGTTATCTTAGTTCTGTGTGTAAATGTACCTAACATATGTCATGAGTTACTGATGATGATGGCAAAGACTATTTATGCAGAAATACAGTAATTTAACTGGTTAGCTAAAATCTGGTGATTGCCCTCCAGCCCATAAGCTTGCTCATCGCCTTGTCAGAGAATAAGCAACTCCGTTTACAAAAGACTTCATTCCTTACATTAAAACTACTTCGATAGTCTAAGCACTGTCATAAATATCAGACAACAAAATGTCAACATAAATGAAGGGGGGAGTTTTGTGGTGTGGCAAAACTTCTCTTCTGCTATTAAATCATGTTTATTTGCTTACTTGCAATTTGCTGGATGTCCCCAGCATCCAGTGATGTTTTTGAGGCTCAGCTGGACAGGAGAGGGAGCAGCATTCTGAGCAAATGAAGGACAAACATTCCTTTTGCCTCGGTACTATCTGCCTCACTCGAATTGCATGTCTTTCAACGGCTGTATCATGGGTCTCTGTCTCTCCTCTGAGAGGCATGTATATCATTGTGTCCTAACCTCGTATTTCTGAGAATGCACAAAACCAGTTTCCCAGGCAGCAATAAACGTGCCAGATATCGGTGCAGACTCTTATGGGAGCCTGGCTCGAGGAGATGGGTCGCAAAATCTAAACTCTGCCCCATCCCCATAAGCTGCGTAATCACACCCCAAATGAAATAGAGGGCTCAGTGATGACCAGAGGCACAGCCCGGTTGGAGGGAGGAATAGGCATCCCGCTGCCTCTGTCATCCCATTCTCCAGAAACTTCACCCTGATTCTTGAAGTCCATCGCTAAGCTTAGGAAATGAGGGGAGGGCACAAAGTGAATATGTGTTGCAACCAGAAATCATGGCGGCCACCAAAAAATTTATACTGAGGACTAGATTTTTTGAATTCAGCATTATTCATCACCAAAAAACTTACACCTGTGTGGTGATGGATGGTCCCTGCAGGAGCAACTCCTGGAGAACCCCTGCCTGCCTTCGATCATGGCCTGCAGGGGAAGCGTCAGACTTAGGGAGGACCTGGGACGCTTGGTCGGGCATGGTTATCTGTCTAAACCTTCATGTTCTTTTTACAGGTGTAAAAATGAGCAGGTTGACGAGTTGGCCACTAATGTCCTTTCTAGCTCCAATATGTCAGTTTAATTAAGACTTAAATTCATATTCAATAAAATTTTAGCTAACGTTCATTCAAAGTTGGAATCACCCATCCCATGATCTATATTATTAAGTGTGTTTGTTTTACTTTTTAATGAAGAAGGAAAAAGCTTTCTACAGTTAAGTTGCACAGCCTGGCTTCCCACACTGATTAGCTGACTGTGACGAACTTTGTCATAGTCTCAGAGAATGTTCGGTACTGTCTGTCTCTCTTGTGGGCTTTTGTTTTGCTCCTGAGAAGATATGACCTTCATGAGTGGTTCTCAAAGAGTGGTCCCAGGACCAGCAGTGTCAATATCGCCTGGGAACTTAATAGACATGCAGATTCTGGTTCCTTCCTCGAGATGTGTATTGACACACTGGCTAGAGCTCAGAGATTTGTATTTTAATAAATCTTCCAGGTGATTTTAAGACATGCCAAACCTTCAGAAACACTGACCTACAGGGAAAAAAAATAGTACATGCTGAGAATCGGGGGACCAGTTTTCCCACTGACCGGCCATAAGGTCTTAAGCTATTCACAGTAAACTAAGGATGACTTTGCCTTTGTTACCCACTCAGAGTATCAGCAGAATGCAACTTGTTGGTAGGCGTGGAAGTGCTGTAAAAGGTTGAATGTATCTTACATAAGATTCGACTTTCATTTGTTCGTTCATGGAACAAATATCATTCATCATCTATCTGTGCCAGAGAGCGTTCTAGGTGCGAAGGATGCTACACGAAGAAGACGGACGAGGCCCTTGCTGTCATGGAGCCCGCATCCTAGAATGGATCCTTTGTGAAACGTTTTGATAGTTGCAAGCAGTTATATGATCCATTTCAAGATTAGGTTCAGGGCTCTCAGGGGAATGAGAAACTGTGAAATGCTCATACCTAAGAAGAGTAAGATCGGGTTATGTCAGGCATAACAAGGAACCCGTTGACTTAAAGCGATGTCGGCCTCCAGGAAACAGCACAGGGCGACATTTAACACTTGTCATGCTGGGTCTTGCCTCGATGAGACAGGAGACTTGAGAGAATGATACTCCCAAGTTTCATCCAGTTTATGATACTACAGTTCTACCCTCTTCATGTGAGTCAACTGTTCTGGCTTGTCTTGCACAAACCTGTACATTAAAAAGAGTAAAGCAAAGCATATATATGCTTCCTGAGCTCTTTTCCAGAATCATAATTGACCAGATGTCTACCATCTGAGATGTGGGCCCAACGAGAATAGACAAATGTTCCTCAGATGGATGGGCCCCCAAACAAACTTTTAGAATTGGGGTTTTCATCCTTGGCCACTATCATTGACAAGTGGCTTTTTTTTTTCTTTTTAAAACAAGAGCTAAAATTCAATGTCCTAAATTTTATGAAAAGAAATGAAAAATATGCTTGAGGGAAAAGAGTGGCTCAAGAGAGTTTTTGGACTTCAAAAACCGTCAAAAATCTTTTAATGATTTAACTGTAAAGGAATCAGAAACACACTGATGAAATCCCCCTTGATATCCACATGGTGCTTACAGATTCTGGAGGGAAGATTCCAGCAATGAAATCTGCTGGTTTTTTTATCAAACCCAAACCATTCGAGATGCCTGGTGAACTCCAATATGATGTAATCTTATCTTTTTCATAACAATCCTTTCTCCCCAAAGACAGAAGGGGAAGGAAAGGCCTAATTAAGGAACGTTGGTTTTTAAGGTCAGAGTCTTCGGGGGATATCAAGTTATCATATGCCGAGTTGCTTGTGATGTTTACACTGACCCACAGATGTGCCGTGAATGTACAAAATTAAAACGTTAATTGTCTAATCTTGTGCTGCTTTTCAACATACGTCTGGCAAGACTTGTTGCATGTTGAGTTCGAAAACAGTACATTTCCAAGCTGTCATAATATTGAAGCCTCCTGTGTATTGCTTGCTCTGCATAATTAATTGTAAAGTGATAATTTGTACACTAAGATATTTCCATTCAAACACGAAAGTGAACGTCTCAGCATCTTTGCCTCCAGCAGGCAGAAGAAAAAGTGCAGCGGAGTGTGGTCCCCGGGCATTTGCGGCGTCCTTCCTCTCATGGAGGCCCGCTGACAAGGTGGGCGGGGAACCTTCAGCTGGTCAGGCCTTGGCACCTACCTGTCGTTGGCCCCACTACTTTGTGAGTCTCATCCGTTCTTGAAGGTGGTCCCGGGTAGTGTACTCAATACTCTAGTCTCCTTCTTCTCTCTGACGTCCGGTGGCTTCCCTCGGTCTGTGTGCACGGGGTATCCCTGAATTCTGTACTCGTAATCCTTTCTGGTGTTTTCCTGTGTTTGTAACCTCCCTGAGAACAGACACCATGCTTCATAATCCTGTGTCTTCCAAATCACTTTTCGGAGTCCTAAGAATATAGCGGCGCTCGATGTAGCCTTCTATTTGCTTGGCTACCATACCAATCAATCTCAGCGGCCTACCACAAGAAATATTTACTGCGCGTTCATGGCTCAAGCGGGCCGTGGGTCAGCTCTGGCTCTAATCCACATGCCTTTTCATTTTAGAGCCACAGTGGAGGGAGTAGCCCCTTTCTGAGACATTCCTTTCTTATTATGGAGGGAAGAAGTTGGCCAAGCCAAAAGGGACACCTGCCTTTAAAGTTGTCTGATCACCTGTGGCGTCCATCAGGTTCACTCATAGTCCATTAGCCAAAACAAGTGGCAGAGCCAAGTCCAATGCAAACCTAACAAAGGAGTGAGGAAGAAAGCTTTGCCTCGAGGGAGCACTACAAGTCATATGACAGTGGCAGCGGAGGGGGAGTCAGATAGCTGGGAACAAACTAGCGTCTCCCCTAATCCTGCTGATTCACTGTACTGGAGGTGGAGAGCGATGATCTGTTCTCCATGAGCATGGATTTGTGTTCTGCCTGGTAATGAACTCCCTCTGAAGCCTGCATAAAAGTATCAATCAGAGAGACGCCCCTCCTCTGCTTTGCAACGCTCACAATCCACGTGCACTCGGTTCTGCCAGGTGCTCCGAACGCTCATAGGTGATGGTCTCTTCCCCAGCAGGCTTGAGAGGAGGTACTTTTCCTTAAAGAAAGTATTCTTTGGGCTTCAGATGCCCAGAAACTAACTCCCGTTGGCTAAACCTATGAGAAGTTTTGCCGCCCATCATGGCCAGAAATCCAGAGTGAGGCACCGTTGAATGGAGGCACTGGGTCCATCTCTCTGTCTTTGTCTTAGCCCTTCCTCCTCCATGGATTGGGATTGCCTTTTCCCCCCTTGCTGGCCTCCTTCTTGGCCACACAATAGCTAGCGACAGCGACGTAGGCAGTGTGCTAGGTTTACATCCATCACTCTGCGAACACCTTTCAGCCATCCTTTCTTGCATCTCTCGGGTCTAACGAGAGTCATTAGATCTTAGTTAGGTCACTCGTTCCTAGGGCCACTAGGCCACCCAGTTCTGAAGTGGTTACTGAGAAGGGGGATTGGAGAGCCCTTAAACCCATCAGGCTCATCCAAGGAGCTGGTCATTTCCTTAAGTGGTATTGCTGCTATCCAACAGAGGAGAAATGGAATGGATTCGGGGGGTAAACCACATCCGCCAACCACATCTCAAAAATCTGGTGTCACCTGTAGACACCACTGCTCCCAGGTCATCTCATGGAGAAGGGATATTATACAAAGATGGGAGAGATGAGCCCAGACCCTACAGGTGTTGGAGGACTACAACATTCTTACCTCATCGGGTAATTAAGGCCAGAGGTGCGTTTTAAATTTCACCTGCCTATCAGCCACTTCAGTGAACTACATTTGCTTGGCTGAGAGCCTCTTCGAGAGAGCCGGTGGTTCCCAAAGGCATTGCCTCTCTTTCCTGTGCTGACTGATTGGTGCACCCCAGATGTCACGACTCAGCACCCTCTTGTGGGTCATCATGACACATCGGCACTGATAATTATAATAATGGATGAAGTTCATCACTAGGTTCCATTATCACTTCGAGTCCCTCTTGGCTACGCTTCACCTGCCAAACCAGTGGGAATGAAGAGAGAGGCTGGTAATTAGGTTGATACCGCAGGATGCTTTGTGGTGCCTCCAATTCGAAACAAGAAACCCTGGAAACATTATATAATGAGTGGCAGGGGCAGGAGCCCCATAGCTACACAGCATGCTCTCGTGGATGAAGGCACGGTTCTTCTCCCTTCCTCTGTGCATCAGGATCTTATTCCAAACTAATGGACAGGATGAGTTATTTCCATCTCACAGCTCATGGTGGGTTGCCTGTTTTGTGTGTGGATGTGAGATCTTCTTGGTTGGGGCTTAGTGTGAAAGTGCCAGGGCTGGAGTCACCGAAAGTCTTTAAGCAAGTTCGCTGAAGAAGTGGCACATGCAAAGGGGTGATCGGTGTAGAAGGAGGTGAAGAGATACCTTGGAAGATAGCATACATGGTCCACAGAGCTGAAGGGACAGCAGGGGCTGAGGAGAGACGACGAGCTCAAGGCACACGCGGACAGCACGGTCTAGGCCCTCAGAGCCACTCAGGGCCACCTGAGCTTGCCGGGGGCCGGGGGGTACAGACTGTGGGCACACCTCCAGGGAATGTGTCCGTGCTTCTTCCTACTCGCGCTTTCGCCCTGCCTTGTCTTCTTGAAAAGAGAGTTGGGTCTCCAGACTCGCCTTTTAGAGGCTGGATTCACTTCGTGGGCCCTCCAGACTTAGTCTCGCTCTTGCCGGTGGTCTGAATGACGATTTGGGCCTCTCTCCATAGGTGCTTGTCGCTGGAAGAAGGGCTTCTTCCCCAGTCGCAACTGGGTCATCCCACGTGCTGTCTTAATTAAAACATCCCCGTATCCACTGGGGCCCAGAAGAGGAAATTGCTCCGTAACAGTCCCTCTGTCCTCTCCCCCGACCTCTTACCCTTACCACTTCCTTGTCCGCATGTCAGATCATTCCTCTTGTGGGGAGAGGGGTGAGGCAAGGAGAAATCTGGGCTGAGCCTTCCCTTCTCTGGCTACCAGTGGCCAGCAAGACCATGAAGGTAATTTAATGGCCGGGCAGCTTTAATACCAGAGTGCCTGCCCTTCTCTGTCTTTGCAACAAGATCCATGTTGGATTGAGCCATAGGGACCCTCCTTCAGCAGATGCATTGGTCGCTTCCTTCTGTCTGCAAATTCTCCGTTAAGTTTTTCCTAATTAGACAGTGTCAGTTTTTTATTTGGGGTGAGAAACTGTTTTCCAAGTTTGACAACAATGCCATTTTTAAGGAAGAATCTCAGCATGAGGACTGTCTTTTATTTGGTAGCCTCCTATCCTTTTGTGACTCCTACGTAAGAGAGGAAGGGTGTTTCTGGAAATACGTCTTTGTCATTGTCATCAGCACCACCACCCTCTCTCTCAGTCATCCTTTGGAGCTTCATGCTTTTTGCTGCTTCCCCTCCCTCCCATCTCCTTCCACCCCTCTTCCTTCTGATCACAATGACTTTCTCCCCCAAAGAGGATAAAATACAGGGAGAGTCACTGTGGTCCAGGGGCAGTTGCAGAGCAGGGTTCAAAAGCCCACCCTTCCTTCCTTCTGGCCATTGGAACATGAATCTTTCAGTCTTGCTTACTGCTAAGCCCGAGGGTCCAGTCCAGAGTCGCTGCTGGGCCTCTCCTGCCATGGACGTCACCTGAGAGCGAGGATACCCAGTGGTCTCCTCCATCAGACATGTTGGCCTCTACCAACTGAATGGGTCCTGAAGGGTTAAGAATTTACTGTATTCCATCAGAGTAAATATACTATTTCTTGGGAAGCAAGGCGTGTTCTGTCTAATGCATTAATGTAGATTAGTTTATTGGGGTTTGAGCTCCAACTGAGCTGCCCTATTAGCCATCTGGTGTTGAGCCTTGGAGACGCTGAGAAACTTGCCCAAGTTTCTCCTCCATAAAATGGGGAATCTTGGATTTTACCTCATGGGATTGTCTAAGAATTGAATGGATTCGTTTATGAAAATACTTCAACATGGGATCTGGGCCTTAGTAAGCTCTTTGTAAATAGCAGGATTTATCATTCAAACCACCCACTGACTCAGGAGTCTGACATACTTCTTCTCAAACCCTTGTTATGCCTCTTGTCACCCATATAGACAACTAGAGTCCCATTCAAGGGTTTAATGGCCTTTTCTGCTTGCTAGCCCCCAATTCCAGAAAGAACAGAAGATTCCCCAGAAGATCCCTTCTTCCAAGCCAGACAGAGTACTCCTTGGTTAACCCTTTCCTCTTCTTTTAAACGAGAGCCTTTGTACCAAGGGCTGTGTACGCACCAAATAGCTACCTCCTTTCCTCTTCTCGAGCACACATAGTCCACCTCCTCCAGGAAGCCCTGAGATGGGCCTTTTCAAAGCCCGGATGCTCCTGGGAGTGGAATATGGAACTGTATGCCACGTCCAGGGGAGTCAAAACACTATAAAGAAAAAGATGTCTGGTGATAGACTCAGGACTGAGTTAGGTTTGTTGCTCTGAGTTCAGATAGACAATTTAGGGTGATTTTAATGACTCCGAAATGTTTTATCTTTTACAACCCCTGGAACTGCTGCTCTGCAACCTTAACAAATTGCTGGCTTTCCGTTCCTCGCTCCCTGTCATCTTCAGTTAATACAGGGTCCATTAGGAGTTGAGAAACTTATTATTGCAATAAAAAAATATATCCTATCCATATCACAGACCATATATCTGAATCTTGCATAACACCCTCCCAGGGATTAATCCATATTTTAACCAAGTGTTTTATAATGGTGGTGCTTCGGCCCCATGCACAACTATTTCCACGAATGCTGAGACAGTAATAGCCAAAGGTCATCTCTGAGGTCCGGATACTGCCTTTTCTGGGTTTATGGAGAACAAAGATCATTTCCCCTTCCCCTGGCGGCTTCCCAGGAGACTCCTCGCCTACTGAAAGAGTGGAAAGCACCACAGAGTTGGCTGCTGTTGTGACCCCGGTCAGCACAGCCCGTTTCCAGTTGTAAATTACCCATAGCGGTGTTGTGGGGGGGGGGTGTGTGTACCTGAATTTAGAGCATTCCTCTCATGGTCAGAGCCACACCGGTGAGTTGGTGCTTAGCAAGTGCTGAAGAACCAGGCTTTGGCTTCATTCTGTGGGTACCTCTTGGGTGCACTCGCCAGGCATTTCTACAATACAAAGAAAGAGTCCTTGCTCTCTTGCCTTGAGGAAGTGTCAGGTTAGTGAAGTCCACGGTCAATCCCATGGCCATCATCCGGTGATGGAAGGAGTCCTAGACTGGAACCTAGGTGGTTCCATGACTTCCATTAACTCCTTCCTCTCCAAATTCACCCCTGCCCTGTCTTACCCTACTCTACCCTACTGTAGAGGCTAATTTATTCTCAGCCTTCAAGTCTCAGTGGGTGTGCTGTTTCTGGAAGGATGCCTCTGCATTACTCCTCAGCCTCTTGAGAATACAGATTAAGTCTTCCATCCTTCAAGGTCACAGAGGCCTATGTCTTCATAGCTCTCCTCTAGATGTTGATTATATGTATTTATATGACTCTTTGTTCAACATTCATTTCCCCACACAGATTACAGGCTCCCTAAAAGCAGATACTATTCTATTTAATCTGTTGCAAAATCCCCAGTGTCTGGTAGGTAGGAGGCACTTAAATATTTATTGAATGAGGTTGCCTGGGTGGCACAGTGGACTGAGTGTCTAACTCTTGATTTCAGCTCAGGTCATGATCTCACAACTGGTGAGATCGAGCTCCGTGTCAGGCTCTGCACTGACAGTGCTGAGCCTGCTTGAGATTTTTCTCTCTCCCTCTCTCTTTCTGCCCCTCCCCTACTCACATGCACATGATCTCTCTCTCTCTGTCTCTCTCTCTCTCTCTTTCTCTCTCTCAAAATAAATACATAAACAAATGAATAAATAAATAAATAAATAAATAAATATTTGTTGAATAAATGAGCGATTTGGAACAAATTAGCTCTTGTAGCCTTGGTTTTGTTAATAATAGTCATAATATGTTTCTATAATGCTTATCTTATACCATGCCTGTTCTGAGTATCCTATATAATAATTATAATTAATCTTCATAAGAATTATGTGGGAGGGTCCCTATTATTGCCCCCATATTAGACATGAGAAAGCTGAGGCAGAGTGGGTAAGTGACTTGGGTAAGTGACCTACCCAAGGTCATACAGCTCATAAGGGAGGGGGCCCAGGTTTGAGTCAAGGCAGTCTGACTCCAGAGCCCCTGCTTTGGCTCGACGAAATGATCGCAAAGATCTCTTTAGTTTTTGGTGTTTAGGAACTTAGAAGGCACCAGTTGGAATGTTCACCTAGATTCAGTTATTTAATCACTGTTTCTCAAATGTCCCTTCTCTGTCTGGGAGCAGGAGATACCATCCTAAACAAAACAAAGATCCTTGCCTTGGTGAAACTTACATTCTGAGGGGGGGGAAGCAGGAGACTAAACAAAGTAAGTAACAGATGTGAAAGGTTGCACCATAAGTGCTCTGGAGTCAGGGAAGAGGCTTGGAGGGTCTTGGGGGTGGTGGTGTAATTTCACGTGAGGCGGTCACCTTTCCGTTGGGAAGGTGACATGTAAGTAAAGGTCTGAAGGTAATGAGCGAAGCAAGCAGGGCATGCAGACGCTTGGGGGCAAAGCATCCCAGGCAGAGAGGTGAGCAGTGCAAAGGCCCTCAGGAGGGATGGGACTGGGTGTGGCAAAGAAACTGCAGAAAATGAGCAAGAGGGAAGGTGGGAAGAGATGAGAGAGAAGAGTAGCAGAAACCAGATCCTGCTGGCTTTGTGTTTGTCTCTATCACTTCATTCTCATTTTCCGTTTATACGTTGGGATCATCATTCTGTTACGTGAAGAGAAAGACCCATTCACCTTGCAGCTCCAGAGTTCAGCTCTGAACTGTCCCGTCCCACAGCTGGTCCCCAGAACACTTTTTGGACAAATGTTACATGTGCTACAAGAGCTCCAATCTCACACTTAAACAAAAAAAAAATGTTTTGCTGGCTGAAGTTCTCTCTTGCTTTTCAACCTGTCCTTCCAGCAAAATACCTAGCCTGGTGACTGTCAGATGTCTTTTTCTTATATTTCACGATGTTACGTGCCATTGGAAATGACCTTCCATTTCAATTTCCTCTCTGTTGCAGCCAACACAAAGTGCTGGGAGAACTGTGGTGTTCTTTGGTGAAAAGACTCATAACCATATTTGACACAGATGATGATTTGATAGAATGCCGACCTCCCCCCCCCCCACCCCAGGGGATAACACGGTGTTCAGGGCATCCTCGGCAGACGTGGGAGGCATGGGGAGCTCAGGCTTATTTCCCGTGTCTGGTCAATGCAGGGTCTGGGAAAGAGTTCAAGGGACACTTGTAGCTGGAAGAGAGGTGGTTTTACATTTTGACCAAGTCGAAATTGAAACGTAGCAATAGTAATAGTGATGCCATTTCCTGATTGATTCAGTGATCGATTGTGTGCCAGGCACCATGCGGACTGATAAGCATGAGACAGGTGCCCACGTTTGAACAAAACAAGGGAACTGAGGATACCTTCGTAGATTTGCTGCCTCTTCTCTTTGGGTGCCCAAATGATAAGCCTTTCTTTATGCTTTTCCCCTGTCAAATAGAATAACTCAGAAGCAGAAAATCTGGGCTTCAGCCAAACCACTGACTCCCTTCCATGGAACTCAGAAAGGCAGAGCCATCCACAGTGAGGCAGACATGACAGAGGGAAGCCAAATGCAGCCTCATATGTGGGGCTACACCGGAGAGCTTTGGGGTCTGCTTTGTTTTATAATATGTGCAACGCGCGTCTTTTTTTTAAATACTCTGCCTGATTATTAGTGATAATATTCCCCCCAGTGCTAAAAACTGTGAAAGGAAATGAGATCTGAAGCAAATACCCTGACTCCTGGGGCAGGAGAATCCCCATCCACTTATCTGCTGGAAGGAGATCTAAGTCAAGCCTACGAGGAAATCATTATTCAGGTCCTTGCCATCACATATGGTCTGCAACTTGTCTCTTTGGGAGTAATCTTGCTGTTAATACTTCCTTTGCCTGGGCCTCAGTTTCCCTCTACTGATAAAACACTAAGGATCCCAGTTCTTTCCCAGTGGCTCCTTATCTTTTCACGCTGCTCTTTGATGAAATTAACACCACCAACAGCCATGCGTGGCAGGGTAACTTTGATTTCGGGGACCGAGCGTCACATCTTTGAACCTCCTGCCTCTTGAATGGTCAGCAGGCAGAAAGAGGGCCAGTCAAACAGTCTTCAAAGGAGACTATGCGGAGAAAGAGGGAGTGGGGTCTGCAATATGAGAATAGGGGAGGAGCAGGGCAGGGCTGGAGCCCACAGCCGTGTAAGCGAATCCTGGGGCTCGGCACACCTCCCAGCCTTGAAGTCGGCCTGGCATTTGGTTCTGCAAAGCATCCAGTTTAGCAGATAAGATGATTTTTGACCTAGAGACCAGAACTGACAACTGTGTACGAGCCCCAAACAGAGTCCCTCTGCCTGTTAGCCTGTTTCTCCTCCACACTTAACTCCGCTGCACCCGGAATCTTGCGCTGGCGGGTGTGCCCAAGGGACTCCCTGGAACCCTCTGGGGACTCACGTTCCCGCTGTAACCACTCGCTCCTTAGCCACCCATCCTGGACTGACAGGCCTGCAGACAAGGCTCTGTGTTGTCAGGCGGAGGAGATGGGTGATAGCTCCACTTTATGTACGTCTCTGAGGTTTTGTTGTGGGTTCACAGCCAGACAGGTTAGACGGTGGGGACACGCCTTTCAGCACGCTGAATCGCATGCCAATCCAGCATGTGCAATGAGACTTTAGATGTGCTTGCAGATCACAAGTGGGACAGGTCCGATAAGGCCTCAAAAGAAAGACCCTCTCTCCCTACCGTCTGACCCCTGAGCAGTGAACAATAAACGCCACACATTGTCTCCTAGGCTTAGAATCCCAGTGAAAAAGAGAATTAATGGAAGCAGCTAGCTAATGTGTGGCCCTCACCCGAGTTGATGAATGGAGGCTGTTTAAGGGCTTTTTACCCCGTGGTACTATTTTGAAAATGAGAAAACAAGGCAGTTGAAAGAGGTTTTGCATTTGCCTCACGGGAATCCCATACACCTGGTTCAAATGCTCAGCCAGCAGCCCTCATAGCCTAATACCGTAAGCTTAGCTAATGTTGCCCTTTTGGCCAAAGCAGGGAATGATCCAGACTCCCACAGATTGTTTTTCCCCTGAAGCATTGCCACAAATACCCATTGAAGGCAGGTTAATACGTTACCTACTGTTTCTTTATCATAACATCATCCTCATCATCTATAGCCAATCATTTATTATATATTATAGCTATACTTGGAACTGCCCTGGATGCCTTCAAAGAACATTCCACAGTTTCTGTTCTCTGGGGTCTTAATGTCTCAGAAGAATAGCATTGATGCTTACAGATGCAGAGAGAATGTTACAAATACTGAGTGAACATGGAATAAAAATAGATAAGACAAGATTAAATATGTACATTATGCATACCTCCTCCCTTTACCCCTTTTCCCCCCAAGCTATAGATGTATTAAGTAGTGGCAGGAGACAGATTTTCTTGGTCCAAGTAGGAATAGTCTTTTTTTTGAGAGAGAGAGAAAAAGAGAGAGAGAGAGAGAGAGTGTGTGTGTGTGTGTGTGTGTGTGTGTGTGTGTGTGAGGGCGGGGGGGGGGGGGGGGTAGAAGGAGAGAGAGAGAATCTTAAGCAGGCTCCACACCCAGCATAGGCTCAGTGCAGGGACTTGATCTCATGGCCAAGAGATCATGACCTGAGCTGAAATCAAGAGTTAGACGCTCAACCAACTGAGCCACCCCGGTGCCCCAATAGAAATAGTCTTAAAAAAGATATTTCTTAAAAAAAAAAAAAAAAAAAAAGATATTTCTTTCCCTGCTGTCAAAAATATATATTTAAAATCATCAGTAGAAAACGATCAGCAGCTGAGCTGAGAAGTGTGGCTGTGAAATCCTAAGGAAATGTTATTAAGAATGACCTCTTATTCATAAAAAATTTTGTGACCGGAAGTCTGCTATGTTGGTGTTGCTTCAAACCTCATCTCTTTTATCAGCTGTAATATCCCTACAAGTAATCAGTCTGATCAGAGTTGGAAATGCAGTAAATATCAAGGCACAATTTAACCCACAACAGCAAAATATCAAATAATCACAAGTGTGGGGGCCTTTGGCCATAAAAATGCAGACGTTTACCTTGAATGTTCATTTAAACTACCTAGATTTTGTGCCAAATGAAGCTTGAAATGTATCATGTGAAGTACAATGTCCAACTGATAAAAAATAGTCCTGGAAGCTTTGCCTTTGTATTACAAAGGGGTTTCAAAAGGGATGGCCCTCTTAAAGCCAGGCAATTTGCTTTATGCTATCTTCATAAAATCATAGCAAAAGACTTTCAGGGTCTTATAATCCAGCCTCCTTAGAATGTTGAAAACCCCTGCTTGAGCATTACCTCTAGGGCAGGCTTGAAATATGCTGCCTACCCAGAGCAGGTCTGTCTTGGGGTCACCTTGGGCAGGATTGGTTCTGGTCCAAGGCGAACCAAGGGATTGTGCTCGTGGTTGGTACCTAAAGCTAACGCAAGCCTACCCAGCAAGGTGCCCAAATAACCCAGTCTCCCCAGGGGAGGTGGCAATACGGCTTGTGATACCCTGAATTTTCTTTCTTTTAGGACCATCTTCTATTTCCAGCCAGTGGCAGCTACTGTTTTGTTGACCTATTAAGGTGACTCCGGAAAGTGTTGGTGGTCCAATGTATCTCATTTTCTTAATTGCCAGCCTCCTGCAGGTACAACCTTCTGAACATGTCATAAATCCAGTAGACTGAATGACTCCAGGAGCTCAGCAAAAAAGGCTACAGTTTTTTTGTTTCCACTGAGACCGGGGTTGTGAGTAGTAATAAACTCAGCAGTCAAGGTCAGAAATGTGATAATAGGGGGAAATGAGAAGAGCGACAGAAAAGAAAGCAAGGCCAGAAAGATGCTCAACTCTCCTTGCTTTGCTGAGTTTTCAAATTCATTAGCAACCTCGACTATTCAGTTCTTCAATCTTAATCTCTAATTAAACACTGCCACAGACTGTATCTGCGGAGGGTGGAATTTAAGTGGCCTCTTCTTAATAATTGTGCAACTATGATCCTTGTATTGTTAACCCCCCAAAAGAAAGAAAAACAAGTCTATTAAAAAAAGACAGGAAGGAAGGAAAAACATGAGTGTGTAAACCTCATACCAAATGGTAATTGTAGAGGGATGTTATTTTCCTTCTTTTTTAAAAAAATTTTTTTAATGTTTTTATTTATTTTTTTTGAAGGGGAAAGAGAGACAGAGCATGAGCGGGGGAGGAGCAGAGATAGAGGGAAGCACAAAATTCGAAGCAGGCTCCAGGCTCCGAGCCATCAGCACAGACCCCGATGCGGGGCTCGAACCCACAAACCGTGAGATCATGACCTGAGCCGAAGCCAGACGCTCAACCCACTGAGCCACCTAGGCGCCCCTATTTTCCTTCTAAATATAGCAAAAATGACTACAAGGCTTCCAGCATTTTTCTATAATAATTTCTTAAATCAAAAGCATATTTGCAGATAAGAAAGTGCTTTACCACAGCTATTCTTTTTCAAATAATTAGACAAGCAAGAAGCCAACAGGCAGGAGTACAATATGGTGCTGGGTGAATGATGGTACTATTTTTTGCTTATTTCACAAGGTCAAAGAATCCTGTAAGCTTCTTTACAAGATTATTATTATTCAAGTGAAGGAATCGAGTAAATATAGCAAAGACGTTGGATGGTAGCATTCTGGTAACCAGATTTCTGTTTATTTAAAGAAAAGAGAGAGGGAAGTCACATCCACATATCCTCCAAAAGAAATGTGATTAAAACACAGGTTGGAGGAAAACAGAATGCCAGACTGCATCTTTTCCGTGATTGGAACTAGATTTTTCCATACAGACTATTGGAAGGAAACTGCGTCCTAGCGCTTGCCCAACTTTCTGTCCACTTTCTCACATGCTATATTATCTCCAGTTTTCCCATTCATCTGCCCCAACAGATTGTGGATTCGTAAGGAATCACAGGAATCTTCTGTAGCCACAGGAATCGGCACTTAGCCTGACCACACAGCTGGTACCAAACAAATGTTTGTTTAAAGAATTTGCCACATCAGGGTGGTAGAGTTATGAGTTACATTCTTCTGAATTCCCTTTTATAAACTCATTTCACGGGAAATACACACTTGAAAGTGATGAGCAAATCTGCATGATGTAAATGCTGTGTGTGTGTGTGTACATATTTCAAATAGAATATTCAATGCAAAGAATCAAACTAAGAGTAAGCCATAAGTTTTTAACAAGGGGAAGGAACCCCAATGAAGACACAAAAGTATGTTCTATCCACCCAGGAACTGAGTCTTCTTGTCACTTATCTAGACCCCTCTACACAGTGGGTGTTTCCTTGCTAGTGTCACCCACAACACCTTTAGGTGGACCAGTTGGTTGGCCAACAGAACCCAAAGCCCTCTGCATGTTCCATGATGGTCACACCACCAGAGCAAGGCTCTGTGGGTGTCCTTGACGGAAGAGTGACACCCAGGATCCAGGATGTGCTTTGTAGGCCCCAGCGTGCTGGGCACTGGGGGGGTGTTATTCCTTGTGCTGTGGAAGAAAAGAATGGGGCCACAGAGCCTCCGCTCCACTGCTCATGAGACATTTCATGCTGCGGTGGGGGTGTCCCAGCTGGGGTCACTTTAGCTGTGAACTCTAGGATGGCCTCAGTGCCAGGCAGACTCATTGGTCGTTTCTTTGTTTCAAGAAGGACAACACGTTATTGAACGAGTTTATACTGGGCACCCTCCAGATGCGTGTATTTGACTGAGACTGTCAAGTGACAAAAGGACCTTTTCAATCTCTACCCTCCAGAAGACTACAGTTATGTAGGGACAATGAATTGAAATTACAGATCCACGTTTGGGGACTAGTTTTCCTGTTTTCAGCATCATATATGGTGGCTTCAGACACTCAAGTTGGGACTTACATAGGGAGGGCTATGGTTCAGATGATTGGATGGGATATCCAGGGCTTTTAGCCCCATTAAGAGGTTCCCTGCAGGGTGGTGATTGTCCCAAGCCATCCTCCATTCTTTGTCTGGTCACTATCGTGTTTCGTCGCTAATTGAATTGCCCCGGAGCTCCTTCTGACTCTTCACATTGGCTTCCCAAGAGAATGGGGCTGCATTTGCTGAGACAGGGCAGATTTTCCAGCCTAGCAACTCTCTCCTCTTCAAGAAGCCCCTCCTCCCGCAAGGGAAAGGGGATAACTTCTTGCTGCAAGGGTGACAACAGGTCCTTTGTCAGCTCTTCCCACAGAACAGAAAAATGATGAAAGCGGAACACTAATAAGAATCTGTAACCTGAAGCAGGTCCCGTGTCCTGGCCCTGGTTCCTGGTTCCATATTTTGGTCTTTGCCATTGAGTTCCACGTTGAGTCTCCTCCAGCTTCCTCTCTCATCCTCTTCCTCTCCCAACCTGCCCTCTTTCCCTATAGCTTCCAAGAAAAAGCAATTACTCGACTTAACTTGTAACTGTTTTGAAAGCGTCTTTAAATAAGTGCAGTGCATTCCCTCCAACAGAATACTCTGAGAGAGCTCAACAGCCCTGAAGATATACAATCAATACTTTGCCTGAACCATTGATACCCTTGCCCATCACTTAAATATCATTACAGGAAAGATTTCAACAAGATCACGGCACATTATACTTTAAAGTTTGACTTTAAAGGATGCCTGGGCTTTGCTGAAAGGCATTAGTAATGGAATTCTTTATCTCTGAGCTTAATTTATTCTAAGGAGAATAGGGCCATTATCTTAAATCTATTTTTTTTTTCCAACAGAGAAAACAGGCCTCAGAAGTCCAGCACTTATAAAGAAATCATTGTTTAATTACTTTTCTGTTTAACTCTTTGCAGAAAGAAGGGAATGTGAGCACGTTATTAGAAGACGAATGTGTAGTCCTGGGTTGTCATCGGTAGACTTGTAATGTCTTTTTTTGTCATTTCTGTTCCCATGCATCTCTGCATTTCGCACATCTGAGAACCCTACAGGCAAGACGTTTGGGTAGTTCTGAACCCCAACTGAATCCACCTCCTCCTTCATCATTGGTGGTGGAGGGATCTTTGGTTTAAGAATGCAGGGATGGGTAACCAAAGGAGTAATGTCCTGGTGTTAAGCTACTTGCTACGCATTAGGCACATGAGAACTGTGTGTTTGCACACATGGGAACAGACACGCTTGCGTTTAGCGCCTTGACTCTGGCAGTGTGTCTCCACCGTGCAAAACAGCTGGTTTGAGGAGCAGAGAAAATGATCGATCAACTGGCTGTTCCTTTCACAGAGCACCAACCACCAATCAATCAATATGACTCTTCGTAGCTTCCCTCCACCAGCAAATCTGCATAACTGAAGAGTGGTGATAGCTTTGTGGAAGGAGGTTTGTGTTCTGGAAGAGTCTCTGAGAAGCTGTCATGTATCTACAGCTTCTTCCAGGGCCTCTACTTGCTCACTTTTTCTGGTGTAACATGTAGAACGAAGCCCCTGGGTCTCCATGGCACATCTTGGGCCAGGTTTGAGGATCACCTGTGAGCTAAAGGATGTATCCAAATGTTGTAGAACAGGAACTGATACTTCACTAGCCCTAGGCTTAATCAGTGTCCCAACTCAGCCCTTTGCTTGTGGCCCCTTTCCCTACAGCTGCTTCTAGAACCTCAGCCCTGGGAATCTTCTCATTGGGCATGCCAGTTGGTAAGAATGGCATGGCTTTCCCAAGGTTGGGGTGATCCATCTTTGAGGAAGTTCTGTCTTGCACTGCATTTTTGCAAATCGGTTAGATGGGAGAGAGAAAAGTAGACACCGTGATATTTCCAGGAACAGGAAGTTTATCAGTGTTCCACAACTGACTTTTTAGCTTCTTCCTTTCCTTTCTCATGATTTAGTGCCACTTTTTTTTTTCTACTGCTATTATCAGAGATTTTTTTGTTTAGTGGTTACTGGGTCACATTTTCACAAGTGCAAATAACTGATGACCTCCATCTACTTGGCTGTCTTCATGTCTGTAAAGAGTGACAGGCTATAAAGAATTCAGACAGGGTCCTGTTTTGATCAGCATTTCCAGGTGATCATTATACCCAAGTCACAAAGTCAGTGCCCTTCCCAAATTAGAGCCATATATATAGGAAATCTCCTTTTTACAAGAGTGTAGTGCATCTCTTGGATTTGTTTCCATTCTGGGAGGTCAGTTAGTTTGTAATGGTCTCTAATTGACCTTCTACTTTCTGTTAGCCTTTACTACCTGATAGTCACAGGGAGCTCAAGAATGGGAGAGATTTTCCACCTGCTTTTGAATCCCCTCATTTTATGGCATCGTTACTGATATATATAAGATAAGTAGATGCAGAGAACAGTTGAAAGAGGGAGCCTGGATTGTAACCATCAGAATCACCATTTATGTTGGTATTTACTTTGTGTTCTAAGTTATGTGCTATTTTAAAAATTGAATGTAAGCTGCAAAGACCTGGGGTTAATCATAGTTCTCAGCTTATGGTGTATTCTCACCCACCTAAGAAGAACTCTCTGGTCTAGACTTTTCTACCTTTATCTGTGGTCCTCTTTCCTATATCCGTTCCTCTTCCCATAGGTAACTTTTCTGTGTTTGACATATGTGTATGAATACATGTAAATATATGACTGCGAAATATGTAGCATTTTCTGTGTGAATGATTTTTAATGTTTATTTATTTTGAGAGAAAGAGAGGGGGAGAGAGAGAGAGAGAGAGAGAGAGAGAGAGAGAGAACGAGCACTGGAGGGTCAGAGAGGGAGGAAGAAAGAGAGTCCAAAGCAGTCTCCGCAATCAGCACAGAGCCCAACGTGGGGCTGATCTCATGAACTGTGGCATCATGATCTGGGCTGAAATCAAGTCAGACGCTTAACCAACTGAGTCACCCAGGCGCCCCGTGAATGATTCTAACTTATCTAAATGACACTGCACTACGTGTATAATTCTGTTTCTTCTTCCACCCGACTGTGCTTTTAAGAATTACTTGTATGTTTAGATATTTACCCGGTTATTGTTTCTAATTGACGTATTCCCAAAGTTTCCCTTATCTGTTCCCCTTTGATGGATCTCTGGGTTGCTTCTAGTTCCGTTCCCCATCCCGTGAACCTCTTTGAGAATTCTGGCATTCGTACCACCGGATGAGATTTCTTCGGATACCAGATTTCATTAAGTAGTGCCTGGTGTATTTTTAAATAATTGAAATATTTTATTAAATATTATTTTAAATATTATTATTATTAATAGTATTATATTAACATATTATTAATAAATAATATATTGTTATATTATTATTTTAAATAAATACTATTTTAAATAATAATATTTTTAAATAATTTGCATCCTCCCCATTAGTTCGCGGGGGTCCCGGTTTCCCCGAAGGCTCCCTGGCCCTCGGTATCCCCAACTTCTCTTATTCTTGCTTACCTCATTGGTTCGAAGCAGCATCTGGCTGTTACTTTCTTTTTCCTCGTTACGACTCAACTATAACCTGGGAATGCCCGACATAAAATGCTCGGCCTCGTAAGGCAACTCTTCGGGCTTCTCAACCTCAGGCCTCATGACGACAGCGCGGATCCTGTAGGACTTTGGCGACTCCACCGTGTCTGAGCGGCTTGGACAACCCGAGCCTCTCCTCCCCCTGCCTGAGCAGAGACAGTTACATGTCCTCCCAGCCCCAGCTGCGACTCAAGGTGTCATACATCAGTGGCTACGTGCGTGCGGACTCACTTGGTTCAACGTTTCTGTCCGAGTAGCCCACGAGTGCCATCTTATCAGAGGATCAGTTTTATAGCACAGGGTCATTAAATTCTTTTTGATGAGAACAAAATGGGCTTCCGCTGCCGCATGTACCGCTGCTCGTCTGAAACTAGAGAGGAAATCAAAGTGGAAGAGATTTAACCAAATTATCCATCTTCAGAAAATAAGCTCCACTGCAAATGTATTTTTGATGTGGCGTTGTGCGACACAGAGAGGAGAAATAAAAACACCCTAATGGTCCCGTTATACGCAGGCGGGAGGAGGCTGTGAACTTAACCCCTCTGTGCAAGCAGGGCTTCCCTCTCCATCCTGTTGGCAGGTGCGGGTGGTGGGGAGTTTGCTGGGTGAAGGACAAAGGTCTAAAGCTCAGGATGGACCGAGGGCCCGTTGAGTTGGACGTTTGTTTTGTGTCTTTTTCCAGAAGAAGACCACACACGGGGGAGGCTTTTCAGCTTCTGTGAGGGTTTCAGTACCTTAAAGGGAGGTCCATCCTGAACGGTGTGGTCGCCCCTCACATCCCGTGACCGGCCTTCTCCCGTGGGATTTCCCACCAGCCCGGGAAGAACGTTCAGCAGCCTCCGTACCCCACCTGGCCGGCCTGTGCCAAATCCCTGCTCTTCCCAGTGGGGCCCGTGCCCAGCAAATCCACTGTGGCCAGAGGGTTTGTTTTTGTCATGGCATTGCTTGCGGTCGGTATTCCTGAGATGTGTTTCTTCTGGCGGTAACTTGGGCAGTTGCAAGAGCAGGGCAGCAAGTGTGGGGGGAGTTGAGCACAGGAAAGGCAACTGGGGCCCCTCGTCCGCTACTGCTGCTTCGGTGACTTCCTGCTTCCTAGTGTCCTGTGAGTGCACGGGCTCGGAGGACAAAGAAAAGGAGTCCGCGACATCAGGCAGAAGCCATGGCAATGTTTATGATAGTATCCGCTGCGTGTGTGGTGCGGGATTACATGTGATTGGGCTCAGTAGGGGTGCAAACAGTAAAGAAAACGATGGAGAAAATGTGCTTGGATAAGACCTAAGGAGGCAAACAGTTGTACAGACGAGACCTACGGTGTCAAAGATCGCCAGGGTGGATGATGTGGTCACGCTGCCCTGGGGTCCGCGAAGACACCGGAGCCTCAGCCCGCTCACGCCATCTCCCACCCCTTGGATGGGGGCGCTGAAGGCCCCACCTTCTCAGTGGTTTCCCGGGGCATCTGTGCCATTATTCCATCCACGGGGAACCCCCTTAGTGCTCCCTCCTGGATTTTGATGGTTTCTCCATCCCAAGCGAACGTAAAAAGTGTGCCCGTTGTGCTTGCGTGAAGGACACAGGTACGTGGCGTGGAGGTAAAGGAGGGCTGTGAAGCCTGCCTCAGAGCCCCGAACCTAATGTGGAGAAGACAGAGAGAAGCCTCCTGACCAGCTCAGGTTGCTCTGAGATGCGGCTCTAACTTGGGGATCGCTTTCCTCCTCGCAGACGCAACAAAGGGGCAGTTCTGCCTTGGATGGTACAGGGTTAGTTTCTTAGATACCCGACTCCCTCGCAGTGGATTAGAGGGCTCATCATGTCCCGGAGAATGACTTCTCTGTGATTAATGGAGGCCTTGCCTTTAAAACGGCTACATTTTCTATTTGCCATAAGCCACGCATGTCTTCGTCAGAGAAAACAAGAATAGAAAAAACTATTTGCAAGATAAGTAAAGAGAAATGTAATCCCTGAGTGGAATGAAGGGTGCTTTGAAATGAATGGGGGATAATCCCTTTGTTGTCTATTATGAATGCACTTTATTTCTACATTATCTGGCTATGAGAGTGTGCCATTCGCTCTAGTGACAAAGCCACTGCACTTTCTTCCCTTTATGTCACATTAAGTGTGCTCTGCAAGTGGTGTTTATTGCCTGGGGCCTGAGGCTGCCTGGCCAATGGGCGCAGCTGGGCCATGCGGCCACTGAGGCTCCTGACAGAATGAGTTCTGTATCGGGCTCAGGACAGCAGTAAAAGGGAGGCTGAGGGCCTTGGAGGCACAAATGTCTGACCCCCACCTGCTCCCGAGGCTGAAGAACCCAGCGCTCTATTCACCCAGGCTTCCAATAACTAAAGAGTCATAACTCAGTCCCTTGCTGCGTCTGAGACCTGGGACTAATCTCCTTGCTTCACGATCTGCCATTCGGTTCCCTTAAAGGGACAGCAGGAAGATTCCAGGGGCTTGTGAGACAACATTGCTTTGGAGGTCCCTTTCTTCCCCCCACCCCCATCTCTTTCCTGGCCTCTCTGCCAGGAACAAGCCGCCCCATGGGAGAATCTCTGTTCCTGGGAGTAACTTTTCGGAAGCTTGCTTTTTCCCGGTGCTGATCTGTTGATTCTCACAGGTTAGAGTTCTACACCGTGCAGATTCCCAGAAAAGACGGAACACGTTACGGATGATCTTTGTATCTCACACTCCTGGTGGGTAAAATGACTCCTGCGTTAGTACCCGGGATGCCCAAGAGCTCATGCGATCACTGGTCAGGAAGATATCATAGGGAGGGGATAAGCTATCATGTCACTGTCCTGTTTAAATGCTGCAGGGCCAAGGACACACGTAGAGGTCTGTGGCGTGGCCGGCAGAGCTCTGCATGCTCGGACCGCAGCCTGGCCAGCCAGCCTCACCCAGTGCCACCCTCTTCTTGTTCTTTTAGCTCTTTGCTCTTTTCTGCCCCAGGACTGTCACACATGCTACTGTTCATGTTTGTCTTAGAATCCCGGCTGGTCCCTTACAGCTCAGCTGAAGCATCCTTACCTCAAGGAGTCCCCTGGACCCCCACTGAGGAGGTCAGGCCATAGCATCCAGTCTTGCATAACGCCTTCATATGATTAAAAGTAAAGAATCAGTTGGGGCACCAGCTGCTTGCCATGGTGTCCCCACCGTGGCACATAATCTCAGGAGACCCGGATCATCGTGTCCCGGGATAGGCACTTACTGAGGGTCTAAAAGAATGAAGACAACCTAGCTTTGTCCGGTTTGCACATATATCTCTTGATTGATGACTTACTTCACTGCTATCGAAGGAAGACAGGAAGGCTGGTTCTCTCCAGTGTGTCTCAAAACCACGGCATCCTGAGATTACCCCCCGTCCCCCCCACCCCTGCTCCTGACACGACGGTTCGGGCATTTCACCCATGGAAACATGTTTTGTCACGTCTTCCAACTGAAGCTGGGGAGATTGATGCTCAGGCTGCTTGAACCTCATCATTATCATTGCCAGTGTCCCATTATCTACAGCAGTGTCCCAGAAGCCCGCCCAGACTCTGAGCCACATGTGGGTTGGGGAGAGCCGCTTGTAGAGACTGTTTCATGGGCTTGTGTTCTGCCTCCCAGGAGCTTACAGTTTAAGAAACAGAAACTGATTCCAGCAAATATATCCTGCACATGCTGACAGCATAATGGAAATATGGAACCGTGAACGTGAAGGTACTTATAACATACCTGCTTGAATAATATAATCTTTTTCTGATCGGGAAGAGGCAAGTTGAAGTGCATCTGGAGGTGGGAGATGAAGGTTGGCCAGCTAAGGCAGTTGGACAGAGAGGATGTAAAGCTCAAGTCCAAGGAAAAGCAAATGATTTTCTAGCAATAACCCAGGTAGCTTGGCCTTAGAGAGGGTCGATCCCACTTCTAGCCCTTCAGGTGGCTGGTTCACTGGCTCCGTTTAAGGCATGAGCTCAGCAACAAATTAAGTAAAGTGTCCCCAATAAATGCTAATAAGCCCCAAGAGGAAACAGGGGCATTCCCATGCATACCAAATATACTCATTAGCATCCCTGCTATTACGAAGAATATCAAAATGACCTTGCAATCATTAGAAGCTTAAAATGCTATGACTTAAGTTTAGAGGGACACATATTACATTGTAAAACCTAATTAGTGTTACCTTTGCTAATTGCCGCCTAGCACTAAGCTGGATAAAATAAATGCATGATGGACGTTCAGGGACTTCAGATATAACCCCATCACCGTTTTTAAAGGAAGTGAAATTCTGGGAGAAGAGCCGTCTGAAAAGATGTTTATCTGAATTGTTGTCAGTGGTTTGAGGGAAATGGGGGAAGCATGTGCAGTCAGTACATTTGTTTGTATGAATCCTAACTGCTGAAATTTTCTCCTGAGAACACTGTTCATCTTCTATACTTCTCGAATGTGAATGCGGGGATGCCAAACAATAGGGGAAAATTACTGTAACACCAAAAACCCGTCCCCAGCATGAAAACAGGTGTGCAGGGATACAGGGAAATTGTATCTGTCAGGCAATTAGAAGATTCCACACTGCCCCGGCACAAACCTGCAGCCAGGACGTCAGGCAGCAGCACTGTGTGTCTAGGAGTGGCTTTGTCCACTAGATGAGCTCTGCTTGAGTCCCTCATTCACCCTTGGGAGGCTCAGTGAGCTATGCGCACTCACGTGGGAATGTAATGAAACTCCAAGCCCCTTACCAGCTCAGAGCCCCCGTGGCCATAAGATGCACAAAACTCGAGTCAGGTCATAGTGTCTCTTTACCCTGCTACTGCCCCAAAACCAAAAATCATCAAGGGGTTGAACCTCCGACCACACCCACCCACTAGAAACGTGCTCACACACACACACACACACACACAAGCCATGCCTTGCTTCCAGCTGTGCTCAACAATCATAATAAAGTTGTGAAAGGGAAATTATTTTCTCAGGCTTGTCAGGGTTTTTTTCTTCCTTAAGAATAAGCAAGCGCTGACTTTGCCAGAAACAAGCCTGTCACCGGTGCCTCTCTCTCGGGGGCCCTCCTGAGTATATCCTAAATGGTACAGATTAAAATCAAGTCGTAAAGTTTTACAGCCCGCAGTAGTCGTAAAGCTAGTTTAGAGCTTTGTTTTTATGTTAGGATCTGAGAAGGGCCGGGGGTCCTCTGAGGTCTGTCCACGTCTGCTGGGGCACGAGGGGAGGAGGGAGGCCAGGCACAGAGCAGATGTGGCCCCCTTCCACCAAGGCAGGCCCTCTTAGCTACTTTAAATGTCGAGTTTGCATGTACAGTTTCATTTGGAAAAGCAAATCTCCCCGGCTAAAAATAGCTAGAAAAATCACCATGAGGCCATTGAAGACCAGGGAGGCAGTGTGGCTTCCCTCGGGTGCACCTGGCCACTGGCATGGCCGGAACCGGAATTCGGGTCTCCTGGATCCAGGTCTCTGTCTCGAGGTTGAGGTTCAAGGCAAGGGAGGAGCACCTCCCTTGTTCCCAAAGCTGGCGATGTCTTAGAATCCATGATTACTGACTTCGGAAAGGACATCAAACTCCAACCTTAACCTTTGCAGATACTCTTAGGCATTCTTCAGTGAGATCCCTTTCACTGGGCTTCCTTTCCCAAGGATAACGGGAACCTCCTTTGGTGAGAGGAGGAGTCGTATTCTGCCTGCCTCTGCTGCCCCAGCATCGCCTCTCACACTGCCCCAGCCCTAGAGATAGCAGATCCTGGTAGCCTTTCTTCTTTGACCCAGCTGGTCGGGGCTGGATTTCAGAAGTTAAATTGGCTCAGTGGGATTTCCGGAGTCTGTGCGTTTGCCTTTATTATGAGGCCACCTGGCTTCTCTGGGATAGGCTCCTGTCATTTGCTGCCTGCCAGTGCTGTTACCAGCAACACACCCTAGCAGCTGAAGCAGCCCCTACCACCTGCAGCCCAGGACCCTCGATACAGGGATGGCAGGATGTTCTCACGGGCAGCCATGACCCAAGACCTCAATAGCCCTGCCCCTTCACCCTCCTCTTCCTCCTCCTCTCTGTCCTTCCTCCCAGCACCCCTCCCCCGTCCTTTATAACAGTTGGAGATTAAAAAAACGAAGCTGCCGATAATTAAAATTAGATCTGTGTTCCACCAATGTATGCAACTCTAGGAAGTCATTATCAGAGTCAGACAGTGATATTTTGATATCCCAGGATCTTTTTGATACAAGGAATAAAGTTCTAAGGCACCAGGAGATAGAGCACCGTGCTACTTCCTGATCACCCTTTATAATTTGCAGTATCTTGGGAAGCTCCTCAGATGTTTCCACTGTGGCTTATGTACACTTCAAACCCATGTGCCGTTAAATGCAGAAGCGAGGTGCTGAATTAATGAAGGCAGCTTCAAAAGCCCACCTCTTTGGCAGGCTGAAGATCTAAGAGCAAACTCAAAGAGGGTGATGGGGCTTTGAAAATTACTAAGCACAAACAATAAACCTCATTAAATGAAGTCAGCAGAGTGGGCTCGGAGCTGTAATCAGGCGAGTGGGGGACAGAAGGGGTGACAGTCAGCTTGACAATTGACTCTGTCGGGGAGCTGGGGTTGGGGGCTGGAAGAAGGGGTTGTGGTTTGGAAAAATCACGTGACCCACCCAGAAGCAGTGCTGAGGGCAGCCGTCGGGAGGAGGCCAGGAGAGCACGGGACACAGGCAGGCCACTGCGGTGACGGACCATCGCGGCCGGCCCCCCCGGCAGGAGGGGGAGCCGTGGGCCGATAAGCAGACTCGAAACGTGGGGTCGCTGGCTCCTCTTTTACTCACCTCAGCCACTTCAGTGACGTGGAAAGAAGGCAGAGCATTTGAGCAGAGCCTACAGAGGCAGAGAGAAGCTGACAGAAACTGCTTGGCCATCCACATGAATTCCCTGAAGCCCTTGGCCCGCACGTGCAGTCACTCTGTCACACAGAAGCGGAGCAGGGACTTCTCTGACCCTCAAGGTGCCTCTGCACACAGCCAGGGAGTAGGAAACTTGGGAACTCAATCACTACTAGACGGGAAGGGTCTTTGTGAGATTCCGTTGACAGCTGCCCGCACGTTGGCCAGTCACAGGGCCAGAGCGGTGTGTGGGTTTCCAGAAGTAGATTGGGGGCCACTGGATAATACAAGAGGAGCCTGCATTAGGACACAGCAGGGGCAGGAAGGAACACTCGGCATTCAGGCACATGCTTTTCCCTCTAGACTCCCCCTGCGGATGAGCTGAGGGCCTTGGCCAAGCAAGGGCTGCCCCCCACCCGGGGATAGGCACTGCAGACCCTTTTTCTGGCCATCATTGCTATCAGGGCGCCCACCCTGGGTACAAGGCACTCTCTGAAGGCTTCTCAGTGAGGACGCCAGTTCTCTTCCCTGACCTGCTGAGCTCCACGCCATTCTCCTGTTTCCAGCCCAACCCCCTCTAATAATTATATCTCTGTTGTAATTCAAGAATTTAACTATAGAGATTCTACTGACCCTCCCGCCCAGAACAAAAGGACACGGGATCCTCCACCACATAGTTATTTGTGATTGTGGCTGGGGGTTTATGTAAACTAATTGTATTATTCATGACACTGACAATTTATGCAGTGAATGCAATTACAGGCTATGATTGGCTGCCGCAGCTAAAGGCTACAAGTGCCACTGCCTTGGATATGCAAGAAAGAAAGGCAAAGGATATTAGAAAAATAGTCACAGCGATATGTTTTTATACAGTGATTCCCCCCCCAAACCTTCATTGGAAAAAAAAAAAAGCTAATTTAATTTCCCGAACACCCTGCAAAAGATATCTAATTATCCACTCTTAAATTGCTCTCATAATTTCTCCAAAGTTCTCTATTGTTTATGCCTCTGTGAGTTCTCCTTGTCTACAAGCAAAGAGGCTGCTGTCTCCGTGCCCAGGTCCCAACACAGCCTGCTCGAGATGACTCTTCCTGATGCTGTGCTCAGAAGTCCTGCTGTAGGTTCTAATGTGTTGGTTCATTAAATCAGGAAATAGCGAAGAGCTAAGACCTGAGCCGGGGCACCTGGGTGGCTGTCGGTGAAGCGTCCAACTTTGGCTGAGGTCATGATCTCACCATTCATGTGTTCGATCTCTCATTGGGCTCTGCGCTGACAGTGTGGAGCCTGCTGGGGATTCTCTCTCTTTCCCAATCTCTCTCTCTCTCTCTCTCTCTGCCTCTCCCTACTTGTGCTTTTTCTCTTACTCAAAAATAAATACACATTAGAAGAAAGAAGACGTAAGACCTGAGTCATCATCATCTCCTGTTGTAGGAGGAATAGAAGGAGTTGTCCTTTTTTTTTTTTTTAATTTCCTTTTTCTTTTTTCTAAGAGGAAACCTTTCAAAAAAACAAGTGGACACCAAATCAGAGCACATTGTGGTGCATCCACACGATGGCATGGTCCTGAGCAGCAGCAGAAAGGAATAAAGTCCAGACGCAGGCACAACACTGTAGACGAATCTCAAAATAGGTTGAGCGAAAGACACCAGCCAAGAAGGAGTTTCTACTACGTGATTCCATTTACATAAAGTACTGGAAGAAGCAAACTTATTTTTAAAAACAGCAGAAAATTGCTCGTCTGGAGGAGGGCAAAAGGGAGAGATTACAAAGACACTTGAGAGGAGCATCCGGGTGGCTCAATCGGTTAGCAGTCCCACTTCGGTTCAGGTCGTGATCTTGCAGTCCGCGAGTTCGAGCCCCGCCTTGGGCTCTGTATTGACAGCTTGGGACCTGGAGCCTGCTTCGGATTCTGCATCTCCCTTTCTCCCTGCCCCTCCCTTGCTCGTGCTCTGTCTCTCCCTCTTGCGCGCTGTCTCTCTGTAAAAAATAAGCATTAAAAAATTTTTAAAAGAAACAAAGATGTATGAGAAAACTTCCTTATCCTGATGGCAGGAATGGCTTCCCGGTGAACACTCATCAGAACTTCTAAAATTACGCACTTTAAACATCTGCAGTTGACTGTATGCTGACTATACCTCAATAAACCTGTTGAAATAAACACGCCCTCAGTTAAGTCTTGGCTCCACCATTGACTAGGTGTGTGACCTTAACTTCTCTGGATGGTAGTTCATTTGCCTGTAAAATCGGAACGCTGAGGCGTACCCCACAGGGGTGTTGGGACCATCAGCACGAGAAAACAATCCAGGTATATATATGCACGCACCAATAAATTCACGAATGGCCTTCATCAGCTTGAATCACTGTGTAAGGGAAAGGATTCAAAGCGATTGCTCTAGGGCCTAGCCTGTTACCTTGCAGAGAGCAGGTACTCTGTCTTTATTTAACTGAACCGAAGGAAGATACCTGATGCATAACACTTAGTAAACGTCGAGTGGCACCACAGAGTCTAAATATTACCTATTCATTGAACTTCTGATAGGGAATCATAGAATCCTGGAATCGTATGTCTCAGAATTTGTGGGAGACAAGGAGGGCCCGGGCACCACATCCTGGCTTCGGGTAGATGAGACAGAATGATGTCTAGCACCCAATTCGGAGCCCCTGGCTCTACCTTTACAAAGGATGCTTGATGAAGGAGAGAGTGGCGAATAGGGTGATGGGAACGAAAGTCCTAGAATGTTTGCTGTGCTCTCCTGCGCTCTTCTCTACTGTAGGAATTGATCTGTAGAGAGCCTGGTAAGGATCTGCGAAGAGCCCTTTAAATTCACAGCACAGCAAAGTGGAATTGAGGTGGGGGTCGAACTGTGCTCCCTTGCTTCAAAGACTCTTCCAGGCCCCAGAGAGCTCTGAATTGTAAATTGTCTGATGCCAGCCTTTGTGGCTGCTGTCCGGATTAGCAGCCTCAACTCTCAAAATTTTCTCCCCAGCTTCCCGGCAATCATTTCAGCCCACTTGATCACACACCTGCCTCATTCCAGCCGGCAGCGCGTGTTTGTTTATGTTGCCCTTTGCACATTCCAAAATAACTTTCACAATCCGATCACGTTTGGTCTTCATCTTCGTTCTGCAGGGTGTATAGAACAGGTCCTCCAGGACTCCTGTTTACGCTTAAAGGAATCGGTGCCCATGTGCCCAAGATGCCTCACTGAACAGAGGCCAGAGGAGAATCAGGTCTCTTCCTTCTAACATCTCTTCCTATACTCTTTCTCCTCATGCCGTCCCCAAGGAGATGAATGATCTCACCTCTGGCTCGCTGATTCTGAAGGCAATGTTCCCATTTCTCAGATGTGATGGGGAAAAGTAATGTGACTTACGTAGGATCACACAGCGGCTGAGTAGAGATTTAGGTCCCGCCAAACGCCCTCTTCCCCCATACGAATTTTGTCTGCCATGTCTGGTTAATTTCCAACATGATTTCCACCGTGTGTCATTCTGTTGCCTTTCCCCAAGGCTGGGGAAACCTGGGGGTGGTCGGGGCTGGTGGGGAGGAGAGGCTAAGAAATGTAAACCTACTCAGTAGGTCAGCCCAGATCCCTGCCTCTCCCATTTCCTCCCTGCAAAGATGGATGGGCTGTAGAATAACATCTCTCACAAGGTGATGAGGAAAAGAGCAGTGACCCTTTTGACTCCGTGAATTTGGAAAAAGAACAGCATGGAAGCTAAACTTGGGCGGGTAAGAGAATCCTCCTTGGAAACCACACTGACTGTGACCATCATCAGTAACGCTCCTTACTCCTTGGCCTCCAATCCCCAAAGCGTCTCCCCACCGTTCCACTCACAAGACACGCTTGTCTTTTAGTCTTAGAGTGATGAAGGCACGCTTGCTCTAATATTCATAGGCTACATTCAAAACTGAACCTGAGCAATTATCAGGAGTTTTGGAAAGTCAGACTCAGATGTTGCAGATGACAAGATACCTCAATTATTCCGAAGCAACCATTTGCAAAGCACCTTCCATGATTTTGTGCCCGGTGCCCCTTGCATGGATCCCTGCATGCTGCCCACCACCATTGTTCCCTCCCTTTCCCAGATTCTTCTGGGAGGGTAGTCAAGGTGAAGCACTGTGAGACAGGGAGACTGATCTCTAGCTCCTGTGCTAACCTCAGATTTTGACTTTTCCTGAGCCCGCTCAGAGCCATTCTCCTCTTTTCTGAATGTTGAAGGTTTCTTTTTTTTTTCCCCCCCCGAGGGGACATTTATAAAACTGATCACCACTGGAATGTGAATTTCCCTGTCAAGGGTGGGACAGAATAAAGAATGTGACCATTATTCTGTGCTCATAAAAGATGCCTCCCTCCAGCTGTTATTCAAAAGATAATCTAAGCCCTCCTGGCACTGGGTCACCCTGCAGACTGGCATTCTCCAGGCAAGGACCAGCCCAATGCTTAGTGCATTGGGACCAAGGTGTCCACCGAATGCAGAGCTTGGCTCTCCAGCCCAACTGTTCAATAATGCTCTAATTAACTACTGCAAACTTCAGAGGGCCCAGCTAACTATAATTGAGAGATCAACAGAGGCGGCATGCAGTCAGACATGCATACTAATCACCGAATTATCCAACACCTGTTTTGGAATGTAGCACTGCAACATGGCTGTGTTTTCAGGCAAGAGACCTTTAGTTTAAGTGAAAAGTTTGTCTTTGGTGAAGAAAGTGAGGCCCACTACTGTCTGATGAACCATACCCTTATGTTGGCACTGGTAGCTGATCGAGTGAGGGCTAAGGGAGTACAGATGAAGGCGGTAAATGAAATGTCCATGCACCTAGACCTCAGGAGGGATTCCGAAGGGGAAGAAAGCGGCTGCTTACGATGGATATAAATGGCTACCTACATTGATAATCAGGAAGGAAGCAATGCTCAGGGTTGGTGCATTTCAGGGCTGTTCCTGAATGTTGCCACATTTCTGCTTTCTCTGCATCTGACTCCCCCCGCTCCCCTCAGAACTGGTTTACCCCATCATCTAAATGCTATTGATGAGCCAGCACCACTTAGCACCTTCATTAAGACCAGAGGGAGTGAGGTGGGGACAAGGATGTCAAGATACCGAGGGAGAGGAGGAAGGGGTGTAAAATATGATCTCGAAATGGAGAAGAGCAGAAAAACAAGGGCTGAGAGAGAAGAGAGGGTGCAGAATCAGAATGAGAAGTGGATGGAACGTAAGGAGAAAAGGAGCTCTCCCGTAGTCCCATTCCTCATTTTTACTGATTTGCTTCAATAACCCATAACCAGCGAACTCAGACAGTGGTGACATCAAGCTTATCCTGTGAGCCTCACGATTTTTAGATGGAACATTTGTTGCCACGTAGAAAAATGGGACCTCTTTTCAAAGCCGCAAATGTCCTAGAATTATACAAGACCATGGGGCATGCCCAAGACCTACAACACTTGAGTTCACGTGGAGCCAGCTGGTTGCCCTCTGCCCTGCACTCCCGCTAACCGAAATGGTCTTACTCAGAACTTGTTACCATGAAAGAATTAAAAAATAAATAATAAATAAATGTGCAGATCCAGTAGTGCTGGCTTTTTCTCAGTTGGAAAAAGAATGCTTGATGATGGTGATGATGTTGGTGATGTGATGGCAATGATAGTGGTAATTAATATGATCGTGGGCATTCGCCAAGAATGCAAACACAACTTAAATAGGCGTAAGGTATGCTGGAATTCTAGGATTACCTGTACTTATGCAGTCTTTCCTAAGAAATTCAATACCCTGGATAAAACATATGCCTGAAAAATTTGCAGGATTCCATTTCAGAAACACACACTACGTTTTCATGTCGCCATCATTTCTCTAGGAAGGCTACATGAATGAAGACAACCTGAAAATGTGCTTGTTGAAAAAATAATTATTATTTTTAAAAATAATAGTACTCGTTTAAAATAAAGCATATCAGAGGGGAGGTGGGTGGGGAGATGGGGGAACTAGGTGAAGGGGACAAGAGTAGCCTGATCATGAGGAGCACCAAGTAATGATGTCCAGAATGGTTGAATCACTGTATTCTACACCTGAGACTAATGCAGCGCTGTGTGTTAACTATACTGGAATTAAAATAAAAACTTAACAAAAAAATAATGAGGACCACATGAACACTGCAGAAGATGTCGCTATACCGAGGTGTCTTTTGTTTCCTACCACATTCCTGCTGCGGATCCAAGTGCGCTGTGCAAGTGGATCTTTCTAGACTAAACACCCTTCTGCATTTCAGACCTTGCTCGCTGCTGAAATATAAAAATGAAGAAATGGTCATTGTCCAAGACTGAAGAGTACAGTACCTATCGACAGCACATTTTTCTCACACGTTCAAGGCCTTAGCAGCCTTTGAAATAACCCTATATCCTACTACCGTCCAATCTGAATGTGGAGCTTCTGTATTAATTTTGAGTCCACGAAAAGGTTTATACATTAAAAAATAATCTACTGGCCTCTTAACCTGCTGCCCTTTCACCCAACATTTATCCACAAGGGTGTGGTTGAATCTACTCCAAATGACATTACACTTTGCAGACATTGTCATATATTGATTGCCTAATTTGAAGATATCCCATTGCTAAGCGGCCACTTCACCCCTTGTATTTCTCAGATATTCACTGACCACTCCACGTCTGTGCTAAAATAGGGTTGTTGTGCTTTTCTGGATGAGCTTTTCCAACTCATTAGGCTCTCCTGAGAGGTAACATTATGGCTTTTGAGCTGTCCACGAGCTTGGCAAATCTCTTCATCTCATTTCTCTGGGACTATGCCTCAAAATCTGCCATCCAGTTGATCCGTTAATTAGTTTTCTGGGTTGTGATCTTTGCTTGCTCACTCATTTGTCATCTTACCCTATGGACTTCCGTATCACTTCTGTGCCTGTGTCATTATCAACCCACACAGGCTTCCTCAGAGCTCCCCAAGCACGCTTTTGCTGAGATAACCCCTCAGCCTGGCAATTTGGCTTTGTAGACCTGCACTCCTCTCTCAACTTGGACCTTGAGCCCAAATTATAAATGGTTGTACCCACACGTATCAGGAGATACCTGCAGGTTGAGGTGAGGTGATGTCAACATAAAGAAAAATCCATCAAATGACAAGGCTTTTAAGTCCACTGATTGGCAGAATCTAGAACAATATCTCTCCAATGATAGACCTGGAGCCGCTTCCAACAAAACGTCTAAAGCGATTGTTTAAAATGCAGATTTCCAGTGATAGCCTCCACATTACTGTGCAAGGTTTTGTCCAGAATGGAGCTCAGGATTTCTAACGTGCTTCACAAGTGAATCTTACACGCGCTAAGCACCATGGTACGAGAGAGATTTTTCCCTAACTAGTAGACCCAAACAATTATTTATTCATTTATACAGGCCTAATGCTTCACAGAATCTGAAAGTTGAAAAGCATCATAGGGATCGTTGCATTTGTGTGGTCTCCTGAGGTGGCCAGACACCCTCCACTTTAATACCTGCAGAGATAGGAAGCTCATGATGTCCAGAGACTTCTGTTGTTGAGCTGCTCTACTGATCAGAAACTTCTTAGTACTGACTCAGAACCCATGATCTCTGCCCCTCCGTTCCAGTTTTTGACCCTGAATAAATACGTAACAATCCTTCTTTTACACAACATACTTTCTAATATCGGATCATAAGTTTAAATCATCAAGCCTTTTCGAGAACCTTCTATGAATCCAGCCATAAACCAACCTGTGGTAGGCCCTGCAATTCCAAACCTAAGTTTTAGGCCTAACGTTTGTCTGTGAGGTCTTCATAGTGTGATGCGGGGAAGAGGAAATTAAATGCACAGGGAAGAAAGCGCCAACATAGAAGTGTTGTGGGAGGTGCTCAGGTGAGAGCTATGATTTCTTCACCACAGAATGAGCGCCTTCCCCAAAACTTGAAGAGAGCGGTGGATTTTTCTCCAGGTAAGGAGACAGAGTACAGGAAACCCCAAGCCGAGATGCCAGCATGAGAGGAGTCATGAAAATTGTGTTAGTGACCACGTACTTGGGAGTTCTGTGTGCACAGGACCAGGAAGACAGAGATGGAGGAAAAGGAGCTGACAGGAAGTGAGGCGAGGCATGTTTGGCGTGAACGGGCCGTGAAGGGCTTTCAACGCTGTGCTGTCGGAAGATCCCTCTCCTGCCACCTCTGATGACCTGGCCTTTCCGGTTGCCTCACTTTCGTCTTCACTGCTGCTGGCTTCTCGAGGACTCTCTACAGCATGTGATGACCCTCCTGTCTCCTGCTCAGCTGCCATGGAGTTAGGCCCCAGAGTCACTATCTGACCCAGTCCCTTTTATGGAAGAGAAGAGCAAAGCACATTGAAGCAACAAATCTACCTACTTTCACTTGAATCTCAGGAGATGTATCCCTTGTAACTGACATGCTGTTTGCTCTAGCGGGAGAAGCATGCACGGCCACCGAAATTAGGCTGCTAGCAGACAGGCTCAGCCAGCAGGCCTCTGAGGTCTGTCTAAACTCTTACCTCTTGTCTCCACTGCACAGTCACTGGGTGTCCAACAGGTCCTATCAAGGGAGGAGAGCTTCTCTGAATCCATGGTCCCTAGAAACTCCAAAGGGTTCTTTGTTTGGGTGACTTTTAAAGTTTCCGCAGATTTGGAAACCTGCCACTCGGGACAGTGGGACCTGATCGTCCCAGCATGGGATAGAAAGTTTTCCAGCAGCCATCGTGGTCACGGAAGGAAGGTAAAGTCAGCTCTCTGCTGTACATCAGGCAGGTGGGGACGTCAGAGATGGTGTGCTGCCATTGCAGCCTTTGTCAGCGTCACCAGAAAGCATGAAGATCGGGGAAGGAAAATTGCTAAAGAGCAGAGGGTTTAGGGATCGAGTGTCTCCTTTCGTTCTGCTTTCCGTGGGCTGTCTCTCCAATCTCTCTTTGTACTGAGAACCAGAGCATTTCCTCTGGTTAGAGCCACACGCTCACATAAAGGACAGAGCGGATGAGCCATCCCAGCATTTTGTAATAGCAAAATGCAAATAAGGAGGTGCGATTTGCATTGAGAGTTCAGTTAAGTGGTGGAGTGACTGTCCTAACTGGAAGGTTCGATTTATTCACACCAGGCTGTCCTACTGTACAGAAGAAGCAAGATGACAATGCTAAAATGGGTCCCCTGCTGAAAACAAGGTCTGCAATTACCAATCCAAGTGAGAAGGTGATGTGTGCACCTGCTCATACTTTAACAAGTGGTTGGCAATTTTTAGATACATCTGAAAGGATCCTTCAGTAAAAAGTGTTCTTAGAGAATGTCAAGAGGGCATGAGTCAAGGTGAGCGCAAGATTTCCAGAACTAAAGTGCTTATTTCCCACATGTTCCATAGCGCAAGAAAATGATACAGAAAATGACCTTCTCAGGGGCTCGTTTAGAGTTTGACCCCATCCTCGCACCCCAGGAAAGCTCCTGAGTGGGGCTTCTAATTTCTAAGCACTGCTTAGCTTAGTTCATCCTGATTCCGTAGCAGTTTTTCAAAACAGGCCACCTTTTTTTGTTTCCTTTAAGTTGCATCAAGAGCTTTAGGAAAAACCAGCCAGTTGCTAAGCAGGCCCTAGCCTAGGACTTCATGTCTCAGTGACCATGACCAAGGAAAGTACAGCAGGGCTCCTTCTTAATGGATTGAACCAGGCCCCTTGGCTGGGAAGTCTGGCCTGAGTGGAGTTTTCATAATGCCAGCCCGTCTGTGGGCTCTGCAGCCTTTAACAAGGGCACCGCTCTGGAGGAGCCCGGAGAAAGGAAGTGGGGTTGTCTGGCACCTGAGAGAGGCCCCATTAGCAGAACATCGGTGGGGGGGGGGGGGGGGAGAGGGAGCCCACACACAAGGTTCGGCCCATTTATGCCTCTCGGTTCCATTCTGGCTAATAAAAGATACACTCCCCTATTAGGTACATTACACTGTCACTCTGATTGGTGGAGGGAGCAAAGTACTTATCAGCTGAGTGAGTATTGGCTGTCACTCCTGTTATCAAGCTGCCTGCTTATTTGCGATTTTATTTTCAGATGTGATTGACAGCTGGATGGCTCTGACATTCTCAGCGCAAACATACAGCCTGTTATTATGCTTGCATTAACATTTTGATAAACACATGGTGCAGCATTGGAAAAGTAATTATATGTCATCACTTCAGCGCTTCATCAAAGAAAAGTTTACTGTGTAATTGCTCTGTGATTTACCTAGGTAGAATGTGTTACATTCCACAAAGGCTCTCTCTATTTAATAGTTTACATTCACTCTTTAAAATACACAATATCCCTTCCCGGGGGCTTCCGTGGTCTAAAATAAACTTGGCAATATAATTTAGCTTTCCATAAATATACTTAGATATTACTGTGAAGTACTTTTGCATAATAGTTATTTAATGCTAAGTGTAAATACGCAGCGCATTATATTGGCTGAGCTATCAAAAAAAAAAAAAAAGAAGAACTTTTTGACGACAAGGAAAAATAGAATATTGTTACCTTGGTTTCCGCATTAAGAAAAGGGCCTTTTGCCCTTATATTTATGTCCGTGCTTTTCACAATGACATCTAATTTTACAATAAAGTGACTTGAGCTCAAGCGCCTAGCAGTAGAATCTAAAATATTGGTTCTTGTTAGTGTTTAAAGAGTTCTTCTGATGTGGCACTGAAAGGTATTCTGGAGGAAAGCACAAATGATTGCAGGGTACTTGGGAAACCGAGACGAAGGGATGGTTTGAGTGATGTTCGCTCAGTGGGATCTGTCTGAGCGGTTGGATGTCTAGTGAGCCAAAGGTGGGGGTGAGTGGATCGAAGCAAACAGTTGTTGAAAGCCCCCAACAGAATCTCAAAATATAAATTGCTTTTATGGCTGATATCGGCAGGGCACTTCGAGTTGTCCTGTGCTTTGTAATTATTGATGAGTAAATCCTCGCAGCTGCAGCCAAGGTCAAATAGGCAAAACCTTTCTAGGATGCTTGATGATCATTTGCACATCTGGGTTAGCCTCCATCCAAGAAAGGAGAGGCACAGGGAAGTGCTAGAGAGTGTTCGTGGAGTGGGCCAGATGACTCTCACAATAGCTCATACCTTTAGCTTTTCTACCTCGAGAGTTTTTCTCCAGCGTGATGCTTCCCGGTAAATACTACGGCTTCCTTCTTGAATGACTGCGTTGCGGTGTGGGGGACAATGGCCTGTTCTCAGATGGAAGGCCCACAGTGGGCCAAGCACTCAGGAAGGGACACAGTGTTGTAGGTCTCTGGAAGTAGAAGCTTCTGGGTCATGAGATCACCTGAGTCCTTGAGATGGCCCTCACCACTAATCTAAGTGGTCTCCCTGCCAAAGGATTGGTCTCTGAAAGGATAGGCACTCAAGGATCAGGGTGCCAAGGTGAAATGACTGAACCACGAAAATCTGGAAGAAATCCGAAGCCTTTTGATTTTCTGGCTATTTCTCTATTCTTTTGGGAGAACTTGTCGTTGCATGGAAAGTAGTTTGGCAGTGAGAGAATGGGGAGACATGGAAGAGATCGCAGCCTGACCTTGAAAGCGAAGGTGGGAAACTCACCTTTAGACAAAGGTAAAGAGGAGTGACAAAAGAACCAGAAGGGGCTGAGGACCGTGGTGTCGATCAGAAGGGCCTGTACTTGTCCCAACAGTATGACATCTGTTCAGCTGGGCCTAAAGAGCGATGGCAACTTTATCAGCTGCCTCTCCCATGCAGCTGGCAGCCACAAAAAAGAAACAGTCAAAATACCCATTTCCAGATGTGTGTAACAGTTCAATAATTCCACGTTAGTGTATATTAATCCTCTCTGGAAATTGGCATTAACTCGGCTTTAGCACTAGTCTAAATAAACACATCAGCTCTTAGAGCAGGAGATTCTTTGCATAACAGCTGCATATAGCATCTGCATCCTGGTTATAGGTTCCCTCTGCATTACCTCTAAAATGAGCTCCCCTTTCCCTCTTTACATTTAGCCGGACTCGGAATATTTCCTCCTTCTGCTGTCGGTGATGGGAAGAAAGATGCCATTGTAATTGCCAGTTGGCCTGCGGAGTAATGCCCTGTAATTGACAAAGATGGCTTAGCTGCAAGGAAGAAAGATACACTGATTAGGAGAGATCGTTTTTAATATTGCATTTAACCTGCACTCTTTTCTCCCCTTTGCTTTTCACCTGAGCCCTCGAAAGGATGTCTCACACTCTTTGCTGTGCCACTTCTCCTTGAGGGAAGTGCAGTGAGGTCCACAAGGGAACACTTGGTACCTTGGGAGTAATTTCACTGAGACAGGAGGGCCAGAAGCTTAGTATTGGTATATGCTGAACTACCCCAGCATACATGGTATATGCTGAACTACCCCAGGGGGTGAGTTTGTTCCCCATCACATTTAATGTAGTCTTTGACCTGCCAATCCCAGAGGTGGCCAAGGCTTCCACCGTTTTTCATCCTTGCCTCAAATTACTAGGTTAGATCTTTAGATCTTCATTATACTTGGGTTTTTGTTTTGGCTTGTTTTGGTGTTTGCCTTTGCTTCTAAATTCAGGGTTTTGTTGCATTTTTTTTTCCTTGAGAATCACATTGACTTTTTTTTTAAGAGAACTTTAAAAAATTGCACTGTTAGAGAAAAAAAAATATATGGGTTCAAATGCATTTTTCATGTCCTTTCATGCTCTATTGATTTTTTTCCTCTCATTTTTCTTACAAAAGAAAGTTTTAATGCAGTTTTGGGAAAAGAAAAGTAGTCAGCAGTTGCTGCCTCCCCCAGGACTAAAAATACTGGACACCTTGCTTAGAAATGCCAACAGTGTATATCTCTCTATCAGTCTCTCTCTATAAGGGCGTGGGAGGGGGTGAAACCCCATTAGTCATCTGTACATAACACTGTTCTTCTCACTGAGTACTATTTTAATAGCTACAGGGGACTTCTAACTTGCCACAGTTTTTAACTCCGCAGTAAAGTTTAAATGTCCTACAGGGAGTTTTTGATATACCTGTGGGACATTCAATCTGAAGACAGAATAATTGTGTCTAAAAACTACACCACCTAGAGAATGTGTATTTATCCATCATCTCCCATCCACATACCTACCCGTCTATGACCGAACGTCTGTGTGTCGAGTAGAAAAGCACTGGGTTAGGAGTAAAGGGCATCCAGGTTTGAATCACAGCTCTAAGACCTTGGACAAGTCACTTTCACTTTTAGCCTAGGACCCGTCATCTGTGAAATGAAAAGCTTGAGCTAGATCCCTAAGGAGGAATCCAGCCTTGACACTGTAATGGTTTAGCACCCACTATGTTAATTTTTTGCTATCTCGTGCATAAGGAAAAATGTGAATGGTGAATTCAGGATCTCTCTGTTACTACATACTGCTGTATGTCACTTTCTCTATGTTATATTGTTTGCACCACCCCTGCAATTTTTGTCAGGCATTCTGTGCTCAGAGATATTTTAGCAATAATTCACCCAAGCTCTCTCCCTGCTCAAAGTTATACTTGCACATACACAGGTTATGCTAGCCAAATAAAGTTGATAAACAGGGATAATTTTCCAAATACCCAAGTCAAAAATGCTTTCATCTAAATCAGTTGATGCTGAAATCATTTTAGCTTTCAACATAATTTACTCCCTTTTTCTGGGATAGACCTTGTGTGCATGTAGGTGTGCTCGGGACGCTGAAGAGGGAGGTGAGCGAAGGAGAGAGATTCTTTCCACTGCGGGACTGAAGACCTTAACCTGGCGGGGCTTGAGTTTCGTAGATCAGATGATCTTTCTCTGGCCCTTTACCAACCAAGCCCTGTCTCTTCACACATGCATTTGACCTGAACGTACAGAAGCCACAGGAAGATTTGGAAAATACATGCATATATGAAATCTGATGTTCGGATCTGAACCCAGGGGCACGTGTAATTCACCTCTCGGCTGGCTGTCAGTCCCAGGAAGAGAACTCTTCCCTCCAATGGATCCAGGCTGCTTGCTATGAGCTAAGAGGCATGACAGTGTTCCTTCTCTCTTAATAGAGCTGGACATCTGTTTGGCTCCCCCCCTTCCCGTTCAGAACATCTGCCAAGCCTCCTATCTGCCCAGCAAGGGGTCCCCAGCCCTGCTTGGCCAAGCGCCACAACCAACTTCTACATTGATGTAAACTCAAACAGCCCCCCCACTGCCCATTTATTGTTGTTCCTTTTCCTTTGTCCTCAGCAATCCCACTTTTTGCATCATTTTGGTGTCAGTCCGTCTTAAAGGCTTTTGTCATTTACTGCATGGGTTATCAATTACAGTATCAATTTTTGCTTAACGGCAAAGTCACTATTTTTCTTCATTTGTTAAAAAATATTCACTGGGGTGCCTGGGTGGCTCCATCAGTTAGGCGTTCGATCTTGTGGTCCGTGAGTTCTAGCCCCGCATCGGGCTCTGTGCCGACAGCTCCGAGCCTGGAGCCTGCTTCAGATTCTGTGTGTCCCTCTCTGTCTGCTCCTCCCCAACTCATGCTGTCTCTGTCTCTGTCTCTCTCTCTCTCAAAAATCAATAAACATTAAATTTTTTTTTTAATTTACTGAGCAGATACTGTGAACCGAGCACTGTGATAGATGCTATACCACAGCAGACATAGTCTGTGCAAACCAGCCAGCTTCATGCCTGTCTTTCCCTGAGTGTGATATGAGATTAAACCATCCAGATGGCCACCAGTCTTCTTTTTTACTGCATTGGTGTCCCTTTTCCACATTTTTCTTTTCTCTGGTCAATGCCTTTAGCCTGGGAAACTGATTCAGTGATCTCTGCAGACCAGCTACACAAGGCCTGGTCAGTGGAGAGAACTTGCTAGTGCTTATTCTTGGGGGAAAAAAAAGACCCAAGCCTTATCTCAGTTGTCTGTTGAGCCAGTAGTATTTAGGCCAGACCCTTCTGAAGGTTGGATAGAACAAATACACTTTGAAGTGACTATTTCCAACAGGAGGTGGCCTAGCAGGCCCCCCTGTGTGCCCTTCCCATCACCAAAGTCAAGCAGCAGCCCCATGCTGTGCTTTTAATCTCTCAGGAATCAGAGATTTAATTTCAGTTTCACCTCCAAGCTTTTTGCCTGCTTCTAACATCTTATGATATAGGGACAAGTTTTCCCGCGAGACGCCATGTTTTCTCTCAAAGTATTCATTTCATTAGTGATCACACTATGTTATTATGTTTTCCCTGTACCTTTCTATAGATCATTTTTATTATGTAGATACAAACTCTTTGATATTGTAATTGTGAAGTACGTATTATGAAGACAAATGCATTGGGCATAATGAGAATGGATTGCCAATAGAAGTTGAAAAACAATGAACCGTTTTTAAAAGCTATCCAGAGCCCTGTCAACTTCGAATGCTCTGCAGAAGGGCCTGTGGATGGAAGTGGCTTATTTTTAGTCTAACGTTGATAAAGGTTTGACTTTGGTAGCATCTTAATTATCTGATAAAAGCCAGAACCCTCTGCCTTGCTCACCTCTAATGTCTAATGCCTTCTGCTGGCATTAAAATTATTGCCACGACTCCAGAGAGAGAAACGAGGGACAGCGGCCCTGGATTTCTGAGATGTGAATTAGAGTTTAAAGAGTCACTTGGTTTTGTTTAAGCAAATTACAAAAATAATGGGTTGCCCTTAAAAGGTCTGTTTCATGTATTGTTATCCTTCACTCGTGACTCCCCTGACAGCACCATTCCCGATGTTACGTCTCCCTTCAGTCAGAGAACAGTGATTTCTGGGGGTCTCATCTGTGCTGGTGCACTTTGCTTCTGACTCTGAAGAAGAGAGAGAGGATAAAGGAAGAGTGAGCCAGTGGTCCTGTGCCCTGAGCATAGGGTCACACGTGGAGCTGGACCGAAGTATATATTGGCTGGCGTAAGTTCACAACATCTGTAAATGCACACAGGGTCGGGGGAATACGAAAAGGAGCCAGAAATTGGGATTGGGATTCCCTAGAGGACAGTGGAGGCTTGTAAGACACATGGAAGAAACAAGAGCAGCTACAGACCTCTGCCCGTTGAGGGGCAATGGCCTCACAAGAGAGCGTAGTGTAGACCGGGCTGGTAGCTGTGTGACCTTGTTCAGGTCACTTCACCTCTCTGGACCTCTGTGTCTTAGTGGCTGGATGGGTGTCTCTGAGATTGCTTTGCTTTTAACATTTCACGAGCCTCTGAGGGCCGGGACGCTGCAGCTCTGACTCCCAAGCACAGCCAACCAGAGGCTTCATTCGGAAAACCTCCCCTCTCAAAGAGAAAATGTGCCCGTTTAAGTATTTGAGGAAACATTTTGTCGGGTTGACCCAATTCCCACATTAAGGAAATAATGCCCAGGCCCATATGGCTAATTCCTTCCCAAACTGTTTGTTTGCCATCATGCAGACCTACCCTGAAAATAAAGTGTCTGCTCAAGTTTCAGAGTCCAAATGGAACAGAATGCAAATGAGGACGATAACGGTGAAAAGTACATTTACTTTGAGAATTCTTTCGGGTGCAGTCAGCAGCGGCAGAGGCGCTGGGAGTGTTGATTTTCAAACTATGCTGCTTCGCGATTTGAGCATGTTCGTGTTTACCTTGGAGAAAAGGTGTCTTTTATTGAATGCCTTCCCCCGTTCTGTTTTCTTGTAACTATTCTTATTTTTTCGTTTCGTTATTATCATCGTGCTTTGCTTGGGGCAGCACTTAGCCCTGCTCATAAACATGATCAGAGCTCTGCAAGACAGGCTTTTCTTTGCCCCAGCTCTCCACTATGACCTGGGGCCCAGAAAGGGTGGGGGAGCTCCTAAAAGCCATCTACCTGCTTCCTCTGAGAGTCCTGCCTACCTACCAGATGCCGGTGCGGAATAAGAGAACGGGGATGAAACAAGGTTTGACAAATGCGACCAGGCCAGAGGTTTTCATTTATTTTTTGTTAAACGTTTATTTATTTTTGAGACAGAGAGAGACAGAGCATGAACGGGGGAGGAGCAGAGAGAGAGAGGGAGACACAGAATCCGAAGCAGGCTCCAGGCTCCGAGCCGTCAGCACAGAGCCCGATGCGGGGCTCGAACTCACGGACCGGTCCGCGAGATGGTGACCTGAGCCGAAGTCGGACGCTCAACCGACTGAGCCACCCAGGCGCCCCTGAAATTTAAATAATAGCTGGAGTGAGTGCCCTTGTGTCACCTTGATACATCAAAAACACACAGTGAAGAGAGACAGACACAGAGCCGTGGACGTTGTTGGGTTAATCTCGGCTGTGCCAGGCCCCCCTGCTGGAGAGATGGGATTCCTTAGGGGTAGTTTCTGGCAGGAGGAAGGGTGAGAGGTGGTCTCTGTGTCCCACGTGCCTTGCTGATTGGATTAACCTTGCAATTCGTGTCTCGACATCGTTTTATACTAGGTAAACAGTTAGTGCTTCTCTGCTTGGATCCAGGTAGCGGAGTTAGGCTGGACAGGTGCACTCGCCCGGGGCAGCTGGTCCCACACAGAGGTGTCCGAAAGCCTTTGTTCTGGGTGTGAGTTACTCCTCTCCTTAGCTTTTAGTGCATTGAAAAATAATTTCTTATGGGCTGGTAATTATATAGAAATTGCTCTGGCTTTAAATAAGAATTATGCTTGAACCTTTTGAGCAAGAAGAAGAATGTGCAGAGGGAATCATTAATTTTGAATAAAAACACTTACTTTCCTGTAGCCAACAAGGGAGGGAAACGTGGAATTGTTGTTTTCTACACACAGCCCAGCGCCGTTCCCCCAATCTGTTTGCTTGATCTATTATCCAGTCACCTGCAAAGTTGAATGTCTTGTTTGGCCTGAAACTGACTTTTATTCTTTTCCCTCTACCTATTTTTTAAGGGCTGTGTTATATGCATACCTCAGCCTTCATTTGCATCACATTAAAGTAAAACATTTTAAATTTCTTCACAGCAGAAGTAAATCTGACAGACTTTATGAAGCTATTATACCTGCAGGTATTTCATACTTTTAAAATACATTCTTGTCAAGCTATCTTAATTATATTATTATATGTACTTTTGAACTTGTATCCGCTATTCCGTGATATATTACACTTTTGACAGAACCGTCCTAAAAAGCTACAATTTATATCAAAGTACTTTGGCTGAACAAAGATGTATCTGTTATGGATTTTGGAGGAATTTGTTAATTTACACGCTGGAATGTGTAACCGGTGATGGAGTAGGCTGCTTCAGTTTTCCATCCAGGTGATTATGAAAGGTGGTGCGTCACCCTTGGCCTTCAGGAGCGGTGGCCGGAGGAGTAGCTGATCTCCAGCTGCTGGATGACTCAGCTTCAGCTGGTGCACATTGGCCATCCTCCGGATGCCCTCAGGGTCTGTTCCAGGAGCCGGGCTGCCTTTCAGATCATCACAGTTGTCACCGGGGCACTGTTCGGGATGCCAAGAAAATAGAGGGCTGATCAGTAGCTAATTTGCTTTCTTACTTCCATTCAGCACCTTTCCGGCAGCACTGAGCAGGAAGGTGGCCACACTCCCAGAGAGGATGGAAACGAGGCTGGGGTGGGGTGGGGTGGGGTGGAGACAGAGAAAGAAAAGCTACACACCCCAGAAAACTTTTCCAAAGGTACGAGGGGCTGAGGTCTCCCTGAGTGGCTGCTTGGGTCTCTGTGGAGAAGTTCTCTCTGCATGCAGGGCACGGGGGGGTGGTCTGTCGGGGCGGCCCGATCCAATTGAGGGATAGCCTGAGTCACTCAGGTCATGCCTCCTCCTTCACTCTCTGATGTTGGGGTGTCCTAGCAGGCTCCATGAAGGCAGGCACGGGGGTGCAGCAGGCCCTTGGTGAGATGTGTAGAATGAAGTTAGAGCTGGTTTCCGTTCCAGACGCACGGGGCTCTCTGTCTCTTCTGGGCTCAGCTCTGCCTGCTTTCTCTTTCCTCACTGAGGACAGCACTCCTCTGATGGGTGTCCCCTCCCCCCACCACACACACACACACACACACACACACACACACACACCCTTGATCTGAGAGACACAAGCTGGTTATCACGGACGTGCTCAAGCAAACGCCACAGAGGGGATTTCTCCTTCCAGGGAGAGGCTGGTGCAAATGACAAAAAGGCTCTTTTCCCCTCGGATCATCTACATTCTCCCATAGCAGGTCTGCGAGGTACGTCTGCAAGGTGGCTCAGCTTTTCTGATGAAAGGCCAGGAGAATGATGATGTTAAGCTTTATTCAGGAGGCTCATTACTTCCCTTGGATAAAACTTTATTCCTGCGTGGCTCAGTTTGGTTGAGCGTCCAGCTCCAGCTCAAGTCATGATCTCACAGCTCATGAGTTCGAGCCCCGTGTCAGGCTCCGTGCTGACAGCTCAGAGCCTGGAGCCTGCTTGGGATTCTGTGTCTCCCTCTCTCTCTGCCCCTCCCCAACTTGCGCTCTGTCTCTCCCTCTCTCTCTCAAAAGTAAATAAACGTTAAAAAAAATTATAAATGGCGGACGTGGGGGGAGGGATCACCTGCTCTCGCTTATTCTTCCCACACACCACCCAAACCTGGGCATCAGAGCAGACCGGGGTATACCCAGCATACCCTGGCCAGCAGACCACAGCTGTTTGAGGGCTGGAGATCGCTTCTGAAGAGCCTATTTGGACTGTTTTCGGCATCATTTTTACCAAAGAAGGCTCTTGATGTCTGCCCCTGATGTGGCTCCAGACCCACCCCAGGCTGGCTTCCAGATCATGGGCAGAACTGCTCGCCTAGAGATATGTGCTCCCATGCCTCTTAAGGGCAAGTGGAAGAATTTGGATCCAGTCTCTCTCTGAGGCAGGAAAAACACCCCCTTGCCCTGTGTGGAAAGCACACGTCCCAGCTGGCACCGTCTGCACCCTGTGGCCCGCACAGAGCCCTGCCTCCGGGCCCTCCTTTGTTCTCTGCCCAGAGCTTCGCGTTCGGCAGGCAGAGCTCCAAGGCCTGAAGCGAGCATCGGCTGTGGCCAGGGCACCCGCTCGCCCTGCTCCGTGTGGCTCTCTTCCTCGGTGATAGCAGGAGGGGGCTACGCCCCGGGCCTCCTAGAGTTCACGCTCACATTATTGCTGCTGCCTTTGTGAGGAGTGGAATTGGAAGCGAGGTTAAGGGAGCATCTGTCTGTCCAATTTGGGGCCTGCCAAGCCTGGCACGATGGGGGCATGGCAAAGCCAGGAGGGCTTCACCACATGGTGTCTGGTTTTTCGTGACCGACTCCCCTTCTGGGAAACTTGCATCGCTAGGGACCAGGGACGGAAGCCTTGGGGAGGGCGCTCCAGCTCAGATGTGACCCTTTGGCTCTGAGCCAGGAATGGCAAACCGTCTCTGAGTGGCGATCCACTTGACTGCTTGGGGCCTCCAGCCCGGCTTCGGCACCGGAAGCCAGCCTGGCTCGGTTGCCACCTTTGATAATTATGTCCTCGGCAGTAGCCAGCCATCTAATGGATCGGCTGTCGAGCGAGAGGCACAGACGATCCCGGCCTCTCAGGGAGGGTGTGCAGCATGGGCCATGCTGCTGGGGAAGGAGGAGGATGCACTCTGTGCCCGGGGAAGGGTATGGGGCTGGGGCAGAGAGGACACAGCCTTGGCCTTGGGCCGTGGCCAGGAGCCCTGCCGACGACAGTGAGCACCAGAGCCACCAGTGCTGAGTCCTGCTCATTAATCACGGTGCTCGAGGGCTCCAGCTTCAAAGGAGGTGCCAGTCTGCACAAGTGTTGGATGAGCTTTATCAAGATGAGAGGCTGTTTAGGGCCATTTGAAACGGATTGAGGAAAGGGTGCTGGTGAGACCGTTTGAAAGGCCACTCAGGGTTGGTACAACAGGATAAATAAAATAACGAACCCATAACAAGGCACTTGCAAGCCACTGTGGCTTTGGTAACTGAACTTTTATCACGTCGGAAGCCGGAGAAAGGCATAGGGATTAGCTTGCTTTTGGGCAGAGGGGTATTTTTTCTGCTTAACACGATCCAATTTAAAGACTATTCATCGAGCATCCAGTCTGTGAGAGGGACTTACACTAAAGACACGATGTGGCTCAGCCCCTGCTTTCAAAGATTTGACAACTCTAGTTGGGAGTGAGAGGAGGTAGGGGGCTGAAAAATCAGACACTGGGATGAGTATACTATGAAAGGGGTACTGTCCCCGTCCTAGGAGCATGCAAAACATTCAGAGCTAAGAATCTAGACATTATGAATGGGTCCACCTGGTTTACTCTACTTGGACAATTGGGGGAATTTATCTACTGGCAAATGTGCATATCTCTGCAATTAATAAAGACTACAGTGTCCTACTTTGCGTTTTCCCAGAAATAGATCCCACCCTCTAAGAGCAAGCGAGTTGATTTGGAAAGTGATCCCACTGAGGGAGGGCGGGAAGGAGAAGGGGAAGGAAAGGTAGCCAGTAGAGTTCATCATCCAACAAGAGCCAGCCAGAGCTCAAGTGTGTAGAGAACAGACCTCAGAATCATCCCAGCCAAGGGGCAGGGCAGCGGGGTATTTATCCACCTGCACCCATTTGTCTTTGGTTGAGGACTGCTTCCGCCTTGTCCTGGTAGGAAAAGACCCTTTAGGCCCAAGGTCCCACCATCAGCAGCCTTCAGCACATAGAGTCGAATGCTCCGGAGAGGACAGAGCAGGGCACTAGCAACCCCGCATGTATACACCACCTTCACCTACACGCTATACTGCTGTATTTTATCATGCTTTACCCTCACGACCAACCTGTAAGAAAGCCTGAGCAGGCACCATAGCTTAGTAGCCATCCTGAATAGTGGCCCAGTAGTCCAAATAAATCCCGACCCTACCATTATGCTTCGCCAAAGAGGGAAGGCAATGACTCAGGGTCAGTCTGTCTCTCATCTCCATGCTCTTGTCTGTCTCCTCACCTGCAGCAATGTTGTCCGTCCTCAGAGCCCCGCCGGCCCCCCCCCCTTCTCCTGAAGCTCTCTCCTGCCACACCAGTGACCCACGTTGATCTGTGCTTCCTGCGCTCTGTACCACATAAGCAAGCCCTCACCAAAGGTGGCCTTGCTTTGCTCTCTGGTTGTGTCTTCCTCTAGTGTCAGCTTTGCCTCCTTTGTGACAGGAAGGTTTGTCACTCTGCCCTGACCTCCACATGTCTGGCATGTCATGCTATGTGCCTCCGCGGCATCTGGTTCATTGCTTTGAAGCAGCCCAGTATTAGACTTCCCTAAAGAGAAACTGGCTATGCCCTCCCACCCACACCCCACCAGTCTTCCAGCTCTGCTTTACTTAGGCTTTTCCATAATGAGGGGAGAGAGAGGGGGGCCCCAGTCTGGAAGCTGTCTGGCCAATCGATGAATGATCGAGTTTCTATTGAATGTCTACTGGGTGCGTAGCTCTGAGGTTAGGTGCTGTGGGGATTCAGAGATAGAAAACACGTGTGGCCTGCTTTGGGAACCCGCAGTTTGATTGTGGATCTAAACTAAACCCTAAGAATCAGTTACCTTGGAACTGATACTGGACTGAGAGGCAGTAAACGTAGTGTTTAAAGGCTCGTAAAAAAAAAAAAAAAAAAAAAAAGGCAAAGTCCAGGTCCAGATTCTGGTCAACTTCCTTAGCTCCCGGCTGAATGTAGCCTGAAGCAATGACCTCACACAGGCTAAGCCTCCATTCTTTCACCTGGAAATATTAACAGCACGTCTTGATGGGGCTGTTGTGAGAGCGGATAGAGGTATCGCATGGAAAGTACGTGGCAGCTGGCTGGGGCTCAGTGACATTTATTAGTGGTGTTACTTGACGTTAGTATTATCTGTTATCTAATTCAAGTCACTGCTGACTCGGAGTCTTTGGGAGTTCGGGGAAGTGAATAAGCAGAAAGAGCTGGCTTAGTCACGGGAAGAGTAGTAGAGAAAGTGGGTGTGAGGTTGGCCCTGGAAAGGGTTTTAGAAGCGGGAGCGGAAAGAGAGAGCAGTGCGGGCGGGGAGAGAGCAGCTGCAGGAGAAGCCAGGTGGCAAAGGCGTGGGGTGTGCGGGCGTCTCCAGGCACCTGCACCCACGGGGGCTGCAGGGTGAGCAGGAGGAGAGGCAGGATGCAGGTCCTAAAGCCTGGCACTCCTGGCCCGGAGTGACTCGACTTTCCTGGAAAACGGTTTTAGGTCCTCATGCAGGCGAATAGCATGATTATGGTGGGTTTCAAGAAGGTAAATTCTCCTGGGGCTGTAGAATGGTTCAAGTTCAGGAACCTACTAGCAAGGAGACCACACAGGCTATGGCGAAGGAGCCCGCCCTGCTTGGCCAGGGCGGTGGAAAGGGAAGCAGAATCGCCCTGCAAGACGCAAACCACTTTCCTCTCATTTTTTTTTTTTTTTAAATCCTAACTGCTGGGTAGCCTGGCTTCACCGGGGTGTTCAGACCAGGGAGAAAGCCCAGGGCGCCTCCAGACCCCAATCAGTCTCCCAAGATCCCAGTCCGGACATACAACAGAAGCATGCATATTTCCCTTTCTTCTCTTTTTGTGCTCCAAAGACGGCCTGACATTGGTAAATCACTGCAGCAGGCTCTAAATGATGTATGAAATGAAAAATCCCTTCCCTGTGTATTGGGAGCCTCCTGCCTAGCACTGGGTTGCCTCTGCTGGGCTGGCTACTGTATTATTCAGCTCAGAGACGGCCAGAAACTCAGCGGAGGTGAGAAGCTTGGGATCACAAAGAAAAACAAAGTTAAAATTAAAAAAAAAAAAAAAAAAAGGAAAGAAAAAGATCTGCTGAAACATATACCAAGTCTTTTCTCCCTGGCTCTCTCACCTTTTTAAAACAATTTCTGCTGAAGCTTTTTAGATGGGAAAACTTTTTCTCTATTTCTTGGGCGTGTTTCTCCTACCCAAACCCCTACTCTCATTCCTAAACTTCCCTGAAAGACAGAAACTAAGACTTTTATTAACTGCATCAGAGCCCTGTCCAACGAGAGTATTTCTGTTCGTTTCTCAATGACCTTTCTCAACTCCTGTGAGCAGTTCCTGATGGTCAAGGTGGGAGGGATGCCCAATGGATTTGTGCAGATTGGCTCCCCTCCCCCAAGGAATCCTGCTCTGCGGCCCTACAGCAACCTGAGTCTGCCTCAAGAAGCCAGGGAGGGGGGCGCCTGGGTGGCTCAGTCGGTTAAGCCTCCGACTTCAGCTCAGGTCACGATCTAGCGGTCCGTGAGTTCGAGCCCTGCGTCAGGTTCTGGGCTGATGGCTCAGAGCCTGGAGCCTGCTTCCGATTCTGTGTCTCCCTCTCTCTCTGCCCCTCCCCCGTTCATGCTCTGTCTCTCTCTCTGTCTCAAAAACAAATAAACGTTAAAAAAAAATTAAAAAAAAAAAAAAAAGCCAGGGAGGGAATTGCCCACCTGACCAATACCCCAGGATCTGCCGATCCCAGGCTAAACGCATCCGTGGCCCACTCTGTGAACCCCATCAGCACAGAAAGCCAACAGGCAGCCTCTTGCCTCTCAGACAGAGCTACAAATAGACTGAGAGCCTGCTCAGTCTGCAGGGAGAGCAGGCTTGATCAATTTGCTTTTAGCCGATGAAATAATCATTGATGTTTAGACGGACTTCTAATCTTGGCGTAGAACAGTCAAGAGGCATTTTAGCGATAGATGGTAAAAGGGTTCATCCCAGGATATATTTAGCAATGTGGCCTGGGGGCAGGAGAGAAAGAGGCCTTGGGATCCAGGAGAACTTGTGGAAGCTAGACCTGCTGTGAGCCTCGAGGTGAGTCACGTAATTGCCTCTGCTTTCCCTCAACTGCCCCTGGGCGTGTGCAGTGGGTTCGTGCACGAGTGTGTGCACAGAGTGGAGGGAAGGAACTCTGTGCTAGGTACTGGGTGTGCAATCATGAATACGGTGTGCACTCTGTCCATGCTTACAGGCCGGGAGGGAGACAGGCAGGTGAGTAGAAAACTGTGAGTGAACCTGTGTGCCGTGACAGGGAGGAGGGGTCCAGAGTTCTCGGAGCGCTCACCCAAGCAGCCGCGTCGCCTGGATTTGAATCCTGGGTGCATGAGCTTTGGGGCCAGGCACTTAGGCGACATTTCCCCTCCCTCCCTCGGTTTCCTGATCCATAAAACGGGGGTTCATCCATGCCAAACTCACAGGTTGGTTGTAAGGGACAAATACACGTAAAGCATGTGGTTCAGTGAAACGAAGGTCACCACCTCTGAGGGAGAGAAGAGGAAGCAGGGGCCACCTGATCCCGAGTGGGAGGGGAGTCTACCTGAGACCAGTTCACACATAGCTGGAGTCCCATATTTGCATCTAAAAGGAGCAGGGCCAGGGTGCCTGGGTGGCTCAGGCAGTTAAGCATCTCAACTCTTGGTTTCGGCTCAGGTCATGATCTCACAGTTCATGAGTTCCAGCCATGCATCAGGCTCTGCGCTGACAGCGGGGAGCCTGCTTCCGATCTCTCTCTGCTTCTCTCTCTCTCTGCCCCACCCCTGCTCGCTCGCTCTCTCTCAAAATAAATAAATAAACTTCAAAAAATAAAAGGAGCAGGGCCATGTACTTTCCCAAGTCATAAGAATTCTACAACTCTCATTCTACCATGTGGCCGCACGTGTCTCGGTGGCAAGGCAGATGTCGTAAAGAGGCACCTGGCTGTCCCGGGACCACTTCCACCTTTCTCCAGACTTCATAGGGAAAAGGGAAGGGGTGACCCTCCATTATCAGCATCCGTAGGACCATTCTGGAAGCCAGTCCCCTCTCACGAAGGAGACAGAGATTCTAGGATGGAGTGGGAGATTTGAGTTTGAACTAGGTGCCTGTGGCTGGTTCCTTCCTGGGACTCAGTTTCCTCATCCATGAAATGGGAATAATAACCCTATCTTCTTGATTTTGCGAGAGATACCGGTAAGGAAAGGGCTTTTCCAAACTGCACTGTACTCGATGCTTTAGAACATACTTTATCTGGTCAGACCTTCTCTTCAGCCAAGGGGTGAGCTTCAGCCAGGACGCACAGGGAGAGAAGAGGGAAAAGAGAATACCCACTTCACGACCTATGTCATCTGAACAAAGCCCGCTGTCCGTGGGTTGACACATGGGGTGATAATAGTCCTCACAGAACTTGCTCGTGGCCCTCTGGCTCTGGCTGAGCCTTGGCAACCAGTCCAGACCTCCGCAGCCTCCTTTCGTCGCATGATCTTTGGCAAAGGAGGAAGGCAAGGTAGGGGAATAGCAGCTACATGGGGTTTTGGAAAAGCCAGCAAAATCTCCCCTGAACACCCAGCTTGAGGTGACTTCAACTATCTGAGCTTCCCTGACTCTAGGCCTTTCTGTCCCAGGCACTGCATGTGCACGCACGTACACGCTCACATACACGCGTGCATGCATATGCACACCACCCCCCAGCCTCCGTTCACATTTCTGGGACCCAGACTTTGGGCTGCGTTGTCTTGCTCGGCAGCCGGCCCCCAGCGCAGAACGGCAGCTGAGCAGTCCTCCTGTCTTTTCCCCAGGTAGCGCGTCCCTAACCAGCAGCCCAGGTGCTGCAGAAACACCTCCGTACTTTCTTCCACACCTCGGTGCAGAGGAAGAAGGCAGTGAGGCCACAGCAGCCAGGCATCAGCAGGAGTTGCTGACAGCCTTTCAGACAGAAGGGAGCGAACAGGAGAGGGTGAGGCCAGTCCCTAACCATCACACTTCCTACGCCTTGAATTAACGCCTTGTCACTCACGGCTCGGTCTCCCAGTGCTGGCTGTCATGGCCACGGAGCAGGTGTGATGCCCAAGTTCTCTATGGTCAGAGAGCCACAGCGAGAAACTGCCAGCAAAACTCCCACTCTGTCTGTTTCTTGAATGCCTGGCAGTGTAGACTCAGCCTCCAGGGTCTACACTATCAAATGTGTCACTCTCTGGCAGGTTGATTTCTCTGTGCCTTGTCTCTCTCTCAGAACCATAGAATGCAGAACTGGAGGGGCCCCTTGGGGTCATCGATGAAATAATGAAGTCCAGTGTGGTTAGAGTGGATGGTAGGGGTGGTTAATAGAAATTGGAGACCAGAGGTCCGATGCCTGCCTCCTGGCGCAGTGTTCTTTCTGTTGCCTCAGCATGGGGAGCGTCAGACGGGTTCATTCATCAGGGCTTCTCACTGCCATCAAGGGGCAGCGGGCCCCTTACCAATCCTGGCGTCCGTGTGCCCGTGCCCATCAAACTGGAACACCTGGTATCTGCTCAGATGGGTTCAGATTCATCCAGTGGAAGAAAGCAGCTCCCAGGAGGAACGGAGGTTTGTCAATACCCACAGCAGAGAGCAGGCCTGGTTTCCAGTAAGAGTCGGCGAAGCTGGGAAAATTACTCATTACAATTTTATTGATATTCACTTCACTCTGCAAATGACGTGGGATGGTTCTGACAGTATGTCTCCGTGGGACTGGCTGAGAATCCATTTGGGTGGATGTGGGTTAATGGGGCTGAAGAGACCAGAGGTTTCACTTGCGCTGGCCCTATTACCTGGGCATCTCCTTCATCATGAGGAGCAAATGACACGGGATAGTGCCCCGAGAGATGCCTGGAAATTCTCTGGTGTTTTTCCCCCTCTCTGCCCACCTGGATGGCATTGAACCTCTTCACTGGGCTGTGGCTTTGTTCCTGAGAGCTGCCCATGGCCAAGGAGGGGCCCCTCTCCAAGCCTGATGCCTACCCGCCATGCAGCTTAAACCGGTTCTGATACTACAGGTAGAGAAACACATGCCTAGAGTCTCACCTTGTGCAAAAAGATTTCTTATCACCTGGGTATGAGCTGAGTGCTCCCACACATCGGTGACAGCCTGTCGGGTGGACGTGTCCCCTGGACGACCACCAGGGAAACAGTCCATCCTTCCCGACTCCAGATCCAGGTGGGGAGAGAATTAATTGATGCCTGAGCAGTGAAATGTGGGTTTTCTTCGAATGCCAGGCCACATTCCAACACACAAGCGCTAACAGGTTCGGAGCTACACGGGGGAATCTTTCTGTGATTTACAAAGGGCTTTGACCTAGATCATTCCATTTGATTCTCACCAATGTCCTGTGAGGTAAGTAGGGCTCAAGGTTTTTGGTGACTTCTCTATACAAGCATCCCCTGCCTTTGAAAGTTCATGGTACGCCATTTCACTTTACCAAAGACCTTCCATTAGTACCTGTTTGCTACCTGTTACAAGAGGTGGAGCACCCGTACCCCAAGCAGTGAGAGTGGCCCCGCCAAGCTCCTTCCCCAGGAACCACACTCAGCATCAAGCCGCCATAGTTTTGAACTGTCTGTGACCATCTGTGCTTCATCTCGATTGATTTTGTGCATCCATCAGAAAGATGTATCCTAAGGTATCAGAAAAGCCTGGGAGAGGATTTGGGGTGGGGGGTATGAACGCTCAGACTTTCTTCTGCATAAATTAATGGTAATTGCTTCTTGGGTTCAGGCCATTTTGACTTCCTAAGTTTTCATAGGCATGCTCTACTTTCGGAGAGCGAGGGAAACCCTGTGCTCATCGTTCGCCTGTTTGTATGCTCAGATCCATTCCCCACCCCTCCCCTGCAAACTGTACCTTCCAGAGTTCCTTCCAACTGGCTTCCATACAGGTTCAGCCAGTGAAGGTTCTAGAAGGGGTTAGAGGGTGGTGGAGAGGGGAAGCCAGACTATTTCACCCTCCTATTACAGCTTTTGGTGGTCTCCAAGATGGCAGCTGTGTCTCTTGGGTGGTCCCAGTTCCCCCCGGGGAGCCCTGACTCCTGAGTTTAGGGAGAGTGTCCTCCCTCTCCCCTTTTGGACAACCTGGCCTGGACTCTGTTGACCTGGCTACTACAGCCTGACTGATACATCCCCACAGATGATGAAACCAAGCCCAGGGCAACATAGGTATGAAGTGTCATATCCCTAGAGCAAAACAAGTTTCACACTTCCAGGACCTGGCCCTTTCCCAACCCACGTGAGGGCAAAGAAGAGGAGTAATTAATACAAATCTCTGGAACCCAGAGGGAAAAGCAAACACAGAGCAGAAGAGCAGAAAGGATGGAGAATTTGTTTGCAGCGGGAGTCTTCGTGAAGACTCTGTGGGAGAGGTGGCTTTTGAGCTTGGCAGGATTTGAACGTTCTGAAATTGGTGTGGAGGAGGTGCTACGTCCTGAACTGCAGACAAGGGACAAGTGTAGGCTCGTCCCACTTGCAAAGTGTCCACGACGGCTAACCTGCATTCGTCCCTGTGCTTCACACCCTGAGGCTTCCAAGATTCTCATCCTTCCTCCCTCGGCCCAAGGCTGTGGTCTCCTCACTGGTCTGCCTGTCCATTCTTCACCCACTTTTAAGAGGAATCTAAGACACACATCCCGCCAGACCAGTCTCCTATCGAGAAACCATGGTTGATTCCCTGTTGCTTATAAGATTTGGCCCCCACCTCCCGAGCCCTGGATCCAAGGCTCTTGACAGTCTGGCCCTTCTGTCTCTAAACAGTCTGCTGTCTGGCCACACTGGGAGCAGTCGCCAAGTTTCGAGTAGGTCATGCATTTCTCTTTCTTTGCCCAAGCTCTTGCCTCTGCCTGGAACGCCCTTCATTCATCCAGAAAATTTCCTTCTCCTTGTTTAATGCTCTTAAATGGTATCACTTGAGGGGCGCCTGGGTGGCTCCATTGGCTGAACATCCGACTTTGGCTCAGGTCATGATCTCACAGTTTGTGGGTTTGAGCCCCGCATCAGGCTGTATGCTGACAGCTCAGAGCCTGGAGCCTGCTTCAGATTCTGTGTTTCCCTCCCTCTCTCTCTCTGCCCCTCCCCTGCTGATGCTCTGTCTCTCTCTGTCTCTCAAAAATAAACAAATGTTAAAAAAAAAAATTAAATGATATCACTTGGGTAACTCTCCCCGGCACTTCTACCTGAAACATAAATAAAGGCACCTTTCTCTGTGCTCCCAGAACCCATTGCCCACGCTTTCATTAATTTTTTATCAAATTGTCATATCGTTGTGTATTTACGTGTCAGTTCGTGCCACACCTTCGAGCTCACAGCCTGGGGAGGGAGAGGTTGTCTTCTTCATTCCCCGCACTGAGCACCAAGCAACTGGCACATAATAAATGCTTGTCAGATGTTTGTTGCACTGAAATTAATTCTAATGTCATCCCTCCTCCTCCTTATCTCTTTACTCCTTTCCTGAATTCCCCCTACGTCAGCCACAGGTCAAAAGTGTCTCTTCCCTTCCAGCCTGTGATAGGCTCTCAGAATCTGGGGGCCTGGGGGATGAGAACGCTGAGCCACCAGTGGCCCAGGCACAACTTTTGGAGGTTGTGCTTTTCACACAGTGGTAGGTACATTGTGAGAGTGAAACACAGCTATAAAGTCAAATCATAGCCGGGAAGAACAAAATTCAGAAGAAAATTCCAGAAAGAAATTTGTTTTCCATTAAAATAAGTCCAGATAAAAGAGAGGGAGGTAGGGGCGCCTGGGTGGCTCAGTCAGTTGAGCGTCCAACTTTGGCTCAGGTCGCAATCTCCCGGTTCGTGAGTTCGAGCCCCGCCTGAGGCTCACTGCTGTCAGTGCTGAGCACGTTTCAGGTCCTCTGTCCCCCCTCTCTCTCTGCCCCTCCCCCCTCTCAAAACGGAATAAACATTTTTAGAAAGTTAAAAAAAAACAGAGGAGGGGTAAGACAGGTAAACTGGCGAGACGTGATATGCTGTGTGAGACTCGGGCTGAGGTCGGTGCAGTGACAAGCAGTCTGTATACCTCATGGCCTCTCGGGACAGCTGCCTCCCTCTCTTCCACCCTGGCTCATTTGGAAGTTGCTTCCCCTTTCAGGAAACTGGGCAGTGTGTGTTTCTCCTCAGGATTGGGTTGTAGTTTTGCCTCTATTGGCAACTAGATGTATATGCGTTTTAGGCATTGTTTTAAGTCTTCTCCGTGTGTATTTATGTGTGTGGTTTCTCCTGTGAGATTATTAATAAGCTCCACCCCTGAGAGGTGGAGGCCTTGAGAGGCCCTTGAAGACAGTCCCTTCCTTGTCCCTCTGGATGTGGCTCCCTCCCTATCGTTAGAGACTACTCTCTAAGGTCCCATCCAGTTGCCTTTGTTTACACAGAGGCTGTTGGGCACCATGCTTAGAAGCACAGACTTCTGAACCAGATTGCCTGGTTCCAATCTCAGCTCTGCTAAATGGAGCTCCAAGGCCTTGAGTGAATTTCCTCCATGTCTCGGTTTCCTCACGAGTAAAAGCGGGCATGATGGCGGAAGTTTTTTCACGGGCCCCTTGTGAGGCTAATAAGCGAATATACGTACAGTGCCGAGAATAGTGCCTAATGTGAACAGCTTTGTGTGAATATTTGCTACCAGTATGATTATTATTTGTCACCTGCAGACAGCCTGTGCTCCTCTCCTGTTCCCACTCGAGGGCTAGGGACAAGGGCTTTGATACCGTATAAAGTCTCCTTTACAAGGCTCGGCCTCTAGGGGTAGCTCAGCAAACATCAACCATTGCCCTTGTCTAACTTTTTTCAAAAAGGGTTTATGCCCGCAGCAGTTCATCAAACAAATTTGAAGGAACCCAGAACCCCTCAGTGGCTGAGACCTCTGTCCTAAGAGCCTGGCCCTCCAGCCCATTCCAGGAACCCCAGCCAGGGGCAGTACAGCAGCCTTGTTTAAACGAGCCTTGCTTCCCTTCCAAATTCCTTTCCCCAGCAAAACCCACAGCCGCTTCGAGCAGCCTGACATCTAGCTGAAGAATGGCCCGCCTCTCCAGCCGTAAATAGAACTACGACCGAGATGGTTCGGAAGAGGGTCTCTCCCTCAGCCTCACTTTGCAGAAGACTCTGCCTATCGGCTGCTGTGCAGGCCTGTTATGTGTCCTCCAACATGAGCAGTCCTGCCCCTCTTCCTTCTCAGAACCCAACAGAACACCATGGACGCGCACATGCGCGCGCACACACACACACACACGCTGCTAGTGACTCGACCTCGTAGGAGATGAGAGCCAAGAGATGGGCCTACCTTGTGGATGGCAGGTGAGGAGTCACTCCGGCGCTGTGTGCGTGCGTGTGCGTGTGGAAGAGAGAGGGGGGGAGGGGAACATGCTAACCTCTTAGGAAGTCAGAACTGAGAGATGAAACTCCTTGGCCGATGACGAACAGCGCTCAGCGGCCAACAGTATGCGGCTCGCCACAGCATCTCAGCCTTTGCCTTCCTCCCACGCATCCCTTCTCAGCACGTGAGATGGCTCTCTGGTGTATTGAGAGGGAAAGTGCATTTGGCAGCGCTAACGTCTGCTGTTTAAGTCCTTTTGCCTCGTCGAGTCTGGCCTGGCTGCCTCTCGCGACGGCTTAACTCTACAGCAGCCTTCAACGGGATGCGCGTCGTCCTTCAAGGTTAAGGAGAGAAAAGCGCCATTGGACAAGCCTGGTCTCTATTTGTGTGTTTTGCTGCCATGACATGATAGCTGAAATGGCCCGAGTCGCCTCCCCGCACGAGCCCACAGGAGTACATGAGCCTTCGGTACATGAGCCTCCTGGCCTGTTCGGCTGGGGCGGTCAGTGCGGTAAGTGGGGCTTTGGCCGGGTGCCTGCGTGACAGAGTTGCATGTCTAGTGCTTACATCATCTTCAACACGAGCTCTGTGCCCTTCAACTGCCTGGAGCAGGCAGGGCTGGGCACCCACTTAGAGTAATTTCTCCGAGGTGGGGAGGGGAAGCAGGAGAGGAGGGCTCCCACCACAGCCCAGGCCGAGCTGGAAGACCCACTCTCATCCCTGTAGCCGATGACCAGGGCCACTCAGAGGCTGTCCTCCACACCTGTCCGCTGCCTCCTTTGGAATCAGGCAAGGGGTCATGAGAGAAGAAACGTCCACTCAGGCATCCGGGAAATCTCCATTCACATCCCAGATATCTCGCTTATAAGACATCTAACCTTGGGGAAAGTACCTGTCTCGTGTCAGAGGCTTAGATGCCGTCCCTGAGCAAGGATTCCTGAGTAAGGGCTCCCAGGAGAGACAGGAAGGACAGAGGGGAGCAGAATAGAGACGGGAAGAAGCCAAGCAAAGTGAGATTTTAGGCAGAGCCTCAGTCTCGGCTGATCCTGCAGACAGAGATGTTCTGGAATGTAATTCACGTTAGAGCGTATCTAACTGAGCAAATACTCATCCCCCACACCAGTCATGGGCTAAGGGCCCCGAGGGATACAAATACTCTCAGGCACTTCTGAGGCTCTGCAAATTGGGGCAAACAGCAGGGCAAGGTATCTCCGAACCGGCCCAAGGGCACAACCACACAAGCACTCTGTAGTGCACGGAGAGTTGCAGGCGTGGGCCAGGGTCAGCAAAGCGCACAAGTGAGTAGAGATGGGCACACAGGACCGGTAGGAGGACACAGGGGTCTGTGTGGGGCACCAGACATGTCCCCTCCACCCCCAAGCCCACTGAGCTTCACGGCACCTCCGTGTAAGTGGAAAATACCGGTAGGTACACCCTAAAGTTGATGCGTGAATAAAAGGCGGTCACTTATGTAAACGATCCCACACCTGTAAGTGCACATAAATGCCAGCTCCCCTCTCTTCCGTACACCTGTCCAGTTTCCCGCCTCCCTTCGACACTTCTACTCAGTTAAAAAGCTGAATGAATACTCATGGCACAGTGTTGAGTGGGAAATAGTTTCAGGCTGGAGAACAGTGCCCCTGACATGCTCACCATTTTATAAATGATACACGGCACATACATACCTAGAAAATACTATAGTGACTATCTCTGGGTGTTGGACTTACGAGTTATTTATCTCATCTTTATACTTTCCCGACTTTCCTCTCATCAGCCAGTGTTGTTTTTTATTGTAAAAAGATACTTTAAAACACTGAGGCTTAGAAAGACCAAATAGTTTAATTAAATACTGTGAGAAAAACCTTAAAGGCCATCTTGTCTTCACTTGGGCCCAACTCCTATGTTTAGAGGCAGAGGCAGAGTCGTGAGGCGGAGATATTTTATCTTTGATTTCTATCTGAAGCAGGCTCCAGGCTCTGAGCTGTCAGTCCAGAGCCCGATGCAGGGCTCGAACCCACGAATGAAGAGACCTGAGCTGAAGTCGGACGCTTAACCGACTGAGCCACCAGGAGCCCTGGGAGTTTTATCCCAAGGACCAACTTGGGAAGTTCCAGACAAAAGGACGGTGGGGCTGTCAGTTGCCTTTCCAGGAAATGTTTGGGGCCAGGGGCATCTTTTGGTGCCGTCAGACCTCATGCTGGTGCCTGGTGGGTCTGCAGGCACTGCGTCAGCCCACAGCCTAGACCAGGTCCAGGGGAGCCCAGACCCTGAGAAGCTCTCACAGGTGAGCCACGAGCACACAGAGGTGGTGCACAAGCACAGGTGGAAGAAGGGAAGAAAACGTAGCCCGTGATCCCGAAGAGGGACTCATCGTGTCCTGGGCTAGACCTCATCCAGAGGGGGCCAGAGGAACAGGAGGGCAGAGCCTGAAGGACCAGAAAGGCTGGGGACAGGACCAGGCAGAGAGGCAGAATCTCGGCTTTCACTGAGGCTGGCCACAAACTGGACATGATGCTGCTTTTCTACAAAGCAGTTCTAAGTGGTAAAATAGCAAATTTGTGAAATAAGTTTGCAGAGAGGCTGGCCTACAGTCAGTTTCTCTGGGAGCCAATGCAACACGAAGATGATGTGCCCAAGCTCTGAAGCCACGTTGCCTCGAGATGAGTCCTGTCTGCACCAAGCTCCCGGGCGGAGGCCAGACCTCTCTACCTTGGACTCCTCATCTGTATCACGGGTGTTAAAGACAAGGAGGAATCTACATCTGTGGAGGATGGATATATATATACCATCCTGGGTATATACCCCAAAGAATGGAAAACAGGAACTCAAACAGATACTCGCACACCCATGTTCGTAGCAGCGTTATTTCCAACAGCCCAAAGGGGAAGCGGCCCAAGTGTCCATCAGTGGATGAATGGATAAACAAAATGTTTTGGGTCGCTCAGTCGGTTAAGCGACCAACTTCGGCTCAGGCCGTGATCTCATGGTCTGCGAGTTCAAGTCCCACGTGGGGCTCTGCACTGACGGTGCAGGGCCTGCTTGGGATTCTCTCTGTCTCTCCTTCTCCCTCTGCCCCTCCCCTGCCTGTTCTCTCTCTCTCAAAAATAAATAAAACCTTAAAAAAAAGAAGAGGAAATTCTGACACATGCTATGACATGGATGAACCTTGAAAACATTCTCCTAAGTGAAATAAGGCAGACAACAAGGGATAAATGTTATATGTGATTTTGCCTATGTGCAGTACCCACAATAAAGCATACTCGTAAGGACAGAAAGTAGAATAATGGTTTTCTAGTTCTGGGGATGGGGGGAATGGATAATAGGGACTTATTATTTAATGGGTACAGAGTTTCAGTTTGAGAAAATGAAAAAAAAAATGGATAAGAGTGGTAATGATGGCTGCATAACAAGTGAATGTACTCAATGCCCCTGAACTGCACACTTAAAAGTAGTTAGACTAGTAAATACTGGGTTATGAATGTTTATCACAATAAAGAAAAGAGAAATATCAACATCAAAGAACAAAGTAGAATCTAAAAAAAAAACAAAAAACAAAAAAAACCCACCCAACCGTGCGAGGAGTTGAGGCCAAATGTGTGGGGAGAAGGGTTTCCTCCTAGAAAAATCTCTGCGCACGTGCTTTCAGAACAGGCCGGTATGACACGGCTTCCGTGCATTATTTGCTGATGCGGAGGAGTGAACTAATTGACCTTGGAGATCAGTCGCCATGCTTTTATTTTCTGCCCCACTACGAGTGTCATTAAGACTGAGAAACATATTGCTAGCCTCTGACATGCAAAGTCGCTGTCATGTATACAGAATGAAACAATTGCGGATTCTGCAAAATTGGCCCAGAGTTATGGAAAGGAGGCCCAGAAAGTGTGTGTGGGTTTTTTTTTTTTAAATTTTTGTAAAAATGATCTTGGGAATTATTGTTACAGTATTGTTACAACTCCCTAAGAAGCATATGCGTGGTGACAGAAACTTGGAGGAAGCCGGGTAAATACAAAGCGCAGTCTGAGGCTGGCGGAAACTGTGGGTGGATGCTTCCCGTGTTTTAATTCCTTTTGTGGCATCAAATATTGTTTTAATAATAAATAAAATTGACAAAACAGTAAAAATAACATTTGAGAAACCAAACACACGAAGAGCACATTAAGGCTGACATCACTTCACTTACTTACTTACGAACCCAGAGATGGGAGTGGGGTAAGATGAGAGGAGAGAGACCCCTTATTCCCAACGAAAAGGTCTCCTCATATTAAAGACTCAAATTACGGCCACGAGATGACTTCATGAGACGGCAGTTCACAGAGTCCATAAAACTCCAGTTTGTTTGGAAAGCTAAGTTGCCCTTCTGCCAAAATACATATTTTGCAAATTGCTTAATTTACATTTGAAAGGACCAAACCTTAATTCTTCAAGAAGCTGAGTGGAGGAGGGATGGAGAGAAAGTGAAGGAACTGAAAAAACAACAAACAAAACAAAAAACAAAAAAACACGCAGAGCAAGCTAGGCATCCTTTTATGGTTCTGCAATAGACATAATTTGATTGAAGTTGATAGCATTTAGGACAAGGAACTATTTTTCATAAAAAGAATTACCACCCACAACACAAAAGCCTTGCCAGACATACACGAAGTCTTCGTTTTCAGTGAGCTTTTATGGACTCCAGAATGGAGACAGCACATTGCCAGGAGGAGTAACACCCCCTCTCCCCCAGCGGAAGTTACTTCCTCAGTCCACAGGTGCACTTGACAAAGGACATAGAAGTAGCTCCTGCTCCCTGGACACTGTCTGGGGGCATCTTTGTTCCAGTCTAGCCTGAGGACTGGCTGCCTTGCCTGCCTCCCAGAACTGGGCAAGGAACTAAGAGCATGGAGACCAGGTTCCAAGTCTGCCGTTGCTCTGCTGTGGGAATTCTAGCCCAGGGCCTTGACCCCCATGCTTCTGTTTCTTCTTTGACAATTAACAGAATAGAAGCACAACCGATATTTTGACCTCAGATAATAATGTCTTAAATTTGTATAGGGATTTAGAATCTATGGGGGTTTTCTCTGTTGTTACCATGTCATCGCGTCACGGGTGCCCCCCAAACTGGGCGTATTAAAGTAGACAGAGCTCGGGCTTTGGAGCCACAGAACTGGGTGGCCATATGCAGATGACCTACTAGCTCAAGAATGAGTTTCCTGGTTGTGGTGAGAAGTGAGAAAATATATATATGATGTCTGGCACGTAGTAGGTGCTCAGGAGTATCAGTGAGCTCCTTTCCAAACCATGCAAGTTGAACATCCTTTGATTTTACAGATGGGCTTAAGAGGGATTACATGATTGGTCTCAGGCCAGAGTGCTAATAAACAGCAGGGCTGAGACGAGAACCACAGTCTTCTCAATCCAACCAAGCCCAGTGGTTGTTCCACTCATTCTGTCCCTGCCTTTTTCTCTAAAATTCCTGAAAAGTCATGCTTCATAAAAGCATGGCAAGTGGAAAGCCAGTGCGGTCAGGCAGGGAGATGGTAGCTGCCAAGGTCTCCGCCAGCCGCCTTCGCCACGGCAGAGAGGCCGTGGCCTGCTTTATAGCTGCTCGTGAGTCTCCCAGCTTGTTTATTGGAGCCACCTGCCTACGTGGACTTTGATGGCCCTGAGGGAGCTCAGAGGAATGATCCAGCTTTATGCTGTTCCATCAAAAATGAGCAAATAATGGGGCGCCTGGGTGGCGCAGTCGGTTAAGCGTCTGACTTCAGCCAGGTCACGATCTCGCGGTCCGTGAGTTCGAGCCCCGCGTCGGGCTCTGGGCTGATGGCTCAGAGCCTGGAGCCTGTTTCCGGTTCTGTGTCTCCCTCTCTCTCTGCCCCTCCCCCATTCATGCTCTGTCTCTCTCTGTCCCAAAAAATAAATAAACGTTGAAAAAAAAAAATTTAAAAAAAAAAATGAGCAAATAAAGAGCTTGCCTCCGTGCCGGATGTCTCACGCTCTCTCACTGGGGCCCTGAGTCCCCAACTTACGTCCCGCAGGCCAAAAGAGAGAGAGAAACACACGAGGAGATAGGGTGGGTGACCCGAATAAAGGCGCTTAGGGCTCGCAGGGCCAAATATGTGGTTCCCAGGCCAGAGATAGAGGGTGTTGGTGTTGAGTATGCTTTCTCTAACTGAGACAAACTGGGATACGTAGATACCACCCAGAGTGACTCCCAGAGAGGGCTCCAAAGTAGTTTCATCAATTGCTCACTTTCTCTAACGTAGCCATAAGTAGCAATGTGTGATTGTGCCGTTGTAGAGCAGGGCCTCCCCCAAGTATATAAGTGATGTCCTGACCCCTGGCCCAGGACTTCTTCCAGTGTACGTATTATCTACGGCACCACAGCGCTGTGACCCCACACATTCACGTAACCAAAACACAGCCCTTCCATTCGATAGGTCACCTAAAAGCACAACACACACGCACACACGCACACACGCACGCACACAAGCAATCTGGTCCTGGCTGTAGGTGCACACAGGCAAATGGTTTGAGATCAAAGTCTTCTCTGTTCAGAATCCTTCACCTTCCCAACCCTTGGAACACCTACCCAGACAGCCAAAGGCCCTGTCACCTTCAGAGAGGAGCATGGAGGGACCCAGGTGGGCCAGCCATGTTAGTTACCTGAACTTCGAGGAGCTAGTACTGCTCTGCATTTGACTCAGTTAGCGTTATGTGGCTCAACACCTATCTTATCCCCTCGTCTTCCAGTCTTACTGCCCCTTTGGCCTGGCTGTGTCTGTGGCTTCTCCTAGCGAGCCAACTGGGCGTTTCTCCTACAGGGCCCTAGTCTATCAACCTCAGCTTCCCTAAGCAGCGGGGCCCCCCATAGCCTAGATTCCCAGGTCTGGCATTTCACCCAGTTGTTTCCTCCCTTTGATCTTGGTGATAAATATCGGCTGAACTACTGTCCTCTGAAGTTCCTGGCAGAAACAGCCTCTGTTGCCAGAGGAGTTGCGAACCAGGGTCAGTCCACTCACCCCTACCCCTTAGCCCTTGTTAGTTCATACGGTTTGCCCATGGTCACCGTGGAAGGTGCAGAGAACATGACCCCAAAACAACGAGGTCCGAGAAGAGGCAGTGGTTTGGGCAGAGGAGGGGACAGGCCTGGGCTAGCCTTGCCTCCCCACCCAAGGGAGCATCCCTCTGGCGGTTCAGTCCGAGCAGGAGGGCAGGTTGGTAAAGGCCAAGCTCTCCTGTTGTGGAGCGCCATCCCGGGTGACGACTGCCACAGGGGCAGAAGCCCAGCCATGCCCTCTCTCTTCCTCCCCTTCCTCTTCCGAAAAGTGGAGATGATAAAATCCACCTGACAGGGTGATCGTGCAGCTCAGAGGAGACCACGTGGAAGAAATCTCTTCAGAACCCCCCAGTGTCCTGTTATAGCTGTGCCGTTAGCTGTTTCCCTCTGATTCCTAGAACCGAGGCCCGAGGCCTGGCCAGACTGCAGGGGCCTCACCTTTTCCTGGTGGCCAAGGCAAGATGGACCATTGCTACCTGACAAAAACAGGTTGTTGGTGATTACTGTTCACCTCTTATTTTAGAAAGTGAAATGAGTAAGACTTATGCAGGTCATGGACACTAAAGAGCCTTTTCATATCAATTTGGGAGGAGTTGTCAGCTTTGATTTATTAAGCAAAATTCTGAGACAGGCTGCTGGTGTGCCGTCAGTCTCCTGATAATGGATGGGCCTCACAGCTGACTGCGCCGAGACGGGTAAGCGTCCCAGCCCCGTGGTCTTCGAGAGAGGCGGCCATTGAAAAGGCAGCACACACATGAAGACAGTCTCACCGTGTGGTCTCTCCCCTTCTCTTCAGCGCCGCACCCCCCCCCCACCATATACCAGCTGTCCCTCAGACACCCACCTTTGGCCAAGGGTTTGTGACTACAAACATCTCTGGGGTTTCCAGGCCTGTCTCTTTCTCACCTGGTTGCTTATCTGTCACGAGGGACAGGGTGACTAGGAACACCCTACGTGACCAGGCTCCCCTTGAGACCCCATTTCGTTGCCAGACTTTCTGGCCTCACTCGTTAACAGTCAGTACTCTGGTTGTCAATTTGGCTCATTTGGGGTTCATAGTACAACTGGTTAGGCTGTGAAGAGTCCCTGAGGGGCGAGACTGGGCAGGTCCAAACTAAATGCAGGAACTGGGGGGTTGGAATTGCTCCCTGTTATAATAAATCATAAAGTAAATGAGCTCACCCACTCCAGCACCTACCGTGAAATCTCTCTCTGTCAGGGCTTCACAAGGACGTTTACACTTGGAGATCTTCCAAATCCCCTGTGACTTCGAGGCAAGATCAAATCCTATCTCTAGGCCTGCACACTTGCCTCTCATATGGTGGGGACACAGTTTATGCCGCATCACTGGGTTTTCCATTAGTGTTTCTTTTTTTTCTTGTTTTTGTCTTGCTCAGAGACTGTGTATGCCTCCTGGAGAGCTGTTCTGTATCATCTCTTGCTGGTCTGATCATGCAGGATATTGTCCTAAAGGGCAGGAGAGAACAAGGATGCTGTTGTATAGAAATAGGGACCGGCCCCTCAGTTTGGCTTTGGATATGTGCAGTTAGGCAGGGAGCCCGGGGATCAGATGAACTCAGAACTCTCAAGTGCTTCAGAGCACTAAGTAAAGGCCTTGCCTTTAAAGAAAGAAAAATATATATACACACACACACATATGTATCTGTGATGCTTGGTCCTTCTGAACTTGACCCATATTCTCTCCTGACTAAAAGGCCATCTCTCAGTCTGGCTGAGAGGATGTCATACTGAGTCAAAGTCACGGTCAGCCCAGTGTCTGCCTGTTGCAGGGACTGAAAGGGTGTTGGCCGTGTGGCAGGTGGCAGTCAGCTTTCTGAGGATAAATCTGTGTGCTCCTCACCAGTAACTTGCCCTCCACAGCCCCCTCAGTTGTGACTCCATCATCTCTGTGCCACCTCCCGTGGGAATGAGTTCCCTAGCCTCGTTGTGTAAACCATCATGTGCAGCCAGAGCCGGGTCTGACCGTGAAGCTCCTGCAGATTCTTCTGCGTGAGGAGGGGGGACCACCGTTCCAGCACTGTTCTCAGGATTAGATCCCCAGGGAAGGTGACCCTGGGGGATGTTAGGGGACTTAGTCTGAAAAAAGAAGACGGTGAGACCTAATGTCATCATTCATGTCCAGTGAATAAGTCCTTATTACAAGAAAGGAGGAAGCCAGATATTGGCTCTCTCCACTTGGAAAAGAGTAGATAGAAAAGAATTGCATGATAGAATCTTAAGAGATTTAGATGTGATACAAGGGATAGGTTTCTCATAACTGAGAGAGCTAGGTCCTAACACAAGTTCATGGAAGCTTTTTAGAAGTTCACACATAGACAGTCAAGCACGTGGGTCCACTGCATACGGCAAGGGTCAGACTAGACTCAATGTCTAGTCTGACATTGGATGTACTGTCTTAGTCCATTGTCCTGGACGCAGAGCCCGGCACAGTGCCTGACATAGCTGAGCCTCCATAGCAGCCCCATCAGGGCAGGCTCAACAGCTCCTCTCCCTTCCCCCCACCTCATCCTGAGACTGCCCTCCTCTCTCCTGTGCTGCCTTTTCACCGAGGCAGAGCTCGGTGGAGCTGGCATGTGCAACCACTCCTCCCCCTGCCCTATCCCTGCCTGGCCCCAAACCCTGGGGCAGTACAGAGCTGGGGGCGGGGGGGAGAAAAGAGAGCAGTTTTACTCCCTAGGACTGTGGCTTATTCCCTCTTGTTTCAACCCAAAGGTCTGCCTTGACCCTGGCCTTTGTCTTTTCCTGCAGAACCTATGTAGAGAAAAGACAGTTGTTGGGTAGGAGCACATAAGAGTAAGACCTTTCTGGCCAGTTTAGGGAGAATCAGGAAGACCACCGTCAACAATAATTTTAAAAGGGCGCCTGGACCCTGTGAATGAACGTTTTCGGGCTGCACCTCAGCCACACGGTCCTACTTCCCATGACTCACAGAATCCGAGGGTGGAGCTGGAAGGCTCTTAGGGACGCAGATGATATTGCGGGATACCCAGGAGCTAATAAGTTTCAAGTTTATTGCTGCGATTAATTGAAATGTAATGGATATAACTTTCTTAACATTTATCAAGTACTTACGGTGCTTGGTCCTAGATAAGTAGAATAGGATGTGTGCCTTTGAGAGCCCAGCCACCTAGTGAGCCAGACTAACATGTAAGCAAATCATGAACTATAGTGACCTTACAAGTGCCATAAATAGGTTTATGGACTAAGCTGTGGGCACCGGAGGCAGGATTCGTACTGTAATGCCACCTACATGCCTGGCATTGTGCTGGATGCTGGGGATTCATGGTAAAGAAACAGATACAGGCCTTGCCCTCATGGGGGCTTACGGTCAGGTGAGCACCTGCCCTCACTCTGCCTCAGGAGCTCAGACAAGGCTCCAGGAGAAAGGGCCTGAGCCTTGACAAAGAGAACTCTAGTTGTTCCACAGACAGAAAAAGGGGTGAGGGCTGTCTAGATAGAGGAACAGAAAGTACAAGATTATAGAGATGCAGAAGCATGGCCCTGTCTATCATTTTGTAACCTCAGCCCCACCTGCCCTTCCAGCTCGGCCCTCGGATTCTGTGAGTCATGGGAAGTAGGACCGTGCAGCTGAGGTGCAGCCTGAAAACGTTCACTCACATCCTTGGGCCTGACCCTGGCACTGGAACATTCTGATGAATTTTGACAGTCGTGAGCCGGTCCTCGTGTCCATAAGATTCCTGCAGCAATCATATATAAACTGAGAAGCAACCCTTCTGGCTTTTAGTAAGTCCTGGGCCTGGAGATTTGCATGAGCTGCCTTTTTGTGATAATAGGAAAAATAAAATAGTAACTCCTCAAACGTGGGTTCCTGTAAGAGCAGCTTCCAGGCCAGATTTCCCAATGTCCATGTCCCCAGTGAGAAGTTGATTTTGTTGCTCTGGCTGTGGGCACTTTCCTGTCTAAAATCAAGAACATAGAAAGCATTCTGTAAGACGCACAGCAGAAAGAGGATTCATCCTTGTCCACTTAAACATTCCTGACAGCTCGCATTTTGGTCCAAAAAGACACTTGTTTATTTAGATAAGATTTAATTTATTCATAATTTACCTAAATTTGCAGGAGCGTGCGTGTACATTTTAGCGTGTAAGTAGCATAATACATAAAACATTACCGAAGGATGCAAACAGCACAGTGACAGCAGCCGAACCCGCCTGGATGTTTTAGGGAGATAACACGTTTGCACCAGAGCAAAGACCTCAACACAATGGCCTGGGATTGTTTGCCTGGAATGTGCTGACTCATCATTATCTTTTCACACAAGGCAAACTTCTCATTAAAAACGAAAATGTATATAATGTAAAGCGATGTTGAAGAACAGCTTCCGGGAACCAGTGTCGCGCTTTCTTCTCTTCTCCCTGGGCAGGAGTCACTTCCTCCATTGTTGACACCTTCTCCCCCACCGGCCCCCAAACAAAATAAAACGATAGATCGCAGTGCCCTCCGCGTTTCCAGTCGATCGATGCCAACTTTACATTCACTTGTTCCTTCACTACTAGTATCTGTTGATCATTTGTTGCGTGCCAAGACTATTCTAGACTATTTCGGTAGCCTTGTCGGGTACCTCGTCTGTCTCCCCCACAAGACAATGAACTCTCTGAAAGCAGGCACTGTGTCTCATTCATTGCGGTCATTACAGCGGCCCACCCTGACCTTGGCATATTGTTAGTGATGGATAGATGTTGTCGGTGATCTTGGTCATTATTTTCAGCAACATATGGAAACTCTTAGGAACAGAGGGGAGAAAAGGTAACTGTCCACAAACATTTTCTCCGTGAAAAACCTTCTCCTGGCTCATCATTGGCTATGAGCCTGACATGTTCTTCATCCTTACCTTACAGAAGAAGAAAGGTCCAGTTCTCACACAGAGCCAGCCAAGGGTGTGGCCTTTCTTTCTCGGTATTCAGGGTCTCTCCAGCTCGAGCACACCAATTATAGGCTTTGAAGGAGGAGCTGAAGAGACACAATCTGAAAAGAGTGTAAGAAGATTTAAAGGAAGGGGATTTGATTGGAGTCTTTGCTACCTAAAGGCATTAAAACTTTATAATGCCAAACAAGTCCCGTTTTTCTTTATTTATGGATCATATATCCCGCCCTTTATTACTGCCATACATTTTTCCAGCCTGACAGCTGATAACGCCAAAAATTCACTGCTAGCAAAAAATTCCATTTACCACTCTCCCCAAGATAATAATTTTTAAATTAAAGGAAAAAGATACATATACATCTATCTGTAAAAATATCCATGTTTATTTTTAGCCCCTGAACCCGTGGTCCACACTGAATATGGATTTGAGATTGAGAGTCACATGATGATCAGAGTTCAGGGGGATTCTTTTAAAAACATAATGCTCAAACATCCTCTCTTACCTGTTAACTGTTAAGCTTGGGGAAGAAATATCAGAACAGGCCATCTTGGCTTCCCGGAGTTGGTGCAATTTAATTTCAATTTGTCAAACATGGCACTATGGCGGAGATTTGTTTTTCCCCTTGATTTATTAGAAATGTTCTAAGAGGGGCAGCCTGTCACTCAGGTTATTTCAGCCAGTCCCCTTGAAGTTTCTTTTCCTTTGACTTGCGATCCAGATCCACGGGAAGGGGAAAAACAGCCTGAGAGATAAAAACCACAAGGGGGAAAAAGAGAGAAATCAATGTGCTTTAAACATGATGACAGGATGGGTTGTTTAAATTGCTTCTGTACATTGATTTAAAGCATGCCCAGTAGAAACCTCTATTATATTAACAATCTTTTCCCTTCATTTCAATCATTGCCGTTGCTGTATCTTATTACCTTCCAGACAGATGATGTCCAAATATAATGTTGAGTACGATTTTTTTTTATTATTATTATTTGTTAGAGGAATGATGGGCAATGACTTAGAGGTCTGGGGACAGGATTAGTACCATAAAGAATGTGAATTCCAAATAACCCGAGGTAATGATAAATCAACCTTGCATTTAACTATAGATTATTTCCTAGATGTGTCAGGCTTTAGTAGTATAGAGAGATAGGACGGGATTCTGGCCATACACTGTTAAGTTGTTGGAAATGGATAGCAAGTTGCTGTCCCGTGTGAAATAAACAAAGCTTCCAGTGTGAGAGGTTGGGTTGTGTTTTGACAAAATCACCTTTAATCTCAATTGCCAGACTGCTGACATCTTTTGTAAAATTACTTGTAGCTGGACTACCTGTACTTCAATTCCAAGGAAACGGAGCCATTATTCCCCCTGTTGCTTTGATATTTTTATCCCAGAGTGACTCTGTGATGATCATAGGATAGGAAAAGGTGGAAGGAGGCTTCCTATTCTAGACCCATGTCTTAGATGACATCTGGGTCCCTTGTCATTATTACGGAAGTAATCCGATGATAGAGAATCCAACCCACTAATTCACTAGGTTTCTACTCCTACCCTGAGCCTCAGAACATCATTGTGGATGAGGGTCACAGTCTTTCAGTCGGGGTTTTGAAATGTTTTCTGAGCTGTATTTGGAAGTTTTCTTTTTTGCACACTGAGCAAGTGTTTTCACATTGTTGTCTCCCTCAGTCTGACAAGGCTGGGTAGATTAAACCCATTTCACGGTTGAAGACACTGAGTTGTAGACCATTGCCGTCTTCCCAAAGTCACACACTTGTTAAGCACTGAAATTATATTTGAACCAAGTGTTTTTGTGTTCCAGAACCTCTCTTCTTGCCTTTGTACTGCACTAGTCTGAAGTGCTTGTTTCGTTCATTTCATCTATTTAACCGGAAAATACTTACCCGATTCCTTCTGTACGTCAGGCACATCAGTGTCCCAGGTACCTAAGATCAAAGCAAGGTCCCGCTGACCCTGTTATTAGGGATCTCAGGTTTTGCCAGGGGGTAGTACACAGCTAAGTTTGCTGTGCTGTTAGAAGAGCTATAGCTGAGGCATGCACATATCATGAGAGCATATCTTCATGACCACTAGCTTCAGGGAGAGCTTCCTGAAGGAGGGGGCCCTATCTGAAATCTTATCATGAAACACTTGATGCTTCATGCCCTGGAACAATGGCCGTCTTGTGCACTTGGAGGTTATAATTTATAACTGGGGGTCTATTGACCCATTCTGCCATGAGGAGTCAAGGAAAAATCTCTGCATGTTTTCTCTTCTCTACACAAGTCATATCTGCAAAAAGGAAGTTGGCTTTCTTGCTACCATGTACTTTCATGAGGCAAAAAATGGAAAGAAAGAAAGAAAGAAAGAAAGAAAGAAAGAAAGAAAGAAGAAAGGACAGAGAGAAGGAAGGAAGGAAGGAAGGAAGGAAGGAAGGAAGGAAGGAAGAGGGAGGGAGGGAAGGAGGGAGGGAAGAAAAACAGCTCCATTCTCTGGGAGTCTGAGAGGCATCTTTAACGGGATTGTCAGTACAGTAAAGACTTTTTGAACTATTTGGTTTAACTTAAATTCAGGCAGTCTGTTCATCTTCCTTATATCTGCTTGGCTCTGGTCCTTATCATTTACCTTAGAATCCTGGTAAGGAGAACAAAGGCTATTTATCAAGGCTTTGTTGGAGTCAGGACTTATACCAGGAAGGACCCTTGAAGATATCAGGTTTAATGGTTATTCTGTGGCACCTTTGTTCTCTGCCTACCAAACTCGCCCTCGCCCTTGTGTGAGTTAGACCAACTGAAAAATTAAACGAAATAGTCCCCCCAAGAGATTACCTTACTTCTGACATCAACTACAAGTTCAAGAGTGTTCCCAAAACCACCCTTAGGTTTGGTCATTTCTTAGGGCAACTTACAGAACTCACTGGAAACTATTATTCTCATAATTAAGGTTTTCTTCAGGGGAAGGTTTCAAGTCACCCAGTGGAAGAAGAGCTCAGGGCAGAATCTGGGGAAGTACTGAATGCAGAGCTTCGATTGTCCTCTTTCTAGGGAGTCAGGGTGCATTACCGTCCTGGTATTGATGTCTAACAGCACATGGGGAGTGTTGCCAACCAGAGGAACTCACCAGAACCTCAGGGTTCAGTGTTTTTATTGCGGCTCGGTTATACAGGCATGATTGATTGATTGATTGATCATTCTCATGGTTGATCTCAGTCACCCATACCTTGCAACCCAAAGCCCCTGACCTAATTGGTAGACCATACAGTGTGAACCAAAGCTCCCAGGCAAATGAAGACGCTAGAAATACTGCCAAAGACACTGGCAAAGGCCAGACTCTTTGGGGGCAAGGCTAAATTCTTTACAACACCCTCCTCAGTACCCAGTTCACAGGTGCACCCCTGCATGTAAAATCAGCTTTTCTCTTCTGAGCAGCCCCAGGGCTTTGCCCATGCCTCTGTTTGCATTGGGTATACTGTAAACTCCTTAGGGCTAGAGATCAAGTCTGAACACTCTGCCTCCACACTCAGCACTTACAAGGTCAAGCACAGACTAGGTGTTTAATAAATGTTAATTGGGTTGAATTTTCCTATTTTATGAGCAAACCCAGATTTGTAAGGAGTTTGGATCTTACTGGCTGCTTTTCTTTTGCTCTCTGGCTGACGTGTACGTTTTCAGATGTGATTGTTCCCTTACATCCAAGGGCAGGACATCACACATTTGTTTTAAGTTTCCACCAGCCTGTAAAACCTGTGGCTACATCTTAGCTGCCACTAATGGTCACAGAACCTTCTTAAGCCTGAGAAAGTGCCATATAGCTTCCTGGGCATGTCAAGGATGTCTCTGGGAGAAAATTATTTCCAAACCCTGGGAGATACAGAGACCAAAGCAGCTATTCCTTGCTTTGTGTTATTTCTTCATGTGGTGACATTATTAAAGATAAGTCTGCGGAAGAATTCAGCCCACTGAGAATCAATCACAGGACGTCGGTTAGAAAATTCCACAATAGGAGAAATAGAAAATTGCAAACAAAATGTAAAAAGTAGAGAAGTGGCAGGGAAGCCACTGAGAAATGCACAACTGGATGCACCTGTGTCCCCCCCACCCCGATATCTTGTTTCTTGTCATATGTTTGTTGTCATGTGGGTGGAGCTGCTATGTCCTGAGCATGATCGATAGGAGGAACGCTCACGAAAAAAGCAATGATTTGCTCGCACTGAGCTTCTAATTATGTGCCAGCTGTGGAGTGTTCCTCACGTGTCTGGAAGGGTGCATGGACTAGCCGCCACTCTGCCAGCTGTGCATAGGAGAATACTGCTGGCACTGGAGTGCACACCGCCTGTCACACGGTGCTCGTCAGCGAGCAAGGACTGCGAGTCAGTGGTTGCTGAGACTCCAGCCACGAGAATGATTTTCTTTACAAATTGGGATAGGGCAAGACTCTTATGTGGCAGAATTTCAGACCAACGGTGTCTCAAAATAATATTCGGTGATGGCATTCAGAGCGCCCCTGAGTGATCTAATCGTTCCTCAAGAGTGAGTTGCTGGAATGATCTACAGCGTCATTGGTTTGTTCTTGCTCCTGCCAAGAGCCAGAGTCTGATAGACAGGATTCTCAGGGCTTCTAAAAGGAAAGTAACTACTGCGTTGTGTCTATGACTCATGCTTTTCTCTTTGCCTCGAATTGGATAAGGTGTTAATTGCCATACCAATGAGTTGTTCCGCCCAGGTTTTGACCTGCTCCGATGGTTGTTACAGTCATGTGGAAAGTCAGCTCTTGAAAGAAATCATTCTGCAGCCAAATTCCAGGCCATGGCAGCTACGGCAGCGTCAGCACCCTGCCCCAATAGAAGGTCATGTGATGGGATCATAAGACCCCTACAGAGTGGCTCTGGGAATTATGGGTGATCTAACCTCAAACCGCAATTTGAAATTCTATGTGGATTGCCATAGATTTAATGGTTGTATTTTGGCTACCCCCCTTGTACAAAATTATAACATAGAAAAAAAAATCTTAATTAGGAGAGAAGACAAGCTTTGTCCCCAGTACTGGTAAATTTGGGTGGGTGCTTTCAGGGGAGCAGGTGCTGAAGGCATAGAAGTTGAAAGAAGAGATGTGGCAAGCCCTGAAGACTGATACAAAATGTAGACTTCCAAGGGAATAAAACCATAGGAAGCGACACGGTCTTTGTTCCTCCTCACGAGTCTGGAGTCACATGGAGGCTGAACATCATTTCCAAGAGCGTAAGACTTATTCGGACCTGTAAAAACAAGGATCAGAGAGAAATATGGAGCTCAGGAAGATGGAGTGGTCGGAGTCATGATTTCCAATCAGGGTTTGTTGAACATGGCAGAGAGCTCCATGTGTCAGCAGCCTGTTCATCTACCTGGAGATACGCCGTGCTCAGGGGGCTAAAGGTGTGAGGGTGTACATTCTTCAGACACGGTAGTGTGTCATCGCCTGTCTTCACAAAGGGATTCCAATTTGCATGTTTTGATGGAAGGGAACACTTGGCAACTCATTCCATGGTTCTCCTAGCGGAATGCTGCTGATACCCGAAAGGTTGCTTAATAAGTGGGAGCCGCAGATGAGTGGTTAACAAGGCAAAATTTAGCTCCTATGGCAAATGCGCAGGTAGAGGTCACCAAATGCATTTGTCTGTTGACCAGGAAGTGGCCACATGGGCCTGCAGTGAACAAACTGGCCTCCGGACCACCAGTGAGTCCCATTTGCCATCAATTATTTTAGCTGGCACTTGTGTGTGCCTTTGTGTGATGCGTTACGTGTGCCTATTTCATGCTTTCAAGGGCTCATTACCTCTGTAAGTAAAATATGTGGCAGAAAAGGGAAGACCAGGGGCCCCACATTAAAGCAAGCTTGCTTTATGCTTGTGCTGTTTTCAGGAAGAAGGTGTGTGACAAATCACTTCTGTTTGAAATAGTCAGAGCCGAGCATCTAGGAGACTAGATAAGAGAACTTGAATGATCCTATTATAAGGATAACAGCGGTGAGAAGAGCCTATGGACAGCCGTACATGGGCACATTCAGTTGATTTAAAGGTGGGATGGCAGCCTGAAACTTGGAATTCTCTGCTTTGGATTGCTTCAGTGCAGACCTTTCACATTATTTTAACATAGCTTGATCTGTGTGCCACGGCAAAGTCTCCTCGAACAAGTCCATGTTAAAAGGAATATGCCGTCTGTGCCCCCAAACGGTAACACAGAAACAAGCCCTGTTAGGTCCTTGACGAGGAAAGGTTCAGAGAAAGAGTCCAGACTAAGAAGGAAGAGGTTTTCTGTTTTCCCAGTTGCTGAATCCTGGGCCACGCTGACCCTTCCAGAATGCACATCTGCTCATTAAGAAATTCCCAGTATGTGGACTCCACTCCTGAAATCATTATTGCACAATATGCTAACTGACTTGGATGTAAATTTTTAAAAATTAAAAAAAAAAAAAACCATGTAGTTAAAACCACATGTAGTAGAAAATGGTTAGCAATAACCCCGTGCTCATTTCCTGACCCCTTCCAGACACAAAGTAATAAACTCTTTCCAAAGACTGAATAAGGACACTTAATGATTTGATGAAGCGTGCTTCGTCAGTGATGAGAAACAACGCACGCCCACTGGCCTTGGGAAGCAGTGGGAAAAGTATTTGACACTGCTTTGCCCTGGCTGGCCGCGTGAAGTACCAGTCTGTTGCAGTTACGTATCAAGCCACAGCCTGCAAGATGCACGAAACTGTCAGGTCCTAATTGGTGGGATCAGAGGGAACATATAGTTTAGGTCAGGGATCAAAATTGGGTGATTTTGCCCACCAGAGGATATTTGGCAATGTCTTACAGATAATTTTGGTTGTCGCAAATGGGAGGCACCTAGAGAGTGGAGATCAAGGGTGCTGCTAAACATCTCCCAGTGCACAGAATAGCCCCCTCTTTCCCAACAAAGTATCTAGCCCCAAGTATAAATAGTCCCAGTGTTGAGAAACCCCAGGTTAGGTGTATGTAAAATATGTACAGGAAATAAAGGCTGACCAGCCTTGCTGCATTACAGATAGAGCAAAGGTTGGCAGATATTTTCTTTAAAGGGCCAGATAGTAAATATTTTAGGCCTTGTGGATCATATGGTGCCTGTTTCAACCATAGACAACGCTCATTAATGAAAAAGTCTGTGTGCCAATAAAACTGTATTTCTACAAACAGGTCATGAGCTGGATTTGGCCCCCAATAGGTAGTAGTTTGCCAAACCCAAGAGAGAGATTAGCTTGAATCTTACTCAGTACTTTTGTCATTTATTGCATGATGCTAATAAACAACTATTTTACTGTTAAAAAAAAAAATCCCAGTATGCAAGCCCAATGCGCCAGCTCAGAAAGCAGGGCCCTTCCAAAGAAAACCCTTTAGGAGCGTAAATTTGCAAGGGTAATACTGTGGTACCACGAGTTTATCTCTCGATCTGGTTCTACCCTAATGAGATACCAGCTCTAGCTCTGAGTCATTTTGAACCTGCTGTCTTGAAATACACTCCAGCCTCCAGCTTTCCTTAGGATAATTTCAGCTACCGGGAGGTGGGGGAAGGGTTGCCTTTATGTACACTCTCTTCCAGGGATCTCCTTATAGGAGCAGGTTTATTTGAAAGCAATTCGAATTTTCTCATGTCCATTTAGTTATTTTCTCCACCACATTTATCTCCCCACTGTATAATCATTGGGTGAGCTTCGCTTTCAAAACAAACATACATTGACCCCAAGGCCTAACATTAGTAGATGCTGTTAATTCTCACTTAATGTAATACTGAGCCAAGGAAGAAACATTTATTCACACAATGTACATGCCTACATTCATTCCAAACATACCATCAAGCACGTGAATAACTTGACCCTGTTTTCCTCTTGGACCTTCACTTGCTGTGGAATCTGGGACCCGCGGCTCATTTGCCTTGTTTTAAAAGAAAATGCAGAAGTATTTGATGGGGAAATACTATTTAATTTTTCAGAGTTCCAAGGTTTAAATAGTAGAAAACCGATAAAATATAAAGACACGACTATATTATTTATGCAGTTTAGATAGATAGCTGGATGAATGAGTATCTGCATGTCAACCATTTATATGCCATGGAGGCAGTTTCTAAATAATTTTTACAGATAATAAGACTTTCCAACTGCTTGGCCAATGGTATGCCGTTAGGCCTTTGGCCTACTCTGTCTACCCATCACCTTGACTAGTGTTTGCAAACTTACAACTTGACATTCTTGCTTTAGTAAGAAGGTATTAGGATCCCCTCAGGAAGTATCCCAGGTCCAGTACATTTCAAACACAAAACCAAAACAAAACAAAATACATATTTTCTGTTATGTGTAACCCCACCATGTAAGTTTGGAGCACAAATTATTCAGGGACACATTCAACAGTTCCTGAGCCAATTAAGGAAGGTTGCATTTGTTGCTTCTAGAGTGCCTTGAGACCCTCAAAATTATGCATACCGATTTGAAAACACAATGGTTCTAGGGAATGCTTTCAGGCTATGTAGAGGTCACCTGATGGCTTAGATGGTTATTGAGAATAGAAGAGGATGGAAAGATGGATGGATGGATGGATGGATGGATGGGTGGATGCGTGGAGACAGAGCGAATGAGACAGAGAAATTTACCAAATAGTGAGTACACCCCTTGAGAAAGCTGTGCCCTGACTTAATTTATTGAGTCCAGTGTTTCTCTAGCCCTCAGTCCCCTCTAGAACGTTACCTTGGTGAAGGTGATCTTGTATCAGTGAATAGATAGGATAGTGATCTCAAAATTGAGCTTAAGCCAGAAGCTATTCAGTAGGTATCGTGTCAGGTTTTTGATACTTATCCAGCAACCCTAAAGTAAATATCACTGTCCATGTTTTACAGATGCAGACGGTGTGACCCATACAGAATAAACAAGTTGCTTAAGACCAGAGAGCTAGAAAGTGACAGTGCCAGGACTCCACCTCAATTTTGCACCATCCACAGTCCATGCCCTTAATTACTGTGCCAAGATTTAGTATCTATAAAGTCTGCATGATTTTAATACACTCAGATTTAAATTAATATTTGAACACCATACATAAAGACACATGTGGATGTACTCCTTGGCCGTAAAACAACATTCCAGTAGTTGTAGTGTGATCTATCTTCTGATTGTTCTAAGGAAGGGCCATCTAATGACAAAATGGATGGAGGCTTCAGGATCCAGTCCTCGGTGACATAAACAATAATACCACTTCTTGGCACAGGGAAGTGTACTGTTTGGGAAGAAATCATTTCAAGAGCTCTCACACTTCAGCTGCTATGCTAAGTTAGTTTTGCATCCAGGCAGTTAGGCGATGAATGCATCTGGCACCAACACCTTTCTAAATGCCTGCCTGTCCAATCCCTGCCTCGCTGGGTCTTAACAGCCACACTAAAATCGAAACACTAAGCAATGACTGTCACCAAGCCACCTGTAGAATCCAGGGATGCAAAAGGATAAGTTCCTCATTTAATTGTAAATGTGAGCTCCTTGCAGTCCAATTCAGAAGGCCGTCACTTAGAAATGTTAATGCTATTTATTGTAGCATGCATGGGATAATGGCATTTCTCAACATCTGTTTTCATTTAAAATTTCCGAGTTGCCTTTGTGTTCCGTTCTGCAGGCGCCACTTGGTAATGATGCTGTTCATACTTATGAAGCACGAGGGTGGAAGGTGGCAAGTGGGAACCCAAACAAAATATTATTAATGAATATTTGCAGCTGCTGGTGGGACTTGGTGAGTAGCTGCCCGCATCGATGACAGAATTCATCTTGTAAAATGTACCTATGATAAATATCAACGCGGAGTGATTAGCAAAGGTTGTTCATTCACGAATGGCTGGCAAGCACACCAGCAATTTGATTGCCACTGGTTAACGGGATGTATTGTTTTTTCTTTTGCGAGGCAACCAGGGGCTTACGATCATAACATGGCCACCATTGCCACCCTCATGGTGTTCTTTCCGCACCTTGAGAGGTTTCGCCTGGAAGAAGAAAATAAAAGAAACGGAAGTGTCCGCATGTTTAAGAAATGAACTGTGGCAAGACCATGCACATACGGCTAAGGCTCAGGTCAAAACTCGTTTCTTCCCAACAGCCTTTTTGGCGACTTCGGCCTTCTGGAACCCTCCCTGCAAGTTCCCACTGCTCTCATCTGACTCTGTTCCATTCAGTGAGCATTTAATCATAGTTTGCCTTTTTATGGCAGAATCTTTCCCCTTGCGTTTCTTAATCGTTCTTTGTATACTGCAGGTTCTTACGAGGCATCCATTTTTACCTCTTTCCAGCTATTGTCTTAACCCACCATACCCCCATGCTTGGTCCCTGGCCCTCAGCAGCTCTCATTAACTATTGCTTAAAGGAACAGCTATGTGAATAAACACTGAACAAGTAGTCTTCCCAAGCCAAGCTGACCCGCAAGACGAGGATTTTAAGTAATTCCAGAATAGGCAAGAAAGTGGCTTCACAGCATACGGGAATACAGTCCATAATACTGTAACAACATTGTTGGCCACAGGTGGCGACTGCTCTTATGGTGGTGAGCGTAAGGTATAGAACTGTTGAATCACTATGTTGTATACCTGAAGCTAACATAACATCGTGTGTCAGCTGTACGTTCATGATCATTTTTTAAGTGGTTTGAACCTTGAGGCCCTTGAAATCGTACCTTGAAGGCAAATGGCTTACCTCTGACTGCATTTTAATGCCTGTAGAATCTAGGGGGTGACTCTTCGTCAAAAAGATTGACCAAGATCTTTTTAATCGCCCAGGAGTGATTAACAAAAGCTATTAATTCATGAATTACTTTACACACATATTGACTTCTTTTCACATCCATTTCTACACCTTGTGACTTTCACTCTTTGTCTTTCCTGGGGTGGGGGAAAGACACCCTTAGCTTCCCTTAGCTTGCCCTTACTGCCCTGTGACACAGTCCCGTAGGTCTGCCTAAGATGTTAGCCCAAAGTGGTCTGGACAAGTGCATGGTTGCGGTCGCTCAGAGTCCCCTCGTGCTTCCATCCTGCTAGATGGCTGTTTAGATAGAGGAGGCCCCAGAGCCTTCACCGATACCACAGGAGTCTTCTTGACCTGTGTACAAGGGTTCATGGAAGTCACCACTCCGCATTGGAGACGGGAACAGGGGATAGACTCCGCAGTCTCCTTTCTCCTGGGGACACATCTGGGAGGCACTCTGTGTACTTAGCAGGAGGTCCCAAATCAGCACTCTTAGAGGTAGGCTCAGTAACATGCTCTCCTATTGACTTTCCTCTTCCGCATCTTGTTTTCCCACTCCTTTGTACCTGCCCCGGGCATCATCACCCCCCAGGAAATTCCCTACAGTCAAACCCTGATCACAGACACTACTTCCGGAGGAACCAAACTACTCAATCTGGGTCAGCTCTGACTTTAAAAAAAAAAAAAAAAAGAAAGAAAGAAATTAAATTTAATTAACTAATTAAAAGCGCCAGAACTTAGACATGAGGATGCTTTTCAAAGTCACCATCTTTAAAGGTTGCACACTCATTTCACAAGCTGCCATTGGCCTGGCCATTCCTGAGAGTACCTGCAGAGACTCTGCACAGGGCTGGGTAGGGGTGCAGGGGTGAGGCACCTAGAATGCCAGATGTAAGTGCTGGTTGGCCCTTGGGGGTAGGGGGCTCTCTTTAGGTGTTCTCATGCCTCCCCTCATCCTTGCTGTTTAGAAAGCACATTAGACAACCACTCCTGTTCTTAGAATCTCATTTCATTTTAAAATGTTGCATTCCAAGAAATCCAGAGCCCATATGCAATGACTTCCAAGATGTCTTCCTAGGAGACAGCAAAGGCACATGTGGGGACAGTAGCCCCAGGTGACAGAGGCCAGGAGAGCTACCTTCTAGGAGTTTCTCCAGTCACTAACTATGCAGCCTCAAAACTCATGCCACCTCGCCATTCCCACCTCCAGACGGGAAAACAATGTCCAGTCTATAGAGTGGGTATATGGATTAACTGGGAGCCTATAAGGTGTAAAGCACTCATAAAGTAGAAGTCGTAAACCAGGATACACGGTGAGTCACTGGGCGAACCACTAGTTCTTAAAAATGCTGTCATTTAATGAAAGTTTCCTAAGTGTCATGCACTGTGCTAAATACTTGGCGTACTTTTTTCTATTTGATGCCCATAATTATCCTCTAAGGTAAGTAACAGTATCCTCTTTGTACAGATGAGAGACTAAATCAGAGAAGATAAGTAACACCCCCCCACCAAGGTGACATGTCAGCTGAGATTGGACCCAAATCAGTCTGATTCTATTTATTTATTTATTTTTAAGTTTATTTATTTATTTATTTTGAGAGAGAGAGAGAGAGCTGGGGAGGAGCAGAGAGAGAGAGGGAGAGAATCTCAAACCCCAACGCGGGGGTTGAACCCACAAACCGTGAGATCCTGACCTGAGCTGACATCAGGAGTCCGTCACTTCACCCACTGAGCCACCCAGGTGCCCCAGATCGCTCCGATTCTAAAGCCCAGTGCTCTTAACGTTAGGTGACTTGTTGGAATTGGACACCGTACAATAAGGTGATGCCATGTCCTATTTTGGAGTAGTTGAGGAATATTTGAAAAGCTGGTTCAAATGAGTATCTTCTAATGTCCATTACTATGTTCCTCATCCTCAGAAGAGACGACGCTATTTATTACCTTTAGAACAGTCCAGATTGTCCAAAGCATGAAATTCAATGAAGCAACTGAGCCTGGGAAGACTTTCAATGGAGAGTCCTGCTTCCTCAAGTCAGTTCTTAATATCGGGGGGCACAGAGGAGCGGATGACAGTTGATTCCTATTATTTATCTAAATACCTTACCAAGCAGTAAAACGGGAAACGTCAAAGTAAACCGAAGGCAGCTTGGGTGGCAAGCTCCCCAAAAACAGACAAGGGAAAGCACCTGATCCCACCATAATTCGAACAGACTGGGAAAGGGTGGGGGGGGTCTCTGCTTCTGCTGTTGCATTTCAGCACGGCGACGTAGAAACTGTGGCAGAAACTCTCTTTCTGGGTCAGAATGAAATGTCCTCATGGAAACATTATGTTTTATGGGGAAGCACTTCAGGCATGATGACAGATACCTGTTGGTTGCCTTCCCATCTTAGAAAGTCATTCCTAGAGGCAAGTAGAAATGGTAACACCAGGTTGAGACCCGACAGGCACCCGCCTTTTGGCAGAGCAGAACACATACCTTTGGAAGAGAGCCAGCATCAGTGTTGAGTGATGTCTCCCGATGCCTCAAACAGCTATTTCCCAGAACATCTGAATCCTAGAAGTTCAAAGCAGAAATAACGTTTGAAAAAATTGGAGGAGATTCAGGGGAGAGAAAGAATCATGATCCAGAGGCCTGAGAGACAAAAGGACCCATTTCAAAATAGCCATCAAAGAATCTTATGATTGGTTACGTGGTAATGTGGGGGCGGGGGTCAAGTTAAGTCAGTAATCATAGCGAAGAAATCGTGATGTCTCCAGGACTAGTGGTTCCTTCGGTCTCCATTCATTCCCTCTGCACACGGTTACTGAGCATCTGCATTGTTCCAGGCATACAGATGAGGGGTTGGGGATATAAGGGTGATCAAAACCAGGTAGAGTCCCCAACTCAGGGCACTCACTATCTAGCAAGAGAAACAGATGTTAATGTAACAGTCACACTAATGGATGCTCACTCACCATGCTGGTTAAGTAGCGGGGGAAGAGACATTCAGAGCTGTGGACAAATGTAATGGGTGCGTGTCTATTCAGGGAAGGAATACTTCTGTGAGGTGGGGGGTTGGGGGGGAATCTGAAGGATGACTAGGAGTAAACCAGGCCTAGGGAGGGAACAGCATGGAAAGAAAAGAGAAAGAAAGAAAGAAAGAAAGAAAGAAAGAAAGAAAGAAAGAAAGATGGAGAGAGGGAGGAAGGAAGGAAGGAAGGAAGGAAGGAAGGAAGGAAGGAAAAAGAAAATCTGCAGGAGGGGGAGTGGCTAGTAAAGAAGGTGAAGAACAGAAAAGACCTGGGGAGGGAGGAAGAGCAGGAGACAGGTCCACCTAAAATGGGGAGGGGCCATTCTCCTTGTGGTTCCTGACCCTGGTGAACTGGGCAGAGGAAGACAGGCAGGTTCAAACCCCAAAATGCACCTGTCAGGCTGAACCCAATTAGGGAGAACCCAGAAGGAAGATTCTTTTTCAGATGTTATTTCCAAGCTGCAGAGTCCCCACTTAGAGAAAAAGAAATTGATGACTCACGTCAACTCAATGACCTTGGGCAAGTTACTTAATCTCTCTGTGGCCCAGTTTTTCTTCATCTGTAAAATGGGGATAGTAGGAGTACCTATCTCACTGAGTTATCATGGGGATTAAATGTGTAAATATATGTGGTGTGCTTAGCCAGGGGAATTCAAGGGAGCCAATGAACTTGGATGGGGGGGAAAGAGCCATATTCTTTTTTCACCAACTTTTAACAGAAATTTACTACACCCTTTAATTATAAACATAGACAAAAGTGACAGTGGTAACAGCAGTTACCTGTGATTTTGTCACCGATTACAATCTCAGGTATTTCCATTGCACATTGCTGTTTTTGCAAAAGTCTCAAAATATTGTTTATGCTCTTCCCTACTTGAAATAAGTCATTGGGGCACCTGGGTGGCTCAGTTCGTTAAGCATCTGACTTCGGCTCAGGTCATGATCTCATGGTTTTTGAGTTTGAGCCCCACGTCAGGCTCTGTGCTGACAGCTCAGAGCCTGGTTCCTGCTTCAGATTCTGTGTCTCCCTCTCTCTCTGCCCCTCCCCCGCTCACACTCTGTTTGTCTCTGTCTCTCTCACACAAATAAATAAACATTAAAAAATTTTTTTATTAAAAAAAAAGAAAGAAGTCATTAGTAGACCTTTACTAGATCTCATTGTGCATTGTATTAATAAAGAATCACATACTTTGCGACGCCTGGGTGGCTCAGTCAGTTAAGCGTCTGACTTGGTTCATGAGTTCAAGCCCAGCATAGGGCTCTGTGCTGACAGGGCAGAGCCTGCTCGGGATTCTGTCTTTCTCTCTCTCTCTCTCTCTCTCTCTCCCCCTCTCTCTCTTTGCCCTTTCTGCACTCTCTCTTTCTCAAAAATAAATAAACTTTGAAAAAAAAAGCACATACTTCACTATGCCACAAATATGTTTTTTAATATCTTTTAGACGCGTATTTCAGTGTAGTTGCTTTCTTTTGTAATCCGGTATATTTTGTTTTATATTCGGAAACATTATCTGAGAAGAAGCCCATCATCAGCCTGCCAAAAGTTTGAGAATTCCTGTTCTGAGTCAAGTATTCAGAGTCTAAGCATATTTTTTTTTTAGTTTATGTATTCATTTTAAGAGAGAGAGAGAGAGAGAGACAGAAAGCAAGCATAAGTGGGGGAGGAGCAGAGAGAGGGAGAAAGAGAGTCCGGAGCAGACTCTGCACCGGTGTGGTGCTTAGTCTCACCAACCTTGAGATCACCACCTGAGTTGAAGTTACGAGTCAGACACTTAACCCACTGAGCCATCCATGCGCCCCTCTAAGCATAATTTGGAGGGTATTTTAAACCCAAGCATCCCATCTTTACTGTCCTCCCTGGAGCCATGTCCTACATACATACCCAGCGTATGTAGCTCCTGGATGGCGGAAAGCAGACTGGACTCAGGACCAGAAGGCCCATGTTTATACCTGGACTCCATGTGTGACTTTGAGCAAGTCGTTGACCCTCTCTGAATCTAAGTGTCCTCATAACAAAGCTTAGGTGGTGTAATGCCTGCCTCGCGGGGTTGTCATGAGGAGGAAACGAGGGTATTTCTGTGAAAGCACTTGGCATTAGGTAGGCCCTCCTAAACGTTTTTTGAATCCGATTCAAGGCTGTGAGCTCTTTGGGTCATTTGCATATGCAGACATCAGCTTGTAAGATGAGAATGCTTTTCTGTCTCCCTCCTGCTGGGACTGGGGGCCCCCTGGGAGGCTCTGGGATGGCTCTGACAGCTAGGTGCCAAGAGGAAACCTGTGCTTCCATTTCCAGCCCTGTCCCCATGGGCGAACCACGCTGCAGCAAGGAGTTCACAAAGATCAGCATGAAAAGGAAAAACAATTTGTTCAGGGACCCTAGAGTCAGACACTCAGCATGCCAGGCTTGTGGGGGTTCTCAGCTCTAATCAGCATCAACTTGATCTTATTTTGAGGGATGCTAACGAGTCCAGAATATCTACAGGTAGCTCTGGCCAGACACCCTGGCTCTCCACCTGGTCCCTTCCCCTTCCTCGCCACCCTCCTGATGGCCACTTGGCACTGAGTTGTCTGGACAGCTCCTTCTATACCCAGTTGTCAGCATCCACTTCCATGGTTTCAGCTGGGGACAGCGTGGCAGCAGAAATTCTGTTTTCCCTTTCAGGCTTGTCAGGTTGGTTGGGTTTTTTTTCCCCCCCTCCTCTCTCTTCTTTTGTTGAGTTCCATTTTTCTGAAAAATAATTTATTGTGGCTGAAAAGACAGCAGACGGAGAACCCTGGAGACTGATTTCCCCCTATTTATCCGAGGCACTAGCCTGGTGCTAGCAATGACAAAGCATGTTCCCCATTGTAGGGACCCACCAACGAGACCAGCCAGGCTCTGGAGTTAAATGGCTTCTGTTTTCTGAGGAGCTCAAAGCACTTTAGAAACATGAGCTCATTTGGAGTCCATTCTGACCTGGATTCAAAGTGCCCCGGGATCGTCCCAGGACACGGATATCTAAGACAGCCTGCATTCCTGCTGAGGCCGTTCTGTGTGCCTGGAGTCAGAAAAATGGAGGCATAAAGCCCAAGATGGATGAGCCTGTAATGAAAAGCAAGTGCCCTGGAGGTTAGACGAGCGATATCAATTGGCACCCCATGGCCTCCAGGCTTTGGTTTGGGCCTTAACTGAAGCATCATGCTTTCTTTTCAGAGGATCAAAATAAATCATGAATATGAAAGCACATAGCACAATGAGTTGCCAATAGCAGATAGTCAATAAATGTTAGTTGAATCCAGGACGTTTAGAGTTCATGTTGTGTTGTGGAGGACAGATAGCACCGTCACTTGCATCCGTCCCCCATTTCTCTTTCTCTAGTTTGTCTCTAGTGAACACAAGAGACGTGTGGTGGGTTGGAGAGGGCCACAAAGCCCATGACATCCTTCCCTTTGAGAGGTCCCGTCACTGGATCCCATTGAACCTGGGTGGGACCATTGACTCTCTGACCTATAAGAAATGGTGCCTGTAATGCTGTGTATTTCCTGGCCCAACCCTTAAGAAATGGTCTCTGGAAGCCCTGTCCTGAAGAAGTCCAAGTTAAGCACCCACAGAGGCCATAGAGAAAGAGCCATACCGCCCAGCCCCCAGCTCTTTCAGCCAGCCCAACCCCGGCACCAGACACACGAGTGAAGCTGGCTGGGACCCTCCACTCGGACCACGTGAATAAGTCGGTGAAGCAGAAGAATCACTAGACCAAACTCAAAGCCCTCCCTGTCTGAATTCCTGACCCATGAATCATGACCTATAACAAAGTTATGGCTACTTTAAGTCACTAAGTGCAGTTTGTTTTACGACAGTAAAACAACACTCATGTCAGTGTTACATGAGTGACAAAATTACCCAGGGTCAGACCACTTTCCTTAAGGAGATATATATTAAAATTAGATTAAAACAGGAACAAGGGGATGCCTGGGTGTCTCAGTCAACTGGGCGTCCGACTTCGGCTCAGGTCATGATCTCGCATTCCATGGGTTCAAGCCCTGCATCGGGCTCTGTGCTGACAGCTCAGAGCCTGGAGCCTGCTGCGGATTCTGTGTCTCTCTCTCTGCCTCTCCCCTACTTGTGCTCCGTTTCTCTCTCTCTCTCTCTCTCGCTCGCTCTCTCCCTCTCTCTCTCTCCAAAATAAAAATAAACATTAAAAAAAAAAACCAGGAACAAGGGAAACTAAGTAAATGCAGGCACCCTTGGAATGTGTGATCTGTGCCTGGATTATAACTGGGGCTACTGCAGTTAGAGGAAGAAAAGGTCCTAGAGCGGCAGCCACATCCCTTCTCCCTTCTCCTTCGCGTGTAACAAAAATAGTAACAGTTGTTATGTTTGAGAACATGCTCCATGGCCGGGCGGCCAGGCTACAGCTACGTGCTTTGTGTAATAGTAATACTATTCACCAGCACGTATGTGACCCTCACCATGTGTCAGGCAACATTCTAATACTTCACACGTATTAGTTATTAATTCCTGGTAACAATCCCACAAGGTGGCTATATCATCATCCCCATTTTACACTTGAGACAACAGAGGAACAGAGAAGTCCAGAGTCCTATCCAAGGTTACAGATCTAGAGGTACGTTATAACATTTGATTCTTCCATTAACTCCATCTATGTTACATTCCAGTTGTTGCTGTAGGAAATTACCAGAAACTTAGTGGCTTGAAACAACACAAATTTATTATCTTATAGTGCTGGAGGTCAGAAGTCTAAAATGGATCTCACTGGGCTACACTGAAGGTGTCAGGAGAGCAGCGATCCTTCTAGAGGCCCTTGGGGTAGAATTCAGTTTCTTGCCTTTTCCAGCTTCTAGGGGCTGCCTACGTTACTTGGCTCATGGCTCCCCCGCAACTCCACCTTCAAAGCCAACAATGATCAGTCAAGCTTTTCTCATGTCGCACCATTCTTTTTTTTTTTAACCTTTATTTATTTTTAAGAGGCAGAGAGAGAAAGAGCATGAGCAGGAGAGGGGCAGAGAGAGAGGGAGAGAGACACAGAATTGGAAGCAGGCTCCAGGCTCTGAGCTGTCAGCACAGAGCCCGACGCGGGCTCAAATTCACAAACTGTGAGATCATGACCTGAGCCAAAGTCGGATGCTCAACCAACTGAGCCACCCAGGGGTTCCCAAATGCTGCACCATTCTGGAAAGAACACTCCTGCCTTCCCCTTTCACTTGTAAGGACCATGGAGATTCCACTGGGCCACCTGGGTAACACAGGACAATTCCCCCATCCAGCTGAATAGCAACCTTAATTCCATCTGGGACCTCAGTCCCCTCCTTGCCATGTAACATAACATAACCTAGTCACGTATTCTAAGAATTAAGATACAAACATCCGTTTTGTCAGGGAGGGCCCTTTTCTGCCTACCATCCCCTATAAGAAGGGAATGATTATATCTCCCCTTTTATAAATCATGGAGCTGAAGATCATGGTAGTTGAAGAATTTTTCCAGAGTCACACACACAAAATGCCACTTCTCCTGAAAACTGTAGTGTCTCAGGCTAAAAAGTATTCTGGAAAATGGTCCGATAAGCCCTTCCCTGAGGTAGGGATGCTGTTTGGAAGTAAACTAAAGATCACTATGCCTTTCCACCAGGTCATGGAAATATAGTTTTCTGTCAGCTTCACGGCAGGGAGAAGTGTGATTGGGGCTTTTCCCCTGCCAGCTTGTCCAGCCCTAACAAAGGAGAGAGAAGTCTTGTCTGGGAAAACCCCTCTGAGATTGCTTGCTTATCTGTCCCTGAGAATTGAAGAAACAACATTTCTTATATCCAGTAAAGCTTTCTGATAATGAACTCCGTGATAAGGGGCCTCCATTCATAGTGAAGCCACAAATCGTGCCAGTGCATCAGCCCTTTCAGTCCCAAGAGAGATAAAGAGGCAGCGTTTTGGAGTTCCGTAAAAACATTTTACGTGCCCATCGTACCACAGACCTGAAAAGTTCAAAACATGCTAGCCCTGCCCCAAACGCAAGGCCTCACTCTAGCCAGGCTGCTCTGCTCGTTCTCCAGATCACAGCACAAAATGGCGGCCATTCACTGAGGGCTAGCAGCAAGCCAGGCACTTGAGATGTATGACCTCAAATCTTCACAAAAACCCCTCGAGGTGCGTGTTAACCTGTCTTACCTTAGTTCCCACATCTGAGAAAATGGGGATAAGTAGCTGCCAACAGCCAATAAGTGACAAAGATAGGGTTTGAAAACAGGTCTGCTTGGCCTGGGCCACTTTCCATTCTGCCTCCAACCTGTGTGCTCATCACTTGTCCTTCCAGACGGCTCTCCCCTCATCACTTAGCGACCTCCTGGCCCTTCCACCCCTACCCCACTCGCCATGATATCTACCCTGGATGCTCCAACTCTGCTCCCTGCTTTAACCAAAATCCTACACCTCTTACAGGGCGGTAGCCCGTAACTATGGTTCTTTATTCATCTGTATCCCTGGGTTTTATTCATTTTCCCAGCGCAGACTGTGAACTCTTCTGGGACAGAATCCATATCTTACAGAGGATTTCGCTTGAGATCATCATGGAACCCACCATAGGATAAGCTGCAGTTGTTTGATAAGTATACCCTGACCTGTAAATGGGCTGACTTTCTCTTCAGAACTTCTTCATTATCATTTTGGAGAGGCTTGCTATAAAGTTTCGTTCAGAAAGTTAAGGAGCAGATGTTGCATCCATGGCCAACTTTATTGTTGGGCGAAACCTGGAACTCACATGCCCTATGTCCCAACCCCCCACCGCAGCACCTTCTGTACCCCATGGGCCAGGTGGCATCTCAAAGATGGGGCAGGGATTGTTGTATGCTTTGTTCCTTGGTGTACCCAGAACAGTGTCTGTCCCGTGCATGATAGGCGCTCTAAAACTATTGCATCAGTGAATGAAAATTGTTGAAAATACTTTGAATACGAATTTCAGATGAGTACCTTAATTAGCTATTAATTAGACAATTAACTTCATTATCCTGGATCAAAAGGAATCCAAGTGCTCTGGACTCCAGGCAAGGGCAGAGAGTCCAACTCTGAGTGTTTGGAGTGGGGTCTAGATAATGAGTGATATTCTTCATATCCTTCCTCAATAATTCCAATAGTCTCTAAAGCTTAAGAATCACAGCTTTATTAGAGAATTGTTAGTTGTTGGTTCTGAACCTGGCAAAAAGCTGTAAGTCATATTGATAAATTGTCTGCAGGCACAATCCTTTTGATAGGGTTGGCCAAACGGACTCCTTGACCGTTTCACCCTTGTGCTTAGAGAAGCCCGTGGAGGACCACATCCTGCCTGCAGTCTTCCAAAGTCAGACCTGAGCCCCGCCCAAAGGACCTGGTGCCTTTGTAGCTGCGGGAGGAGCTGCCCTGAAGTGCTCTTGATTGGGGCGGCTGCACATGTCTAATTGGGAGGCCGCGTGGAAGAACCATCTATCAATTCTGCCGATGACAAATGGCAGGAAGGAGCAACCTCCCACACAAGGGGTCTGCCCACTCCTGCTTGTCCACACCTCATTATGCCTGAGAAATTAATATTCATGTTGCTTTGCCTTGACAAGCAGGGCGGAGTAATGTCAGGTAGTTCCTTCCTGTTTCTTTGTCCTCTTTCTCCGGGTTGCTTGAGTGGCACACGGGGCTCGACCTGGATTCAGAGAGCTCCTGGCATGCTAAGGATCCCAGATTTCCTCGCCACGCTTCTGTTGATGTCATCTCTTGGAGGCCCTGCCTCTCCCCCATCCTTCCTCTTCTTCCACCGGGCTGGTGGGAGTTCAGACACCTAAAGGTGCTCACATGTCTTCACCAGGAACTATGCCATCTTCCTGCTCGTTTCCTGGGGCCCTCCAAGTAGGTTCAGTTCAGTTTGACAAAATGTATTGAGGGTTCGCCACGGAGCAGGCTCTGAGCCAGGGTAGCCGCATAGGGATACGTTTCCTGCCGTTGCGGGACTCACAGTCTCGTAAATGCCTATCTAAGGAAGTTGAATGGCTGTGAAATCCCTGCAGCATTTGGGAACCAGAGACCAAGGGATGGACTCCAGGTTGAGGCAGACCTGGAATCAACAAATGCAGTAACTTTGTAAAGTCTGTACAAGGATGGGAAGCCTGCCAATCAACAAGGACTTGTTTCTCTGTAGTATTTCCTAAGCCTCCAGTTAATTCTAAAGAAGCACACACACACATACACACACACACACACTTCAAACCAATTTCTACTTTAGACAACACACGTAGTAAAATGGAGTGGTTAATATTTTATCGTCCCCTATAGCATTCTAGATGCTCTGTATACATGCTTTTATTTAATATATGCAACAACTCAGTGAGAGAGATGTCATCATAATCAAATAAGGAAACTAAGACTCAGAGAGGTTAGCGTACTTGCTCAAAGTCACGCAGCCAGTTAATGGCAGAGGCAGAATTCAAGCGTCTTCCGTCTTAACTCCAAAGCCAGTTGACTTTCTAAGTCATTTTTTTGCCTTTTTGAGGAGTCAGAAGCAACTGCAAAGAGCTGGCCCGTAATCTGTGCCTTTCCTTCCTACTGGAGCCACCCCCGACCTCCCCAACTATGAACACACTTCCTCTGGCGCGTAGCTGTGCAGTGTGCCTGGCCCTAGACATTTAGACTCGTCTTACAAGCTGACCTCTGACAGATGCTCTCGCCCACCTGAGAGAGTCGCTGTGCCAGTTGTCTGCAGAGTCTCCACATCCTGGAAAGGTTCCCGATACGCTCACTGAGATTGAGCCACACTTCTGTAGAGCACGGTGACTTAATCAGCCTCGGCTCTTTCGAGGCCCTCCCCGCTGCTGAAGCCAGTGATTAGAGAGCTGACTGGCTCACCAGAGGCATTTGTGAAGAGGACCATCCCAGAGTCCAGCAGAAGGGACCCCGAGGTCCAGAGTCTGCACCCCAGACTGTTATCCGCTAACAAGTCAGACTCTTCCTCCCCCTCCCCCACCATGGGTTACCAGAGGTTCCGCAGAATGACTCCCTCAAGCCCTCAGATCAGAGTGGAGCTGGGCAGCCAGATCCCCAGAGAGTCAAATCCAGATATGAGCCCACCACCTGCTACTCTTATGTTTACTGTGGGTTCAGGGCATGAACAAGTTTGGGGAGCTCTGATCACAGAGCTCCATGTAGCATTACAGTCCCTTTGGGATCTGACATTTGACATTGGATTACCCTTCTGCGTGCCATTTCATGAGTGTCATTTTGTTGTCTCTGGACTAGAAGGGACGAGAAGGCGAGCCATCATCTCTGGTTTGGCTGGGGGGGTGGGGTGGGTAACTAATGCAAGGGTTCCACCAATAGGATATCAGAGGCTTGGTGATGTGGACGCCCGATTGGTCAGAGGAGGGGGCAGAGTTGGCCCATCCCTCCCTGTGGCCCTTGCATTGAGTGAACCATGAAGCAACATTGCTACCCCATCCCCTCCTGACTCTGGAGACCAGGAGGCAGAAGCCCTTGGTCACCTGCAACCCTTGGCCAGCAATGTCATGTGAGTCAACATCAGCTTTTGCTAACTGGCTCTGCCATTGCCACCACACCCTCAGCCCGCTGTGTCCTCCCTCCTTGGAAACGCATTCTGACTCAGGCAAATCCTCATTTCCTACCTTTTCAGTTGACGGATACAAAAGTAAACATCTTAAACACAGTGTGAATTGTTTATTTCCTCTGCCTCCTCTGGTCTTAGACGGGCTGGTATTTTTTTAATGTTTGTTTATTTTTGAGAGAAGGAGAGAGCACGAGCGGGTAGGGACAGAGAGAGAGGGAGACACAGAATCCCAAGCAGGCTCCCTGCTGTCACCACAGAGCCTGATGTGGGGCTCAAACTCACAAACTGTGAGATCATGACCTGAGCCGAAATCAGGAGCCAGATGCTTAACCGACTGAGCGACCCAGGTGCCACTTAAAGGGGCTGTTTTATATTATACACTTGGCTCTTTTGCTATGTATCAATGGTTCAGCCATTTATTTTTTCCCCCTCTTTCCTGTTAATTTGAATAGAGTTGGCTTTTTCCTTTTGGTCTTTTTTGGCTGCGCTCCTACAACTACCTGCTCCTTACCTTAGCCCTATTTTTAGTGCAGCAGGCTCTCCCTTCCATCAAATAACATGTTCCCTGTAACCTCTTTTGATTGTGCCCAGTACATCTGCATTTGTTTAACGAGGCTCTGCTCAGCTGCTCCTCTTAGGTGCTAAGCCTATGATTAGAAGCAGTGTCATGCGTATGCCATTTCTGGGTACTTTTTTAATAAATCAGTTATTTCTCTTCTCTGAGTATCTTTCCTGGACAATTACTGATTGTGGTGAGCCTTCGCAGCTCCTAGAGTGGCCTTAGTCTCTAGCAACATGGAGAGCAGGACTTGGAGCAAAGAAGAACCTTAGATTTTGCATTCATGTAGCCGCCGACTTCGCAGCTTGGGGGGTAGGGAGGTGGAAAGGAGATTTAGGAGCATCCTTGAAACTTTGTGAGCCCTTAGCAGATCCCTGGCTTGGAGATTTGTACCTGGGTCTGACCTTAACATTCAGCATTAGGGATTATAAATAAAACTGTAGCCAAGACTTTCTTTTTCCACAGTGGGTCTCTAACGTTACAATTCTAAGCAGTTCTAACACACTTAATTCAGAACTGAGGCACAGAACCCAGGGCACAGAGAGAAAACCTGTCATCAGCCCGCTCCTAAAGGCAGTGGCCATTATAATACCACTGGCTTGCCAAACAATGGATTCCTCACTCAAGCTCAGGAAACATAAACTCAAAAAGAAGTCTTGCCCCAGAGGAGAAAAACAATTGGCCTATTGTCTGTGCAATTTTAGTATAATTGAGCTGACATGCATTTGAATGATAATGAATAAACACTATTCTTATTTGTTATTTACCTACTTTCTCATTTTAACACATAGCACTAGTGATAATTACCAAAGTCTATATTTATAGAAAACTGACTCTTTCTTAGGAATCCAATGGGGCAATTATCTCCATACTGTATGTGCTGTTTTTCTATAAATGTTGAAAATTCAATAATTATCACTAGAACTCGTTGTAGCGTTTTGAATACAGACACATAATAAGGAAGGAGGTCATTTATTCATTAATATTCACAACACACACTAATTCTCCCTTTTCTGTGGCGGATGAGCTCAGCTTTGGGTTTTGTAAGAACTTTACATAGGCCAGTTAAAAACTCCGTTATCGTGTGGCTTTTGTTTATTGAGAGTAGATAAGACCTGCATCAAAGGGAAAATAGAACAAGAAACGTATCTTATAATAAAAATAATAGCTCACACTTATTGAATACTTATTATGTGTCCGGTATCGTGTGATCAGAAATTGTGCTCTTCATTTCCTTGAAAAGGCACTATCCTTCCCCCATGTTACAGAGAAGTAGGCTGTGGGTTCAGAGAAGTTAGTACTGTGCCGGCGGTCACACAGTGAGACAAGTGAGAGCCGACAAGAGAAGCAGGGTCTGTCTGGTTCTGTAGCCTTGTCCCTTCCACGGGAATCTAGAGGACACCCAAGTCATCTCCGTAGCTGCACTGGAAGCTTGATGCGTCTTGACTCAGACGGGGGATATAGCGTGCTAAGGGTTCTTATGGAAATGAACTCATAAGGGATACTTGATCCTCAAGAATGATGGAAGCGTCCAGAGACTTTCGTTGTCTGTTTCAAGTAAGCCAATGCCATGAGAGTAGACTTCTTTTTTCATAAGGCTTTGGAGCCGAAAGAATGGGTCAACAGGTTTAGGTGCCTCCGTGTCACTGATTAGTCCTCTGGATTTGGGGCTCCAGGGCAGGAAAGTGACCTAAAAGAATCCACTGTTTTGTTTTCTTGGGGCTTTGGCTTTGTCTTAGCACTTTATAGATTCTGAATAGTAGTAAGCTCTGAGTTAAGGACCCTTTTCACTTACTCTTTACTTGGAAGTTCATTGTCGAAACCTCAGTATCGAGTATCTTTACTTATGGGTCCTAATGGCAAAAGGGTTCCTAGTAGTCAAGATGATAATGAAGCTACTAAGCTCTAAATGAGTTAGGGAATTCATTCTTCACTCTTTCTTTTGGGCAGAATTCCCACTGACTGTGGTGGAAGTCAGGTGAGAAAAATCTCAAGGTAATATTTTGGTCTGGAATATTTGTAACTTTTTAACCAGAAATATCATCTTGACAGTATGGATGTGTGATAAGGAGATAAATGAGGAGCAACCCAAGGAGCTGTAAGCAACAGGGATCTGAGGTCCCACCAATTTATTTGTTTCACATGCAGGAGGCGAGAGGAGCTTTGGACTAATGAACATATTTTTAATGATTTTGAAGTGAATCCCATAGCCTCGTTAATGCTCCAGTCACTAAGGGAAATAAGCTTATAAATGCCTTCATCTCTGTGCGTCCTGGGTATCTGAAGACATGGTCCCTGAATCAGGTTATTTTCAGCTCAAATGCATTGCTGAATCATTACGTCGAAATTTCTACCACTTTTCCAAAGTCTTGCAGTTATTACAAAGGAGAGGCAGGTCCTGCTTCCATGATGGAAGTCAGTTTATGCATCTGAGCTGGGGAAAACAGGACCTGACACATAGTGAGCTGTGGCTAATGAAATGGAGAACAGCATTGACCTGCTCAGTATGTGCTCAGGGTGGTCCCACCTGGCCATGAGCTCCAGTGGGAGCCCAGCCTCCTGTCGGAGCAGAGGTGAGCAGGCTCGCATAGCCCTCTTCCTATAGGACGCTCCACGTTCTCAGGCAGGTGGATGGCGATTGTTCACACAGGACCAGAGAGACAGCGCTCCATCCTCAACCTGGATTGGAGTACAGGTTGACTGAAATACATTGGCTGACTGCTTGAGCCTAAGTCTCAGGGAAATAGTGACATAGCTGCTCGTCTCAACAGAAAGGACCTGAATATCCAGCACAGAGGCCAAAGTGAGAGCAGCCCAAGAAAGCCTAATTACTAAGCGTTACATTTCAATCTGAGATCTGATAGGTTAGAATCTAGTCATCTAGTAGTTGCTGGCCTTTGTGCAATGTCTACCATGTGCCCGACACTGCTGAGTACTGGAGGTGCAGAATGGGTTCATGTGGATGCACTGCCTTACCTTTCTAGTGGGTAAGACACTTACCCCTAGAAATGTATCATTCTGTTTGCTGGGCAATGTTCATCATGGAGTGCTGTCAAAGTCCATCAAGAAATGCTGTCATACAATAGCCAAGTTATGGAAAGAGCCCAAATGTCCATTGAACGATGAATGGATAAAGACAATGTGGTATACATATATAATGGAGTATTACTCAGCGATCAAGAAGAATGACATCTTGCCATTTGCAGCAGTGTGGAACGAGAGTGTATTATGCTAAGCAAAATAAATCAGTCAGAGAAAGACAAATATCATATGACTTTACTCATATGTGGAATTTAAGATATAAAAACAGATGAACGTAAGGGAAGGGAAGCAAAAATGAAATAAAAACAGAGAAGGAGACAAGCCATAAAAGACTCTTAAATACAGAGAACAAACTGAGGGTTGCCGGCAGGGTGTTGGTTGGGGGGATGGGCTAAAGGGGCAAGGGGCAGTAAGTGGGCATCCCCACTTGCGGGGATGAACACTGGGTATGATATGCGATGAATCACTAAATTCTATTCCTGAAATCATTATTACACTGTACATTAACTAACGGGTGAAAATTTTAAATAATAATAATAAACGATAAAAAAGAAATGCTGTCATAAAGCGTGAAGAGAGGCCGGGGTGGCTCAGTTGGTTAGGCATCCAACTCTTGATTTTGGCTCAGGTCATGATCTCAGGGTCACAGGATCAATCCCTGCATCAGACTCTGCACTGAGCATGGAGCCTGCTTAGAATTCTCGCTCTCACTCTCTCTCTGCCCCTGCCCCACTTGCACTCACGCATGCATGCACATGCGTGTGCTCTCTCTCTCTCAAAATAAATAAACTTTTTTGAAAAACAAAAAAATAAATAAAGTGTGAAGAAATTCTGGAAGGAGTCCTGCTCACTAAACGCAAAATAGGGTGGGTGTGTGCCTCACCCCCCCAACTTGTCACTATTAATATCAGCTGCATCTTCAAAACAATATTAATGGGAGCCTACTAGAGACACAGCTTTAAAAGGTCCAAAGTTGGGAGAGCCAATGTCTTTGGTCTTCTATTAAGATCACAATAGAAAAAAATTGGTTAACTGGTAGAAAATGACAAACCATGTGCTTTATAGGTCAAATCTATTATATCTGGTCATCAGGATAAATGGTTCACGTGTAGATTGAGGTTGAAAATTCTCCAATCCTGCACGTGCCTTAACCTCCTATTTACCAGTGACAGTAGAAGGTCTGTAGTGTGTCAATATCAATGCTGGAGCAGCGGGAGGGCTGGATTCAGAAATAGTCTCTTGACTGTTAATTAATGTTTTGACGGCTTGGTCTGATTTCTTTTAGGCCTAAAGAAGTTCATTGCTAATGTTGAGTGTTCTAAAAGAAGGCTTAGCTGTAGCTGGCACCATTCCCGACCAACGCACACTGGTTCCTATTCATTTACTCATTCATTTTTCCATCCATCCATGCATTCAGTCAACAACTATTTATTAAGAAGTCTCTACGTATCGGGTACTTTGCAGGGCTCCAGGGACATGACAATAAGCAAACCAGACACGATCCCCTACCTTTTGGAGCTTAGAAGCCAGCAACCCCTCGAGGAGGTTCAGACAAGGACCACATGACTCCGTAACTAAGTCATTTGTTTTCTGAATTAAGGTTCTCCCGGAAGATGAGGGATGATGGAAGGGAGAGGAGGAGGGTGTTAGGGAGCACCTCCTTGAGAAGAGCAGGTGTCTCCGAGCAAGACAAAAGAGGCGACTGCGCCAGTGAGCCCTGGTGATACGCCAGGCACAGGGTTCCTTGCTGGCCTCTCAGAGCCTGACCACAGCAGGAGCCTAGAATCAGTGACTTAAACCCTCCTGTTCGACCGACCCTCGGCAGGGACCGGCGCCATGCCCAGGGGTGCGGCCTGAGCAGGCAGAGAGCCTAGGCGGCCAATAGGATGGCGCGGATGGGGTTTGTCGAAAGAGCTGCATGGCTCGTTATCGTACACCCTCCTTTCTGCGCAGGCTCCGACGTGCACGCGGACACCCGCAGCTCTTGGGGAAAGAGCACGGAGCTTGGGGGGCTTAAGGCGATCTCCAGACCAGCGATCGCACTCTCGGGTGTGCAGCCAGGACGTCAACAAAAGGTGGAAACTGCTGTCTCTTGCTCAGCCTCCCTGATTAATTTTGTGTTTCAGACTCAGTAGTCCGTGAGGTCTTCCCTTGCAGTTACTCCTCCGAACAGATGTCCATTTTATGAGCCATTCCTAAGCCTTTCCTTGGGAGCCAATTTCCCCTCCTCGACATTAATACCTCGGGTTTCAACCAGCCTCCAGAATGCTGGCAATGCCCAGGTGTGCGGCTGGGCACCGAGAAGATCTCCGGGCTTATCGTTTTTGCTTGTGGTTCCACGCTTCCCTTTATGGGATGTTTGCAAGCTTACTTGACCTAACGACAGAAGGCACGTCACAGCTTGGAAACATGTAGGAACCAGAGATTCTGGAGGGACCCTACGGGACTGGGTGGGGGGGAGGGGGATTGACACAACATATTTTTTAAGTGTTGTCCAGAGAGAAAGCCTCCCAGAAGGTCCTCACATGTGTACAGAAAGCTAATACATGGTAATCAGGGCAGTGGGGGAGCGCCTGTGAGTTCCAACAACATAACAAGGAACTTATCGCTGGTTTCCGCTGTTGCTGCATATTCCTAGAATCCTTGCTCGCTGGAGAGGCGTGAATAGAAGATTTATTTTGTATTGTTAGACTGTCAAGGCATTCTAGAGCAACAACTTTCAAATGATAACTTTCCAAGCCTACAGAAGTTGTGAATTACATGCTTTTAGTCCAGTGTGAGCCAGGGGCTGACAGCTCTCCCTCTCCCCGTCGTCCTTCACTTTGCCACTCAGTGCCCTATATGGTCAGAAACTCAACATGCTGCCCTTCCCAAACCCAATGGGGCCATTATTAAGAATGACACAAATCTATTTCTAGCCATGAAGCAAGGTGAGGCGACTCACATGTCATCACAGAAAGAGAACTTTTGACACGTAGGCCCCCAGAGCCCCAGGAGAAACTTCTTTGCCAAAATTGAGACCATCTCAAGTTAAGTGGTTGTGAGAAAGGCTTCTGAGGTTGGGTGGGGATGTGTGGGGGGATATGCAATGAGATGGGAGGTAGTCTCATGGATGTTTTGTCTCTGTTCTGCTTTGGCTGGTCACTTAAATCTTGGGGAGAACACAGCTATTCCCTAGAAGCAAGCCAGCATGAGAGCAAAGCCTTGTGTGGGGCAGGGCCCAAGACACTTTGCTCTTGACCTCCAAGCAGCAGACGACTCTGCGAAGCCTCTAACCTCTCCAGTTATCATAGTGCGATTGAGTTAATTAATTAATTAGTGAACAGATCTCTCAAGTGGGGTTACCAGTAGATCAATAGAATTAATTGATTAATTAGCGAACACATCTCTCAAACGGAGTTGCCAACAGATGGTCATTCTCTTTTTTTTTTAAGTTTGTTTTTTTTTTTTATTTTGAGAGAGAGAAAGTGCAAGTGGGGAGAGGGGCAGAGAGAATGAGAGACAAAATCCCAAGCAGACTCCGCGCTGTCAGCTCAGAGCCTGATGTGGGGCTCAAACTCATGAGCCATGGTGTCATGACCTGAGCCGAGATCAAGAGTCGGATGCTTGACCGACTGAGCCACCCAGGCGCCCCTAGATCGTCATTCTAAAGATGAGGAATGGGACAGCTGAATTTTTTACTCCTGCCTCTCCCTTTTTTTGCAACTGCATAGCACTGACAACCCTTCTCATTCCACCCGGCAGAGTAGGTGCTTACCTGTCTCTCCCCCGTCTACCCCCAGCCGCCCCCTGGATTATAAAATGGGGGCACGGTCAGGGCCTTGTCTGCTGTCTTCTGTATCACCCAACATACAATGCACTGAGTACACACCCAGACGAAGGGCTGTTGGACGGAATTAGGGTCCCACCTGATGATGAGGCTGATGGTTTCCTAGTGCCCCTTCTTGAGCATGGAGAATATTGCCTTTTCCCCTCAGCTTCTCGCTCAATTCCATTTGCTCCGAGGGCCTGCGAGTCAGGGCTCGTTTTCAAGATCGGGTGATACTCTTCTTCTCCACTGCCCCTTAATGAAGGTTCTGTTGAAGCCAAGGCCTCCGTGTTGTGAAACTGTTATTGTGGTGTTACTCGGGACTGCTGAGCAGCTAGCCATGCATTTGGGTTTATTATTAGAGGCCTGTACACAAGGGCTGGCTCCTTGCCTGTTTTTTTTTTTTTTCCCCAAAGCAGCTGAAAACAGAATAGTTCCATTTGTTTTGAGAGGAAAAAAGAACTAGACTTTGCAAACAGTTATGAAAAAAGCAGAATTGGTCCATTTTGGAACCTCCCGACCTTGACAGTGTCCCTCTAATGCTATATAAACATTTGTTTTCGGTATTTAATAAGCTGCCAGCTGACAAATTGCGGAACTTTTTGCAAGAGCCCCTTATCTTTTCTAGAACCACTGAGATGGCAAAATATATTCTCTGTCTCAACAATTCACTCTATATTTGCATGTGGAAATTGGAAAGCAAGTTGTTTTTCTTCGTTTGCATGACAAAACTCAGACCCCAAAATACAATTCAGCATTTAATTTGAGCTAGTTAGAGAGTGCAGAAAAGGCCCCCAGCCAGTTTGGCTCAGGTTTGCTGCTGATGTTTCTGTTGTTACAATTAAAATTGATTTATAACGCTAAGGACGCAAAATACCTCCTTGAGTTGCATTGCTGTGAACCTGGGGAGTCAGCTGCCTCGGGAGGTCACCGGAAAAAAAAAAAAAAAAAACAAAACCATGAAAGGCAGCCTTCATTTTAAGGCCTTAATAACTCGGTTACAGCTTGACAGAGAATTCCCCACAGCAGGAGAGGGTGGCCAGTCAGCCTGAGGCAAGGATAAGATGTTGGAGTAACCCCATGGAAGCCGCCCTGATCACAGCTTGCCAAAGCAGATTGTGAAAGAGAATTTAGGACATTAAATTTTTAAATGTGTAGACCCCCTTGCTCATGACTCCTCAGTAGGGTCGGCTTACTTCTTTTACCCTCCCAGCCTCAGGGCAGAGCCTCCTTCTCCCAACTGCTTTCTTATTCCTCACCCCCAGGGCAGTCCCTGCCTCCCCTCCGCTTGCATGGGATGAAGGCACCTACAGGTTGCACTGACTCCTCTCTACTCATCTTCTTCCTGATCCACAGGTCAGGACCTCCATTCATCACCATGTGTAGTGGGTGCTGACTGGCAGGTACACCCCAAGCCAGTCACTGATGCACCCGTGCGCGCGGGCACACACACACACACACACACACACACACTCCATGCCCTCGAGCTCTAACTTGGGAGACTGGCCACTTAGAACACTAAGTGGTTCTGTGAACTTTGGGCAAGTTACATCCCTAACTTGAGTTTCCTTCCATCGTCTTCCTGGGAGAGCTGTGCTGAGAACTTCCTGGAGGCAATATACCCCGGTGACCAGGGTGTCTGACCCTCAGTAGGCACTACATAAATGGTAGCCACATCTGTCCCACAAAAGACTGTGGGACCTCGTAAAAGGGGCCCTGACCCACATCTCAGAGGAGGAACGTGGAACAATCCCAAACACCTTCTGGAAAAACCTTGGAAGACCAGTTTGCGAAATCCAGGTGACAGGTGAGGGGAGAAAACGTTTCAGGCGGAAGAAGCAACAAGTTCCAAGACATGACAATGGGAAACAGCACAAGATCACCGGGTGCCTGTAAACGGTTTCCAGTGACAATGCATCGGGATGAGCCTTCGTTGCCTCTCATGCTGTGGACATATCAGTGGGGCGGGGGTCAAGGTGACCATTTAAACTTTATAATGAAAACCCATTTAGAAACTTTCCATAGTTCTGTATGTACTTAATGGTTAGGCATATAGCCAATGAGAAAGTCTCAACAACTGGAGGCTGAGGGTCAGCCTGAACGGTTAGAACGTCTCTGTGCCGCAGAGAGCGTGGGGACAGGGCTGGGCAGCCTCAGTGACCAGGACTGTCCTTTCTCCCGGCATCTTTCCCGCTGCATGGACATACAACCGGCGTTCCTCTTAGCAGTCTCACGGTTTCCTGTGCTTTTTCTGATCTCTCAGCATGAGAAGTTCCTTCATTAGATGAGAAGCGTAAGGTTTTATCAGTGGGAGTCAGTGTGGTCAGAAGAACTAAAAGTCTGGCAGGGGATGGGGTGTGGGCGGTCATTCCTTTCCCCTCCCCTACATCCTACTCACAAGCATGCCGTGTATGGGAAAAGGCCATTCCTCTGTCATTTCAGGGATACCCCCTCTGCAGGAAATGCAGGTAATGTCTGGTCCTTACCTACTAATGCTATCATTGTCCCTGACTTACAGGTTAGGAGTCTGAGGCATGAGGGAGATCATATAACTTGCCCGAAGTGACACACAGCAGGTACCCCACAGCACTCCCAAGTTCAGCTCTGAGAATGGCACCCCAAAGCCCGTGAAAAGTGTCCACAACACAGAGCTCTATCTCTGGCTGAACAAAGACTCCTCTAATTACTAAAACTATTAGAGCTCCCTGTCATGGAATTAGAGAATCTCACGACTGTAAAAGACTCATTCTCTTCCCAGCCCCCTTGTGTATACACGGAGGTCTGCAGGAATAAGTGATTGCTTACCCAGGGCCCCAAGGCTACTCAGGGGCAATGCTAGTCAAGGGATGGTATTTGAAGGCAATATATTCTTTTTTATTACCATCACTGTTAGTACTCGTATTGTTGTTGTGAGTACATGGGGGAGAATATTATTCATGTTTTTATCGCCTCCATGAGGCTCATCAAGGCTGAAGAATCAAGACAATAGCTTTCCCTGAAGATCTTAGCTCGGTTTTCCTCTTACTCATTCCCCAAGCCTCTCTTTGTGTCTTTTGGAAGTTTGAACTCAAATTGGGAGATTCAAGGTCTGGATGTTTATATAACTGCTAGGCTGGTGGCTGTTCAGGCATTTAATTTGGCATGTGATGTGTTGGGTGTAGAATTTTCAAATTTGTTGAAATAGTTGAAAGGAGGAGTTTGGGACTCAGGCACATGAAGGGGACAGCCGAGGAGCAGGTGTGCTAAGGCCTGCAGACCACTCAACTCACCACTGCCCAGGGGGTTGGGTTCCGGCCTCTGGGAGGTGGGGTGGGGGCTTAGAAGGAGAAGCTGAGCTGAGAAACTATGAAACAGGGCAAGGAGACCAATAACTCCTCCCTTCCTTCCTTCTTTTTTCCTTCCTCCCTTCCTTTGTTTCTTCCCTCTTTCTTCCTTCCTTCCTTCCTTCCTTCCTTCCTTCCTTCCTTCCTTCCTTCCTCCCTCCCTCCCTTCCTTCCTTCCTCCCTTCTTTCCTTCCTCCCTTCTCCTTTTCTTCCTACCTTCCTTCCTTCCTTCCTTCCTCCTTCCTTCTTCCTTCCTCCCTTCTTTTCTTCCTCCCTTCTCCTTTTCTTCCTTCCTTCCTCCCTTCCTTCCTCCCTTCCTTCCTTCCTTTCTTCCTTCCTTCCTTCCTTCCTCCTTCCTTCTTCCTTCCTCCCTTTCCTTCCTCCCTTCCTAGGTTTTTCTTATTCCCTCCCTCCTTCCTCCCTCTCTCTTCCTTCTGTCTTTCTCTCATTTACATGCTAAATAAATATTTAATGGCTACTAGATACTTTTAGCATGGAGCTTAGCATCCACCCCCAAAATAAATGTTCTCCAGATGTCAAGATGACAGAATGGGGAAGTATCATTTCATATATTCATTAATCAATGAATGTCAGCTTGGAGATGACAGTCTGCATTCCAGGAGGGGACTCCACACCACACCACAACAAACATTGGAGTTTAGAGCAAAGCCAGGTGGGGTGGGTTGTGGCTGGTGTAGTAAGTTGTCCAAATAATGCCCTAGGACCTTTGAGGTAGTTGAGCAGAACATTTGGGTAATTAAAGCCCCTCCATCCAGTATGGCTTCTAATGGGTTAATCTCTTTCCCCGCTCCAGATCTGTTCATTAATGAGAAGTAGCCCTTCATCAGAGCTGCAGTATGAGACCTAAATTTAGAAACAAGTCTTTTGATGGTTTTTAGAACACTTGTCATCGTTGCATTGTTTTATGTATTCATTTATGAGAGAATATGAATACAAAGATGCCGTTTTAGTACGTTGATATATAAATGTATACATATACACATATATAACTTTTTCATTTAAAGTTAAGACTCATCTACTAAAACTTGTCAGACCTTATAAACTGTGTTCTTTAAATAAGCCCACCTTTTAAAAATCTCAATCCCCGGGTAACGCCTCCCACCACCACACATCCATCCAAACTCACCCATCCTCTGACGTCAACTCTTAGCCAAGAAATGTCCAGTCAGTCACTAAAATGTGATCCTTGACCTTTTTGGTATCAGCAATCCCTTTGAAAACCTAATCAAATCCTGGAAACCCCCTCCCTAGAAAAATGTACCCCATATTTACAGATGATTTCAGGTGGTTCATCTGTTCTAAGGGACTGAGCGTTCCCAGGTGGAGAAGAGATTGTTATATACCAGTGGCTTCCTAATTTCTGTTAGTAAATGTTGTGAATGTGATCTGTCTATGACTTGCAGTTTTGTTCAGCCTACAATGCCGATGCATTTTTTTTTTTTTAACAGAAAGAAGTGACTAATTTCAGCAGGAAGGTACATTACAGTTTCTTCCTCCTTCACTAAAATGTTTTTTTTTTTGGTCAAAAGATATTTACCCATATATCACCCCTCCCCCTCCTCTCCAATCCAGAAACCAGTTTCAGACCTATTTCTCAAGGTGAAGTTTATCAGAGGACTCAGATTCACTGCCTCTGACATTCTTCCCATAAGCTCCTAAATGAATCCTCTGCTTTCTGCAAACAAGAAGGGATTTGCCATAGGAGAAGCATCTTTCAGTTTATAGACATTTCCCTTCCACCCTTATGTATTTAAGGAAGAAAATTGCCACTTATTTGTACAAAGTAAATTGGCTTATGCTCCATAATAGGCTTCTCCACTTTGCCTCTGCCAGGAAAAGGTCATCCTCAGACTTTTGCACTCCAAAGAACTCAGAGAGAGATTCTTGACAGCAGGTAGAGAAATCACACACTCCTAAACTGTAATTTCCTTCATGGATTAAGACCTCAGTGGTCACAGGTCTTTGGTATCAGCAAGTTTACTTCCTGGAGTGTGGCTAGCTATTGAGGGGGATGTAAATTGTACCTCATGTGCCCTTAATGAAATACAGCCAGAGTGTCTGAAGCATGCACACCCATCCCCACACGAGTATACACACACACACACACACACACACACACACACACACACACACATATAGGTATACTCCCAAGCAAACACACATACATAATACATACGTATGAACACAGACACACACATACACGCCTGCACATCAACATAGACGTACACACAAGTTCACACGCAACTTGTCCTTGTTCTTTTCAGTTCAGATTACTTTTCCATGTACCATGCTGCTATGTCCTACTGCAAAGGCACCTGTTTCTTTTTTTTTTTTAATTTTTTTTCAACGTTTATTTATTTTTGGGACAGAGAGAGACAGAGCATGAACGGGGGAGGGGCAGAGAGAGAGGGAGACACAGAATCGGAAACAGGCTCCAGGCTCTGAGCCATCAGCCCAGAGCCTGACGCGGGGCTCGAACTCATGGACCGCGAGATCGTGACCTGGCTGAAGTCGGACGCTTAACCGACTGCACCACCCAGGCGCCCCAAAGGCACCTGTTTCAATTTGCTGTTGCTAGCCATTGCCTTGGCAACATAGATGTCATATGCGTGGTGACACAATCCCAGGTCGCTATGGAGCTCTTACCCTTGAGTGTATCTAGTGGATAGCTGAGACAAGATTCACATAGAACAAGCTAGAAAAACATAAAACACATTAGAAAAGAGGTAAAAGCCCCATGTACTGTCCGAAGGCTAACACAGTTAGCAATTGGCCAAAGAGTGTGTGTGGAAATCTCCCATCATACTGAGAAGGAAGGCCCCCTTTGATTTGGAGGTCATCTTATCCTGAGGACTTAGTAATTTACAGAAGAATTTTGTAGTAGCCAAATATTATGATTTTATGGATCATAGATTTAGCTAATGGTGGGTCTATAATATGTACTCTTCTAGTCCTTTGGAAGAAGGTAAAATCTCCTCACTTTAATCCTCTGTTCACACTCATGGGACTAGGTGCCACTCCTAGAGAGAATCAGGGACTTTAATACTTCTGTACCTTTGTATAAACTGTTCCCTCTGCTAATAATGCTGTTCCTTCAGTTCCGCCCTTGGTGATCTCTGTTTCTCGGCCCCGTTGCTTCATCTCCGTTGCTTCATCTCTGTTTACGCATCGCTCTAAACAGAATGGAATCATCACACTTTCTTAGGCAGCCCCACCGCACTACGAACATGCCTCCGGGGGAACATACGTTATATTTAATCAGTTAATCCTGGACTCCTCGGACTGGGTGTTTCGGAGGGCCAGGTGTTTCAGACTGGGTGTTTCACTCCTTCAGACTCCTCTCTGCTCCTCTTCACAGGATAGCACCTGGCCTCCTGTCTGGGCTGGCACCTATTTTCACACACTCCGTGTTTTAGAATTGATGAATGAAGGAGTCAATTAGGGAACTCTGTATTACCTCTTTAGGAGGCTCCCAGGGAATACAGCTCCCTCATATATAGAAACCGTTTCCCTGTGCCGTGTGAATGATGAGCTCTCATACTGATGCCTTTGTTTCTGCCTTCAGCTGCCGGAACCCGTGCCCACTCCACGTGTCGGGTATTTAACCCCTCCATGGCTCCCTTCTCCAGGTGAGGCAGGGCCAACAAAGAAAGCAAGAGAAACCACAGCACATGACTCAGGCAGGAGGTAGAGGGGAATAGGCACCGTGGCATTGACACAATTTCTGAGCGCCTACTGGCTTTGCTATTCTTTTCCACCATGGTCACAAACCACTGGTTGGTGGATCCTTTGCCTACGGAATAGCGGTTCATCAGGTTGTAATCAAGTGGGGTGTTGGGGAGCCAGTGGAGTTGACTCTCGTTTTAGTTTTGCTTCGCTTAGGTTTTAGAATAACTTAACTTTTTATTTTAAACTAATGTTAAGTGAGAATGTATCCCATGACAGGCACGATGCAGGCACGTGGGTCTCTTATTCCCATGGCCCACGTTGTGGGCCATGTGTTTTGATCCCATCTTATAGGTGGTAAACAGGTAATGGAGATAAAGTCCCTGGCCAAGGTCCTGCAGCTGGTGAGTGGCAGAGCGAGGATTTGAACCCAGGACCTCTGACTCAGAGCCTTATCCTCTTTGCGTTGAATCCCGGTGCTAACATGGCTCGTGTTGAAAGAGAATTGTTCTCTCATCTGATTTCCCGTACGACAGATCTAGGGATAGATAGCCCACGCAGAACACCCCATGGATCATAGAGTTTGTCTTGGGCTGTGTGCTCAGGGGCTTGGTCATCCACATCCCTGCTGGTGACTGTGGCAGTGATAGCCCAGCTCTTTGCATGATGTGTGACTAGAGTGGAAACTCAAGAAACGAGTTAGATGAGAAATGGGATATTGTCTGAAGTCCCCAAAGACTCTGCAATCATTAATTAACTGTCCTCTAATACTTAGGATAGAAAAAAGAGAGCAAGTACATTAAAAACAAATAGTGGGGTGCCTGGGTGGCTCAGTCTGTTAAGCCTCTGACTTCGGTTCATGAGTTCAGGCCCCACGTGGGGCTCTGTGCTGACAGCTCAGAGCCTGGAGCCTGGTTTCGATTCTGTGTCTCCCTCTCTCTGCCTGTCTCCCACTCATGCTCTCTCTCTCTCTCTCCCTCTCTCTCTCTCTCTCTCTCTCGCTCTCTTTCTCTCTCAAAAATAAGCATTTAAAAAAATTTTTAAATAGTTTCTACAAAAATTGAAACTGAAAAAGGGTAGAGTTCTGAGCTAACCCTCAATTATGCAAAATACCTATCTTTCTCAAGCCTTCGAGTTGATCAGAGTTTTACTACAAATCAGAAAGCCCAGCGAGATTCAAGTTTTGTAAATGTCAGGCCTATGGCACGCATGAGCCAGAGATATTAGGTGCTAAAGCAGTGTGCCCACTGTCCTCACTCCTAAATGTCCCTGTCCCTCACCAACCCCCAGCAGCCAGCAGACATCCTATTAACTGGAGCTTCCTAAAGATACAGCTCAGAACTCAGCCTCTCAGCTCTGCCATCCCATTATCCCCTGTCACAGCCGCATCCCTGTATAATGACACCTGGCTTCCTGTTTGCTTCCTCATTGTCCAGGGGTTGGATAGTTCTGTTCAGCGAGAAAGCCTGGGGTTCACGCCTGGCCCTCACACTGGCCTGTTTGTGTGCTGGGGACAGAGTGTTGCATCTCAGTCACTAATGGAACCGAAAAGGTGCCTGGGGCTCATTATTCTTGAGGTAAGCCTGAAGGTCACAGTCCCACAAATGCTGTTTGCAGGCGGAAAAGGCAGGAGAGAAGCATATATAAGAAATTTGAGAATCCTAGCACTTTTTTTTTTTTTTTTTGGCACATACAAGAGGGATAACGTTTCTGATATTCCACTGCAGTTGAATCTTAATCAAGGGAGAAATCGCTCCCTGGAGACCTCTGTACCTGCCATTGGTGTCATTTACACTAATACCCTAGTGAGACTGTATTTCTCTCGGCCCCTGAGCCCCTCCCACCCAGGTTATCATAGTGCGGGCTTCTGCTTTATTGTGAAAATCTGGCTTTCCCCAGTCTAGAAGGTAGAGCAGGAGCTAGGGCCAAGGTTCTGGGAGAGAGAGAGAGGCTCTCGGTCCCACTCGGGTCAGATTCCAAGTGGCCCAGACTGGCTTTCTGTTAGCCTAGGCCATTTCCCTGGCATCTCCCGGGAAATTCTTAATGATATCAAGCCCGTGGGCACAACAGATATGCCCTGCCTATAGGCCGGGAATTTCTGCTCCCCTGGTTGCAGGTAAGCCGGGACAGTGCAAAGAATGGTCCTCAGTCCAGTCTCGTCTCAGGATTGTTAACTGTTTGAATTTCTCATGTGATTCTAAAGAACGCAGAGTGGGGTCACTCCTCTGAAGCCTTCCCCACACCCAGCCTTGGCTCCTGTGCTCCTGGACACCGCCCCATTAACACCCCCTCGCCTCCTCACCCAGGGCAGGCTCAGCTCTTTGGAGTGTTCCCATAAGAAATCTCGCATAGCAAGCCTTCCGTCATTCTACTGGAAGTTCATCAAAATTAGGGGCAGAGGGTTTTCCAGGAACAAGGGAGAGTTTCTGCCTCCTACCCAACCCCTTCACCTCCTCCTGGCTCCCTTCTTGCTCTGGAACAGCACCAGCTTCTCCCCTAGCTTTCTGCTGACTGGTAGTCCCACCCGGGTTCATGTTCCTGGGACCCTCATGGTTCCCCGAGCCCTTATCATCTGTTTCTTGCAATAAAAGCCATGCATACCCAAGAGAAATCCTGAGGGCAGCTGTTAATATAATAATGTTTCCCGGGGTGCCTGGGTGGCTCAATTGGTTGAGCATCTGACTTCGGCTCAGGTCATGATCTCACTGATCGTGGGTTCAAGCCCCACATCGGGCTTTGTGCTGACAGCTCAGAGCCTGGAGCCTGCTTCAGATTCTTTGTCTCCCTCTCACTCTGCCCCTCCCACACTTACACTCTGTCTCTGTCTCTCTCTCAAAAATAAACATACATTAAAAAAATTTAATATAATAATGTTTCCTTCTCTTTATTGCACATGCACACACACACACACACACACACACATGCACACACAGACACCCTTCTGCAGTTCACAGGACACTTTCATGTATGTCCTTCCAGGGACGCCTCTGTGGCAAGCCCTACTGTAATCTTCATGTTACAGATAGAGAAACTGAGGCACAGGATGATAAAATCACAGAGCCATTGAGACTTTGAATCCAGCTTTAGACCCCAAGCCCATGCTCTCTCCTCTTACAGCATTCGCCTCCACAATCAAAAAGTATTTCTTATGGTAATGCTATACCACATCATTTCTCTTAAGAGATCCTGTGTGCTAACCCTGAAGACGTGGCCACACAGCCAATTAGAACCATAGTAACCAAAAGGACCTATTAGGATCCTGAAAGAGCAGTGCCAGAGTGAGATATTCAGAGGCTCTATGTGTTAGAAAGGCTCTATGATGCCCCCTGAGCCCCAGGGGGCTCAGACTTCTAAATAACACTAATCCATAAAGTCAGTAAAAGGAAGACCCACAATGCTCTGTTTCTTCCTGATGGTGATCTCTTCAGTTCTTTTCATGAAATATCCAATGGCAAATTCTTTCCCCTAAAAGATGTTTTCCTAATTCTTTAGTTACCCCTGCTTTTCTGGGAACCAGAACATCTGTTCCTATGGCTCACTAGACATGCAGCCCTGGGCACACCTCATAAGAGGCTCCCTTGGATGCCAGTCAGCAGGTTAGGGGTCCCAGTGGGCAAGATGCTCAGGAAAAGGAGAAGGCTGGGACAGGGAAGGAAGGAAGGAGAGAAAGGGGCTGCATGCCTGGGACCTCAGAGCGGGGCCTCCGTCAGTCTCTCTGGGCCATCGTTGGAGGGGAATGAATTAGGTAAGCCACGGGGGCTCTGCAAACGCCTTCCCAGGGCACCCAGGGCGGGGGAATCAGACTGGCACAGTGGGGAGCAGAAATTCACCTGGCTCCAACATGGCCACCTTCCTCCTCCCTTCCAGGCACACATGGGTGCTTGGCAAACTCAAAATCAAGCCGATGCATCACTTTGCCGTGTCCGCATGCCCTCAGGATTTGCATGTACATGCAGATGAATTGTTTCAAGTGAGTCAGAATGCAATTATTTCATTTTCCTTCCTATTCCAAATTGTTGATGTTTAGAAATAAATTGCTCCCGGTGCTTCTGATTTACAAGGACAAAATGCGAATGCAGAAAACAGGTTCAGTGGAGTGATTTGAATTTCCATTACAATTACAGTTCTTTTCAACCATATGATTCTGTGCTCCCCTCATATACATCAGCCCAGAGCTGCCCGCACTCAGGGGCGGAAGCTGTCGCTGCGACGGGCCCATCAGCAGCCCCATCACACAGCCCAGCTGCCACAGGCCAGTGGGTGGATTGAGACTGAGCTCTGCCGTCAACCCCTAATAAAACTGGAGTAGCCATCAGGGCTTGCCTCTGGGGGGTCTGCGGGGAGGCGGGGCCACTCTGCACCTAGGTTGGAGGGCCCTGGACACTGACCAGCAGATTCTGACTTCCAGCCAGCAGCAGCCACGCCATCGAAACTATTAGATCGATATTGCGCTGGGTATTGTGCTAAGAACTTGGGATGTTTATACTCACAGCGGCTTTATAAGAAATAAGATTATTATAAGTGCATTTTATGGATGAGAAGTTGAGTCTCAGAGAGGTTCAGTGAGTGGCAGAGGCAGGGGTTAAACCTGAATCAGCAAGATGCTTGGAGCCCAGGCTCGAGATTCCTGCACAAGGCCACGTCCCCCAGATCTGGTGACATAAAGTTCAGATATCTACAGTAACACCCCCAGAGCTCCAGTTTGCTAATTCCACGTGGTCCTGAATGTGGGCTTCAGGGAGTGTGACTGACTCTTTCCCTCTCCCTTTGCCCACCGGCACAAGTCCTACCCCAGAGAAGGTGCAGAAAGTCTGCACAGTATCAGCCTTTCTGACCCCAGCCCTGACACGAAACATCGTCTTTGGTATCTTTCGCCCTCCCAGCTCTGTGTTAGTCTCCCCCACTATCAGGTGGGCCTTTTTCTGAGTCCCAGGGCCCTGTCAGACACCCCAGGGTTCTAAGCTGTAAATCTGCTTGAGAGCAGCAGCATTTAACATGAGCAGGAGAGAGGACAATACTTAACACAGGTAAGAACCCACGCCAATGTCTTTAGTGCCCTGTTACCCTCCGGGTGCCTGCTCACACTTTGCACAGGAAGGAGAATTTAGGTTCCATGGCAGAAACATTGGGCCTTTTCAGATCATACCGCTTATGCAACCTGCTACCGCAGTTGTGAAATCCCTGCTTCCGCTGTTTAGACTGGCTGTGCATGTGCTTCCTGCTTTCCTCTAGATTTAGCAGTGCACGCCCAGTACAGCAGGACAGGACCCGCAGAATGAAATCTCTCCATACAAGAGAATCTTCAGTGTGGGACCAGGAAGCCGGGAAGCCAACAGGGATGGGGCCCCTCCCTTTTTACCCTATTAACCAGGTCTTTGGGGTTTTGTTCACCATTTTAACATATAATCAGGCAGGTCTTACTTTATGTCTTGCCTTTTATTTTCCCTTCCCCGAGCCGCTCCCCTGGTCACCTCTAGAGACTGAAGCATGTGTTCCAGATTCCAACTTTATTGTGTTAGCAGAACTAAAATAAAACTTATGTCCCCCCATGGAAACAAAAGTGTCCCAGTGAAAGGTTAGTCTAAATAACAAATTAAATGAAGATGTGATAGCAGAATAGCTTATTATTGGCTGTATGAATAGCAAAATAACCAGACAAGGTAATAGTTCAGCATGAAAAATGTGCTGTCATTTTTGATTCATGTTTTTCCCCGATGCCTGTGTGAGCTTTTACCCAGGGTGGGAATGAGCCTGGCTTTACTGAGGCTGGGCTGGCGTGGGAGAGCCGACGTTCCCTCCTAAGAGTTGTTTCTCTTGGGATACGGGGTGGGGGAGAAGAGTCAGTGATTCAAGCGGCTCTGTAATTAATTTTTTTTTAATTAACAGGCTTTGTTTCTTGGAGCAGTTTTATGCTTACAGGAAAATTGACAGAAAGTACAGATATTCCCATATACTCTCCCTCTACCCTATTTCCCCTGTGATTAGCATCTTACCATAGTTTGGTTTATTTGTTACTACTGATAATGCAGTATTGATACATTATTATCAGTTAGAGTCCCTGGTTTAGATTAGGGTTTACTCTTTGTGTCCTATAATACTATGGGCCTTGCCAAATGTGTAACGTCATGTATTCACCATTACTGTATGATACAGAATAGTTTCACTGCCCTAAAAATCCACCTGTGCTCCTCCAAACCCCCAAAGGCTGGCAACCACTTACCTTTGCACGATCTCTGTAGTTTTACTTTTTCCAGAATATCCTGTCGTTGGAATCATACAATATACAACCTTTTCAGATTGGCTTCTTTCAGTTAGCAGTATACATTTAAGCCTCCCCCATGGCTTTTCCTGACTTGAGAGCTCATTTTCTTTTCAGTGGTGAATAATATTCCATTGTCTAGATATACCACCATTTGTTTATCCATTTACCTGTTGAAGGACATCTTGGTTAATTCCAGTGTTTGACAGTTTTGGGGGGGGGGGGGAGGGAGAAGCTGCCATAAACATTCATGGACAGGTTTTTGTGTGGACATAACTTTTCAACTCATTTCAGTGAATACCCAAGGAGCGCAATTGTTGGATCAGATGGTAAGAGTATGTCTAGCTTTGTAAGAACCTGCCACACGGTCTTCCAAAGTGGGTGTACCATTTTGCATTCCCACCAGCAATGAGACGTCCTTTTGGTTCCTGTTGTCCTCAGCATCTGGTTACAATTTATTTTTACAAACACCCAGGTTATAATACTTTTGTATTCGTGCAGACCGACATTATATGACATTTTCACACGCATTTCACATGGTAAGGAAGTCTGACAACGTTCTGATATTTGTCATGACAGCTAGAATTATAGCCAAGAGATGTTTCAGGTGCCCGTAGGACACATTTTGATCTTTGTTCCCACTGTGCGAGGAAGCTTTTTTGTTATCCCCATTTTACAGATGAGAAAACTAGGCTCAGAAAGATTGTATGAAGAGCCCAAGGTCACATGCTAAATGACAAGAGCGGGGGCTGGAATCCAGTCATCTGAGTACAAAGTCCACATTCTCTTGGTTCTATCCCATTGAACCAGCCAAGGAGATGGTACCTAGGAGGGAACTTGGACCCAGGCCAACAGAGCTAGGTTACCCAGGCCGCAGACTGAATGTGTCCTACGGGCACTTGAATCATCTCTTGGCTATAACTCTAGCTGTCATGACCAACATCAGAACATTGTCGGGCTTCCTTACCATTGTTTTAGGTCTTCAGAATTGTTTGTATTTTACAATAACGTTGGCGATGGCTCTCGGCATCTCAGCCGCATTGGAAACTCAATTATCAGAAACGCATTCATTGAGGCCTTTATATAACTTTCCAGATTTTTCAGCAAGCACCTATTAAAATACAGGTACTGGTTGACAGTGAAGAGAAGCAACATGTGCTTGCAGGTTGCAAATGTATTCACAGTAGAGCTCAGATATGCAGAGGAAGTGGAGTTATTCATATCCGCCTCCTCCTTATCTGAACTTCTCATGAGCAGGCATTCGGTCCACTCCAGCGCTCAGTCCAGTGTAATGATTTACACATTTCCCTTAGTTAATTCTCAGTCTCTTTGGGTGAAATTGTTTAGTCTTGCAAATTGCACCGTCTTGCAAATTGCACCTCCTCCCTGTCACACCCTCTTAGGAAACTCTCACACTGGCCCTGCAGTGATTTTTCAACGGGGGTCACTGTTGGTGAACAGTGGCATCCACCTGCTGCCACGCGAGCCTTCTGCTGAGCCCTTTGGTGATGTCCGGGGCCGGCCTACCTCTCCGTGTTGTCTGTCTACCCTTCTGTCTTTCTCCCTCACCCTCTGGCTAACTCATCCGTCCCCTGATTCAGTGGCCATGTCCAAGGGAATTCAGGCAGGCTTGAAAGGCAAAGGCAACCCTCCCCCAGCCCGACCTGGGGTCTGGTGGCAGTGCCTGGGAGAAGCAGGGGACACTGCTCTCAGACCCCTCTGCCTACACAGCCTCCTGTCCCCACTCGTTCATTTTGCTAAGAATCCCTAAGAATTCATTTCTTTTGAAAGAAGGCTGAGTAAAGGAAATAGATGGGCATGATGTGTACAGTTTTCTGCAAATCCTGTAAACGTCAGGAGTGGCTGGGCTTTCACTGCCCTTGAGCTAAGGCCCAGATGAAACTCCTGTAAGCAGGAGCCCAGAGAGTGGGTCTCTGGCTGCATTCGACCCGGACCAGGGGCGAGGAATTGGAATTTTTATTATAACACTTTCTACTCTCCCTCTAGGATTTAATACCTGCACTATTTCCCGTCTCCTCAGGTCAACAAATAACAACAAAATTGTCGGTACAGGCCCCCAACAAAGTGTGCTCTTTTCTCGATAAGAGCTTTCCTCAGCACAGACCTTTCTTCTGAAGCAGACAGATCGGCACTCAGGAGGCAATTTCTGATCTTTTGTTCACGGAGATGGCTTTCCCTTCACCATCCTGGCGATAGACCGAGTCCATTCCAGGGACCCCTCTTTTTTTCCTCCCAAACATGACAAGTTAGCGCATTTTTATTTGCGTTCTCATTTGCAAATTCTCTACACCACCCGATTTAGTCAGTATGCTATTTTCTGCATAATTTTTAAAAAGAACACAGGCTGTTTCTAGGCAGAGTACAATAGGCATTGTTCTTGTTTATGATGTTTCCATCCATCACTTGCCCCTCTGGGAGCAGGAGCAGGAAAGGGAGACAGTGGCAAAGCCCAGCTGATGGTACAGACTGACAGGGACGGCGGAAGAGCGCCCCCTACCCGCACCCGAGCGCCCAGGGCTCCCACTGCATCTGGAGTCAGGGTTGAAATGACTCTTTCCTCTGATTCATTGGTGATGATGTGTGCTCATTATTTATTCATTTGCTCATATGCTCTTTAGGTTTACGTCGGGCAGAGTGTAACACATGGCAAAACAACAGGAAAAAATCATTGATCAAATGGTTAGGTTGTTTGCATTATAGGTTTTTCTTTTTTCAGTTGAGCACGAGTCGAGCACTAACTACATGCTAGGTGTCATGCTACTGAATCCTTACAATAATCCTATGAGTTGGATGTTACTAGATTCATTTTACAAAGGGCGACACTGGGTCTTTACAAGATTCAAGTCCCGTGATCAGTGGCGCCAGACAAATCAAGGGCAAGCCTCTTGCCATGATTGTGAGGCTACAAGTTCCAACTGGGAATGTAAGACTCTGGGCCTTGCCTTCTGTTATTCACCCATTCTTTTATCCATTCATCATCCAACATACATTTACTCAGTATGTGAACCGAGTCTGTTCAATTAGCCAGCATCTGCCTACGACCGGGTGCAATGCCTGGCAGTTCAGACTGGGGGAAGAGAGACAAATGGACAAGTCCGGGGGGGTCGATGAGAAGGTCCCTCAGAGTGGGGAAAAGTGGGGAGTCAGACATCGTGGCTTGAGCAGCTAGGTGGGACACAGATTTTAGCTACTAGGATTAAGAAGACTAAAAAAGGGTGTGGTGTGGGGAAAGCAATGAGAATAAAGAGGTTGGGTTGGAATGAGGTCAGTGTCAGGTGCCTGTGGCACATTCAAGGAGGGCATCAAGTAGGCAGTTGGAAGTCATGGAAAGGTTGGGGCTGGAGATACAAATATGGGAACTGTCAATCCTATCTGATGGAATTGATGAGGTGATTGAAGAAGGCACAGCACAGAAGGAGAAAGGTCAAGGGGCGCCTGGGTGGCTCAGTCGGTTAAGCATCCGACTTCGGCTCGGGTCCTGATCTCACGGTCGGTGGGTTCGAGCCCCACGTCAGGCTCTGTGCTGACAGCTCAGAGCCTGGACCCTGCTTCGGATTCTGTGTCTCCCTCTCTCTCTGCCCCTTCCCCACTCGGGTTCTGTCTCTCTCTCTCAAAACTAAGTAAACATTAAAAAAAAATTTTTTTTTTAAAAAAGAGAAAGGTCAAGGCCAGGGTCCTATATTTAAGGAGTGTGAAGAGGAAGACCTTACCAGAAAGACTAAGAAGCCAAGAGAGAGGTATGAGTTGAAAGCAGAGTGCGCCCTGGCCCCAAAAAGAACTGTATTTGGAGAAGTTGGGAGGAGGCCACCGTGTGGACTGTTTCCTAGAGCCAAACAAGATGGAGACAGAGGTAGACAGACCCCACGATTTGGCAACTCAAAGACCATGACAGTGGTCTTGACAAGAACACGTTTTTGTAACCAAAGGGTATAAACCAGAAAAGGGAGGTTCATGTGTGAATGAGAGGAGGCAAAGAGGAGCTAGTGTGTATAAACAGCTTCTTCCAGAAGTTTGCTTGAGTAGGATGCAGAGAGATAGGATGATGGCCAGAGCAAGGTGTGGGGTGTCGGGGAGATTTCGAGAGTGGAAGGTAGTAGAATATGGGCTGGCTTGCTCTTTGACTCCTGGGGATGCCACAGGGAAGAGAGAAAGAGGTTCAGGTAACTCAAGGAATCCTTGAGAAGGAGGAAGACAGAACACAGAGCACATGGTGAAGAATTGGCTCTTGTCATGAGACACCAGACATAAAAGGACAGAGGAAGAAAACGATGAATGCAGATGTGTGTGGCAGGCTTGTAGATCTGGTGGCAGAAATATCTGGTTCTCCATAGACTACGAGAGTCATCAACATTTGGGGCACCTGGGTGGCTCACTCGGTTAAGTATCAGACTCTTGATTTCAGCCCAGGTCATGATCTCACGGTTCATGAGTTCGAGACTTGCATCAGGCTCTGTGCTAACAGTGCAGAGCCTGCTTGGGAATCTCTCTCTCTCCCTGTCTGTCTCTGCCCCTTCCCTGCTCATGCTCTTCTCTCTTTCTCTTTCTCTCAAAATAAATAAGTAAGCATTAAAAAAAAAAAAAAAAGGCTGAGAGTCATCAACATTTAACCTATATGCAGGGCTTACTTATCCCTAGCATGCAAAGGGGATGAAAAGTAGTCCTTTCCCCTGAAGAGCTCATGGTCACACGGGGGAGATAGACACCTACCTTACAACCTCATTACGTGATGGAGTGTTTCACGGGATGTGGAATGCAGGAGAGAGGCACACCCCGGACTACCACAAGGTCAAAGAAAGCTTTTTCGTCTCCTGACGGGGTGCCCAGCCTCACTCACTAATAGGTGCTTAATAGGTATCATTCTTTGTTGATAATGATTGTTTAGAATTTTGACTTTCTACAAACGGGAGATCAGGCTTTGGGAACTGAAATCCACAAAACAGTTCGTTATTTCTCCCTCCTTCTCCCACGACACTGACAGTATAACGTGCAGCTGCCTGGATGACTTCAGATGGAACTCTGTCTCCAGATCAAAACAATCAGTTCCTTTGATAGTGATTGTAAATCTTTGGGGTCAATAATGTGGAGAAGTGGTGATGATGAGGCCAGTAAGGCTAAAGCTGGCTTTTAACCCAAGCATCGTAGAAACTACAGCACGGCATGGCAGAACAAAGACCCTCCCTCCGTCCGTACAGCAGACCTCTCCATGTGAGCTCAACTCCACGTTTCCCTCCAGCCCAATACCCCCCAACTCTTCCAGTATTGGCACTCTGCAGAGCTACTGCTCGGGAAAGGTCAGGGGAGGCAAGAAAGGGAGCCCAGCCCCATCTCATTCTCAAAGCCAAGGGCCACAGACCTGGAAGAAATGCAGATCACAATTTGCACACCCTCTCTGGGTCAGTGCACTGAGCGGAATCAATCATATCTCAGCCCGTGGGAAGGGAAGCCCAATGAGGCCCCGTGGACGCTAAAGAACTGAGATCTGTAGAGTATCCCTGGGAGGTAGTTACGTCCATAGGAACGGAAAGGAAATGTCTCACCTTTCCCCAGCTCCAACTCCGTCCCCCACTGCCACACACCCACAGTGCCTAGCAGATGTTAGGTGCTAGGGGAGGCAGAGTATCGTCGTGGCAGAGACTATGGGCTCTGGAGCCTGACTGCCAAGCCTGTCACATATCAACTATGGTGGCTCTTGACCTCTTTAGTGCTTTGGTTTCCCCGTCTGTAAAATGGGGATGATGATGATGATGACAGCAGCTATATCGTAGGGTTGTTAAAAGGAGGAAATTGAACAGTTCCTGGCACATAGGAGACATTTAAGGAATAAAAACTGGGTAAGTGCGGAGAGAAGAATTTGTCAGAGTAGACCGGCTGCCATTGTTAGAAGACAATCCAGGGAGGCCAATTCCTCAGGAGCTTTCCCTCCTAAGGGAGACTGTCTCTACTGGCTGAGCGTGTGTCAGACTCAGAAACAAAGGCCCGGGCAGAGAGCATTTGTGCTTCACTGGGCGGTGAAAGGGAAAAGAAGTAACAAGAAGCAAGTTGATTGTATTCCTGAGACGGCTGTCCAAGCTGTAGCATCCCTTCACCAAACTAAGGAGCTAGGAGAACATTTACATTCATTAAAAATGTATCTTTCCAGGAAGGGGAAAAAAAAAAAAAAAAAAGGACCCCTGCTTCTTTTCTTCTTAAGAAAAACATGAAAAGATTCCAGAAGTGGGCACAAAATGACGGGTCTCCCTTCTTTAGCTCTGGAAGGAAAACCGGGATGAAAAGTTCCGTTGTGCCTTTGGGGCGTGTTTATGTTTATTTGGGTGGGGTTGCTTTGGGTTTATTGTTCTGAGCGTTTGGCAGAGATTGAAATTGTGTGAGGAGCAGACACCATAAGGCCACTGGCCCTTGTGATATTACTAATTGTGCCAACTCCCCGGGCATTAAGCAGGCTGTTTGCTTGTGGTCCACACATTGCAAATCAAAGAGGATCCTGAGAACGTGAACAACGGGGGGACGATAAAACCTAGGGTGATTGGCTCCATTATCCCATCATTCTGCCATTCGTTCTATCAGCTGCTCTCTCCTGTGAGTGGCCCCCTGGCTCAGCTAAAATTACATCTGGCCCGTCCTCCTACAGATAACGTAACTGCCCGCCCCCAGCCCCCCACCCCACCCCCCCACTCCCGTGCTGGGAGCCCACCATGCTCCATCAGCCAAAATTTCCTCTAACTACAGATTAGGGGATACAGAGAGAGCCACTGCCTCTCCCTTCAGACCCCCACTTGCAACAAACACCTGCTACTGATTGCTCATTCAAAACGATCCGGCTGCATTTCCTGCCCTCCTTTCCTACTGGCCTTCCATCACTATTGGCCGCCTGTCCGGCAACGGCAGCCCAATTAGGAAATCAAGCGAGGGCCTCATCCAAGGTGCCCCGCAAGCTGGACCAGCCCAGCCAGCGTGCTCCGTGGCTTCCGCCCGAGGAGCCCTGAGGCGGGGAGAACCGACAGAGGGGCCGGGGGCACATTTGCTCCTCGGCTGCCCAGCTGTGAGCAGCACGCAGGCTTGGAGTTGGCCAGCTTCCCCCCGTTCAGCCTAGCTTGACAAAACTCCCATCGCTTTGGTGAGAAAAAAAGCCCCCCAAAACGGATCCTGGAGGAAGTCAGGATGTCTGTGTCGGGAAGGCGTTATACCATTCTTGCACAGGCTGTGTTATTAATTTTTATTAAGGTTCTTTTATTATCGGTGGCCATTATTATGTTTTTCTACACATACAAAGGAACCCCTTTCTACTCTTCATATGCATTGGGGGACAGGACTTGGCATATTTTTAAAATAATTTCTTCCATTAAGTTGTAATATTACCACATCATAGAAAATTCGGAAAATAGAGGAAAGGAAAAAGAATCAACTCAAATCCCACCAGTCTTATACGAACGCTGTTAGCATTTTGGTGAATTTCCTTTGAGTCTTTTTCTTATGCATATTTTAACATAGTGGTAATTATCTTTACTTATACTTTCTTTCTTCCCCTCTTTTTCACTTAGTGTAGCTATCATACACGATTTTCATATTATATAATTCTCATAAACAATCATTTTAAGGCTTCCATAATAGTCCATCAAGTTGTATGAACCATGTTTTGTTTAACCATTTCTCAACCATAGAATAGTTAGGCTATTTTTGCTATGACCCTTATAGACTTTTTTGGTGCGTAGAATAATTTTCTTAGAACAGGTTAACAAAGGAGGGGATTATGGAGTCAGAGGGTCTGAACGTACTTTTGACTACTGATACACCCTGCCAAACAGCTTACTTTTAACGTTTATTTATTTATTTTGAGAGAGAAAGCATGCGCTTGCACAAGGAAGAGAGAGGGGCAGAGAGAGAGAGGGATACCAAGCAGAGCGCCCAGCACGGGGCTCAAACTCACGAACTGTGAGATCATGACCTGAACTGAAATCAAGAGTCAGACGCCCAATGAACTGAGCCACCCAGACACCCCTGTCAAACTGCTTTCTAACTCATGTTCTAGTCTAACCATATTCCATAGGCTTTTTTTTGGTCAGTCTTATTGTTTTTATGTTTTGGGGGGAGGACATATGACCCCTGCGTTGCATTCCTATGGTGAAAGTCTGAGCTAGCTTCCCCCTTACAGAAAAGGCCCATTGAGAAACCCCCTTCCTACTCCCCTGGAATGCTTTGCACCATAGGGCACTTGATGGACTAGGAAGGAACAAATGAGTCCCTAACCATGCTGGAGGTGGCCTAAGCCTTGGGAAGAAACATATCTGTGCATTTCTTTGTTAGGGTGAAAAGCAGAAAATTAATGTTAGACTTGTCATGCGTAACTCAAAATGCTTGTTTTGGCTGTATTAAGAGATTTCCTTGCAAAGAGACACCTGGCTAGCTGTCACAGGGCCACGTGTAAATAATGAAAAACAACTCTCTGAGGACAAAGCTCTGAATGGGTTCTTGTACTTGTCACCACCCCTGCCCCCCCGGCCCATCACCTTCCACACTTCTTTGCCCCCATGAGAGTTCAGTGGAGTTTGGAATAAGAGTCTCGCCCCTACTTTATCTTTGTGGGCAAAATGTAAGTTTGAGAATGCCTTCTCCATAAGAACACCAACTTCCTTGACAAAGGAAGTTTCTTACCTCCAAACAGGTAGAAAACCAGTGCTATAATTCTCCAGGTTTGGAAAGCCATGCTTTCTTGAAGATGAAGCCATTGACCATTGGTGGCTCATGATGTTTATTCTGGAAACTCATAGGTGATCCCCGTAGTGTACCCATTTATGATGCAACTGACTGTTCTTTTTAACACTATGTGCAGGTGAAGGATACAATCAAAGGCAAAATGATAGAGGGTAAGTTTGCCTTTAGGACTGCCACATGAGGTTGTGCAGGTTGTTCACTGCAGAGAGCACCTGGCTAATGGGGGAAGGGAAGTGGAGTAAGTTGAGACTGAGGCTCAGCCTACTAACCACTACTCAATTCATATACCCTATAACAGGCTATGTCCACCTTTTAATCTTCTTCTAAGAGTACCATTTTCTTTGTTACAAGATGTTTACTTATTTTGGGGGAGAGAGCGCGAGAAAGAGCACAAGAGAGTGTGAGTGGGGGAGGGGCAGAGAGAGAGGCAGAGAGAGAGAATCCCATGCAGGCTCCACACTGTCAGCTCAGAGCCCGAGGTGGGGTTCAATCTCATGAGAACTGTGTGAGATCATGCCCCGAGCCGAAATCAAGAGTCGGACACTCAACCGACTGAGCCACCCAGGCACCCATCAGAGTACCTTTGTTTGAAGTAAGGTTGTTATAGATGTAGCCATTTAAGATGAAGCTATACTGGAGCATGGTAGCCAATTAATCCAATGTGACTAGTGTACTTATAAGAAGGGAGACACAGGGAGAAGATGCACATGAGGTGACAGAGGCAGAGATTGGACTGATGTATCTTCAAGCCAAGGAACACCAAAGATTGGCCCCAAACATCAGAAACTAGGAAGAGGCAGGCAAGAATTCTCCCTTACCGGTTTTGGAGGAAGCATGGCCCTGCTAACACCTTGATTTTAGACTTGTACTCTCTAGATCATGGGACAATATTCCTGTTGTCTTAAGCCACCGAATGTTTAGTCCTTTATTATGGTGGCTCTAGGAAACGAACACAGAGAACTCCCTTATTTTCTAGCACTACATGATGCTCTAGACTCATCCTGTATGTGACTTCCCCCAGTCCTAGAATCAGCCACTCCTTCTAGGATCCCTGACTCCTTCTATTAGATAATGGTATTAGAAACCAAAATCTGGATGCGAGATGTGCTTTTCGCCACTGGAGTGTTGTTGCTTCGAGGCCTTCCCCAAAAGACAGAGAGAGAGGAAATACGTATGTGAGCTAACCCTCCCATATACACGTATCTGTACTATTTTATATGTAACGTTTCCACCAATGTTAAGCTCAATATATATTCATACTGATGTGTCCAGCTCTAAGCTGTTGCCACTTTCTACCCACCTCCTTTTGCTTATCTGTAACCTCCACTCCAACAGGAAGAAACCTGGTTTCTACCGTCCATCAGCCCTTTGCTTAACTCATCAACTCCAGTGTGCAAATATACTTTATCAGAATTGCTAACCCGGGGATTCCTTTTTCAGCGCTCACAGAAGATACTCTGTGGGTTGGTGGCATCTCCACATCGCCTCCAAACTGAGTCTGCTCCCTGCAACCTCTGTACTTGCCCTGCCTTGTCTTCTCTAATATCAAACCTAGTCTCTCAAGAGGATCGGTTGCTGGTTATTTCTACTTTCACATTAGTCAGGATAAGCAAGGCTAAGCTCCGGGAAGAAATGAATGTTGAAATCTCAGCTTTGCCTAGCACAACAAAGCTGTGTCTTACATCAGATTCTGATGCAGCTTGGGCACTTTGCTTCACCTTTAGCTTTATCCTTTTGAACTTGTGGCCTCCAACATGGGGACAGGAGAAAGAAGAGAGAGTTGAGAGATCGGGCAGAATGTTCTAAAGACGTAGGCCTGGAAGTCACCTACCTGCCTTCAGCCCACATGCCCATGACCAGAACTGTCTCATGGTCTGAAGCTAATTTGGGAAGGCTGAGTCTGCCTGCAAGCCTGGGGAAGAGGAACCATATACTGAATCCATTACATCATCTCTGCCTGAATCTCTGTGTGAATTTTGGTCAGTGTGTTCACGGCCCCCAAACCAGTTTTGTTTTAAATCTTATTTTAACTTTGTAACAAAAGGGCTTGTTGTATGATAAAGGGATTTTAAACACAGGAGAAGAGAAAGGACAGGTTAGGAAAAATTTTTAGGGCTCCTTCCCCTAAAAAAAAATCTATTATATAGGCAGATTTTTTTTCTTCCAATGCATAAGGTCAAACTTCTTTTTTTATTTTTATTTTTATTTATTTATTTATTTTTTAATTTTTCCATATATGAAATTTATTGTCAAATTGGTTTCCATACAACACCCAGTGCTCATCCCAAAAGGTGCCCTCCTCAATACCCATCACCCACCCTCCCCACCCTCCCACCCCCCATCAACCCTCATCAAACTTCTTTTTTTTAATTTTTTAATGTTTACTATTTATTTTTGAGAGAGAGCGTGAGCGGGGGAAGGGCAGAGAGAGAGGGAGACACAGAATCTGAAGCAGGCGCCAGGCTCTGAGCCATCAGCACAGAGCCCGGCGTGGGACTCGAACCCACGAACTGTGAGATCACGACCTGAGCTGAAGTTGGACGCTCAGCCGACTGAGCCACCCAGGTGCCCCTCAAACTTCTTGGTAGCTGATTTTTTTTTAGAACTCCATGACTTGTTGATGACTCATCAAAAACAGTCCTACAATTTGCTTTTATTCTCCAGGGCTAAGGTGGCAAATAAAAGTGGGTGGGCCAGGTGAGTCATGTAGCCCTTTGATGTCCTTGCAGGAGACATGGGCCAAAGGGAATTGAGGGGCCCCTTCACATGATTCCCGGTGTACTGTAGGAGAACAAAAGTTTTGAACATGGAAGGAGGTGAACCCCATTCTTCATAAGATTCTAGTGTCGAAGAAACCTTAAAAATGAGGCTTAAATAATTTTTTCGGACGTAGGATGCTTATGATGCGTGGACATTAAGGGGGAGAAAAAGTCTGAAACAAGCCTGTAACACACAGTGTGCTTTCACTCTGCAGTGTACTATGTACAGAGAAAGCAGAATACTCCAAAATACTAACAATGGTTTTCACTGGGCGGTGGAGTGATGGGTGTTTTTAATGATCTCATTTAGACTTGTAGGTATTTTCCAAGCTTTCTGTACTGAATGTGCATGACTTTTATAGTATAAGAAGGAATGCTTAAAAAAAACTTTAAAAGATACCAAATCCAGCTCACCTCCCTATCATAGGCATGGGGAAACCAATGCACAGAGAGATTAATTGATTTGTCCCACATCACACAGATATTAAATTGAAAGGTCTGGAACCAAAGTGGTAGCATAGAACTCGTTCTTTTCCGTGGCTCCCGATAGCACAGTAGATATAGGCTAAACCCTGGAGGGAACTTCACCCTCCTTGCACCCACACCACACACAAATACACACACACACACACACACACACACACACACACACACACACCCCTTTGCTCTCTGATCCAAAACTTCCAGTTACAGAAGGTCCCTCGACCCTCTCTGTTTCAGCCCAGAGGCCTGGGAGCTCTTGCAGTCTCCAATATGGGGAAAGGAGCTTTTATCTAGCATCTGAGATAGGCAGGCACTGTGCTGGAAGTTTATACCTCACCAAGACACCATAATAAGAATGGGACGTGGAGGGTGGGGAGACAATAACGAACATTTGATCTCATGACAGACTAGGCCATAAGGCTGCTTCATCCCAGCTTATAGATGAAAAAACTGAGGCACGCTCAAGGCCACCAGTGGCAGAGCCAGGATGCAGGCTCATCCCAAGCGTTCTGGCCCAAGGACCCCACGTGAAGCACGACTGCTGCTAAACTTCACTACGTACCGTGTTTCAGGTGCATATTAAAAGCTCCGTGTATATTTGTGGAACGCATGGGAAAACCACAGATTGTATCCCGTGCCTGGGGTTTCAGGAGGCTCTCAAACCTCACCCTGGAAACACCTGTCAGCTTAGCACAGATGGCCTGGCCTGCGTCCCGAGGTGATAGATATGATGCCAGATGTGGACATCTGGCCACTTCTGGGTACCCATTTACCTTTACACAGGACATCCCCCAGACCTGATGCCCTGTCATAAGGCTGCTCGGGGAAGATATATACTGATGAGAAACCTCAGCCCCCAAATTCATTTTTCAAAGAAGCCAAGCAGATCTGGTGATTTATTCTCTGTCATTCTGATCCCCAGCATATGTTCCACATCAGGTAAGTGAGATAGAGGGATGGTTCAGCAAACATTAAGTTAAAAGAAACCCTGTCAGGCCTCCCCCCCCCCACCCCGAATAGCTCCGTTTAATTTAAAGCCACCAAGTAATTAATTACACTGCGTAAAAAGCTAAGGCCCTCTCCTGCACAACACTTCTCGTGTTTTCAGCAGAAGATGCTGTTCTTATGCAATCGAACACACGCCCACGCTAACTTGGATTCCTGCTTCTTCCTCATTTTCTTCCTTCTTGTCTGCAGCCTGTCCCTGTTTGCCTTTAAATCTGACTCTCTCCCTGCCTGTCTCTGGTCTGTGCTTCCTGCCCATCTTCCCTCTCCTGATCCCATTCTCTCTCTTCCCTTCACCGCGACTCCTGTGTCTGGTCCCTGAAGCGCAGTCCTCCCTTCCGCACATAACGTGGCGTCTCCTGTTGGTGCCGTGACGCCAGGCTCAGCCCAGCTTCCCCCTCCGGCTCTGCCTCTGGTGATTGACCTAGAATTGGTTCTCTCCATCCCTGCCAGTTCAGTCTCCTCCTCAAGGTACACAGGTTGGCAGAGCTCTTGGTTCACTTGGTTCTATTTGATCCTAAGAAGCGAGTACTACTAGTTCTAGTGGTATTAGTGGAAAAAGCAATACTCGTTTGTGGAACCCGGAACACCACGTGAATAAGAGAATGGTATGATCATGTAGCCTGCTACCATAATGACTGCTGTAGATGAAGCCCTGTAGATAGACAGATGGAAGGAAGAAAGAAGAAAGGGAGGAAGGGTATCATCAGTCCATTCATACATTCATTCAAAAAGCACTTACTAAGCACCCGTCGGGTACTAACCCCGATGCCGGGTGTTGAGGATATGGACATAAAACAAGGTTCTGCTTCTGAACAGTAGTTGGGGGGATACACAAGACGACAGTCATTACGACAAAACGGGAGACTTGTTAGGGTGATCGTGCGAGATTCGGGGTCTACAGAAGGAGAGGGTGACATTGCTCGGGTGGGGTGGGTAGAAAAGAGCATGAAGATGGGTTTCCCAAGAGACCCTCCTGCAGCCAAACAAGGGAGGAAAGGAAGCAAAGCAAATGTGCTTCGGGAACAGAGAATAGCCCTGTTCCAAGTCACAGAGGAATAAAGGGCTGAATTCTGTTACGAGGCCACTAGGAGAAAAGGGCAGGGGCACAGGTGAGTGGGGGGTGAAGCCACAGAGTCTCAACAGCAGGTCGTTGAGTTTTATAAGCCTTAGCGAGGAGTCCAGACTTTGGTGTGTGGTCAGTGGGAAGCCACCGAAGACGGAAGCAAGGGAATGACATGGTCCCTGTTGCATTTTTTGCGAAGTCACTCTTGCAGCTGTATAGATTGGCTTGTAGGTGGTTGGAGACAGCTGTCCAGATAAGGAATGAGAAGGACGGTGCTGGGCACAGGTAGCAAGGGCGTTTGTTGAGTGCCAGGCACTGGGCTAGGTGCTTTTATACATACATATAACCTCATGTGTGTGTTCAGAAGCATGTCAACAAGTACATAGCTTGTCCTAGCAATACTGAGCACACACATCTGGGACACTATCACATAATAAGAATGACAGTTCTACCCTGAAATGGGATAGATGGATCCTTTAATGGAATTGAAATAGCTTGCCTTGGTGTTTATACAGACTACGCGATAGCTTTTGTTCAGAAAGAGCTAACATGGCAGTCTTCATGCATCGCTTGTGGGAATCGACGTTGGCACAACCTTTCTGGAGAGCATTCTGGTCATACTTTTCAAAAGCTGTAAAATCTGCAGTTTTTGTTCCAGCAAGTTCTATTCTAGAAATTCAAACTGACGAAAAATTAGGGACGTGTGCAAAGATTTAGCTAAAAGGATATTTATGGCGGCATTGTTGTAGTAAAATACAGATTGCAACAATCGAGGCATGGCTTAATGCACTCTAGCACAAGTATACAGTGGCATAGTTTTCAGCCATTAAATGCCAGGACGTGGAAGTATATGCATAGACATGGAAAGATGTTCACATCAATTTAGCCCCTCTTCACAGATGCAGTCTAAATAAAAATGGGGATCGCTATGCAAACACAGCTTCAAGACAAACTCCTTGCGCTAGTTTCCAATATATTTTTAAGTGAAGGAGCAGGATACAGAACAACATATATAGTATGATCCCATTTTAATTAAAAAGAAAAATGTGCACACGTGAATCTCATGAATATGCCCTAGAGAGGGTGGCAGGATATCTACTGAAATGTTATATGTGTTTACCACTGGGCAGAGAATCATAGAGGTTGGGTAACTTTAATCTTTTGGGTTGCCTATAGGTTTTTTTTTCCACCTTTTTATACAATGAGCATGTATTTCTTATATAAAAAAATAAAAGGAGAGTGGAGGAAGGAAACCCATCACAGTTTGCATAGCCATGCAATGGGTGAGTCTAGCCTCCCCCATTGCTTCATTTATTCAACCATCATGCTTGATGTACCCATTATTTCTAGGCCCCGTGGAACTTACCAGAGATACAAGGATAATGAAGCATGGTTCTTGTCCTTAGGGAACTCACAAGCTAACAAGGAAATTGATTAATAGATAAATAGTTATAATGCTATAACATGTTCTAATATTATACATGTTATAATGGCTAGGTAAAACAGTGATAGAAATAATTTACATGGGGGGAGGGGGCGCCTGGGTGGCTCAGTCAGTTAAGCTTCCGACTCTTGATTTTGGCTCAGGTCACGATCTCACGGTTTGTGAGATCAAGCCCTGAGCTTGGCTCCGTGCTGACAACACCGAACCTGCTTAGGATTCTTTCTCCCTCTCTCTGCCCCTCCCCACCCCTCTCAAAATAAATAAATAAACTTTAAAAAAAAAAGAAATATTTACATGGTTTTATGGGCTCACAAGTGAGTCTGATTTTATCTTGTACGTATTAAAAAGTAACTTCCATTGGGTTGCTGTAGTTCTGCTCTTCGTGCCTCTATTCTGGTCTGGTCCTAGCAAAGTGGCTGGGAAAGAGGCAGGGGAAAGTTTGTGGGGCAGAGAGCACTGTACTGGGAGTCAGATCTAGCCTATCCCTTCATCTCCTCCAGAAAACCTTTTTGTCTATGGGGCAAAACTTTGTGACAGGTGTACAAGACCTTTCTCTGGCCCCACCCACGTTTCCAGCCTTACCTGCACGGTTGCCTTCATTAACTCCACATTCCTGAATCACACCTGAACTGTCACTGTCCTCTAGACCTTCCAGACCCTTGAACAACTTGATGACTTTAGGTATATTGTTCTCTTTATCTCTAGCCACGGGTTTTTCCACGTATCGACACTGTTGATATTTGGGGCCAGATAATTCTTGCACGTGGGGGGTGTTTACTGTGCCTGTGCATTGGAAGACGTTTCTAGCATCCTTGGCCTCCACTCACTAGATGCGGGACCATCTCTCCACACATGACAATCAAAACTGCCTCCATATGGGACTCAGTTGAGCATCTGATTCTTGATTTCAGCTCAGGCCACGATCCCAGGGTTGTGGGACCGAGCTCCACGTCGGGCTCCATGCCGAGCATAGAGCCTGCTTCAGATTCTCTCCCTCCGTCTCCCTCTGCCCCTTCCCGCTTGCATGCGGCCCCCTCTCTCTGTCTCTCAAAATATAAAAATAAATTTTAGAAAACAAATAAAAATGCCTCCAGACAGTGTCACATGTCCCCCTGGGATGCAAAATTGCCCCAGGTTGAGGAAGCACTGCAGTCATTGACCATGTCACCACAGAAAGGTCAGTTACCATCTCTGAGCCTGAGCCCTCATCCGGAAAGTTGGCCTGCGAAAATAGACGCAAGCTGTGTCCCCGCAGATCTGATGGTCCACGGCTCGGTCAGTGCTTCCTGGGCTTCTCCCACATGCTTGGGGCGGGGGGGACACTGGAAGAAATCTTGTGCCTGCTCCCTCAAGGGACTGGGGGGACAAAACCTTTATTTATCAAATAATTAACCAGCCGCAGACTGCAGGGTGTGAGTGGAGTCCAGCTCTGAGGCGAGGAGCAGTCCCACGCTATAGGTCCGCTGGTGATGCTGTTCCCGGGTCCTGTGGAAAAGAGACAGTCTCTCTCTTGACCTGTGAGGTGTGGTAACACTCACAGATGGCAGTGCTGAGAGACATCTCTCGAGAAGCCACACGGGGCATCTATGGTCGCAAATCCGAATTTCCAAGACCTCCCAGAGGCCTCCCACCAAGTAATCCCTCTGTTCTCTCTTTGGATTACTGCAAAGTCTTAATAGTTTACCTCTGTGACTCCCCAATCCTTATCTTGTCCCAGACTTCAGCGGAAGCTGAGTAGTCTCCCCAAACTTCAGAAGGATGCCCTGCATTGAGTCGGTCACTCGAGGGCCTATTGCTAGAAAAGGACTCAGTCCCTCTCGAGGGACCTGGATTAACCCTAGTGTTTGCTCACCTGGTATTGAAACCCGAGGTAGACCCGGTTTTGGAGCCAGTGTCCTGCAATCCCATAGGTTTGATGATACATCCTCCCATTTGATTCTCAGAAGTACCCCGAGAAGTCAGTGCCGGTGTCTTTATTCAGCCAGTGGTTCCGTGAGGTTTTATCACTTGCTGAAGAAGGCACAGAAGCCAGCACCCGAGAAACCTGGGTCTTCTGATTCCACACGCTGCCTGGCAGCTCAGAAAATTCCATCTGAAACCCACATTCCCTCCCTCAGGCTCTTAATCCTTCCCCGTGTGGAGTATGAACAGAGCCTCGGAGAGACCAGAGCCGCTGCTGCAGTGGGCATGGGAGGGAAATCCCTTGGACACAAGGCTGGGCCAAGGATAGAGGCACAGAGAGCCCCCAAGCCAGTCTGATTGCTCTCTGGGGGGGATTCCTCGGGCCCCCACCATGCTGCCCCAGGAGCCTGGCCCCTGACCCGCAGAAAGGGCAGATGTTCGTCAAGCCACAGAAGTCGGGAGTCCTGAGGCGGCCTCTTTCTCCAGGTTCTGCAGGTAAAAAGAACAAGGGCATTGCCAGTGTGGTGCGTGAGAGCCCCCAACTTTGCTTGTGGAGAGGATTCAGATCCCGGCCTGCTTTTCCCACCTGGGTTCCCTCATCCGTAAGACACAAATAATAGCATTTGCCCCTCCGAGGTCTGCGATAGGCTTAAGATAAAAATTTAAAAAACACACCCGCGTAATTTGTGTTCCTAGATTGCCTGTGACACGAAAGGCAGTTCTTTATCAGGAAATATTTCTTGAGCACGTCCGTCGAGGTGGGGTGAATGAGACAGGCTCAGTGCTGCCTCCGTGGCGTGGAGACCAGGCGGGGCCTGACTGGGCTGCTCAGACTTGCTCAGAAGGATGGATTGGGGAAGCTTAGAGGAGGGACATGGCTGTCACAGGAATAAAAGGGAAGGGGCACTGTCCCGAGACTCTTATTTGTCTCTGAGGGAGTTAAGATGGGGACCTCGATCAAGGAGTTCCCACTCCCTTCCCCCCACCCCCGCCCCATACAAAGTTTACTTTATTAGAAGTGTCCATGCTGCTGGGAAAGATATGTGACTTCGTGCTTAACTCAGTGGGACTGGGGAGAATTCCATTTGGCGCTCGGGCACCAGCGTCCGATGCATCCATCTGAATTTTTAAATCGATCGACTCCTTAAGTGAGGGCATCTGGCAAACAGCTCCTTTTGCTCGCCTCCCATGGCTTTGCATATTCTCTTGCAGAAGGACTGCAGGCGAATGCAGTGATTTCTAAGAATGACGAGCTGTTCTGGGACCTGGGAGTTGGGGGTTTGTGGCATGTCCCAGCTGCTTAGAAATACTCAAGTGTACTGGACAACTGGTTATCAATAGCATAGTAAGAAACTCTGTCACTAGTTTATTAAGATAAGCCTCATTGAGGAGTTCTGGGGCCCAGCAGGGGGTCCATCCCGGGAGAAGCTTACAGACCGTGTCCAGGACTCGTTACAGAGCAGCACCTTTAAAAATAGAAGCTTTGCAGGGTGTGAGGCCATGAGGCAGCAGGAGCCGGCTGTCAGCTTGCTTCCCATTGAAGATGAGAATCCAATTGGCTCAGAAGATAGGTCAGCGTCTCCGAGAGAGCCCTGCCCTGCAGAAATCCACCCAGCTCAAGGGCTCAGCTGTCCAAAGGAGAATTTTTCCAACTGGAGCTGAAAGAACTTGACGGGAACCCCATTCTGCCTGTGGGGGAGACACAGGCCATACAAATACGGTATTGGGGTACAGGAGCGTGCAGCCCAGATCTACCCACAGACCCCCGTGTGCACACTGCAGGCACACACACTGTATTTGGCTTGAGCGAAGGCACACATGGGTGTCCTGGGTATGGGTAGCCCAGAGCTCTGAAGACCAAAGCAAAATTCCGCAATTGAAATCAATCCTAACCACTTCCAAGGCCTCCTCTGCCTGTGTATCTGAGGGCAAAGCCCGTCCCAAAGGCCGCAGAGGCCCCTCTCTGATGCCTAAGGGACCCGGTGCACAGGCTCTGGGCACCAGCTAGAGGCGACTGAGGTGACCGTAAGCATGGACTCCAAGGTCCTTCTCCCTCCTCACGTGCACACGGTATTCCTTCCTAGGGGGTATTTCCTGCTAGGATAGGGTTAGGTTTTAGAGCCTCTGTCCCTAACCCCCACCTCTTCTTCCTACCCCTTCTTCATTTATTTTTTAAAAAATCATTACTATCTAATGATTTTTCAAAATCATTCTTCATTTTGACATAAAGATTGCATGCAAGAGCCTGTACAGTGTCAGCTACAGAGAAAGCATCTGGTATAAGGGGCTTCACGGTTCCCTCTGTTACCTCCAGGACCCCCATCACCTCTGCTTCTGGTCAGAGGCCCTGCATCCCTCTCTCCTGGCCTCATTCCTATCTGTCAAGATATTTTGGGGACAGGGGGTGTAGGGAGTGGACTAGACTTTGTCCTGCTGCCTGTAGTTCCGGAAGGTCCCCGGAAACCTCCAACGAATTTAGAGTCACAAAAGTTCTCGCTTTTCATCACTCACTCACTAAATACGAAATGCTTCCCCTCTGCCAGGTTAGGGACTGAGACAGTAGAGATGAAGGAGGCATGCATGTTCCAGTTCCAGAAACTCCTAGGAAAACACACGCATGCACAGCTCGACGCCCTTCCTACAGCAGAAGCTAGCCCTCTCCCTGTAAGAACTGGGAGTTGTGCCCACGGCTTCTGCATCTCTGCCCTGACCTAGGTTCTAGACCCAGCTTTAGTCTGCGTATCTCGATGGGCCTTGAATTAGTCAGTGTTCTCCAGAGAAAGAGAATCGACAGGATGTGTTTGTATATAGTGAGATAGATTTATTTTAAGGAATTGGCTCATCTGATTGTGGAGCCTGGAAAGCCCAAAGTCTGCACGGTGGGCCAGCGGGCTGGAGGCACCAGAAGAGTTGCAGGTCAACTGCAAGGTGGTCTGCTGGCAGCATTTCCTCTTGCTCAAGGGAGGTCGGTCTTTGTTCAACTCAGGCCTTCAACAGATTGGGCGAAGCCCATCACAGGTAGCTCACATTGGAGGCCAACCTGCTTTACTCCACGTCCACCGACCTAAATGCTAATCTCCTCCACAAACACCTTCACGGAAACGTCCAGAATATATTTGACTAAAAATCTGGGCACCATGGCCCAGCCAAGTCGACACATGAAATTAACCGTCACAACCCCTTAACATCAGGAAACTGAATTGCAGTGATTTCGAAGATTCCCTCACTTCCAGTATTTTAGGAGTCTAACAGCTCCGGTAGATGAGACGCAGACAGTCCTTTCCCTGTTGGAACGTTCCAGAGAACCAAGATATCCTTAGCCATTTGCCCAAGATCACTGATGCCACCAAAATGATTCCCTAGCTCACTCCACATGACGAAACCTCAGCCCAGTGGCCCATTTCTAATGTTGATGAGAATCACCTGGGGAGCCTTCCACTCAACAGATTCCCAGCCCTGGTCCGGATTCATTAGCTGTGGCATGTGGCACTGGGGGCCCGGGCCCTAAATCCTGACCGGCGAGGAAGTAGCTACTTGGGACCTGGGAAGAAACACCCCCAGGGCAGAGGGTGGCAGGAAGCACCAGGCCAGCACCCCAGGATGCTGCTCAGTGAAGGAACCCCCAGGTGACTTCATCCCGGGTGGTCTGAGGGTACACTTTGAGAATGCTGGCTGGCCTCTCCAAAGCATCCCAGGCAGAAGCAGTGAGGGGGTCTGGTGAGTACAAACGGGACACGTGCCTTGTGAAAAACAATTGAAATCAGTTAGCAACTTGCCCTTCCCCTTTGCTCTTTCCCACCTACCTGGATGCTCACCCACCCATTCCACCCTATGGCTGAAGCTACCTCCTCCCAAACCTGTTCTTCAGATTACATGTCATCCCTGCAAGGGATGGTGCGTTGTGCTTCCCCTGAATACTTGTTCTCGATCCCAGAAGCGGTCTTAGCAGACTCGAGTTTGAGGGTCTACTCCTGCAAAAAAAAAAAAAAAAAAAAAAAAGAAATAGACCAAGAAAGAATTGACATTCTCTCTAAACACCCCCCTCCCGCTGAAAATCTTACCGTCAGTTTTTGCTTTTAATTTGTAGTATGTCTTGGGGCACCTGGGTGGCTCCGTCGGTTAAGCATACAACTCTTGAGTTTGGCTCGGGTCATGATCCCAGGGCCGAGCGATCGAGCCCCACATCGGGATCTGTGCTGAGCGTGGAGCCTGCATGGGATTCTTTCTCTCTCCCTCTGTCTCTCTCTGTCTCTCTCTCTCAAAATAAATAAACATTTAAAAAAACTGGAGTACATCTTTCCTCCCAACTAACACTTGGAGATTTCATCAAACCTGCTCTGGCAGGTTTAGTAGTCTAAAATAGATGAGAGCCGAGGCATAAACGAGAGCTCGCCCTCACTCTTGTCTGCCCAAGGAATTCACTGGAGCCTCCCTGCTCTCCAGGCAGGTGGAGAGATCGTGGTTCCCAGAGAGTGCCCCTTCCCGCCTCCTTAGACAGGAAGTGGGTGGAGAAGAGGGTTTTAGGGAGGCAAGACTGCATTGGAGGATATTATGCTATAGCCAAGGCCAGAGGATGCTGTTTTCTCTTGATGGACGCCCAGCCTGTCAACAAAAGAATTATAAAGATGGGTCTCAGATCTTTGTTTCAGGGGTGGGTTCCTGCAGGACAAAAGCTATGTCTAGCTAGATTAGTCTGGACAAAATCTCTTGCTTCCCATGACAGTTGTTTTTTTTTTTTTTTTTTTTTTTTTTTTTTTAAATAAAGATGTTGATTGACCACCAGATGATCTTACATTGGTCACTTGCAATGTTTCATGGCCTCAGAGGAAGCCAGCCACTGATTCAGCAAACCTGCCCACAGGCATCAAGGTAGACATGCGCAATACAGCGCTGAAAATGAAAGACTGTGGCGCCCTGCCCTGGTAAAGCCTACAACAGAGCTGAGAAAAGAAGCAAACAAATAGTAGACAAGCGGATAATGAATAGCAGCTTTAAAGACTGTGAGGGAGAAGTGCAGGCAGCACTGTATAGCGGAGAAGGGTGTGGACTCCCTGATCCAGGTGCTTCAAAGTTTAAATCTCACTTCAGCTAAATGGCCTCAAGCCAATCATTTAACCTCTCTAAACCTCTGTTTCCACATCTGTTTTTACAAAAAATCATCAAGTGAGAGGGTAAAACTTTGCTTGCCGATTCGGTTAGGGGAGGACGGAGATAATGAGAGTAAAAACAGCTTGCGCAAGACTTGGTCTATAACCCTTTGTAGTAAATGTCAGTTCCCCTCTCAGCTCCTTCTATCTGCACAAGGTGCTGACTGACACTTCTCTTTCCTGCCTGGGATGACAGGTGGAGCCAAGGCACGGGCTTTGGGAAGAAGATGAGGTGGCGGGTGGGGAGGGGGGGGTCCTCCCTCAAATGTCATCTTTGAGGAGGAGGTCCAAGGATGCCAGAGGAGAGTTGAGGGAATCTGTCCTGTTTGGCATCACCGGGTGGAAATATCAGGTCATTCAAAACCTGCACATAACAGCCGCCTCCGTAATTACTTGCAACGAGAGGCATGATGTACTTCTCCTTCCGTTTTATAACCATCAAAGCATTTTGAAAAAGATTCTGTTAATTGCCACTTGCAGACGATTATTATCTATTCAGAATCCCCTGGCGCAAATGAATCACACCATACGTGTGTCTGAGCTCTTTCAACCCACTCACTGACCCCACGTGCCGCTGTAGTAACGAGAAGAGGAGGTGACTGACTGGCGGGGAAGAGGCAGAAGTCTTGGGAGCAACCAGGAGACTCTTCCTGGTGTCTGTAGGTCAAGGGGAAAATTTATGGCCTCTCTGGGGCACATTTAAGGCAAGAGGAGAGAAAGGAAGTAAATGGGTGGGTTCTGTTCACAACTGGAGAAGCAGATGGAGGTGGGTCCGTGGTGAGCATGCAGCAGGGAGGCTCGGACTGCCCTCACCCAACTCAGGCTCCCTGGTTGCTTTCCCTGTCGCTGTTCCAGGGTGAGCCAGCTATTTAGACTCTGAAGGCTTAGAATTTGGGAAGGGGGGGGGGGGCATCTGGGTGGCTCAGTCGGTTAAGCGTCCGACTTCAGCTCAGGTCACGATCTCATGGTTCATGGGTTCAAGCCCCACGTCGGGCTCTGTGCTGACAGCTCAGAGCCTGGAGCCCTGCTTCAGATTCTACGTCCCTGTCTCTGTGTCCCTCTCCCCCTCTCAAAAATAAATATTAAATTGGGGCGCCTGGGTGGCGCAGTCGGTTAAGCGTCCGACTTCAGCCAGGTCACGATCTCGCGGTCCGTGAGTTCGAGCCCCGCGTCGGGCTCTGGGCTGATGGCTCAGAGCCTGGAGCCTGTTTCCGATTCTGTGTCTCCCTCTCTCTCTGCCCCTCCCCCGTTCATGCTCTGTCTCTCGCTGTCCCAAAAATAAATAAACGTTGAAAAAAAAAATTTAAAAAAAAAATAAATAAATATTAAAGAATTTGGGAAGGAAGGTAGGAAGGGAGCTGGACCCACCTGCACAGAGTCTAGGTAGTTTTTAGTGGGATTTGCAAGCCCTCCTTAGAGGGATCTGGAGAGAACAAGAACAATCAAGAACTGTTATTCATAGAGCTGTAGCTGAGTGCCCAACACTCTGCCGAGTCAACCTTACTAGGTATGCATTATTACCCTCATTTTATAAATGAGGAATCCAGGCTCAGGGAGGCAAAATCAGTTGCCCAAGGTCCTACAACTCATCAGAGTTAGTACTGAGACCCGCCTCTTTTTATTCCAGAACCCAGGCTGAAAACCATCATACTTTCCTGTCCCTTCCCTAGGATCTATAACATATGAGCTCACCAAGGACACGTTTCTACTTCTTCGTCTTTCAAAGGGCCTAGCATTGTGCAGGATATTCAAGAGACAATTAAAAGTTGCTAAATGAAGGAAAGAACAAAAGGATTGAGAAGTCTCTCCATGCATTTCAGTATTAAATGGAAATATGCAAAATACGTGAATATCATATGCAAATAAACATCTATCGTACTCATTAACTGCCTGTGTTGGTGTCATACTGGAAAGAGGAAAAGATTGCCTAGCTTTCACTGGGGTGGGCTCCCCTTCCTGATGACAGTATCTTTCCAATCATGTCTCGTGTTGACTTGAGTAGATATTGCAAGATTTGTATGACTCTGGCCTCTCTTTGTCATCTATCAAAATTCTATCCTACCTTCAAGATTTACTTCCATGGAGTCTACCCTGACTACTGGCCCTTATCAAATCTATTAAGCCCCTACCATGTTTCAGGCCCTTCGCCAGAGGAGACACATGTAAGCTGGTAATGGCAATGTGTTAGACTTTGTGCAATATGAGAGGTGTGTGTGAAGCATAGGAGGAAGAAAAAGGAGGGATTGGCCAGAGATGAGGCCTGCGGTACAGCTTTGCAGATGAAGAGATGCCAGATCTCAAAGTCTGCATAGGAGACTGACAGGTAAATAGGATGCAAAAGGGAGGTCCCAGGAGACAGCCTCTACAGAGACATGGAAGTGTGTATTTTGGAAACTGTAAGTACTGCTTGTTTGAAAAGATTTTGAAACACAGAGCAGACCGCATTACTTCTCTGCTTAAAACACTTCTCTGGTTCCCGCCCACATAGGAAGCAATCTCGATGCCTTGCCACAGTTGGCGTGGCCTGCTACATTCTAGCCCGTGCCTTCTGCTCAGACGTCATGCCATGCCACCTCTTCCCCAGACTCATCAAGCTCCAGCCACAACAGCCTCCCGGAAAGACACCCAGCTCATTCCCACCCCCAGACCTTCACACCGGCTGTTCCATCCACCTGGAACTCTCTTTTCTCAACTCCACTCTCCCCTCCCCCCATTTTGGGGAGACCGATCTCACATTCAGGTCTCAGCGCAAATGTCCTATCTCCCAAGGGTCCCACTCTGACCACCCCCTCCAAAATAGTCTTCTGATCTACCTCTGGTTACTCCTTACCCTGTGTTACTTTCTCCTTTGCACTTTTCATTGTCTTAATCATCTTACTTATTTCTTTGTCTCTTCTCAACACACTAAACCACCATACATTTATGAGATCCGCAGCTTGCCTGACTGATTCACGTGCATTCCCAGGGACCTGGAATATACAACGCCTGCACGTAATAAGCACTCAGTATTTGGGGAATAAGTGGATGGATGGGTGGGTGGATAGTTAGTGGACAAGGCTGATATGAGAAGCCATAACATTTTTTATTGTTCATTTGTTTTTGAGAGAGACACAGAGTGTGAGTGGGGGGAGGGCAGAGAGAAAGGGAGACACGCAATCCAAAGCAGGCTCCAGGCTCTGAGCTGTCAGTACAGAGCCCGACACGGGGCTTGAACTCACAAACCATGACGAGATCATGACCTAAGCTAACCAACTGAGCCACCCAGGCACCCTGAGGAGCATAAAGTTTTAAAGATGGAGAGATGTCCAGGGAACTGTGGATGTCATGAAGATTATTTGGACTTCATCCTGTAGCTTACGGGGGATATTAGGAAATTATCATTATCAGATAATTTAGTAGTTAATTACCTCTTGCCTTGCATTGGCTTCTGACAGTTTCTTATGCCCAAACCTTATCTCACCAATTGAATTGCCAGCCACATAGCATTAGCCAATTTTTGCAGAGAATTCTACTTAGTCTTTCAACATCTGTTACTTTACTGGGTTCTTGTGGGCAAGTTTCCTTTCTTAAACCTCTCTGGCACTGGGTTGAACATTTAGTAAGTGCTCACTAAGCATCTGTTGATGGACTGAATGTCCAAGGTGATCCTTCAGAACAATAAAAAGAAAGAAACTGAAAGTCAATGACAAGTATTGGGAAGGATGTGGAGAAAAGGGCACCTTCGTGCCCTGTTGGCGGGAATGTAAATTGGTGCAGCCACTGTGGAAAACAGAATGGACACTCCTTAAAAAGTGAAAGCCATAATGAGCACATGATCGAGCAAGTCCTCTCCTGGGGGAAATGAAAAGTAACTTGAAAAATATATATCCTCCCATGTTCATGACAACAATATTTCCAATAGTCAAGACATGAAGTGTCCACAGATGGATGAATAGATAAAGAAAATGTGGCATATCTACGCAATGGAATATTACTTAGCCATAAGAAAAGGAAACATTGCCATTTGGGACAACATGAATGGAACTTGAGGGCACAATGCTAAGTGAAATAAGCCTGACAAAGAAAGACAAATAGCATATGATCTCACTTGTATATGTAGAATCTTTACAAATACAAAGCTAAACACCAAACTCATAGATACAGAGAACAGATTGGCGATTGCTTTTTAGAGGTGGGGTGGGAGACACAAAATGGGTGAGGGAGATCCAAAGGTACAAAGTTCCAGTTATAAAATAAATGAATCCTGGAGATGTCATGTACAACGCGGTCACCATAATGAGTAATACTATATTGTATATTTGTATATGCTAAGGGAGTAGATCTTAGAAGTTCTCATTACAAGAAAAAAATGATAACTAAATACAATGATTAATGTGAACTGGATTTATTGTGGTGAGCATTTCCCTGTGTGTACAAATATTCAGTCATTATGTTGTACACCTGAAACTAACATAGAGTTTTATGTTGGTTTTATGTATATATATATATATATATATACACACACACACACACGTGTATACATATATACATATGTATATATATACATACATGTGTGTACATATACGTGTATACATATGTATACACGTGTATATATATACATATATATATATACATAAAATCGGCATAAAACTCTATGTCAGTTTCAGTGTACAACATAATGATTCAATATATATATACATGTATATATGTACATATATATATATACATGTATATATGTACATATATATATATACATACATATATACATATGTATATAGGTATATAAATATAATTAGGTTGATTGGTTTTAAAAAAAGAAAAAACTAATGTGTACCTAGCACCGCGATACTACGATGCCTGGGCACTGGGCTGGGCGCTTCATGTACTCAGTCCCCACAGCTGCCCTGAGCAGTGTGTGTTACTCTCCCCATTCATAGGTAAACCAGCAGCCTAGACCAGCAGTGGGGCCAGGATTCAAAGCTAGGGCTCAGGACTCTTTCCGTCATGCCTTGCAGACATTCCATGTCTGCCCACGTTCCTGGCTTCTGCAGTCCCTGGAAACGTCTATTCCAGCGGCCGACTCAGTGGCCACAACTGAACCAAGAGCTCAGCGGGGCTTTCTCTGGTCTCTGGAGCCTGATCACTAATGTCCTGAGCTGCCTCTTGCCCTGAGAGTGCCACCAGCCCCTTCCTGTCAGATTTGGTAGAAAATGCCCTTGGCCTTTCCAAGAAGTCCTTTGACCCTTGGGCTGGCTGCCTAGTAGAAAAAGCATAGATAGTAAGGCTGATTCCTGGGCTTGTTGTCTCTTCCTGTGTCCTCGAGCATGCCACTGGGCCCTCTGTCTCCTCGTTTGATCCTGAAACCCGCTGGAAAACCCAGCACTCCCACCAATATACTTATGGCATCATTTCTAAACATCCCCATGCAGGAGGAGCTCGGGGGGCCTCGGGGCAGGGCACATCTCTTTGTTGCATTAAACCAGCCCCCTGTAGCTCAGGCTGAATGTCCACCTCACCCACAAAGCAGCTTCCGCACCGCCTCCTCTGTGCAGAGCCCCCAGTCTATGCACCTGGACCAGTCTCTTGTGGCGGTCAGGACCAGTGCTTTGTCTCCGACCCCAGCTCTCTGTGCCTCAGTTTGCCCATATGCCAGATGGAACAGTCCCTTCCTCCTACCTCCACAAGGGAGTCCTAGGGACTAATTACTGTAAGCAAATCACTTTAATTATCATAATTATCAACCGCACTTTATGATCCCCAGTCAGAAAGATGATCATTAAATTCTACAGCGCTCCCCTCCCCCTGCCCAAGGCAGAAAGTTAATTCCATAAGTGCCTGTTGAGATTACGAAAGCCCCAGCAAAGCACGTCCGTGAACATGCCCCATTTGGGGAAATGATAATGGAATAGCACTGCTATTTAGCTCCACCGTGAGGCACAATCATCTCTTGGACGGTTCCCCAAGCCCCAAGTGATGCCATCCCCTTCCCTGGAAACACGTCTGCTGGTTCAGGGATATGTGGTTGCCTGCCTACTTACCTTTTTAACGGAATAAAAGAAAATGGAAGAGGAATAATGCCACATCTTAGGAGGGAAAAAGAGAAAGAACTCAAAGGAACACAAGATTCTAAGCCTGTCCCCTCTCTCCCCCATTTTTTCCCTTCTCTATGTAGGAGTGAGTGTTCTAATTCTGCAATGTGTCATTATCGTAATGGGGTTGGCAGGCCCATATTATAGCACCGAAGCTGTCAGGAATGGATGGATGACACAGTGTCTGTTATGGGTTCCTACTGTTCTCAGCCAACCGAGGGCCAGGAAGACAGGGGAGGACGAGAGGGGAGGAGGGGCGGGAGGGGGGGTGCGGGGGGAGAGGCTCCAGTTAGTTTAGGCATCCCAAGACATGATCGTTTTAACCCACTCACAACATTAGAGATGAAACGATACCAGATTCCACCCCTGGAGGGCTGGGTTATGGGAATCGGAAGGAAACGGCAAAACAGGGAGGTGAATTTACTCGCCTGAGAGCATCCTTCTGGTGTGGCCGAGAGCTCGGGTGGCTGGCGATGGATTCTGTAACATAAAGTTAGAACGGAAGCTATAGAGCACTGGATGACAAGGCTTGGCAGAGGGAATGCTTCCCTATTCAGGTAACGAATAAAAACTAAAAACAAGCAAATAAATAAATAAATAAATAAATAAATAAATAAATAAATAAAAGGTTTAACTCGGGAAAGAAATGGTTAACTTACACCTAGCTGGAATATCCAGCTATGATCACTGTCTCACATTTCAGCAAGGCTACAGGATCCAGAGATAATTCATCACCCTGAGGAGAGAGTTATGTTTAACTGTCCCAGCTGAGGTCAACTTTGTTGCTGTGCCACTCCTTCGAAGTCTCCCTGGCTCCCTTTGCCTGAACTTGGACCTCATTAAAGGGAGACAGTAAAGAAAATTATAGCAGTGGCCTCTTCCTGGAGCCCAAAGGAAAAGGGCTTTCTTAAATAAAAATAACTGCAGAAGTAAATAGTGGTGACCCGGCAATTACCAGCACATTGTTTATTCTGTGGCTAAATGCGGAGCCACAACCCCACTGAGACACAGCGTTATGAACACCTATGATCAGGAAGTTCACAGGCCACGGGCTGTGCGAGGGCTGGTTGAGCAGCTGTGGCAGGGGGCTTGCTCATTTTTGGACGCCACTCCTGGTGCTCAGGAGGACTCGGGCACCGTTGGGCACGTTGGCACGGGCCTTTGCTCTGCACTGCGCCTCCTACGGTCGGGAGCTTCCCTGGAAAGGAGGAATGCCAGGACGAGAAGAGGCAAGGGCACAGGGGCTTCACTTGGTGGGGCTGCAGTAAGTAGACAAATCCGTAGATGAACAATTAGGTCAAGATTCTCCTTATGACAGTCCCACAAGGCTGTCCCTCATCACGATGGCCATTTTACAGATGGGGAAACTGACACCTGGTCAGTAAAAAGAGTTTGCAAACCCATGGAATATAGCTGGGCCAGGGGTGTTTGGGGACCACCCGGGGCTTCTCAGTTACCAGTGTGTGGCCACAGAAGGCTTGAACATTCCAGATACTTTTAGCATTTTCTGACCTTAAATGAATGGCTTCCTTCTTGTATCTCTAGAAACGCCATGGTTGTCTCCCTTGTGCTGTCTCCAAGTGTATACCTTTCACTTTCCTTTGTGTACTATTGGTACCCCCAGAATTCTTCCAACTGTAGCCAAGAACCTCTGTGCTTGACAAAAAGTGCTGGGGTATGGATGAAGATGCCATTTAGATGGTTCACTGAAGATGACCCAGGCCGGCAGTGTGGGGCTTTGGACCCATGGCCAGTCTGAGGTGGGACCACGGAAATAGCTATGTTTATGGGGCCCCAGAGGCTGACAGCACAAGCTCTAAGCAGCTGTGTCAAATGTTCTACTCGTGTATGGAATAAAACTCTCATTCAGGTCTACTTGTTTTTTTTTTAATTTTTTTTAATGTTTACTTATTTTGAGAAAGAGAGACAAAGTGTGAGCTGGGGAGGGGCAGGGAGACAGAGGGACACAGAATCCAAAGCAGGCTCCAGGGTCTGAGCTGTCAGCACAGAGCCCAACGCGGGGCTTGTCGAACCGTGAGATCATGACCTGAGCTGAAGTCGGACGCTCAACTGGCTGAGCCCACCCAGGCGCCCCTAGGGTCTACCTTCTGAGAGAGAGAGGAAGAGCAGTAACAAAGAATCACATAAACTAAGGCTCCTAAGAACAAGTGGGGAATTGTTTAAGGCTTGAGATCGAGCTGTCATTGGCTCCCCGGGGGCTCAGGAACCTCCTGGGGCACTGCCCCCTGTTGGACAGACAGACTCTACAGCTTTCATTTAAGGCAGAACACAGCACAGCTGCCTCCAGCTTAGGAAGAGATGGTGAGCGGTGGGACGTGTGATGGAACCGGTATTTGCCAAGGCTGGTAGCCTTGCTCCTGTCGGCCCATTGACCGGAATGACCTGCTGTCTGATGCCTTTCGTGGAGAAACTGAGTTATGTTTCCTTTTGCCCCGGGGTATGTGGGTGAGTGGGTTAGACAGGGGAAGAGTTAGCATTTTATTCATTCTGATCTGAATCCCTTTTAAAACTCAAATGGCATGCATAATCTTCCCCTTAATTAAAGCTTCTGAAATATCACTGGGCATCTGGATAACCCCACCTTGCCTTGGCCTCTGCAAGGCAGGATGACAGGAGAACTTTACTGGGGAGGGGAGTGGGGGAGCAGGGTTGCAGGAAGGAAGATACAGGAAAAGAGGGAAAGATTCAGGAGGCAGAAGTCAAGGCAGTGGGAGCATCTACTGGAAACTTAATCAGGCAGTAGAGGCAGGGGAGGGGAGGGCAGCGACGAGAATCCCCCACGCCTACTGTGTGCCCTGTGTGTTACCATATTGCCTCCCCACATTTGTACAGGTGTTTCTATTATCCTGGTTCTACAAGTGAGGAGACTGAGGCTCAAAAGCTTAGAGACTCATTCAAGGTCAGACGGCAAGAACGAGGGAGAGCAGGCTTTGTGACACCACTCACCTCCTGCCAAACCCCACCTGTCCTTTGGTCCCTCAACAGAGACGTGTTTCCTGAGTAGCTTACTAGGCTATTCCCGCAGATGCCTTGTGTGCGCCGTGTGGCTCTAGAGAGACCAGACTCCTCAAGAAAAGGGCCCAGTCGTCTGTCACTCCGATGATGCCTCTATCCCTCTCCACCCACATTCCCCCTCCTCTCTCCCCTACGCCAGGCTCTGTTCAATGCTGAGCAAATAATGAGAAGTGAATGGAACTGCCGAGACCTTAGCATAGATGTGGACGTTCCTGAGGTCCTTTGCTTCATGTATTGAAAATGACACTGCAGCCACAAGGCTGGTCGTGGAATTGTCACTTTGTGACATGCTGAAGTTGGAAGGAATTCCAGAAATCATCCGGCTGCAGTCGCTCACTTAGCACCAAGAGGAGGGGAGTAGTACGTGATCACACAGCTGGTGTGTGGCAGAGTTAGAATCGGCTCCTGACCCACCCAGCCCTCTTTGCTCTCTGCCATGCGTTGAAAGGAATGTGTGGAAGTTGGAGCTCCTGGGCTCCTGCCTCCGTCCTCCTACTCTGTCACAATTTCAAGCTTGAATCCCAAGAGCCCTGAGTATGAGTGGCCTCTGAGAATGTATCTCCAGAGCTGTCAGCCACAACCAAAGGAAACGAAGGAGAAATTCAAGGCCAAGCATGGGTTGGAAGGGCCAGTTTCAAGATGACCCCAAACTCAGTGGCCACGGAGAGCCCACTGAGCAGGCTGATGACAGGAGTCTCCACTCCAGGGCCCCCACAGAGGATTGCCATCGCAGAGGTCTCCAGTCAGGGTCATGTAACAAAGGCCCAACTTGACAATATGACAAACCACAATAAGTGTTCATTTCTCTGTCACACAGTTAGGAAGTGGGCAAGAGAGCATGACTCCCACCTCTGGTCCCCAGTGATTGCTGCACACCCCACTGTCATGGCCAGATTTCAGTCGATGGAAAGAGGACGCACAGAAGGGGAACATTCGTCTCTTTCTTTCATGGGCATGACTTGTGCACTTCCCTTCTGCTCACACCCCGTTGGTCAAGCCTTGATCGCATGGCTGCCGGGGAGGGTAGGGAACACAGGCTTCTTCTGGGCAGCCATATTTTCTAATATTTAGAGTGTCCTTTAGTAGTAGCTGAGGAAGAGTGGAAGGATGTCATTTAATAAATGACAGCTGGTAACTTTTGTCTACCTTCTAATGGACGTTGCTCGTCCGCTCTGGCAACCCACTGCGGCCCCATCCTGCAGTCAAGGGGTCCCACTGCAGGACATAGCACTCCCCAGGGGAGCCACAAAATGAAAGGTGAGCAAGCCAAGATGAGCCACCAGGAGACCCAGCCGAAATTCAATTATGGGGAATTCAGAACCTCATATCAGAGACTGAGATTGATAGCAGGGAGCTACCTCCTGGGGAGGCTCCCCAAGAGATTTTCTAGTAATGAAGATAAAACCAAAAAGAAATAGTACAGACGATAACTCTGCTCAAGCCCCCAGCGGCTGACTGGGGTGCCCACTGGTCTAGCTCATAAGATCTAGTGATGTACAGAAACGATGCGGTAATTACATTTCTACAGGATTAGTCCACATTAAGAGCAACTGTGCCCCAAAGTAATAACAGTATCACCAAATAATCTGCTCTGTGAGTTAGGCTTGCATCTACTTTCTAAATATATTCCTGTTTACTCATCTTGACACCTCAGGGCATTTACACTGAACTGGCAACTGCTCACCTCCCACTGAAGGACAAAGGATCCGGGATGGGACTGGCGTGGTCTTGCTCCCAGGAGGTGGCAGGAGAAACGGACTCCAGATGCTGCCCTCTGCTGGTGACCTATAGGCAAGTCACCTTCCACAGCTGACCTCAATGGGTAAAAATGGGTAAAAAGCTCCTAGAGGTTGAGCCTCCACAGTCCCCTCCAGTGATCCTCCGGGAAGGTCTGTCAGTAACCTTTGCCTGGGAAGAGCGCGGGGGGCCTGACAGTCTGATTACCATCCCTCTTCCTTTGGGCCCTGCATGGCCCCAAGTTCCTGTCAACCCCATTACTGCACAGCTTCCATTCTTTTCCAACTGGTCAGGACAGGGATTCCAAACCCTAGCCAACTCTGGAGAAGAAAGGATGGATTGGAGGGAGTGGCCACCTCTGTACCCACCCTTGTGTCTCCCGTGGTCCAGCATCAAGGGGTGTGTAGAAGAAGTGACTTTCAGCTTCTCACTTCCAATTATATGTAATAGTATTGCCCTACAGGGTACAAATGGGCAATAGAATAAAGTCTTCCTTACCCACCGAACCAGACTGGTCACCCTCCTTTAACAGAATAGTCTATAAGCCGTTTCCACACCCACTGTTTCACTGAATCCTGAAGACAGTCCTTCGGTAGGTATTATCATTCCTATTGATAAGGAAACTGAGACCCAAAGATAGAATTTGCCCAAGGCCATATCACCAATAAATGATGGAGCTGAGACCAGAATCATGGCCATCTGGCTTTAAGTCCTAGACATTTTCTAGTATTTCCCAACGGCCTCCCAATTCCTAGCAGACCCTGAGTGGAGCACTAGCACGTACCCATGTCCTGCCATGTGATAGTGCTCCTGTGTAGCACAAATTTTTCCAATAATGGCATAAACTCAATAAGAACAGACACTGACTCTTAGGTGCTTCTTTGGATCATTCCAGCATCAAGGGCAAGATTGAACAAAGAAGGTCTTCAAAAATGAATGGGATAGTTTTGATGGCCATAGAAATCCAACCTGTAAGAACACACTAGAACATAACAACACTCTGAAGGCTACCAGGAAGAAGTGAGGACAGTGCAGGTAGACTGGGCAAGGAAGGCTCCCACTCTCTATGAGAGGTCTTACCTCTCCTCCCGCCATTAGAGCTCTGTCTGAGGACAGTTTGATGATCCGGAAGACTTCTCACTAGGGGAGCAGTGAACAATAAATAGGAGCCATGAGCTGGCAACCTCTCAAATTTCCAGCGTGGAGACCTACGGGTGACCCCCAGACAGAGAGTAGGGAGGAAAAGAGAATCTCAAGATTGTCGGGACCATGTCTGGCCCATCTTGAACACCCAGTACATATTTGGGATTCAGTGACTAGGGAACAAGAGCAAAAGGCTAATAATGGGGAGAAGGAGAACTATACTAGATAAAAATCAGTTGCATGGAAAATCTCAGAGGTCTTTCTGTCTACATAGGGAGTCTGGGGGTTGGCGTGGGGTGCCTGTCGACTCTAGGCCTATGTTTGGGCTTGCTTAGCTGGTATTATTTCTTACTAATTTTCCATCTTGGCTGTTCTTCTCTGAAAACATCTCATCCTATCTTATTCTGGATGTATTGTCCTACCCCCAAAGATAACTGAATCTATCATTCTTCACTTTGAGAGACTGTGTGGGATAACTGTAGTTTTTCAGAAAAGCGTATTTCTTTATGGTCTGAATAGAAGGATATATGAAGTGCTAGATATATTTATGTCCAATGTTTAGTCTGGCTTCTCTAGGGTATACAAGCATCATTTCTAGCACTATTTTTGTAGGTAGGGCTAATGAGCTTTTCCTTCTAGAAAATTCTATGTAATTTTGTAAATTCTAGGGTCATCCTCCTGGCCAGCACCATATGTGTTGTTTGCTAATGATTGCCGAAGATTTATTTACTTTTATTACTAACCTCCATGAACAAGAAGTTTCAGCATTCACCCAGAATGTATGCATTTTTATGGAAATTATAACCATATATTCTAGTTCTAATGTAATATACACACTTAAAATTTTTCTGCAAAAAAGACGGTAAAGAATTAAGAGATAAAATACTTTTTCCTGCACTGCCAAGGGTCAAATGACTTCCTGGGGTGCCCACAACCCACTTTGGAGGCCACGGGCTCACACAAAATGGCACCCAATACACCCAAATTAAATATAACCAAAGAAGCACTTTTAATTGGTTTCTTGGGAAGCTCCTGTTTTCCAAATCAGTGCTCAAACATTTCACTCTAAAAAGTTCCCCTCCATCTTGTAAGGGTTAAAAAAACAACAACATGCCAGACTCCATACCAGTCAAAGCTTTTTGCCACAGAAGCAGTTTTGAGGGAGAAATTGTCATCTAGCCCCACAGTTATGCAAATGTGATAGTTATTTTTGACACTCGTAAATAATAGTTCTGTATTCAGAGACGCTGTTTTCTTACCTTATCACGCAAGGTCTCAAGTCATAATTTAGATGTTCATAAGTGATTAGCATTTGGGGGTGATGGCAAGCAATTGATGCGGTGTTTCCCATTTATCTTCTACCTTGAAAAGGTGATTAGCACTTTGGGGGTTGTGGGGGGAGGGCATGTCTAACAAATTGCTTCTCTGATCAAGGCAAATCAAGCTGTCTGATGGGATGAGTGGCTGACATATGTATACAAGCCATACCCTGCATTGCCTCCATGTTCACATTAGAATCAACAAAGGCTGCCTTCATCAGAAATGTATCTGACTTCTCTTGAAACGGTGTGAAAATAACTACCCCCTCAAAATAGCACTACTACAAATTATTTGATGCGGAACAAAAATAGAATGAAAATACCCATGTGACATTGGTGATACCGCAAGCATAGTACTGTTACAAAAATCTTTAAAAGACTGCAAAACAGCCTTTCCAGCCCACTCTAAAAATAGCTAATTGAGAAAGATTTCTTTATGCTAATTCTCTTAATTGCCTGGGCAGCTTTATAGAGAAGTCAGTAGTTGTTGGCTACTACTTTGAGAGTCGTAATAGCCAAAACCAGGAGCCCAGTTAAATAATGTCGCAGTGGGAACCCCAGTGCCTTCCTGCACGGCTGTACTGGAAGTCTTTCTGGCTAATTAGTGAATCATAGCCATCATGCAAATGAGTACCTCCTGATTGGCAACAGCTTATATCTTTCTCCACCACCCATGCAAATGAGGCCAACAGAATGCCTGTTTGTCATCGAATGCAGAATACGAGGGATAAAATTTTAGAGCCAATCTCCTTTACAGATCGCATGGTCTAACTTCCCAATTTATTAGATGAGGAAACCGAGTCTTCAGAGATGAAGATCCTTGCTTAGAGTTCCTTAGTTAGCTACTGATAAAGCTGTACTTAATTCTAGGCTTTTTTTTTTTTTAATTTCCAGGAGACTCTTCCCCCCCCCCTTTAATTTTTATTTCATCTTGTAAACTTTGAGATTTTGCACACAGAAACCCGTGAGACTTGATTATAAATAACAGGGAAACTGAGGTTGATATAATGAAGTGTCAGCAGATCAAGGTTCGAGGGAACCCTAGGACCACTGGACTCACCGCCCATCATGTGAATCTTGATCCTGTGGGAAAATTCCTGTGTCTTCTAATGCGCCATCGGGAAAGGACATGAACGTGACTTTCATGAGCCCTTGAAACACCTTCCCCATGTTACTTAGGTTTTTCTTTTTCCCAAGGTTTTTCTTTCTTCCCCCAGAGGTCTGGGCTGAGGCCAATGGCTTCAGCCATAGCAAATTTGTGTATGAAGTCTCAACACTTCTGAATTGTGGCAGCTGTCCTTTCCTTTCCTTTCTTTTCCTTTTTTCCTTTCTTTTTATTTTCTTTTTCCAGTTCCTTTCTAATCATCTCAAAGCCAAGTGCTCATTTCCACCAGAACTTTAAACATTGTGCCTTTATGTAGCACAGCTTTTAATTTTCCTCCCTAACAGAAGTGATTGTTTATGTTGTAAATGCCACATTAGTCTCCATGAACTAGAGATGGAATTGATTTTCATTTCAGAGATTTCACAGCTTGCCCCAGAACTTTATGCTTGATTGCCAATGCTCAGAAATGCATGGGCTTCTGAGAGGTTCAGAAATGATGTGTGTAACATGGCATATAAAAATGTGAGAATTGGAGCCGCGTTTTTTGGGAGATGGTCCCCTGTGTCTCCGTAGCTGCGTCTGGCCAGGCACTCAAAGAAACTGATGTCTTGAGTCCAGGTGACACCTTCAAGAAACAGACTTCAGGCCCGAGTCAGCTCACCCACAGTACCACCAACTTTCCCTGCCAGAAGGCTCTGGAAGATTTATTCTTTGATCCCTTCTTTCAGTGCGCGTTTCCTGAGCACCTGCCCAGAACTGCTTAAGCACGGTAGGACTAAATAGGGGGGTAGCATGCACCTTGAGAAGCTTATAATCTAATTGGGGAGAGAAATCACAGGATGCCACCAGCAAATTTGGCAGGCACATGTGGATATACTCCAAACGGAGCAGTATACGCTGCTCAAAGCACAGGAATAGGAAAGCTACGCAGGCGCGTTGGGAATGGAGGTGGAATGGAGGGCAGACGTCGGACTGACCCAAAGGAAAGGTTTCATCTTTGCTTCATCTCCCCTGCCACCTACAGAGCCCCTGCCCCCTCCTCCTTTGGGGGAACTGTTGCATTTCAGTGCTGAAGCCCAGATGACAGGTAGTTCCACTCTCTTCCGGGGGTGTAGATAATGCCGGTGGCATTCCATGGGCTTGTTTGGACCCATGTTACATCTGTCCTGGTCTTGGGCAGCTGTTGACCTGAGTATCCACGGGACACCCCTTCCGAGGGAATTGCCATACTTTCCTGGAAGCCCCTTCCTCTTTATGAACTCCTCCAAAACGGGAGTTTTTAGAACACGGTTGGCATTCAATACAATATGGTTAAGGCATTCCCTATCGTTCTGTTGACCACTGATCGCATTTGGCAGACCATTTCAAAGGGCTCACATTTAACTATAGGGTGGGCAGAATAGCATCTCAGTAGCACACACAATTTGCATGGCGGTGTTGGGGGTGGCGTAGGCTGCTGGAGAACATCAAAGGAATCTTATTTTGAATGATTACCATCATTGTTATTATGAACATCTCTACTTAATTATGTCTAGCTCCATCAAGCTATAAATACGTATATATTAATGTTCACAATATGAGCTTTATTGGCCAAAGACATAATCGGTGATTAAAACAGAAATCTCCCGATATGTCTAAAACTGCTATCCTAAATTAATGATAGAGTATAAAGGAGCCCCAGTCCCATTGCTAGTCAGTTAATGAATTTTTTTTTATGTCAAGATAACAACTGAATGTGATTTAATATTCCGCAGTAAGGCTCTCCCAGATTGGGTGGCTGGGTGTTTAACGCTGGTGAGTAAGGCGCTCTCTCTCTCTCTCTCTCTTTCGTGTGTCCATCTGTCTGTCTCTCCCCAAATGGCAGATGGCAAGCACACGTGCAGGGTAGGAGCGAGGGAGCAAAGAAGTGGCATGGACAAGCGTAGGGAGAGACATTTTGACAGGGAGAGGTGGGATTAGCAGCTGTCTGGGGGAACCTCTGGAGCTACAGGACCTGGGTTGTGAGTTGGGGGCGGGGCAGGGAAGGGGAGCCGGTGTCAGTATGCGGACCTTTTCCTACACAGGCCATTTTCTTCTCCTGATCTGTTTTTTGTCTTGTCTTCTCTCTCTCTCTCTCTCTCTCTCTTTCTCTCTCTCTCTCCTTTTTTTCTTTTTTTTAACTTTCTGGTGTGTTTCTCTTTTAAAGAGAGCAGGGAGAGGAGGTGGCTTTATCAAGCCGAGTTCTCATTTTGCATCAGAGAACGGTATTGATTTTTCCACCCATGACTGCTGAAAATTAGAATTTCTTCATGAAGCTGGGTTCTTTTCTTGTCGTGTCCCTTATCTTTTTAAATATGATTACCTGCACTTCAGGGCTTCATGGCTAAAATCATAATGAACTTCCCCACCCACCCACCTACCGCCGTGCTGGGGACCAAGAGGGAACTGCCTGCAGGCCTGTGGCTGTTGGCTGTGGGAGGGCCAGCCGGGGCCTCTTGCTGGAAGACATTTTTCCCCCCTCTGGTTACTTAAGACCCTATCTTTGGGCCACAGGCTTATTGACTTACTACTAATTTTCTTGTCAGGATAATTCTTCCAATCAAGATTTAAAACAAACTAGGAGGGTACTAAAGTGCTGGAGATTAAAACCTAATGCGTTTTTTTTTTTTTTATTTGATTAAGATACTCTTATCTGAGTTCTTTGGGCCCAATTTAAACTTGGCCCAAACCTTCCTTAAAGGGCCAGACTTGTTTGTTCCAAGCAAACACTCTTCCTTCACATCTGCCTCTCCTGCTGTGTATTTGCTCACTAGGAAGAAGATACAGATTATTCCCACCGCATCAACTTTTAGGCAGCTGCTGAGTGTGATTTTCTTCAATGTCTTGCCATGGGAGAAGAGACCAGTCATTTCCTAAGTGGTGATTCGAGGTGACCTATATTTTAGGAAACTGTTGGATTCACCATCAGGTCTCCTCCTGCCAACCTGTAGACGCAACGCCTTCCTAGAGAACTGCACTGAGAGCGAAGATTATTGACAAGGAGGAGATAATTCAGAAAGAACACGGCACGGTCATCTGATGCCACTTAGATGCCCAGACTCACCCTGACTTTAAGGTGATCCTTGTATTTATTTCTGATCCCCATGCTCTGCTTCTCAGGGGATGTTGAGCCCCTTCATCGGGATCTGGTGACCTAGTTTACAGCCCATAAGCCAAGTAGACATTGCCCCGCCCCTTCTGAAATTTTCCGCACGTGTTAATTAGCACTATCAAAAGAAAGCTCTCCAACTGAACACCCAGCCCAGCTACACGGTCTGAGTCAAAGACCAGAGACAGACATTTAGAGAGCATAAAGTTGGAGAGGTTCGTCCCGGGTTGTTGTTTTCGGCCCTGAGCATCTTTATTTTCCATCAAGTTTTCTTTTAATCTTGCTTTCTATTAAAAGTCTTCTCAAAGCTAATGCAATAAATTTAGATCTGTAGCCAGATGCAAAGCAAAACTTTTGGCAGGGAATGCTCTATCAAAAGACATTGCAAATGAAATATGCTCTCCCTTGGGGATTATTCTACAGTTTAATTTAATTTGAAATATCAAATTAAATTAATTCAAATGGTTATGCAGTTTCCAGGGAAAACAGACTTCATTTATGATGTTCTGCCACCAAATTGTGGAGCAGCCATCATATATCTTACATTGTTAACTAAGAAAGATAAATAGTGACAAGGTAGGCTCTCACCCTCATTTCTCAGTCCCAGCCTTAAACAGAACACGAGCAAGTCCTCCAACGCCATGTACTCCCTTCTTGGGTAGCATAAATATTTAGTAAGATCGTTATAGTTCAGACGAATACTATCTGTGGACCCTTCTATCTAATCATTTCCAAGCATGTAATGAAATTGTATAGAGCCTCATGAGGGGAACAGATGTGAAGATTCCCATTTTATAGACCAGGAGACGGGTGGTGGTGGGATTCACCCAACCTCCCATGGGGAACCGAGATGAGAGGCAGGAGCTCTGATCCGGTGGCCAGGTTCTCAACCCTCTGCTATGTCAGGCTATGTTCCCAGTTCGTACCTCCTCAGTGGGTCTTATTACCATCTGAAATGGGTCTACGCTGTTCAAGAAATTAGAAAATTGAGTCATTACTGAGGAAATGAATCAATATAGACATTTCCACCTGGGGAGTTGAGGAGAAGACTCGTGCCCCACAGTTGTCTTTAATTTTATTTTTAAGATGATCGTACAATAAAACTGCCCTTTTTTTTTAGTTGTCTTCCCCACCCCCCTCCCAAATAATCTAGGCTACCAACATTCTTTGGCAAGTGTGGATAGCCAGGAAGGGAGCCCTGTGTCCCCGTGATGCAGGATGGAGGTTATGGCTCACCAGGATAACTGAAGGACCTCCCTGTCTGGTTCCAGAAAGTCTGCCTAGCGGAGAGCCGGAGAAGGCACAAACCCTCCAAGGCAGTGAGTGATGCTTTGGTGCCCTGATGCTAGGTCACTTTAATTTGAGAGGTGTAGACAGTAGGCAAGCAAACATTTACCGACATGTTATATCGTGGGGAACTTTTTTTGCCTGTTTTTCTTCTTTCCTTTATAGGGCAGGTTTATTGGATGTATGTTGTTCCTTGGATCCACTAATGTCCTGTCCCTAAACCCTCACGTCCGTATCGACGGGAGGAAGGCAGAACCTTTCGTGGAGGTCTTACGTCTCTGCTTATGGCCTTCCTACCCACTGGCCACATGGAAGCTTCAAGGGTTTTCTGCTAACCCAGAAGTTAATATTGTCACAAGAGACTCTGAAAGAGTACAGAAGGCTAGATTTACTGCATTTCTTTGCTACTTTCTTCAACAAAGGGTGCATGTTTTAGAGAAAAAAAGGGGCTTTATCTAGACCAGCATCTCCCCACCACCTCCAACCCCACCCATTCCAGCCTCATGTTCTCCCAAAACCCACGAGGAAACATGCAGAATCAATTACTCTTTTTCATACTCTCCCCTTTGAGACAGTCCTCCTTCAGGTAGAGCTAGGAGAATCCACGGCCTTAGATTCCTTTGTCCAAAGAAATGGAATTTTCATGCCTTTGACATGTGAAACTTTGTGGGGGTGGGGGGAGTGGGGAATGGTAATCATTAGAACAGTGATGGTACTTTACACAATAGAGGCTTGTAATTGGTACCTGAACGTGAAAGGGTTCGGTGTTCCTATAGTTCTATGTCCATTTTCAGGTACAACACCCAGCGGGCTTATTCCGCCGTAAGGATAATGCTATTATGCTATCATTATTAGTGGTACAGTAATGATCATGTTAATTCTACAGCTACATAATTAACTCACCAACCAGTCAGCACCTAGGATCTCTTGAACTCATAAATGCCTAACTAATCCTGACAATTTTTAATCGTTTCAGCTCTTAGGAGAGGAATCTGCAGAATCCCAAAGTGAAGAGGCTCCTAAAGATAGTTATATAAATATCTATCTATCTATATATCTGTAATCTGTAGATATGAAATTATAACTAGTTACATGCCTATGACCCTAGCCAGCTACTTGGTGTCAGAGAATTATAAGAGCTACAGTGTTTTTGAATAACTACCATGAGCCTGGAAAATGTTTAAATACAATATCCTTTTCCATCTTGACAACTCAGTGATAGAGTTCGGTCTTTTCTTTTCTTTTTTTCTTATTTGCAAAAGAAGAAACCGAACCACAAGGAAATGAAGGACCTTGGTCAAGGTCACATCAAAGTCTAGGCAGAGCTGAGATTTGAAACTAGTTCTTTCTTGCTCTCAAGCTCCTATTCTTAACTGACTATAGCCCTTGCCTACGCTGGCTTACAGATAAATGCTAATTGACAAGAATGCATTTTGTCTCACTCTCTTCATTCTCTTTCACTTTACCCTTTCAGGTTATTTCCTCTCTGGCTTTCTTATTATTATATGCACACAAACACTGGGATTTAGCACTAAGTTCTCACTCTTTCTTTTCTCTTTTTCACTCAATGAAAACGTTTGGTGAGGATCCACTTGGAGCAAGCATTGTCATAATTAGTGTGCATAGCTTTTTAACCAGTGGTCACTCTTGCACCCTACGATTTCACCTTCCAAAATTATTGTAATTCTCTTATCAAAGCGCTGGATGTGTTGAAAATGGTCTCTGCCTGTGACAAATACTAAACGAATCAAGTTTATTTAGCCAGCGGAAGAGAGACTTGAAGAGTGTTTTTAAAACAGCTTTCAAGTTCATAACAGAGATATTGAAAACTTCCCAGCTGTTCTCCATTGCCAGCAAGAATAGAACAGAAGGAAAAGTGGTTCGCTCAAAGCAATAGACACTCTGATTATGTATAAGAACTTTCTGGCTGTGAAGAATTGTTAGACGAGGAGGTGGTTTACTGAGGCAGGTTGTCCTTGAAGACCTTTTAGAATAAGATGGTTTGCTTCCTGGGGGCATTCAGTTCCGGGGAGTGGATTGAATGAGCTGAGTAGAAGGGTCATCCAGTCTGAGTCCTGTGGTTCTACAGAATGCATTCAGGCAGTTTGTCTACACTGTCAGCATAACGTGGGAGTCCATCACTATTTTGGTAAGGTCCACAGCACAGACATGAGATCAAATATATTTAGTCTAAATGATCCGAATCGATTTCCCTGTCCAAATCACATGTGTACACCTCCATGTGGAGAAACTAGACAAGATCATATTAAGATAACAAGCTTAATTGGATTTATAAAAATCCATAAATGTTTCTAGCTCCTTAGAGATAGGTGCCATGTAAATGAAGGCCGTCTCCAGAGCGATAGCCACTGAATATTTTATCAGCACACGCAGGAAAATGGAAAGAGAAGAGATAAGCCTCGTTCGCTGTGGACCTGGGTTCAAATTCTTGCCCTGCCATTTACTTGCTTGTACAAGTCATATGATGTATCTGAGCGTCCTCTTCCTTATCTACTACTTCCTGGTATGGGGGAAGCATTACACCTACTTCCTGGTATGGGGGGAGAGGAGGCTAAATTAGAGAGTGTTTGTAAATCACCTACTTCGTGGTATGGGGGGAGAGAGAGGCTAAATTAGAGAGTGTTTGTAAATCACCCAGCAGAGTGTTTGGCAATACACGTTGGTTCTTTCCCAGCGAAATGTTCCATGGAGCTTCATCCATTCTGGCTTGGGCTGGTGATCCCAGGCCAGCCCAGTAGCCCTCTCAAAGGCCTAGCGGTTATATTCACGGGCAAGTTCACACCGTATTCCTAAGCCTCTTTCTTTCAGCCGAACCTCTCCAGTCTGGGCCCTTTCTTCCCAAGAGGATAGGATAGGAGTGTTTCTCCCTGGCTAACCTCACTTGAAGCTTCAGTGTGGCCTTTGAGCTCCTATCCATTTGAGCATCAAGCACTGTGTCATAATGGAGAACATTGTCATGGCCCTTCATGGAACAGGAGTGTGTGTTCAATGGGAGGATATAGAGGAGGTAGCACCATATAGTTGAAGTACTGAACTGGGTCGCAAAAGACCCAAGCTCTGGCCCCAGGGTTAACCAAGGTGACTTTGGGCAGGGCATTCTAATGCTCTCCGCCTTAGTACTAATTAGCATTTCTTCTGTGCCCACTATGTGCCAAGGACCTGTTTATTATGTTCATTATTTTCAAAATCCATAGTAAGCCCCAAGGTGGAGAGTACAACCTTCCTTTTACAAATGAGAAACTGAGGCGCAGCAAAGTTGGAAACTTCATCAAGGACCTCTGATAGCACGTAAACAGATGAGTAGACGTTAGAACCCGAGACGTGTGACATCAAAATGCACTTACACTCATACACGGCCCTGACTCAGTTTCCTCATATAGGACATGAAGGAAGACTGAGATATCTAGGGTCTTGTATGGCCCAGAGATTTGATGAATATCCTTGTGGACTTCTTCCCAACCTCAGCAGCCAGCCTGAGCACGTTAAGGGTGGAGCTATGGAAATGATCACAATCTCAGTCTCTCTCTCTCTCTCCCCACCCCACAGCCCCCACCCCTTAATTTGTCTCCTTTCCCCCGTAAAGACTATTTAGGAGTTCTCTTCGATTTCCTTCTTGGGGAAATAATTGTTGACTTTTTTTTTTTTTTTAAAGGGACTTTTTGGTGGGGGGGGCGCGGGGAGAATTGAAACAGTACTTTGGTAAAGAAGTCACTTGAAAAAAGATCCTATTTCCTTTGGGGATGCTCTTGTAATATAATTATGAACCATCTGCTCATCTCCTCCCTCCTTGTACCATCATCCTGGTTTTTAGCCCCTTGAGGTCCCCCAGAGAAAACCGGTGAGGATGGGGGGATGGGCCTTCCCCATTGCGTGTCCAGAAACGGGCTACCTGAGTGAGGCTAGTCAGTGCCGTTTAGCAGAGGTGTAGAAAATCCCAGCCAAGCATAAATACCAACAAACGTTCTAGGGATTAGCAGATAAGTCGTATCAGGAGAGAGCGGGAGAGCCAAATTTATATAGTTGAGAAAGGATCTGGCTCCGAGGGAACACAATCATGGTCTATAAATACCTCCATGAAAACAGTATAAATGAAGTAAGGGAATTAATCACCGTCTCCAAAGCCGGGAGGACGAGGTGCAGTGGCCCTCAGCGTGGCACGGGAGATGGAAAGCACAATAGTAGAAAGTTCAGAGCTTAGACAAGCAATTGGGCACAAACCCCAGGCTCTCCAGGGGAGGTGGCCACGTTCCACGAGGCCTGGGGACCAAAGGCAGAGGAGATTAAATGCTAATACGAACACAAGTCCAAGGAGGCCCAGGAAGGCTAGATGGAGGTCAAATAAGATGACCTCAGTGGCTCTCCCACCTATGATTCAATGAACTGAGGAGTAATTACTTGCTCTTGCAAATTGCTTGGTAAATACGCTGAGTAAATCAAGGGAGCCCGTTTCAACAGCAGAGTAGCAGGGGAAGAGCGGACGGGAGGCTGCAGATGCCCAAGAGATCCCAGGCAGAGTTGGGTTTGTCCGGGGACTTTTTATCGTAACGTTGGATGGCACAACCACCCCGGTTTAATCCACAATTATTAACATGAAAAGTAGCTTCCCTTGTCGGATGGCGGGTGCCCAACCAAGGGCCACACCGCCTCAGCCTCCCCATCTCTTCCCAGTTCTGGAACTTGCCTCTGGACAGCACATACTTTCTGCCCCACCCTCTCCCTTCAGCAATATAAATGGCTCCTGCCTAAATACCTGGGGGCCTCTCCTCCACAGAGCCTGTTTAGAGATGGCCTGAAATGCCTGCCGGGAATAATTCTGCCTGTAGGCAAACTCAAGAATTATTGATGAAATAACCTTTTGGGGCCTGAGTCTGGGGTTTTGCAGATGCAATGGCAAGATTATTGTTTAAGTGGGGACTTGATCAGGCGGTGACCTAGAAAACACTTAGTTCTTTTATTGCTTTCACAGCTTCCTGGGGCTAACGCTGTCTTCTGCCGCGAATGCCCAGGCAGCTTATTGGAAAAGGAAGTGAGGGGATGTGGGCAGTGGGATTGTGAGGTTGTCTGCACGCCCGAAGGCCAGAGCGTACCGAGAGGCAGCATCTGGCCTCAGGGGGAGAGGGCCCCGGGCCTCCTTGGAGTCACCGGACCTAGAGTGGCCTAAGACAGTTCAGCCTTGCAGTGCCTTGCTGTTTTTGCCTTAGAAGCTCAACCTCACCAGATTCGAGGAGCAGATCAATCAATCACAAGGGAGGCAATTAGTAACAGAGCAGCCCTTCCCAGGGGCCGCAGTGCTAGGCATGGTTCGGCTGGGGACTGAAAAAGAGCGGAGAAGAAAGTCGTCTGGGAAGGGGGCATCTAGGACAAGAGGGACAGGGAAAGAGGACAGTGCCCCTCTCTAGTGGAGCCTTCCAGCTGACCACAGGTGTAGGCAAGGGCCACTGAGGGAATCTTCTACAAAGAACAACTCTGCAACACATATAAAGGGCTGTGGGGTCCTTTCTCTACTCTCTGCACATCGTATTCTCACCCCATTCGTTCATTCCTTTGATTGTTAGCGGGCACCTGTCCTATGCCAGGCACTTTGCTAGGTTTGCAAATTCCAAAATAAATAACACAGCCTCTCGCTTCAAGGAGCTTGAAGGAGGTGCATTCCCAGTCGTCTAGGTGCTAAGACTACAATAGAGGATATCTGACACCTTCTTGATGAGCACAGTGGCAACTGCAGAAAGCACTGCTTTGCAAAAAGGTAAAGGAGTTTGAGGGATGAATAGGGGTTTTGAAGGATGAATAAGAGTTTTCCAGTTGGAGGAGGGCAATCCAGATAGCTGGCAAAGAGATTGCATGACGTAACCCAGGAATAGCAAGTGGTCCAGGATAACTGGGTTGTGAGATCATAGTAGCTTTTAGGATTGAGGTCTTAACTGCATGCTGGATACCAAGCCGGGAGCTCTGCTGCCATTGTTTGACTTAATGCTCACAACTCTGAAGTGTAGAATGATTGTGTAACTTACCAAGAGTCACAGATTGTCAAGACAGAGTGGGGATGTGAGGTCCGCTGGCCTGGGATGTAGTCACACACCTAGCTCTCTGCTCTAAGTCTGACCGAAGGGCTTGGTGCAGTGGGGCAGGGGGTGGGGGTGGGCGCAGATTTTAGAATCCAGCGCACCAAAGCTGCAGAGGCCATGGAGGCCAAACTGTCCATTGATGGAGAATGAAAACAAGTTAGTTACGTTCCTCAAAGGACCCTAGTCATTTTATGAAGGGCGGTCAATGGCACATTAAGAAGTTCAGAACCACTGGAGGTTTTTAAACCAAGGCAGGGCATGAGCCAGGCTGTGTTTCAGAATATACCCTGGAGGCAGTGTGGACAAATGAAGACAGGACAGGGGACTGAAGGCAGAGGGACACCACCACTACACGGTGTGGTGCAAACCAGCCGCCTTAGAGCCACCGGAGGCCCTTCCCCAGACCTGGCGAACCAGCCTCTCAGGCTAGGGACCGGGAAATATGCTTGTAATGAGCTCCCCGGGTGGAGCTCATAAACACAGTGGGCATTGAGGCCAATGAATTGGGAAGCGATTGCAACACTTGAAATACTCCAGGTTAGAAACAACAAGGGCCCGATCGTGCCAGTGTAGGAGGAGGCAAGTCAGAACTTCAGAGAGACACAGCCATCAGGATGCCGTTGGGTGAGGGAGACAGAAAGGAGTCCAAGATCACTCTGAGGTTTCCCTCTTGGGTGGTAGGTGGCCGGTAATGGTGATGCACGGAGATTGGAGTTAAGTTTTGAAAAATCTTGACTTTGATATAGCTGCAGGATATACCAGTGGAGGTATCTGTCAAGTCATTTGAAACTCAAGTGTGGAGCTCCCAAGACAGGAGGTGGGTCGTGGCTAGAGACACGAATTTGGGAGTCTTGATGTAGCGTCACCTCCTGCGTGAAGTCGGTCCTGATGCACCAGGCAGTGCCGATCACTTACTCTTTGGCACATCCGTGACACCTCGTATGGCCTATCACGCCATGTGGTATCTGTTCTATGAACCTGCTCCGGTACTAAACCTCAAGGCAAGGACCCGTCATTCGTGTTCACACCCCCACATCCCAGCACAGTATCTGGCACGTACGAGGGTCTTTCAGATACTGCGGAACAAGTGCAGGAGAATAGAGAAGGTAGGCAAACTTGAGGAAAGTTCTGAGAACCTAATCTCGGGAACCGGCGACCTTTATGGGGTGAGGAGAAGAAGACAAGACTGCAAAGAAGCCTGACAAAGAGTGGTTGCTGTGGGATGAGGAGGAGCAAAAGAAAATGATGACAAGGAGGAGAGAGGGAAACCCTACAGGAATGGTAGGGTGGATGACAGCATCGGTGGCTGCAGAGAGGCCAAGCAGAGCTCTGGCTGGTGGCGGTGACCACTAGGGCTGTCCCTTTCAGGATGAGCGCCCAACCTCAGGCCTGACCTCAGGGGCTTTTGGATGGTTCTTGGCTTGCAAATCCAAGCAGCCCTGGCATCATAGGGTTGGGAAGCCAGGAAAATCCACATTGTGTCGAGCAGCGAGGGGCCAGAAGAATCCAGAAGGCCACCGCAGGCTCAGCTTTCACTCTAGCCTCCCCTGGGAGCAGAGCTTAGCACTTAGACCACCGGAGCCCACATGGATACTTTTTTCTTAACTCCTTGATCTCCTGTTTGGGCCTCGTGAACCTGTTTTCATACAGGTATGGGGGGTTCGGTGGGAGAACCACTGGAAATGGCCTTAGCAAGTGTACCAAGTATTTACTGTAAGCAGCCCGTTATCTGGGTTTTTGTTTTGTTTCGTTCTGTTTCTTTTTCTTTTCTTTTCTCTTGTCTCGTGTTGCTCTTGTCCGCTCAGGGGACCATACTATAAAATTCCACTTTGTCTTTTTTTTTTTCAGATGTTGAAAAGCAAACCAAATGCTGTTTTTAATGAGCTAGGAAATTGTTCAGGCTTCTCTCTCTCTCTCTTTCTCTTTTTTTCTTTAGAATTGCTATAGGGTGTACCTCAAAGCTTCAGTTGGAAGCCTGCAATTTCAGAGTACTTTCTTTAGGCAAAAGAGGCCATCCTGTATCACAGAGATATCGCCACAGCTAGAAATCAAAGAGTCTCTAGTGGAGGAACCAGGATACGGGGCTTGGAGAGTGGGAGGGTGGTGTTGGGGGATGGCCAGAGGCAGGGTGAATGTCAGGGAAGGAGGAGGTGCCCACTAGTCACCAGGGGCCTCCCTCTCTACGCCGGACCCCTGGCCCGAATATTCACCTGCCCACTGGACATTGCCTCCAGCATGGATTCCATCACCTCCACCTACTATGTCTTGAACAGACACAATTGCTTTCCTCAGTGAACCAGTTCCTGGTTACTGTTTTCAACCCTTATTTAGTGTCCACTCTGTGGCACACATGATTTTAGGTGTTGGGGTCACAAGGAGCGACAAAATGGCCACAGTATCTGCCTCCTAAAGATCACATTCTAGCAGGAAAGCAGGTTTGAAGTGTTGTTGACATGGTCATGAGTGTGACAGATAATAGTAGTAAGAGTAAGGTTTATTGGGTCCTTGCTGTCTACCAAACACTATGGTCAGTACCATAGGACATAGGACATTGACCCCTGGCTTAGTCTAGAGGCTCGGGAAAGGCTCTGAGCCCTTTTCCTGAACCCTATTTAGTGGCCCTATCGGCCCCAGTATTCTTCCAGATACGCATTTTGGACACTGAGGTTGGCTTCTTCTCCCCACTTCTGTTCCAAAGAGTTACCAAGGCTTGGTGCCCCTGTGGTTACCTTCTCCCCCTCTCTCTAGCCCAGCAGCCTGTCACCTACCCCAGGAATACTACAACAGCCCCGGCCAGGCTGCCGGACGCCTCCTTTCTATCCTCTCTGTCCTGCATATCTCCGGATGAACTTTCGAGAAGGGCCGCTCCCTGCTCCACATCACTTATTCAGCAAATATTTGTCAAAAGGCTTGCCTTCCCCAAGGCAAGGTGTGTGTGTTTCAAAAGAGGAACTGATGCCAGCTGTGTCCCTTAACTAAAACTAAGCCAGCCTCCTTAGCCTGCACTCGAGGCCCTTCGCCCCAGGCCAGCTTCCCAGGTTGGTCTTCACAAATGGCCTGTTCGCGGTTTCCCCCAGCACGACTTCTGCCCCTCTCCATATGGGAACTCTACCCATCATGAAGGCCCCAGTCAAACGTCACCTCCCCGAGGAAGCTGTGCATGCGTGCCTGCGTGTGTCCCCCACTCTCGTACGTGCCACACACGCTCCTGAGAACCCTAGGCATCCATGTGTGGACCTGTCATCGGTGAACCTTGGCTCTGCTCAGGAATTGGGCAGCAGCTCGGCCAGATGAGCTCTTGTAATCATCACAGCCCTCTTATGATGAAGGTGCCATAATTGCATCCCCATATTGCAGATGAGATCAAAGAGGCTAGCGGAATTGCATAAATAAGGTCACACAGCGAGGATGTGGCAAAGCAGAGATTCAAACCCAATTTTGACCAACTCCCCTGTATGTGATACCAACTGCCATTCACCAGGCAAGAATTCTTTCTTAAACAGTTATGTACCCCGGTTGCCTTGTATAGTGTTTTGCATGCAGTGTGTATTCACAGTTATATTCCCAGTACCTAACACAGGGTCCAGAACACCTCCTGCGTGTGCAGTAAACACCTGTGAATGAGTGAATGAAATGGTCGCTGGGCCTCACAATGAACCTTCTGAATCAGACTACCTGAAACTGGGACCTGAGAGGCTCTAGGTTAGCAAACAAGCCAGGCGATTCGTGTGCAGACAGCCAGCGCCTGGCCACAGAATGGTGTTAAAAAAACAAGTCCCAGGGGGCACCTGGGTGGTTCAGTTGGTTAAGCATCCACCTCTTGGTCCTGGCTCAGGTCCCGATCTCATGCTTCGTGAGTTCAAGCCCCGAGCTGGGCTCTGTGCTGACAGCATGGAGCCTGCTTGGGATTCTCTCTCTCCCTCCTGCGCGCGTGCTCTCTCTTTCTCAAAATAAATAAATAAATTAAAAAAAATAAAGATTGAAATGTATTTGATTTAAAAAAAAAAGAGTCTGGCTGCCCCATTTTATGAAAAGGGAAACTGAGGCCCACAGTAGTTAATTGACTTGCCCCAGGTTAGCAGCCCGCCTCCCATCCCCAAGCCATCTCTCTGGCCAGGCCTTTTATAGCCAGCCCCTCTTATTGTCAGCCTAGCTGTAAGATAAGATGCTAACATCGGGCAGAAAACAAGCCCGTATCTCCATCTGTCCTGTCTCTTAAAGGGGATCTTAAATTGGTTTTCCTGACTCTTCCCTCTGAGGAGGTCCTTACTGAGGGGCCTCATCTTAGATAAGCTGAGCAGGGGACAGCCTCTGAGCAGCTGACCTAGAAATTCCAAACCACAGAAAATCAAGTCTTTGACCTGAAAGTGCCTTGTTATTGGGTTTTGCTTCATGCAGATCCATCATCTTCGGGATCTACTTCTTGCCTCTTCAGAGAGGAGTCATGTTGCCCAGCAACCAGTGTGTCAGTGACGCGGCAGAGCTATTGATCAATAAAGTTCTGGCTGGGTCACCTCTGCCTGAAGCTGCGTGTGGCCTCGCTGGTTCTGAAAACCACTATGTGGTAATTTTGTAGCAGCTGGGTGGTGTATTCAAAGGAAAACAAGCTTGGAATTAGACATCCCTGGGTTGATGTCCCAGTTCAACCACATACTGGCTGTGTGATCTTGACGAATCATTTGCCCTCTCTGATCCTCAGTTTCCTTATTCCTGTTGTGAGGGGAACGTAATGGAAAATCTCTGGTTCTTTCCAGTCCTGACATCTGTATTCTGTCAGGATCTGGGGTGTGACCTGCTCCTGTGATCCAGCATGAGCCTGATGAAGAGATTCGGTTCTGTTTCGTGTTGGCCATTCCGGGTCATCAGTCCAGCCCACTGAGGCATGAAAGTAAATCAGAACTCCTGAAAGTCTAGGACTTTTTATCCTTCCGTGAATACCACCCTCCTCCCAACCCCAAGTTTTGCCGTGATAATAAAACTCCATTGCGTACAGACAGACCGCACAACTCCCTGGGAAATCCTCAAGAAATGTCGTCCATATGTTTTTAAGTCATTTACACTGAACCCATCATAATATTGTTCTTTGAAGATCCATTTACATTTGTTCTAAAGGCTTATTTTAAAGCTTATGCAAATGAGCTAGATTAAGGTTGCATTCTGGAAGCTGAAACTGGAGAATGGGAAGTTCATTTTCAGGCTTGGTGTAAATAGAGTTTCACATGTGTTCTAAATAATTCCCCCTCTTAGCCCACGTGTCCTCCATTCAACCCCTGGTATCCTCCGACGGGAGAGTCTCTGGGAGAGCAGTGCTAATTGAGGGCAGTTAGGGGTAATGGAAGGAACAAGGGAATGGCAGTCTGATTCTCCCTCTTGACCGGCCAAATGGCCTTGCTGAAGTCACCGAGCTGTCCTCAGTTTCTGTCTCTTCATTTGGGACCCACACAAGACCTCCATGGCTCCCTAGTGGAAAGCAGCATTGGAATTGCCTGAGGTACAGATGCTGGAGCTCTCACCCCGACCTACCACATTAGTCTCCAAGGACGAGGCCTCAGAATCTGGATTTGTCACATGCTCCCCAAGTAATTCTGATGTGTGCCCACGTATGAGAACCACCAGACCGGGTGATGTGCACTTGATAATCTGACTTCTCCTCTCTACCTACAAGATTCTACAACTGGTTGCTGAAATATCCCTTTTTTCCCTACCTGCTTCCTAAACTCTCCCATGTGCTAACATGTCCCGTTCAGCCCATTCTTATGGCCCATTTGGACTCCAAAGTGTTTTCTTAGAAGAATCTTGCTGCCCTTGTTGAATTCCGGTTCGATGTAAGAAACCGCCACTCGTCCCCCTCAACACACTCCAGCGGGGAACCTGAAGGTTAGAGCCTAGTATGTGGCTACATCATAGGCCCCAGGAAGTGTCCTTGAACTTGCCCTATGGCAGCTAGCAGGCCAACTGGTGAACATGCAATACTCCATCAGTGAAAAGACATACATACGTATTAACACCCATATGCATATGTAGATGCTGGGTGAGTAGCATTTGGGGGGATCTGGATTAGAGTTTGGATCTGTGCTCCAAATGGCTGGCAAAAGTGGAGATGGGGAGGAGAAGGCACAGCTCAAGGTCAGAAAGAAAAGGTCTGTGCATAGCAAAGAACTCCTTGTCTCTGACCTGAATTGCCTCTTCCTGCTGTTGAGAAGGAGGTTGGCCCATGTTACATAATGCTTGGGGGTGGTTTTCCATTCAGTGCCCGCAGAATTGAGTTCCTCGTGGTGAAACCTTCCCCCTGGTCTGCCCTTCCCCTCTTCTCATAGTCCCAGAGTAATAAGCACTGTCTGGTAATATTTCCAAGAGCCTGTCACTTGTTATACCATGTGGGGACTCTCATGGAACAATGTACATCTTCTGCTCAATGAGTCTGGCTTTTTCCAAGGAGCATGTAATTTTTCATTTCATGTAATTAATTTCATTTTAATGTAAAATCTACCAAGAGTTACCTTCTCTGCTCCCAACAAGAAAAGGATATATCTGAGCCTGGTGAGGCGGAATTAGGGATTTGTCTAAATTTGTCTTTCGGTTTGTTTCTCTGCCCTACCCCGAACCCCTTCCTGGCCTCCCCACTCCATCAAGCACCTAGCGCCCCTCTATGGGCTCCTCTGTCTTGGAGTCTCAGTCAAGCTACAGAGTAGGGGCTCATTTGTCTTTTCTTCCAAGCATGGTAGCAGAGAGCAATGCTTTGCCCCCGCAAATAAATCACAAAAATAAGCAAGGGGCTTCCCAGGTACGAGAGAGATTTGTAAGTGAGGGGGTTTTGTGTAGCCCCCACGTCAGAGCGCATAGTGACCACTGAAGGCTGGTCAGAAATCTCCAGACGGACCGTTCTCCAGACAACTTCCAGATGAGTGCACCCAACGTAGAACAAATACTATCTCGGTTGAATCTCGCAGTGGATCACTTTGGTTTCTTTCAGTCCTATTTATAAAACCGTATTTTACATTGTGGCTTCCATTCAGGGCCATCTGCATTTTCTCCCGTTAATCACACAGAACTCCCCACCATAGCTTTCATTACCTGCTCAAAAGGAATGTGGAGAGAAAACATAATTAGATGCCACTTTTTAAAAATAATACCTTGAAAACAAGGCAGTGACTTAAATAAAAAAGGAGGGAGGGAGGAAAACACACACACACACACACACACACACACACACACGCACACACACACACATACACACACGCACAGTTTGACCTAATGGGCCAAATTTACCTCAGGTTAAGTTGGATTTTAAATCAGCGTTTTCTTTCTCCCCTTCCTTCTCTGCCCCCACCCCTCCTGTGAGTCATGACAGACGTACAGTTCGGCTGGATGGATGATAAGATTTCCTCGTCTCTGCTGAAACAATGAAATATTTCTATAATATTAAACCCGTCACACTGATCAAAGCACAGTGTCAAAATTCTAAGGGCTCCTTCTTGCCCAATCCTCTCAGCTCTGGCAAAATGGGGCACATTTTATTTGCTGGCCCTAAACTCCCTGAGGTGTTTAAAATCTGACACACGCTGCCTGATTTGCAGTTTCTGCTGTGTTTCTGCTGTAGGTGTTCGCCAGCATCCAAACCAGTGGCAGGAACATATTTTTTGGGGGGGAGGGATGCCTCGCCCCCCAAGCTCCCCTCACGCCTCTTAATAGTGTTTGCTCCTCCTTCTCAGCCCCGGCTGAAACGCAGATGTCAGTAGGATGCTATCATACAAAGCAGCTGGGCCGGGTGAGAGCACTGGGGAGAGAGCATAGGCTGGCCAGACCCAGGGGCTGCCTGGCACCCTGACCGACAGCCAGAACACTACTCAGGAGCTGCTCAGGGTCTCGGCTGCCGTATCCGCAAAATGAGGGTAACCCAGTGATGCCGCTCAGCCCATCCCACAGGCTGTGGAAGCGGAGGAAAATTAAGTGATTTCTGGAGAAGCCTGCCCCCTTGCCAATAGGGAATCGATTTAACATTATAAGGAGGATCATCTGATGCGCTGTGCGCAGGTCTCGTGCAGAAGTTGGGCCAGTCGCCTTGGTGGGATCCGCCTGCAGACGGTAGCGGGGAGCCCTGGGAAGAACCCCGCTTTGGAGCCGTACCTGTCTGGATTTGTGTTTCCGTCCTGCCACTTGCCGGCTGTGTGGCCTTGGGCAGGTTACTCGGTCCTTTGAACCGTATAAGGGAGAAAATACACGCTTGCCTTTTGAGACGGCTGAGGTATCACGAGAATTAAGTGAAACATCCATTTAAGCACCTGGAACACAGTAGGCACTCAATAAATGATAGCTCTTTCACTGAGAGTATTTTGTTTACTAGACACTGTCTGGAGGAAAGAAGAAATGAGGGACTGTGCTCTCCCTTTAAGGAGTTTCTTGTCTGACGCCTAGAGGCCTGGGGATGGAGGGGGCGGGTCAGGGAGTTTCTTTCTTTCCCTTTTTTTTCATAAACTTTTTTCAGGTCACTGCTTCACGAAGGCAGCCATGAACTTCTTTCTAGGGTGGTTGTTGTCCTTGTTGTTTTTATGTGTTGTGTTGTGTTGTGTTGTGTTGTGTTGTGTTGCCTTGGCCTTCTGTTCCTGAGAACTGCTAAGGCTGAAGTAAGAAAGGGCATTTCTGGGAAGGGAAAAGGACAGAAGGAGCCAAAAGTGGGGTGGCTACAATGACTTCATTCCTTAACAAATGGGAAACAGGTTCAAGATGTACAGATTAAGTGCTATTAATTACCACCCAGCAAATATTGAACCACAATGTTGCACGCCTAGGAAAAAAAAAACAGGACACTCAACCTGAATATTAACTAAAGAGCTCCATTAGTGCTCTGTGCAAACCCTGCCTCACACCCACATGGCACTGAGGGTACCGAGGCAGGCGCGGGACCAGGAAGGTTCTGGCCCAGCCCTCTGGGAAGCCTGCATCCATCTGTTGTCTGTGTCTGGAGCTCTGGGTGAGGAGGACAAGAGAGAGCTCCCTGCCCCAAGGACAGGCAAAGGACCAGATAAGGTGCGGTGAGTAGGCTGGGCTAATGGGGGCTACTGGAGGCTTCTTGCCTTTGGATGAAAGACTCCAGGTTTTCTTCCTGGGCTTAGCTATTGGCCTTGCACACTTTGTAACTAACACACAGGAAGCCTCGGGTATACTAGTGTATTTTATTTTTGTAAATGTTTTTGAGAGGGAGGGAGAGAGAGAGAGAGAGAGAGAGAGAGAGAGACAGACGGAGCATGAGCAGGGGAGGGGCAGAGAGAGAGGGAGACACAGAATCCCAAGCAGGCTCCGGCTCCGAGCTGTCGGCACAGAGCCCGATGCGGGGCTCGAACTCACAAATCGCGAGACCATGACCTGAGCTGCAGTCGGACGCTTAACCGACCGAGCCACCCAGGCGCCCCCATACTAGTATATTTTAAATCTCCTGCCGTGGCCAGCGTTCTGTGCACTGACGCCTCCTATAGCTCACCGTGTCCACATATGCTGGAGGACTCAGAGGGAAGAAGCATCGATTTGTCCTATGTGTCGTTGCCGTGTTAAGTATTCACGTAGGTGAGCCCACTCTGCCCACCACTGGTGTGATTGCCATCATTGTACCAGCAGGGAACCCGAGACTTAGAGATGCCGAGAATTTGCCAAGAACCTTCGCTGGGATCCACGTGTAACCCAGAAGCCCCTGTTCCTTCCTGTCCACAGGCTGCCCCTCCCCTAGACCCCTAGAACCGTGGGGGCTCCTTGGGTGGCAACACACGAGTGACAGGGTCACGAGAGAGCTGAAGTGTCATAAGAGAGCTCTGCCCTGAAGGTGTCCTGCTTCCCCCGCACGTTCCTGGGCCCCAGCCCAATGTGCTGACAGCCACCGCTGTCTCTAAAGCAGCCCCCGGTTAGGAGGACACACTCGTTCTCCCCTTGGCAAGCACATCCCTTCTCAGCACGTTCCCAGATTCCACCGCAGCTGCATTAGAAAATTGCTAAACGGAGCAAAGTAGGAATCTTACTACTTGAGAAAACTTTACTCTTTTTTTTCTTTCTTTTCTCTTTTTTCTTTTCTTTTCTTTCTTTTTTTTTGCCTGAAATCTAAATAAGGGCGCTGCTCCTGAGGATAATGTTTTCTGATGTAACAAATCGCTGGCTCCCGTAGGAAACTAGATAATGCCTCTCCATACCACGCTGTCTGAACCCTTTGAGTTCTTTCTCCTGGAGAGCACAGGGTGCAGGAAGGACTGTAGGAGAAGTGTGGTGATTCCCATGGACCTCTGTCCCGGTGAAATACACATAACCTGGAACCCTACCCTCACCCCAACCCCTGCCTCAATTTTCTTATCTGTAAATCAGGAGATGGGTCTGGGTCAGGCTTTCTCAGCTTCAGCACTATTGACATTTCAGGTAGGATAATCCATTGTTGTGGGGCTGTCGTCAGCCTGGTAAGGTGTTGGGCAGCATCCCTGGCCTCTACCTCTAAGATGCCAGGAGCACATGCCCCCCTCCCCTCCACCTCGTTGTGACAACCAAAAATACCTTCAGACACTGTCAGATGTCGCCTGGGGAAAAAATCATCTCCCAGTTGGGAACCACTACCCAAGACGATTTCCGAGGGTCCCTCCAGCTCTCAAGTTCTCTGTCTAGAAGGTGACATAAACACTAAGCAGAGCTCAATTTGGGTCGGTTGTTGAGAAGTAGACCTCCATTCAAATCCCAGCTCTAGCATTTACCTTTGAGCTTCTTCTAACTGGTCAAGTTACTTCACGTCTCTGAGCCTCAGTTTGCTTTTCTGCAAAAGGGGGACGACACAGTTCCGGTTTCATGGGGTTGTTTGGATGGTTCAGTGAGCAAGTGTGTGTAAAAACTTCTGGCACATAGTCTAGTGCCCAATAAATGGTGCTGTGATTGCTATGATTATGATTGAAAGTAAAGCAGACCATCTGCTTTCTCTAGACAGTCCCGTCTTGTGACCAAATTCACACAAATGCAAGGTAGCCAGCCAGCGGCAGTAACTGTGCAATGAGAGAAACTAACATACGTCTGGAACATCTACTGTGTGATAGGGCACCATGCTAGGCAGTTTCATACAAATTACCCTGCTAAATCAGGAGTTGAGATAGCCCTGAGAACTGATGGACATACCCACGCTGCTGTCAGACTGCCGATGCCCAGTGCCAGGATCTGGAACTATTAGGGTATTTAGTTTGTACTTTCATTAGCAGGAGTGATTGCCTTTTGCCATTAAATTAAGATTATCGAGGGGCCCCTGGGTGGCTCAGTCAGTTGAGCGTCTGGCTCTTGATTCCGGCTTAGGTCATGATCCCAGGGTCATGGATTGAGCCCCCCCATCGGGCTCCTCGCTGAGCAGAGAGCCTGCTTCAGATTCTCTCTCTCTCTCACTCTCCCTCTTTGTCTCTCTGTCTCTCTCTCTCCCTCTCTGCCCCTCTCCCCAGCTCACTCTCTCTATATATAAAAATAAAAAATAAATAAAAATAAAAACGTTATCCAATCATCTGTTATCCATGATAAATGCCATATATGAGAAAGGAAGAAGTGGAAACGTGATGTTTAGCTGCATTTATTTGCTCGTCACGAGTTCATAGCTTCTCTTTGGTTCGGTTCTGCCCAAAGGGCAATTTACTTCCATTCATACAGAAAGAGACAAGGCCATAATATCTGTCCTTAAGGTTTTGATCACCTCTCCTCTCATTTCCTGTTCTCCGGAGCCTGACAGCTGTCTGTTGCCTCCAAAGCTACTGTCTCCAGCAAGCCCGGATGGCTGAGAGCACGTCTCTGGTCTGGCCTGCCCCACAGAGAGGTTCTGCTCTTCAACAGAGGTGTCGATCTGTCGCTGGGTGCCAGAAAGAGTGGGCAGAGGAGGCTGGAAATGGGGCCAGTGGAAGCTCCCCCTTTCTTTCTTCCTGGTCGGTCATCCCTCAGGTCTCCATTGCTCTAGGGTCCCGGCACTGTTTGCCTGGCCTGTTCTCTTCCTTGTCTTTGCTGTTATCCACTTCCCCGCCCTGCACATCAACCTCAGGTTCAAGCCCAGATCCAGTCATGTTATGACACGCCTACCAAGTGCCCATTTCTTTCCCATATTCTCTCATCTAGCCTTCCCAGGAACCCATTTTACAGATCTTACAGAGAAGAAGAGGGTACCCATCAAAGGCTACCACTAGTAATCGCTAGAAATGAGTTGGTGCATCCTTCCCAACTCCATTCTAGAGCCAGTTCCTGTGTATAGCAGCAGCCGACCACAGTCCCAATGGGAAAAGCCTTTCCTTCCCGGGGATGGGGAAACACCACCTTTTGAGCCTCCATGCTACAGATACTGTGATTCCTGCAGGCAGTGCCTGGGGCTGCCCTTGACCGGAGCCAGAAGCAGGGCTGGCCCCGAGGATAATACCATCCCGGCCATAAACTCTACCTGAAGAACATTTACACCTCTGTGTCTTTTAGTCCTTGCCTCTTGACCTCAACATGAATTATCCTCCCCAACCACCCCTTCTCTTCCGCCTGGTGAACTCCTAGTTGTCTTCAAGAATCAGTTCCAAAAAAGTCACCTCTCCAATGACAGCTTCTCTGACATCTCCATTAGTCTCCGCTTCTGTGTGGCCTTAGCACCTGGCACGCTATTACAACAGGTAACCCCTCCACATCTTACTTGTCACTTTCAGTAATTCCTAGCACGTGGCCTTACTAAACAAAGATTTCTTAGATAAATGAATGGATGAACAGAAAAATAGGGGAAGTCTTGAAGCAAATAAGGAACACAGTAATTGAAGTATTTATGTAGAAATGGGCCTGGGACTGGGGCGCCTGGGTGTCTCAGTTGGTTAAGCGGCCAACTTCGGCTCAGGTCGTGAGCTCACAGTTCGTGGGTTCGAGCCCCACGTCGGGTTCTGTGCTGACAGCTTGGAGCCTGCTTCAGGTTCTGTATCTCCCTCTCTCTCTTCCTCTCCCCCGCTCACACTCTGTCTCTCTTTCAAATATAAATAAACATTTAAAAAAAGAAGAAATGGGCCTGAAAATCTGCCATAGATCCTGGAAGTATAGCTTTTATTCCATGAAGACCTGGGAATTTTGAGAGAGAGGCCGAGAGGGACCTATTTTCTTCCCACCTACCAGCTGATTTCCTTTAGTGCAGTGCTTCTCAAACTTTAATGTGCACACCAATCACCCAGGGATCTTGTTAAAATGCAGATTCTGAGTCCGTGGTTCTAGGGTGCGCCCCCCTCCCCCCCCCCCCCCCCCCGTGAGCCTGAGTTGCCAGACTGCACTTTGGGGAACAGACTCTGATTTCTTCTGGGCCGTGTCCTACCTCGTCTGAAGTTACTGGCCTGTCATTATGAGCCCCGAGCAGGGCCAGAACACCCTGGCATCCCTGTGCCAGCTTGGTAAAGCAGCTGTCTGCTGGTTTATTTATTCCCTCCGATTATCACCAGGGGAAGAGCATCTGTAGACATGCCACATCTTGTTTACAGCGAGCCTCAGAAAAGTTAAAAGTGCAAGTTAAAAAAAAAAATTGCATCAGCAGCCCCTTAGAATCACACATATCAGGGAAAAAATGGGCTAAAGGAAATTCATAAAATATTAAATGACACTGTGTCAAGACACAGATAGGGGCAGAACAGTAATTAAAGTAAACAGCACATCAAAACTCTGGCTAAAGCCGTTATTTAAATTGAAAGTAAATGTAGGAACTGATCATGTAGCCTTGTATAAATGTGTTCCAAGAGCCTTTTAAGAATATTAATGATTATGGAAGTATAATGGCTGAATATCAATGATCATTTTTACAGCAAGTGACAGCTCAGAGGGAGAAGAAAAGAATCCAGATCCTTCCGAGGATGCATGCTGGTTTGATCTTCCCAGCATATTGCGTCCCTCCAGGGGACAGAGGGAGGATGATTAAGGTGTCCTGAGCTTGTGATGCCGCTTCCCTGTAGGTTTGAGGGACGGGAGGCCATTCGGACAGGGTGCTTTGGCCATGACTGTGGTCCTCCTTTTTCTCATCCAAGATACAGGCTGAGCTCCTACTCTGTGCGTGTCCCCCTGGCCATTACAATCTCTAAAAGTGCTTTCCCAGCTTGATTTAAAGTTTTGGGAAAGTTCAGCAGCCAAAAGCCAAAAGTGCCACTGTAGAGTATGGTAACTGACTTTTGCACAAAGGTGCTGGGAGTCACAGGTCTGAATGGTTAAGGTTGTGCTCGCCCCATGTGTCTCCAGATGCTCCCAGAGCCCCGGGCTCATTTCCTCACTGCTCACAGTGGGGTCCAACCCTCCTCCTTTGACATCGGATTTCACCAACAGTATCTGGGAATACAGGGCACAATGGTTGGGATCCAAAACGAAACACTTAAGCGCTGCTGTTGACTTTAGGGTTCAGCCTCATGCTAACTTCTGGTGTGCTTGGCTTTCTGATGAGATGAGGGACTCCCCCTGCTGCCTTTTCTGCCCTGGAGCCTCCTCGGGTCACATCCCAAGATTCATCCTAAGATTCTCTTTAGGCAAAACCTCCTGGTGGGTAGTGCCCCAGCATTTGAAAGGCCACATTCCTCAAAGTGTCTCCTGTCCCCTTTCCTGTGTTCTCCCAAATGTCAGCCAAACCAGAAGCGACATCCTGGTTCTGGGCCAAGCTTCCCAGGCCAACTCCAGCCCAGGAATCAGAGGGACGTGCTCATTCTTCGTTTTCGTTCTGTCTCTGGCTCTGGCCTTCTGGGGGCTTGGTGGTGCGTCAGATTGGCCATTGTCGTGAGGCTGCTTAGGCCCAACTCGCGTAGTAGAAAACACAGTCTCATTCGACTGACCAGACAGCTCCAGAGTTCTGAGCCCAAGCCCAGCTAACTCTAAAGCATCACCTTGCTTTCCTTTGTGTGCTTGTATTTTCTCAGTGTGATCTCATGAAGAGGCGTCGTTCCTTGAGGATTTGGGCGTTCGCGCATCCCTGGGCTCAAGAGAACAACTTATTAAATCATTGTATTGTTAGAAACTATAAAATCATTTTCTTGTTAATAACAGTTTCACATCGATTACTGTATTACTCCAGCCATTACTTGTAAGGCTCCTTCCTAGATTTCCAGCTCTGATCTCCATTCCTGCAGTCCTGTAGGAGATCCTCAGTCTCCTAATGGAGCAGACTGTTGAGGCTTCAAGGCAGGGCGGCAAGGAGGTGAGATTAATGAGATCCCCCCACTCCTGGGGCTCCCCGGAAACCCACCACCGAGCCACTAGTGAGGCCCCTCTCTTTGTGATTTCTTTCACCTTCTGGCAGCCACTTCTTTCTCTCCTCCCTGCTGGGGGCTCAGTCCTCAGTTGCTTCCCTCAAAGACTTGCCTGCATCAAAGTAGTTACTGCTCCCAGCATCTTTCTTTCATAGGCCTTTTTGTTCCTTGCTTTTGATCCGGCATATGCTGGGGGGCCAGGCTTTTGTCTTTCAGCTTGTGAATAAATGGAAGCACTTAGGGATGCAGCGGCAGCCAGGCATGATGCATTTCTTGTTCTTCTCTGCCTGGGAGCTGGGGAGGTCAGGGAACTCAGGACCTCCCAGTGGCCTCCTTGAAGCCATCAGGTCTGATTAGCAAAGCATAGCCTGGGAGTCAGAAGACCTGAGTGCCAGTCGTGGTCCTTCCAGCAACAAGGTTTGTGAAGTTCAGCCAAGCCTGCTTCCTGTGCCCATTCACTCACCAGGCACAGTGCAGGGCACTGGGTCTGCAGTGGTAATTAAGCCATGTCTTTGACCCCAAGAAGACTGCAGAAATGTGAGAAGTAGACCTCAGAATTCATACCAGCTGTGGTAGAGGTGACATCCGGCTGAGTCTGGAAGGAGAAGTCGGCACTGGCCAGATGCCGACAATGGGCAAGGTGGGGTGGGCACGGAGACAGGGTCATGTGAGACATGAGCAAAGGCCGAGAGGCAAGCGAGACCATGATTTACTCAGAGAACTGCAGATTATCCGGTTTCGCCGGAGCAGGGTTAGGAGAGAAGCGGAAGATGGGGCCCAAAAGGTAGCAGGCAGGGGCCAGACCCCACAGACGTTGCAGACCATGCAGAGAAGTTGGGAAATAGGAGCCATGGGGACAGATTTGTTTGTCAGTCAAGAATCCTCTCATCGGGGCGCCTGGGTGGCGCAGTCGGTTAAGCGTCCGACTTCAGCCAGGTCACGATCTCGCGGTCCGTGAGTTTGAGCCCCGCGTCAGGCTCTGGGCTGATGGCTCGGAGCCTGGAGCCTGTTTCCGATTCTGTGTCTCCCTCTCTCTCTGCCCCTCCCCCGTTCATGCTCTGTCTCTCTCTGTCCCAAAAATAAAAATAAACGTTGAAAAAAGAAAAAAAAAGAATCCTCTCATGAAGGCAGTGACAAGGGTGGCTTAAAGGGAGGGAATCTGATGACAGAGAAACCAGTTAGGAAAGCCTGGGGTGGTCCCAGCCAGGGTTTTTTGGTTTTTTTTTTTTAGCTCTGCACCATCGACATCTTGGACGGCCAGCTCCTGGTTGTGGGCGCTGTCCTGTGCACTGTAAGATGTCCAGCAGCACCCCTGACCTCCCCCCCACTCGATGCCAGCAGCAACCACTCAGTCATGGCAATCAAAAATGTTCTCTCCTAATTTGTTTTGTGCCAAGACTAGAAATCTGCATCTAAACAAACTCCTGATCTGATATTTGAAGGTCATTGGTTTTGAAGCGCTGGAAATGAATGGAAGGCATAACTTCCACAAAATCGTATGTGAATATTAAAGCAGTTATAATCTGTTTGAGTCAGACGCCCTCTCAAGACAAAATAGATGCCAGTGTATCAATTATAGGGGACTAGATACACATAGACAGGTTTCAGGATAAATGGATATCGCTTGTGATAAATAGTTGAGGTAATCAAGTTGTAAGCCAAATACAGTTGGGTCATGTCTGCACAAAATAATCAATCTTGTCTTGGAAATGATAGCATATAGTCTGTCGTGTGGACAGTGATTACACATGTCCATTTGGCTCGTCAGTCTATTCTTAATATGAATAAAAAGTAGACTAGTTACAAATTTAAGAAAATGGCTCCAGGCGTTGCCAAATATCCCCAAGGATGAGCGATGAGAAGCGCTCGCTTAAGCAAAGATGGCGAGATCCTGAACTAGGGTGTGAGCGTAGACACGTGAAGACGGGCACGGACTGAAGGCGTATTTCCTATCAGGCTGGGAGGGTGAATGATCAGATGTGGGGTGGGGGAAGGGCTGAGACCAGGATGGCTCCCAGGTTCTGAGCGGACATCTAGGGGGGTGTAGATGGTGCACTGGGATGGTGGGAAGCAGAGGTTGAGCCGACCTGGTGGAGGAGGTAATTAGGTAGTTTAGACTCCTCACTCTTGAGGGACTGTGGGTCCCCTGGGTGGAGGGATCCGGCAGGCAGCTGGTTCCACAGGGTTGAGCATAAGAGCCAGGGTGTGGATGAGACGCAAATCTGAAAGTCTCTGTGGGTGATGAGACTATGCCCCCCCCCCCCCGGAAGGGCATCCCAAGCAAGAAGGGGGCTGAGGACAGCACCCGGGGACGTCAACATTTAAGTGGCCAGGCAAAGGAAGGACAGTCAGGACAGGCCACTGAGAGGAAATGGTCAGAGAAGCTGATGGCAAATCGGAAAGAAGACAACAGCAGACTGTTTTCCGAGGAAAGGCGTCACAGAGCCAAATGTCACAGAAATGTCAAGGGAGGGAAGGGCCGAAAAGTGTCCGTTGGCTACCTCAGAGGATTGTTTTTGGAGCAGATGAGCTTTTGAATGCGAAAGACTTGGAAAGGTTAAAAGCACGAGACAAACCTGACATTCTATTAGTGATTATGAGGTTTCCCTCCATAACCAGGAGCTCTCTGTGCTTCTGGCCTCAATGATCGCCTATAAAATAGCAGGTGTGTGACCGGGGTGGGGCGGGGGGGGGGGGGGCTGTACTTCTGGCTCTGCCCCCGCCCAGTGCCCACAGCAGGACCCAGGCCCACGCTCACCTGTGAGCTCCCTCGCCAGCCTGTCTTGGGTGCTCCCCACTGTCTGTGCAGCAAAACGCCAGGATGCTGGCTCCTGTCTGCCTCTCAGCTCCAGTGTTTACAAGGAGAGTCCCCAGACAGATTGAGGTGAGTCACTCCCTGACGCAGCAAGAAGTGTGTGTCTCCCCACCGATTCCCTCCTGTGGCTCCGTGAGCACTCTGACCGTGGAGATCCGGCAGAATGGCCCACATTTTGACTTTCTGTCTCTCTTGCAGTATGTCCCTAAAGTGATGCTCACCAGACCTCACTTCCTCCTTCTCTCTTTCCGTTCCTTATCCACGTACGACCTCCCTTCCCTGAAAGTTAGATTTGTTGTTGTTAAGCCCGAAGGAAGGAACTCTCGTGTTTCTCCGTCCATACTCTGTCCATACTCTGTCCGGCCGTTCCTTTGCCAACACCGCCCTGACCCCCCATCATCTTCCGCCCCACCTACAATTCAGGCAGGGCTCCGGTGAGAAGCAGGGAGGCGGCCAATTTGTGTTTCCCAGCCCAGGGGGCGCAGCCATCGCCTTGGCCCAATGCAAGCCTGCAAGGATGCATGCCTGTTCCAAAGCCGCCTTGCTCCTTGTCTTTTCAGCAATCAGAGAACCCACTGCCCAGCCCACGCACCTCTCCTCCCACCCCCTCAGACTCTGAGTCCGGGCTCTGCCTTGAAGACAGACGGCACCCCGGGAATGCTGTGAGATGAGCCCTGCCCTGTGGCGGATTACCACAGGACGGGAAAGGGGCCCTGGAATCAGCACAGGGGGAAGGAGGGACTGGGGGCACAGAATCTTTTTTCCCGGGGGTTGGGTTACGTGCTCGACAGATCTGCCCCCCTAAACCCTTCCTCATCCTCACTCCATTAGCAAGTACTCAGGGTTTCTTTGCCTCTGTTCCCTGCTCTATATAAAGTCAACGTGGTCCAGGGCTTTGGGGATCCCACACTGGCATCGCTCAGCCTGGAAACTAATAACTGTGTACGGCAGGTGGCAAGCAATTTAACATCTATCATTTCAGCTCAGGTGAGCAAACACCGCTGAGCTCCGTATGGACCAGGAAGGATGCTTAGCCCTGGGAATGAAACAGTCAATAAGACACATGCTGCCCCTCTAGGGGCCTACATTCTCATGGGGAAAACACCTCCATGGGCGCCTCATTTTAGTACGGGGGAAAGTGTGACTTACAGTGTCGACACGCACGGAGTATGTTGGTCCATGTAACACCCCCATACCCGTTCTGTAGAGGGAAAAACTGAGGCTTAGGAGCTTCCAGTGACTCACCCTAGGGTACATAGCTTTTCAGAGGTCCTCTGACCCTGCACGTCTGTGTTTGTTTCACCGGGGCTGGCTTCCCTGCTACGATGACCACAGATTATCTACAGGTGGCCCTGCCCTGCAGCGTCATTACCCCCACCACACCCAGCCCCTGTGATTCTGCCCATCTTTGTGAGTCCGGCATGTCCAGTGTTGGTTGGACTGCCTCTGTCCTGCTGTCATGCAGGAGGTGCTGGGAGGCTCCCAGACAGCACTGTTCTGCTTCTTCCAGAGCTTCTGCCTTGAGGTCTGCAGGGGGAGTGCTCACACATGGGGTGGGCCTGCTCCAAGCTAATCTCTTCCTTCTGGGTCTCTTCATCACTGGACTTTGGGGACCCAAGGCCTCAGACCAGCCTTGTGCTGCCTGCAGATGTCTTCCCCTGGGTCTGTATCAGATTAGGCCCTCAGACACCGTCGTGCCCCCCCCGCTCCCACCCGCCCCCACCTGCCTTCGAAAGTCACAAGTTTGGCCCTTTGTCCTCATGCAGACGGTTAGTGTTTCCGTAGCAATTGTGGAAATGGATCGAGCTAAGTTAAATCTGATTTCCTTTGGGAGGAAAATCGAATTCTCCACTTTGTGAGGCAGACAGAGAGATGGGAAAGGGGAGGACCAGAAAAATACAGCTCACCCTAGGTGGAGTGGCCAGACACCCTGAGGGGCAGAGGGAAGGGCAGTGCAGAGGGGCAACACCAGCCGGGCAGGGCCGGGTGCTCGCAGACACCTGGGCAGTTCTCAGCCTTCAGGCCTCCTGTCTTAACACGGAAGCCAGGTCCTCCAGATTTAGACTCGGCACCAAGCCAAGGGACTACTGTCCACTTACTTGTTTAAGATCTGTCAATTCTGTGGCCTTTCTTCCCAGGCTGAGGCCACTAAAGAGGCAAAATGCCGTGTTTGCACTTAGAATTGCAGAACACTTTCTTGGGGGGGGGGGGGGGAGGAGGTAAAAGAAGAAGAGGTAGGCTGACCTTCTGAGACTTGGCCTTGAGGCAGCGTGGGGGGCAGCTGCGAGCAGACCTGACATCCAGCCAGCTCTTACGTGGGAGCTGCCCCAGCAGCCTCCCCTTCCAAATGCACAGTCATTTCACGTCCGCGTCTTGAGTCGTTTCTACCCATCAAGCTCTGTGCTGGGCACTGGGAGCTCAGAACTAAGTGTCTGTGTTCGAGAAGCTCTCATTCTGGGGGAAGATGGGCTTGTCCAAATGAGCCACCATAGACTATGCTGAGGTCTCTGTTAGGGGGGTGTCCCAGAGGGTAAGGCATCTTGGAGAAGGAAGCAGTTGACTGCCCCGTGTGAGTGAGTGTGAAATAAGACTTTTCAAGAGCAGGGGCGTCTGAGCCAGGCTTTGAAGGATGAGTAGGGTTTTTCCAGGAGGGGAGTGGAAAGGGTATCCATCCCTAGCACAGGAATAGCATAAACAAAGGCATGGAGACACAGAACGCATGGCAAGTCCAGAAATGGCGGGTAGTCGGATACCAAGTTTTGTTGGAAGAAGGGAAATGATAGGATAGGGGTAGGGGAAGAGGCCGGAGAGGTGGACTGGAGCCACTCGTATAGAGGCATCCGAGAAGTTTGGACTGCTCCATGAGGCCAGATTTGTCCTCAGAGAACTCGTAAAGGAAGCACAAGGAAACTTCTAAGGAAAATTCTAGAAAACGTATCAGAGATCTTTCATAGATAAATGGATCCCCTGGAATCACTGAATGTCAGAGCTTTAAGAATTTAAGAGACAGTCTCCATCTGTGGTTGTCAGACGGGGTTCAGTGGAGCCCAAGGGTTCCAAGAAGGGCCTTAGGGACCCCCTCTGGTAGGCAGACATCATAAGACAGGCCTTTGATTCCTGAATCAGCTACTGTCCACTTTTGAGAGATTACCCTCAAACCCTCACCTCTCTGAACCTCAGTCTTCTCATCTGTAAGACAGGAATGAAAACACCTACGACCACCACTTAGCACGCGGCCTGACACAAAACAAAGGCACGGGGAATCGTTATCAAATGCATGACTAATTGACAGGTTGAGCTGTGAGGAAGAATGCAGGAAGGTTGTTATTGTGGTTATTCAGAATCTAGTAAGAACCCCGGGCACATAAGCAGGTGCTGGTCCTGCTTTCCAAGCTCAGCATTCAGAAGCTGTCTCCCGATTCCACTGGAATTGAAGAGGCGAAAGGCCTCAAGAAGGAAGGTGGCTAAAACATACACCTGGATTCAATCTTGGCCTGACATTTCTAGTGAACAGCTGAAGAGACCTCTCCATCCCTCGGGGAGAGAAAGGTTTTGCTCCAGCTGGAGATTCAGAGAGCCCACCCACCTCATCGACAGCCCCTCCCAGATCCTGCCTGGGTCTTTGGAGAGGGCTGATAGGGAGTGACATGGCTCAGAACCTCCAGGGTGTCCATCTGCCAGCTCATTCACTCCGCATCTTGTCCATAAGAGGAATCAGCTATGACAGGACGTCTGCCTGTGCATGTGCATGTGTGTGAACCGGGCGAGGGGCCTGTCTTGCGATGATTTTAGTGTATCGCAGCACAAGTGTCTAAGGTACGGAGGGAACGAACCGATCTCAAGGAGACAGAAACAGAGAATCTCACATAGAAACCAGTCTTCCCCTTGCCATGGCCAAACAAAACCCTCCAGGGGGTGCAGTGGGGGTGACCTTCTTCCCCTCGCTCCCTCCTAGGTCATCTCCAGGGCCAGTCGGGGTAGGGCATGGTGTCTGTCTCAATCCTCAGCAAGGGTCTTGGCTTTGACAAAGAGCCAGGCAGGACACAAAGGCTTAAAAGGGCGCGTCAGCATTTCTATCCAGCACGCGTGGCCACGAGTCTGCCTCCACCTCCTGCACTCATCATGGAGCTTCAGCAATCAGACCTGTCGTATTTTTTGCAACTGTGTTCTAGAATAGAAGAAGATTCCCAGGGACCCTAGAGGGAGAGACAACAATGATGGTTTTACCATCTCTTAAAGTATTCTGAGTGTCTTGTTGGTCGTTTGGTTTGCTTCCCAAGTTCCCAGTCCCAGCAAGCATTTGTGCTGATTGATGCCTTTCTTCCTGCTTCCCTTCCCCCGCCCCTCCCTTTCTCGTATCGTGTCATTTCGTTATGTAATCGAGCACAAACTAACTGAGCACCTACTATGTGATCAGGTGCTGGTCTAGGAAGTGAGGGTGCAAACAAATAAGACACACTCACTACTCTCAACAGACCCTAGATAATATTCTGTCTGCTTTGGTTGCTCTCCGAGGACCTTTATTTTAAAACCACGGAAAAGAAGCATCCAGGAAATGCTTCGCCGTGAGACGCAGGTACATGCCAGTCCCCGAGCATGTGAGTCAGGGGGCCGGGGAGAATCGGTTTTAGAAAATTGTTACTTCTTTATACCAGAGTGGGACAAAATAGGGGATACCCTTCTTTGCTTAATGATTTCTAGCTCCTTCTCTGTAGCCCCCACTGGACCGGTGCTCTCTGGTTCAGCCCAGTTTCCTTTGCCTTCCATTCCATTCCACAGATACAGCCGAGCCCTCTAAATGGGAAGGCTACAAGAGGTTTCAGTGGGGAAGTCCAGCCATGTTCGGCGGCACCACCGTGCCACGACCAGCGTCACAGGCTCTGAGCCAGATGCCTGGGACAGAGATGACAAAACCACAGTCCCTGCCCATGAGGACATCAGTCAAATGGAGGAGTCCTCCATGTGCCAAATACTGCAATACCGTATTCCATTTGCAGCCATAGCAAGCTATAAGAGTACCCCCACCATCACCCCTCCTTCAGTGCTCAGACTTCCCCATCAGACCCTTGGGTTCATGTCCCCAGCTTCTCCCAACGTAAACTTCAGTCTCCAATCCTGTCGTCATCTTCTTAAGGAGCACAGCACGCTCCCTCTCTGTTGCCAGAGGGGCACCTATCATGTGCCATGACGCATGCATCGTGCTGGATGCCTGGCGTGCATTATTTATTCCCCAGAATTCCTCAAGGAAGGTGCTATCACCCCTCATTTTGCAGACGAGGAAGGTGAGGCAGAGCATAGTCAGTGACACCCTCACGGTCCAAGTTCCAGAATGTGAGACAAAGTCTGTCTGGACTCCATGTTTCTTTCCAAAGTACCATGTTGCTCCTCATTCCGTCAGCCCCAGAAAGCACTTGGGCTTCCTGCCAAAGTTGTTCTCCTTTCACCGCCCCTCTCTTACCAGCTCATTTTGTGTCCCGTTAGCTTCTTCCTTAGGAATCCCATCTTCCTCTCCTCTATGAGGCATGGGAAGTGGCCCCTCTCCCAGGACTGCTTCCAGCCTCTGCCCTTCTCATGTGTCAGACCAAATGCCCCAACACTTCTCTGCCCTCTCCCAGCTGCTCCCTCTTGCTTGGTCCCCTCTCTGTCTCCCTGCATTTGCCCAAGCATCTCCCTCAGCCCCAGCCCTCCAGCAGCATCATCAACCCCAGCCACCAGCCAGCCCCTTCCTCTCCGATTCAGGAGAGGAAGCGTGCCTGGGTTGGCTGGTGGCCGGGGCGTGTCCTGGCACGCTTATTAATAGCCCCCGTTCACCCCCCAAAGTGTCTCTGCTTGCATGATCAATGTCTTCACCCAGGCTGGACAGGAGAGGGAACGTGAATTTAAGCCCCTTGGATCTAAATTGAAAATACTTTTCAGTTTGTCCCCACATTTTACCCATCTAACGTTCTTATTTCCTTTTATGCATCCTGTAATCTAGCATATTTCCCTGGGCCCTGATTTTTAGCTACTGTGGCAACACCCTTCTTGGGGAGCATTTGGGCCCTCACTGGCACGTAGAACTCTGTCTCGCCAGAGAGCCAGGCATCTTGCCCCATCTTGCTGGCATGCCCCCTTCTGCACGCAAGCAGCACTGTGCCGGTTGGCGGAAGAGGCAAAGACCCCAGAGTCATGCGGAGTTTAGATTCATCCCCTCAGCAAATATTCCCTGGACACCTAGTATGTGCCTGGTATCGGGCACCTCCTATTCTGAGCACTGGGGACACAGTCGTGGCCAAAACAGATAGAGCCCTGGCCTCAAAGAGCTGACATTCTAGCAGGAGGGGAGAGACACTCCACAAATCAGTATATGATGTCAGGTAATGGTGAGTTCAAGGGAGAAAAATAAGGCAAACTAAAAGAGATGGCAGGCATGAAAAAAAAAAAAATAGCAAGGACCAAGATCCTGAGGCAAGAGCCTGCTTGGTGTATTTGAGAAAAAACAAGGAGGTTAGTTTAACCAAAGCAGAGTAAGTAAAGGGAAGATGTACGAGCTGAGATCAGAGAGGAAAGGGGCCCGATCCTGACCCTGGACCCCTGAAGCGTTTAAACAGAGGAGCCACAGGGTTCTGTTTACCCCGTGCAAGGCTGGCTCTGGACCCTGGGCCCAGAAGACTATAGGACAAGAATAGAAGCGGGTCACCTCTTAGGAGTTCACGCTCTCTTCCAGGTGCAAGACGCTGCTGCCTGGGATCGGGGTGGCAACAGCAGGGATGGTGGGAAATAGTCATTTTCTGGATAAAAGATTGAACGCAAAGTGTTAAGGAAAGGGAGACAGCAAGGGTGACCTCTAAGGTTGTAGCTGAGCAAGAGGAAGAACAGAGTTGCCATCTAATGAGATAGGGATCAGGCAGGGGGCAAGAGGGTAGTCTGGGATGCAGGAGTCAGTTTTGGCTGGCTTACATTTTAGATGCCCATAAGACATCCAGATGGACATGTCAAGCAAGGAGAGAGTCTTCGGCACGTGGATGCTGCTGAAAGCCATAGAACTGAATGAGATAATAATCGAGTGAATGTGGACAGCCCAGAGAAGCTCTGAGGTCCTCCAAAATTGGGGAATAATAGAGGTGGAGAAGAACCAACGCTCCCACCATGAGATAGGAGTGGACCCAAAAGAAATTTCTGTCCAGAAAAAGAGATTGCTCTCCCAGAGGCTGAAAAAAGAGAGCATTCAAATGGGAAGAGCTGATCAACCACGTCAACCAAGAGTTGACCATTGGATTTGGCAGTAACCTTGAAAGGAACTGTCTCCGTGGAGTGCTGGGAGCAAAATCTGAGTGAGTGGGTTCAAGAGAAAATGGATGAAGGGGAATTGGAGGCAGGGAGAGACAGCTCTTTTGAATTCTATAAAAGAGAACACAGAAAACGAGCTGTAGCAGGAGGGAAACCAGGGTCAAGGGAGGTGTCTTCACTTTTAAAACTTAGAGATATAACAGCATTTTTGTAAGAAGATGATTAAATAGAGAATGGGGAAATGATGGTGCTGGAGGGAAAGGGGACAAATATTTGGATCAGTCTCCTTGGCTGTGTTTCAGCACCAAAGAGGAGGGTTTGACCTCAGGGGTGGAAAGACTGAGCGATGCCCTTCTAGTATCACACCAGTGGGGGGTGCCTGGCCAAGGTGGTGTTCCCAGAGCCCCTGGTGAACTTGGCAAATCACTTATTGTCCAATTATCAGATTCCGTGTCTTAAGTATTAGCTCACCATGCCCACCTGAGATGATCCTTGGGCACAGTAAATAAAATATGTGGAGAGCACAGTGCTTCTCCCGTTGTAGGGGCCCAGTAAAAGCTACCCTTCCTCCCATGATTTGCCTTCCAGGGTTTCTCTGGGGACCTCTGAGTCATCTTGAGAATCCTGGTTGGTCCTTCCGGCTTAGAGGCCAGTGGAGCTGAAGCAGGAGCAGCCGTGAGCGGTAGCTCTTCCCAAACACCTCTTCACCACATTTCCCTCAGATACTTAGCTGTGAGTTTGAGGAGTTATTTTTCTATGGCTATTTTTCACTGCCATGCAGCATCTTGGAGCTGGGTTCTGTAACCCGCCCCCTGCTTGCTGCTAGGATCTTCAAAGAGCTACTGCCCACTGCGTGGAGCCCAGCCAGGGCCCCCTGCCCTCCCCCAGGGCCACCGTGCAGGACAGCTAGATGTCTGGCTGCACTTCCAGGGCAGCCCAGCCTGCCCGAGCCTGGGACAGAGGCCAGAAACACAGAGGCGGGAGGTGGAAGTCTCCCTCCTGACACCAGGCAGCCATGATGGAAGAGAGTCCCAGACCCAGCATGCCCCCCTTCTCTTAGCCTAAGCTCTGCACTGCTCCCTTGCCCAGGCAGGGGATCCAATGAATCCTTAGCCCAGGAAGACTGGGCTCTTGTCATGAGGAAAGGGTCATTTTAACTCCCATCCACGAACTTCCCAAGGAAGAAATTTAAAGTTCTGTCAAAACAGGTTAGCATATTGGCAATCACGGCTCACTACCATTGTACTTGTTCCGTTTGTGGCGTTATGACGGTTACCCACATTAATTATTTCGCTGCTGAAGTCCCTTCTAATTTCTGAACACTGTTATTTCTAAGAAAGATGGATATTAAATATGCCACACATCAGCACAGGGTGGCATTACAGCATGCTATTAACAGATGCTGAAGCTCTGGCAGAAAATAACTTTGCTATTTGTAATCACAATAAAGTGTTTTATACTGTGGCTCAAAATGAAGAACACCATTGATGGAAACTGATTTTCAAGTTGCACAGTGACCCTGAAGTCACCAAGAGAGGCAGACACCCTAGGCTGGGGTGGGTGGGCAACCCAAGGACAGAGATGAGTGGGGACGGAGGACAAGGTGTGCTTGAACCGTGATTCCCAAGCCTGACCATACCCACCGCAGACCTACCTGAGGCCCAGGTTCCAGAGAGAGCTCCCAGAGATTCCAGTTCAGTAGGTCGAGGAGGAGGTGTGACCAACTGTTAGAACATTCTGTCACTCCCGGTTCCCATAGCTTCTTGAGCCCCTATAAGAGAATTTACAGCAGGGTGAAGAACGGTGGTACTCCAGAAAACAATGGCCACTTTCAAAGTGCAGATTACAAACTGCATTCGCACATCCACTGTTTCTCTGGACATCATGACAGTCTTGGCAGGGAACCTTTATTATTATCATTACCAGGACAAAACAAGACATGTGGTCCTCCTCCTAACTCCCAACCCCACTCCACCCCACAAAAGACACGAGTTGGTTAAACAACTAAAACACCAAGAAGGTGGTCTTGAAGGTGATGTCCGACATGAAGATCCACGGTAAGCAAAGAAAGCTGTTTGTTTAAAAGCAACATTTGAGACTCCCATCTGACTGGACTTTGGTAGGATTAAATGCTTCTTCTTCAAGATCCCTTCCTGCTCAAGCATGTGTCTATCCTCTCACTTGTTCATTCATTTATCAGAAATGTACAATGCCAGCCCTGGGCCAACAGAAGGGAGTGAAACAGACACAGCCTTGCCTTCCAAGGGAGACAGACAGAACCAGAGTAGACAAATAAGTCGTGAGCCCAAAAGTTGAGCAAAGGAAGCAAAACAGATACTGATGGAGAAATTAACAGGTAAATCCCATTTAGATGGAGTCCAGGATAAAGTAAAAATCAGCTGATATGAATCAGCTTTCTCAGCTGGTGCCCTCCCTGATCACCGAACTAATCCCCCACAAAGGCAAGCTAGCAAATAACTTTGCCTGACTTGGCTATTTCTTAGATCAATTGGCTTCCTATGTCTGCTGGGAAGACAGCTCCCCCTGGTGGTTGGAGGCCTAAGTTGTTCCATGCTACAGTGCAGTATAGGAATGAATGTCCTGTGCTTTGGTCCACAGCCCAGAGATCTGGAAAAGCAGGAGCTAGCCTGTTCCCCTGGGGTGGAGCCAATCTTGAACCACCTTAAACTTCCTTTATTCCTGAATTTGAATCCCATCCTCAATATCGCGATTTGCGGACAAAGTGACTTAAATTTTCAGAGCCCCCAGTTCCTCACCTATAAAAAGGAGGGTGATAGCACCAATGAGATGTTGATATAAGGATTAAATAAGATAATGAAATGACGCCTCGGTCCATGTGTGGCACCTAGCAGGTCCTCCAAGGATGTCAGCTGCTTTGTTCTTCCCAGCTGAAGATTTTCCAAATCTCTTTCAGCTCCTTCCCTTCCCCTCTTCTCTCCCTACCTCTTATTCCTAAATTCTCATCCTGTCGTTTCTTTTCTCCTTCCTAGCCCCCTCCCCTGTGTTCTTCCTTCTCTCCCTCCTGTCTCCTTCCCTCTCTCCATCTCCTTTCCTCTGCTTTTTTCCCATCACCTCCCATCCCTGCCCTCACTTCCCTACCCACCTCTTTTTACCCCACCCCACACCCCACACCGTATCTTCCACACTTCTCACGTCTTGCCAAAACACCTAAGAACTAACACCGGGCCCTATTGAGGTTCTGTCTGAAGATAAATGCATCCTGTGCTAAGTCAGGGAGGAGCCATTTTTCTGTTAGTCAATAGCACCGCAGATTGCTCTGGTGTTCTTCAAATGGGCACCAAGAGCTTTCCTACACACTTCACGCTGCAACACTAGTCCCTCTGCCACAGTGTTCAGCTTCGATGAGGTCCGAACACGCTCTGTATTCCCTGCCACTCTTTGAAAGGCTCTCTGATGGCCACTGCTCTGGCTTACTCCGTCTCCCCTCCCCATGCCTGATGACTCTACCCCTTTTTCTCACCTCATCTTGTTTCTCTCTTTTACACCATTTCGCGTGCTCCCTGTCCCTTTCCTCTTGCTTTTTATTGACAGAATGGCCCATGTTCCCCTATATTCCCAAACTGCATTTCCTCAAGCAGCTTGCGATATCTCTTCCCTGTCACTGTAAAAGCTTTTTCATCTCCATTTGGAGCCATTTGCCCCGATCATTTCTCTCTTCGGGATCATACTGATGAGCCCATGTGGTCTTTAGCTGTCAACAATTCCCAGGAAAGGAGAGCACTTACTTAAAACTTGTATTTTAACTTGGGGCCCCATCAGGGGCTGGCCAGTGCAGGAGGCAAGCCTATCAACTTGCCCAAACTGGCCTAATGCGCACCGAGACCTTTGGGAAGGAAACTGAAAAACACAGAATAGTTGAGTTTCTGTCCAAGATGGATGGCTGGAGTAGGGTAAGCAAAGATAGGTTTTCTCAAGTGATCCTTTCTTGGCACAGTTTTCTTTAAGGAGGAAGGAAGCAGAGTTATCAGATGACAAAACAGGAACTCCATCAGTTGTCTGGACATTTTTCCTAGGGCAGAAGAGCAGTAGGAATGCACAAGGAGCCAACTGTTAGGAATGTAGGGATCTCAGCAACGCAGTCCCACAGAAAGGTAGTATTTGAATTTAGAATTAAAAACAACAATGTTGGGGGCGCCTGGGTGGCTCAGTCGGTTGAGCATCCGACTTCGGCTCAGGTCGGGATCTCGCGGTTTGTGAGTTCGAGCCCTACGTCAGGCTCTGTGCTGACAGCTCAGAGCCTGGAGCCTGTTTCAGGTTCTGTGTCTCCCTCTCTCTGCCCCTTCCCCGCTCCTGCTCTGTCTCTGTCTCTCAAAAATGAATAAACGTTAAAAAAAAAAAGTTTAAAAACAAAAAAAAATTTAAGGCCACCTCCTCATCTTGTGGCTTGAGGCTTAGGGGAGGGGAGGGGTTTCATGCAAATGAAACCCTGTTAATTATCCAGAAGGCCTCTTTCCTCTACAACAGGACGTGGTACAGGTACCTTCCGACACCTTGGGCAGCTCAGGGACATCTCACCATCTAGTTTGGGTCCCCTCAAAGCAGATTCTAGAACAAGGATTCAGATGCACGCAGGGGCGCCTGGGTGGCTCAGTCAGTTAAGCGTCTGACTTCGGCTCTCAGGTCATGATCTCACGGTTCGTGGGTTGGAGCCCCGTGTTGGGCTCTGTGCTGACAGCTCGGAGCCTGGAGCCTGCCTTGGATTCTGGGTCTCTCTCTCTCTCTGTATCCCTCCCCCACTCACAGTCATTCTCTCTCTCTCAAAAATAAATGAATAAACATTAAGAAAAATGCACGTAATTTGGGGAGTGATCGCAGGAAGCACGGATGGGGCTGGTGAGCAAGAAAGGGAAGGAAAGGAGCCAGTGGAGGGCTCATTGTCAAGTCAGACACCGCGGTGTGCAGTTGTGTTTAGTCCCTCCAGGCGGCTCTGGGGCCCAACCTTCTCCCCCACTGAGAAGCAAGCAAATTGGACTATTTATCCCCACAACCCCCCTATCGATCCATCATTTGTTGAGGGCTGCTTCCAGGGCAATAACTGGCCAGCACCTCCTGCTTGCCTTCTACATGGACTGTGCATGTTTCCGCAGCTAGGAATTGTGCTCCCCTCTGCCAGCCCCCTGCAGGGGCCCAGGTGTTCATACAGGTGGCTTCTGCCTGTAGAGCTGAGCGCTAAGGGGAGGTGGGCTGCACTCCAGTAGCATCGGTGCTTGGCCAGTACCCCACGCCCCCTCATGCTTGTGCTCTAGGCCAGAGGGGCAGCAAGGTTTTTCTTATTATAAAGGGCCAGAGAGCCAGTATTTTCGGCTTTGCAACCAGAGGTCTCCGTTGCAGCTACAACACCTTTGAACCACACAGGTTCAAACCATGCAGGTCTACTTGTGCCCAGATTTTTTTCTGTAAAGGAGCACAGCGCGGTGGACGTATTTTCTCTTCCTTGTGACTTTCTTCGTGACGTTTTCTCTTTTCTAGCTTCCCTTATCGTAAGAACACGGTATGCAGTAGATACGACGTACAAAATCTGTGTGAATCCAGTTTATGTTGTCGGCAAGGCGTCTGGTCCACAGTAGGTTATTAGCAGTTAAGTTTGGGGAGGGTCAAAAGGTAGACGTGGCGTTTTGACTACACGGTAGGGGGCGACACCCCGGAACCTACCGTTTGTTCTGAGGTCAACGGTACTCAATTCTGCCCTTGTAGGAAGGGAGTAAGAGGCAGGTAAGGGAAGACTGCAGGACTGTGGGGAAATGCTGGCTGGCTGTTTGGCAGGGCTGGGGCTGTGCGGGGGAAGGCCTCCCTAAATGGTGCACCCTGGACCCCTCCCTACCCTCACTGTCATCCCTGCCTGACAGTGTGAAAAAGTGTGTCAGCCACACCCACTGTGTACAGAAGCCGGTACGGCTGTGTTCCAGTGAAACTTCGCTGACAAAAGAGGCAGGCGGCTGTATTCGGCTCCCAGGCCATGGTTGGCCCTCCCCTGCTCTAGCCGGACTGGCCTCTAAGGTCCTCAGAGATGCCATACGTCCTCCTGCCTGCCCTGTCCACGTGCTGCTCCCTGCCCCGCCCACCACCTCAGCTCCAGGAAGCCTCCCCCACGCCCTTGGCCAGAGGGATCCTCCGATCTGCCCCCCAGTGGGCCCACACACCCCGTACTGTCCTTCAGAACACTTCTCACGCTGGTAATCGCATGATTAATTGTGTGATTGGTTGTCTAATGTCTGTCTCCCTCCCCAGAGCGTAAGCCCCGTCAGTTCCCAAGGCCAGTTAAGTCTACTTCCTCACCCATCTGGAGCATCTCTCACCCAGGCCTCGGCAACAGTTCTTGGCTGACTCCTGGACGTGCCACTCCTCTGCTCAAAAGCACCCGGTGCTCCCCTGGGCCTTGTGAGAGCATCCAAACTTATAAGCAGCCCTCATGCCTCTGCCAACCTCAGCCAACTCCCCTGGCTTCCACCATGCTGGTCTACAGTTGTCCCTGACTTCCTCCATGAGAATGCCCCCCTTTCTGCGCTCCCCAACATCAGTGCAGGCGCTGGGCTTCCCTGAGAGACCCTTCCTTTGTCCTCTCCCAGAGCCTCGGTTAGCTGCCCGCACCTCCACGGCCCTCTGCGCTGACCCGATCTCATGGTTCTTACACCGCATTGCAAATGACTGTTTATCTGACTGTCCTCCTTATTGGACTCTGAACTCCCTGAGGCCAGGAGCCAAGAACCTAGCCCCCAGCACCCAACACCCAGCAGGTAACACCATGCCAGAGCTTAGGAGGCACTCAGTGTCTGGTGAATGACCAAAAACCCTTGGAACAGCTAAACTGTGGTTTCTCTCCAGATGACTGGCAGGGGCACTTGGGTGACCTCTGGACCACCTATTAGTTTGTGGGAGGAGCAAGGATGGACAGAGGGGGCCTGGGCTGAAAAGCAGTGCTGTCTCCACCTGCTTCTTTTCTCTACTGTTTTGTGTGGGGTTTTTTGGCAGCTTTTCGGTTGTCACCAACCTCAGAAAGCCATGGTCCTGAACTTGAAGACCTCCCGCGGCCTTCCTCTCCTTCCCACAAGCCCCACACAATGAGTGCACAGAAGCAATGGCTTCTGATGTCAGGGGTACAGGACATCATGCCCAGGCCCTCACCTGTGCCCTGGCTCCTGAGGCGAAGGTGCCAGCACCAGAAGAATACGGGTAGCCACCATGGGCCTCCATTTTATCTTCTCCCACATCCCTGGGCAACAGAGGGGACAGGCTGGGATTGGACTAAAATCCAGGGGCTGGAGAGGAGGGACAGGAGGCGCTCCCTGGCTTGATGAGGTCCTGGCCTTCTGCTATCATAAGAGCAGACAGACCGAAGGGACTCTGAAGGACTCGTCCCTGTCAGCCCTTTCCTCACTCAGAAAGGCCCCCTCTGGAGTTGCTTTGGTGTGGACAGCCCCGGCCCCCCAGTGGGTCCAGGCGTGCACACACACACACACACACTCACACTCACACTCTCCCCCACCTTATCTGCAGCATACATTTCCTCCTCCAGGCTCCCGGCAGCCAGCTGTACTGTCACTTTTATGATTGCAGATAATTCACATTCAAACAAACTCTGACTCACCAGAGACACAGAAAGAAAATGCTCGTGAAGTAGGAACGCCTCAGCTCACTGTTTGCTCTCCCCTTTCCGGACATCTTTCATATCCGAAGAGGACCGTTGGGATAGGGGCTTGGCCAGCAATAGTGCAAGCCAGGGGAGCACTCACGGAGGAACAGTAGGTCATTGTCACTAGGGAGTAGCCTCTCTGGACCCCAAGGGAGGCATTTCCAGTGGAACATTAGCTCTTCCATGTTCCTGGAATACCATATTCTTAGAAATGTTATTGCTTTCTACGATGAAATGCTCCATTGCTGGCCATGTGTCAGAATCACCTGGAGAGGTGGGCCAGGTGGGAGGGTAGCTCTTTGGTTTAAAGAACAAATCTCTGGCCTTTGCCAGCAAAACGTTGTCAGGCAACGGGGACTGTACTAGAAATCCCCACCTTACAGACCCTTAAATCAGACCTCTTAGCCTATCCCCACGAAATCTGAATTTCTATGGGACAAGGGACAGGACTACAGTCTTCCTTTTTTCTTCCTTGTAGCTAACACGATACTAGTTTTGCTACCTATGTGGGAACCATTGATTTGATAAATTAGTTCAAGAAGTCCCTTTAAACTCAGGTGGCTACTTGCTTGTGAGTCAGGCAGGATGGAGATCATTTTGCAGTAACTCCCTCCATCTGCCACCAGTTTGGTCCGTGAAAAAATGGAGCAGAGTCCTTTCTCTAAGGACGCAAAAGCACTTTACTGTCTCTTGGGGTTAGTGTTTGAAACCTGAACGCTCAGAGTGTTTGACAATTAAGTGGCTAATTTGATTCATGTAGACCCCTGATTTTTCTTGAGAGAGGGTGAACTTGGCCAGTTTCTTGCCATCATCAGCTGAACAGAGGCCCTGTCCCAAGGAAGGGGCACCTAGAGCCCAGGGCTCCCCATGCCCGTTCTCCTACGTGAATCCTTCCCACAGAACTCTCTCCCCATCTCCCCCTGCTCCTTGTGAAGAGATCCGCAAGTCGAGACTGTTGTCATGCATTCATTAAAGCCTCATTAATTATTAAAATGGTATTTATTGGGGTTTAGCAGCTCTGAAATAAGATTTCATGTTTGTGGCCGTTGTGGAACGCTGGTAATTCTGTTCTTAATAATCGATTGTGATCTGTTTGACTTGGAATCGCATTTCTTATTAAACCTAAACCAAACCTTTATTTGAGACACTTAATTATCAGGGACACTAATTTGCTTCCCCTCAGGGCACCAGGGATTCTAAGTCCACATTGGGATGAGGGAATCCCACTCTGAGGACAGAGGAGGGTGCCTTCCCCGGTAGATAGGAAGGGTGATGGTTATTCATGGGGAGTGCCATTTAGGGAAATAGTCCCCCAAGCTCCCATCTGCATACACGTTAACTGGCGCTTTAAGGACTGTGTTCTCATCTCATTAGAATGTCAGCATGCCGTGGTGGGGTATGCGTGAATGATACTAAGCTATCTCAGGAAGCTAACGTTGGCTCCCCATTTGGCTACTTCCGGGACCATGCCGGATATAAAGAGGAAGGGGAGGTGGTTCAGTGTTTTGATGGAAAGAACACTGAGCTGTTCCTCCTTTCCTCAACTCTGTGAAGTCCTGTGTTTCTGCCCCATGAACTTGATGAGCATGCCCTCCTAGACAAGGTACTGTTCCCAAAGCCACCTGCTAGTCAGGGCTCTGCTGCCTGTGGACAGGTCTGAGGTCCACCAATGCCAGCCCACCTGCTGACTCACACAGCACAGCACAGTAGAATTAGCACAGGCTTCACAGGAAGATGGGGGTTCAAATCCCAGAGCTGATGCTCGTTATCTGTGTCTCCTGGAGATATTTACTATCCCTTGAAGCTTTGGACCCCATATCTCTGAAATGGCTGTGACAGTAACTACCTTGCAGGATATTTGTGAGGATTAAAGGTAATGAATGTGAAATGCTTGCATAGTAGCATGGTGCTTGGCATACAGAAGGTGCTCAATGAAGGTACCTACCTATCATCACCTATGCTCATGCCCATTGTCCCACTGCCCCCCTTCTTCAGCCAGGACCTGTGTGGGCTTTTGTATTAGTTTTCTGGGGCTTCCGTAAGAAAGCATCACAGACTGGGTGGCTTACACAAGAGAAATTTCTTCTCTCAGAGTTCTGGAGGCTAGAAGTCTGAAGTTGGTTTCTTCTGAGGCCTCCCTCCTTGTCTTAAAGTTGGCCATCTTTTCCCTGTGCCTTCACATGGTCTTCCCTCTGTGGGTGTCTGTGTCCTCTTTTTTTTTTTTTTTTTTTTTTTTTAAGAGAGAGAGAGGGAGAGCACAAACAAGGGTGGGGCTGAGGGAGAGGGAGAGAGAGAATCCCAAGCAGGCTCCACGCTGTCAGCACAGAGCCCGACGCAGGACTCAGTCTCACAAGCGGTGAGATCATAAACTGAGCCAAAATCAAGAATGGGATGCTTAGCCAACTGAGCCACCCAGATGCTCCTGTGTCCTCTTCTTATAAGGACATCAGTAGGATTGGATTAGAACGCTCCCTAATGGCTTCATTTTAACATAATCACCTCTTCAAAGACTCTCTCCAAATACAGTCACGTTCTGAAGCCCTGGAGGTTTGGACTTCAGCACATCGATTTTGGGTGACACAATTCAGCCCATAACAGATCCTATCACCACACAACCACTCATTGTCTGGACTTTATCCAGTTAGCTGTGAACTCTGCCTTTTCTGCTTGACCGTCCTTCTGCCATAGGACCTTTCCTTCCACTCCCTACTCCCCCTAGACAAGAGATGGGCCTGACTGGAATCAAGTTCCACTTGGGATGGAGTATTGATCCAGCCAAATAGTCAAATCAGAGGCATATTATGGGGAGATTTTTGGATACCAGGAAAAGGACGTGGAACTACTCTAATAATCTCATGGCCCTTTTGCTTAAGGATAATAAAACACACTTCCTAAAGTGGCTGACAGTATTAAATGAAATAAGTAAAGAGTGTAACCCAGTGCCCAATGCAATGTAGGCATTCAAATATTGCTATCCTTCTCTCTTGACCAGAAGGGATATGCTGAATATAGTGTTAAAGGAAGATCCATCTGGCCATGATGACACAGGGCTGTACCCGGGTGGGGACAGAAACTATTGGATTAACATGGATCAGGGCAGTCACTGTGGGATAAAGAAGAAGAAACATTCAAGAGACACCTGAAGGAGAAACACTGAATATAGGGGCAGTTTGGAGATAAGGAGGGGAGAATGAAAAAGAAAGGGAGAGCTCAGAGTTGATCCCACGGTCTTAGACCTGGCTTAGTGGAGAGTGGTGCATTTGACAGAAAGCTGGAGGGGGGGCGGGGGGAAGGGTGTTGATGAAGTCCACAGAGGTCGTGCTGAATGTGAGGGGACACCCTGGAGGCACTAGAGAAATGAGGGAGGCCGTCTGCAGCCATCTGCTGAGATTGTCGCTTTTGGCTCTTCTGTTCCGGGTGCCTCTCCTGGACCCTTGAACCACATGCCTTCCCGACCATAGGAGGCCCACCTGGGAGCTGCAGCTTGTTAATTAAGCTGTTGTTACTGATGGTGATGACTCTGGTCTTGTGTGCCCTGGGCCAGGGTTGGAGACCTGAGATAAAGGACCCCATTTCCAGCCCTCCCCTCCAGTGGTTCTCTTTAAAAAGAAAATAGGGTATTCACAGCTGAATTACAGATCTGTTTTCCCCATTTTCCAGGAGGAAAACAAATAGAATTCCTAAGCAGGAGTGCTTTTCTAGCTAAATGCCCTTGGTGAGTAGGACATTGTTATTCCAATATTGTTTATTTCAGACTTTCCAGGCCTTCTCAGATGCTTGACTTCACACACTCATTTTGCCTGCTTTAGTGGCAATTTAACATTGTAAACTGCCAGGAATAAAAGGGAAGCGGTACAGGCAGATGAGTTTTCAGGCGGCATGAATATTTTCTGACTCCCTGGCCAGGGATTTCTTTCGCATGTGAAAAGTCGGTGGAAGAGAGAGACAGTTTATTTCTTGATCGTCAATGACACACGGGTACTTTAAGACCTGTGGCAATCATCACCTTATTCAGGAACACCTACTAGAGGTCCATCAATCTCCTGGTTTACTTTCCACTTACCAGACCAAGCTACCCCATCTAATATTGCAGGTGAGTGAACAGGCAGGAGAATGAATGAGTATGGATGGCCCATGAAAAGAGAACTATTTTCCCAGAGGAGGCCAGGAGAGGGAGGTTTTGGCTCGGGGTGGAAGGGTTCCAGGGAAGCGAGAAAAGCTAATCGCAGTGACCAAGAGGAAGAGCTTAAGAGCAACTATTGAAAGGCATTTCTCTACTCAGGGAGAAATGATCCAGGGAAAGGGAAACTTTCTAAAGAAGTGCTGCAAAGAGTCTATGGAAGAAAAGAGTGGGTTAGAATAGAATGAAATGGAGGCATTATATCTGGGGCTGGCAACAAAGGCTGAGAACCCTAGACACTGGCTCCGAGAGCAAACTGAATCCCAGAGGAAATGCAGGCTGAAATAGCTGAGAAGCAGGCTTTAGGTACTGGCTGCCAGTAGAGAGAGATCAAGGGAACAAAACAGCACAGAAATAGACTCACATGTTCATGTGGGGAGATAGCCTATGATAAAGGGGTGTTGCAAAGCAGGGGGGCGGGGAGATCAATTAATAAATGCTCTTGGGCAAGTAGCAGATAATTGGAAGAAAAAGATTAAATAGGATCTCTTCCTCACTCCTTATACCAAAACAAATCCCACCTGGATGAAGGATAGACAAAACCATAAAACAGGAGGGGCGCCTGGGTGGCTCAGTCGGTTGAGCGGCCGACTTCGGCTCAGGTCATGATCTCACGGTCCGTGAGTTCAAGCCCCGCGTCGGGCTCTGTGCTGACAGCTCAGAGCCTGGAGCCTGTTTCAGATTCTGTGTCTCCCTCTCTCTGACCCTCCCCCTTTCATGCTCTGTCTCTCTCTGTCTCAAAAATAAATAAAAAACGTTAAAAAAATTAAAAAAAACCATAAAACAGGAGAAAAAGTAAATGTATCGTGTGTGTGTGTGTGTGTGTGTGTGTATGCACAAAGTCAAAGGCTAAAAAAATCATCTGTGAAAATATATCTGTAACACAAATGACGAAGGGCTAATTTCTTTCATTTTGTCATCCGAGAGTTCTTACTATTCAATAAGGAGAAAGAGTTCTTAAAATTCAATAAAGTAAAAAGTTCTTAGGAGCCAGTAGAAAAAATGGACAAAGGACGTTCGCCGAGAAAGAAAAAAAAAAAATAGCTAATAAACATATCAAAAGACGAAGCACTTCAACCGGCATTGAAGAAATGCAAACTAAAACACAGCTGAGTTTTTAAAAATCTGACAGACAAGAAAAGATTAAAAGTTTGATTATATCTTCATAACCCTTATGGGCAAGGGTATAGAGAATCTGGCTCGTTCATACATTTTTGGTGGAAATACAAAATGTGGTAGGACACCTTTGGAGGATAATTTGGCAATAGCCATCAAAATTTTAAATTCACACGTTGTTCAATGAGAATTTTATGTTTAGGAATTTAACCTAGAGATATCTATTTACACATATGCACAAATACACATGTATAGGATGTCCATTGTTCTGTCCCTGCAAGGGACTAGATATAATGAATATGCCCCTTCTTATGATACTAGTTTTATAAAGTTATAATATAGCTAATCGACGAATTAGTAGATAGGTATTAAAATGAGTAGAATTCATCAACGTTTCAGTTTTCTATTTCTGTGTAACCTGCCACCCCCAAACATAGTAGCTTAAGACAAAAGCTACTGTTCACTGGCTTTAATGGTTCTGTGGCATGACTGGGTTCAGTCTGTCCAGTAGTGGTTCACTGCCTCTGTCCAGTATCACCTGGGGTGCGGCAGTCATCTGAAGGCTCGACTGGGCTGGAAGGCCCAAATGGATCACGCTCATGGCAGGCAATCGGTGCTGCAACTTGAGCTCAGCTTGTGCTGTTGGCCAGTTGCCTCAGTTCTCCTCCTTGGGTCTCTCTATGTGATGTAGCTCTCACAGCATGGTGGCCCGGTTCCAAGAGGAAGCACTACACACACCTGAAAGCAGAAACAGCAGTGATACTGTGAAGGTTATGTCTCTGAAGCAGTACGTCTCTTTCTCCATGTTCTGTGGAAGAAGTGGCAAAATCTTTGTGGAAATCTGTAATCCTCTCCGGTGTGTTTTCCATGTATACACATACACACACATCTACATGTACACCCACATCTACATCTACATATAGGTATGTAGATGTGTGTGTGTGTATGTGTGTGTGTGTGTATACGCATGTAGGTACATTGCTGTATGTAAATTTATAGAATGATGCACAAGAAACTGGTTATAATTTTGGCCTCGGTGAAAAAGGACTGACCTCTTTGTACCGTTGTATTCTTCCTATCTTCCAAGGGGTTGGGTGATCATTTATGGAGGCAGAAGACTGAGCTGTCATAGAGGACGGAGACTTTTGTCCCGGGGGCATGGTTTGAGGAACAGAATAGTATTTCCCTGAATGCTTTCTTTTGGGGGACCCTTGGCTTGTTTCGTCCTGAATTTTAATGTTTTCTGAGGTAAACTTTGGGACTGGTATAGGTGATGGGGCCAAAATGCAGACGTCCAGTCACGGAAGCCCAGGTGTCAGGAACGACTCAGACTTCCCTTCTTAGCGCCAGCTTGTGGAAATGAAGACATCTTACAATAAAGTGCTATCTGTCTATAGAGAGTAAGCCCAGTACACACGTGTGCACACACACGTGGATGGGACGGCCTCCTAGAGAAAGACGCTGTAGAGCCACGGCCCCGCGGCTGAAGTTGTACTCTGCTGAGATCTCTCAGCCAGGTCGTCTAAGTAAGCAGACCCTGAGCCCCAGTCCACTGGGGACTGGCCCCTGCGGTCCTTTCCAAGCCTGTGTCCTGACAGTGCTATTTCTTCCTGGCGCCCCCCGCCCTTCCTCCACCCTCCACCTCTTCCTAGCTGTCATTCTGTGCTGCTGGGCTCATTTGGTTCTGCAGTTAAACGAGACCATCGTAGACATGCGCACACGTGTGTGTGCTATGTGAGTACATGGCTCACAGCTGTATGGGTGTGTACAGATTTGTGGGTGTGTGCAGGACTGTGTGACAGTTTTCTGGGCCTGCATATGAAGGAGCAGGTGCTAAGAGACCCTGTAAAGTGCGCAAATATGTGACTATCGAGTCATATCTAATTTCACCTGCGTGGGGTCGATGGGGGGAGGGAGGAATGAGTCTGGTGGCCATCTCTCTGGAAAAACAGGCCTGGCAGTTCTAGAAAATTGGTCCAAACGATCTGACCGCTCCATTTCTTCTTCTTTTTTGAGAAAGGGGAATGAGGCAAAGAACACGGATGCCCCCAGCACAGCCATTGCCGACACTGGTTCCTGAGTGAGAGTCATGATCCCTGTTATGGGAGGAATCCCAAGACAAGGATGACAGGGCCAAGGGAGAAGGATGCTGCCACGTTCAGCAAGAGCTTCCTGACCCCTTCCTTCCCATGGAGAGACAGGGCTTGGGGGCAGGCCACTGGACCAGACCCCGGACTCCTGGCTCCACGCTACCCGATACTCTCTTTTGCTGAGTAGATGGTCTTGCGGGAGGGGGCACCTGGGTGGCTCCACTGGTTGTGTCCGACTCTTGATTCTGGCTCAGGTCACGATCTCGCGGTTCGTGAGTTCGAGCCCTGCGTCGGGCTCTGTGCTGACAGCTCGGAGCCTGGATCCTGCTTCAGATCCTGTGTCTCGCTCTCTCTCTGCCCCTCCCCTGCTCATCCTGTCTCTCTCTGTCTCAAAAATAAATAAAACATTAAAAAAATATTTAAAAAAAATGCTTACTATGGAGCCTGACACAAAACAGGTAAGGACGCTGCTGCTCACAATGATTTTGTTTGCTCCTCTCAAGAGCCCTGTGAGCAAAGCTGCTGCACAGCACAGCTCTCTGGAGCTCCAGTCATCCGTAGTCTGTGCAACTGGCAACCTCTGGCCTTGTGCAGTACGCGGCCTGCACAACCACCCATGGTGGCCTGGCCTGGGAGGTAGGCCAGACAAGGTAAATAGGCAGGAAGTGGCACAGCTGGAATGAATCCAGGCCTCCCGGCCTTTTAGAGCAGTTCCCACTCTGCCCCAGCTGCCAGGGGCCTGACCAGTAGTCATAGTTCAGAGAATATGCCATCCATATCCCTCCTCACTTTGGTTCACACTCACCCTGCACCATCCTTCACACCACCCCGAAAATAAACAGGCTCGTCAAGAGGAAAAGCAGCAATCGTCCATCAGGCGTTCCAGCCAGAATAAAAGATTGCAGCTGGCATGACCCTTCACGAGCAAGGCAGAACTGGGCCTTGTTTCCTCCTGCAAGCTGTCCCCTCCTGGGGATAGATTGGGCCCAGATGGCCCCCAGTTCCATCAGCCCCCTTCGGGGGACGACATGCTCCCTGTGAGGCAGCACACACACATCGCCGAGTGCCCGCCTTCTAGGACGAGCATCTTTGGCGCATGTGGAGACAGAATGGGACACACCCAAGGGGCCTGGCAGAGAGGGCCGCATCAGTTCCTGGGGGCAGGATGAGGCGGGGAACCCGACAGCCTTCTAGAACACAAGTGTTTTTCATCTGGCAGCCATGGGTGTTTTGTTTTGCTCTGCTTTGCTCTGGAAAGTGTCCACGGAGGCCGTAGGACGCTGCTGAGAGAGGAGCCAGTGAGAGTGCAGGGCTGAGGCTCCCATTCCCTCCAGCTCCCTGGAGCCAGCCTATCAGAGGAAGCTGTCTGTCTGGGCACCGATGCCCACCGCCCTTGGACTTCACATGAAGGTGCGACATGCCCAATAATGATCATAGTAATCACAATGTCATACAGCTGTGAATTCCTGTGCACTTTTCAAGGAGATCTTGCTTGCCTTCATTTGTTTTCACTGCAAGTACAAGCTTGTACAAATACCTGTCACTACCATCAGTAGGCTACACTCCGTATGGCGAGCCCCATGCTAGGCATTTTTCATGCATCATCACCTCATTCTCACAACAGACCTAGGATGTACGTACTCTTCTCTCCCATTTCACAGATGAGGATCTCAATGGGAAACTTGGTTGGGGAACCCGTGGAGGCTTACCCAAGATCATATAGCTGGTTAGTGGCAGAGCCCAGGTTCAAAATCAGGTATCTTTTTTTAAATATTTATTTCTGGGAGATCACAAGCAGGGAGGGGCAGCGAGATGGGGACAGAAGACTGAAGCCGGCTCTGCACTGACAGCAGCGAGCCCGGGGTGGGGCTTGAACTCACAACCCGCGAGATCATGACCTGGGCCAAAGTTGGATGCTCAACCAACTGAACCACCCAGGCGCCTCTCAAAGTCAGATACCTTTGACTCCACGCCCACACCAGCAAACATCATGCTTTACTAATAAGTTAAATAGGGAGGTATGTTATGACCTTGTTATAAACAAAGAAATGGAGGCCTAACACATGTTAAAGAACTTGCCCAAGACCACAAAGCAAATTGATGATGGCTGTAGAACCCAGGACCTGGCCCACACTGACAAATCTAAGGGTCTTAACAAAATAAATTAAAAAAGAAAAAAAACACCTAAGAATCTTTTGTGACACCTTCATAGAACGTTTGCCTTCCCTCCTTATAGTGCAGGCCAGCAAAGTCTTGTTCAAACTCTCCCAGTAAGGATGGGGATTGGCTGTTCCCAGGCTGGGAGCGGACTCCAGGACTCCTTGTGGGAGCTTCCCTGAGGTGGGTGGGGTACCAGCTCATCTCCTCTGCCTTCTGCCTTTCCATCTCCCTCTTCTCTCAAAAAGGGAGTTCTGCAGTCTTCTGCTCCCCTTTGCTCGTTAGCACGCTGCAGGGGTTCCTGAGCACAACAGGAGAAAAGCTGCTCTTAAAGATAGCCAACCTAATGACTTTCCGAGGAGTCTCCGTTTCAACATGGCAAGCTGTAGGATGGTAGGTTGCAAGCTCAAAGCCACCGAGGAGAAAGGGCCATTGATTCAGAGCGTTTATGCCCTGCTGCCTCCCTGTTGCTTCTCTTGGATGTCCTTCTGTAGCAGTGGGAACACAATCCCCACTGCCTCTCCCACCATGACACAGAACCTAGGGGGCTCAGTGTTTCAGCACGGCATGTTACATTGCAATGGGTGCATAGACCAATCATTTGTGACATCAGCTCATCTGGGGATTCGTCATTGGAGGAGGGGGTCCTCATGCGTGCAAACACACATACACGCCAATCTGATCGTGCAGTTCATTTATTGTCAAAGAGACTGTGTTACTCAGAAATGAACCTTGGTGTTGGGAAGTGATTGAAATACATTGAGATAATTTCTCTGTAGCTACTGTGTTCAAATGGACCTTTCATGACAATACAGTGTGGTTTTTGCAAAGAGACACTGACATATGCCCAGGCTTTCAGAAGCTATTTTGGGATGAATGGACTGCTGGGCTGGCTTTTGTGGGTTCTCGTTAAATGAAATGAATCTGGAGGCCTTAATTCTGGGCTTTGTCTACATGACCGGACACAAAGCAAGGAGTTGCTGGCAGGGTTGAGACAGGAGCTGGGTTTAAAAGGATGGAGCTCATTAGCCCAACGCTGCCGAGGAGGGTGTGGGGATAAATGTCCTGCCTGTAAAGAAGATCTCAGGGTGATATTAGCCCACCACAAATTAAGGCCTGTTGGACATCGTGGGGCAGGGATAGGGGTCGCAGGAGAAAAGATTGAAAGTGCTGAATGGTGGGATGAACCTCCCAGAGAGACAATACCTGCCCCCCCCCACCGGGGTTCCCACCTGCTTCTTGGGACCAGCTCCCCAGCCCTCTGAGAATGGTGCCCACTGGCTCCCCTCTGGGACAGGGTCTAGCCAGGGAGGGATTTGCCCTGGCAAGAAGGACAGCACAGCTCAGTGTCGTCCAGGAACAGAGAGAGAAGTTGGTAGAAGGAGATTATGGTACATGTAACGTACTGTGGTAACCGTGATTAGCTTTCCAGCCCCCTGCCTGTGCTGGGTTCTTAGGAAGAAAGGGGCCATATGGAAGGAAGAACAAGCCAAAGGGAAGAGTAAAAGGGGCTAAGGAGACAAGGCTGCTCTGGTAGGCGGCCTCCCAACAGCTCTACACAAATGGCAGGATGGGTTTCCCTCTCGGGAGTGTAAGCATTCCCAAGCTCATGTGACCCCGGGAGCTGGAAGAGGAAGATTTGAAGTGATCATGGTTGTAACCTGTATCCTTTAATTATAACCACAAAAGGGTGTGGGTTTGGGACGCTCGGTGCGCAAGTGTAGGACCTTGGATTTAAGATGTCAACTTTGAGTTCAGTCCTCCAGGAGCGATGCCTTTGGCATGTGGTTCTTTATACAACATTCATTCATTCTGCAGACACCTCCTGAGTAGCTGGCGTGTGTTGGGCACTGTGTCGGGGCTGTAGGATGCAGTGATAAACAAATCAGACATTTTCCCTGCCCTTGAGGAGTTCCCAGCCTGGGGACAGATGCAGATACATAACTTATTACAATTCCATAGCATACAGTAACAAATTATTTTTTAAAAGGGCAGAACAAGATACGGTGACAGTAACTGACTATTAGATGGGGGATGATCTAGGAAGTTTTAACAGAAGAAGAGACTTTTGAGCTGGTGTTTGAGGATAAGTAGGAGCTAGTAAGGAAGAGAGGAAACGTAGGTAATCCTGACACAAGGGAGCACGTACAGAATATCTAAGGCAAGAAAGAACAAGGCAGTAGCAAGAAGTCAGAGGTGCGCGGAGGCTGTGACATTCTTTCCTGGCACCGTTCATCCACCAAGAAGGGAAGGCAGCAGCCAACAAGCAGCCTTTGAGTGATGTTGAAAGCCTTTCATATCCAGGATTTCATTTGCTTCTCCAAACAGCCTGGTGGGTATTAGCCCCATTCTACAGATGAGTGATGAGGTTGGGATTCGACACAACTTGTTGGAGGGGAGGGAGCCACCAACATTCAGTCTTCTCCTGCCAGAGTTGGTGTGGAGCATGAGGCCAAGAGGAAGGAGGGGTTGAGGAGCGAATTGGCCATGCTATTCTTTCCATTGGTCCTAAAAGGAAATGAACTCCGCCTCATCTGGGATCAATGGCTCCAAATTATCAAACATAATTTGTAAACCTTAGAAACTGTGAGGTGGATAGGGAATATTAAGATGTCTCTGCATCCAGGGACGCCGGGGTAACTCAGTTGGCTAAGCATCCGGCTCTTGATTTTGGCTCAGGTCATGATCTCATGGTTCATGACATCAAGCCTGCATCAGGCTTTGCGCTGACAACATGGAGCCTGCTTGGGGTTCTCTCCTTCTCTCTGCTCTTCCCCGCTCGTACATTCTCTCTGTCTCCCTCTCTCTCAAAATAAATAAGTAAACATTTAAAAGAAAGGTGTCCCACTGAGAACAAACTGAGTGTTGATGGGAACGGGAGGAGGGGAAGGTGGGTGATGGGCATTGAGGAGGGCACCTGTTGGGATGAGCACTGGGTGTTGTATGGAAACCAATTTGACAATAAATTATATTAAAAACTAACTAAATAAATTATAAATAAATAAATAAATAAATAAATACAAGAAAGCTGTCTCTGCAGCCATCCTACCACCTCAAAGCATACTGGAGAGTCCTGAGAGCCTTGCAGAGAAGTGATTCCTATCAGTGCAGCAGCTGTCCCTGGTGGGGCCATTCTGCTGGTGTTCATCATATCACTATCCTTCCTGTTATCCAAGCTCAAAACCTTGGAAGTCAAATGTAACCGCTCCCTTCCTCCTGCACAACAATGAATTTTCAATAGCGCTGACATCCATCCATTCCCTTCCATTTCCATGACTCCCATGCTGCTTGAGACCTTTAACTCATCAACAGGCTTCTCTGAGTCCACTTCTGTCCCTTTCTCCTAGTGCAGTCCATCCTGTGTAACACCAGAAGAGCCCATGATCGTGACCTAATGCAGAATTTTGGCCACTTCACTTCGCCATTCAAAACCACCGTAGCACAACATAAGCGCTCAGTAAATGGGTGAATGAAATAGACGAATGAGTGTCTACACCACCTATGCATTAAATGCAGATCCCTCCATCTGCATGCACACACTCCAACAACCGGGTCTCAAGCTACTTTTTCAGCCTTATCTTCAACTACTCACTCACACTTGGCCTGTTCCACAGATAATTGGGACATTGCTTTTCCCCGAGAGGAGCTTGTACTTTTCCATTCTACTTTGATGGTGGCCGGTCCTGAACAAGAAATCCCCTCCTCACTCTACCCTCGCCCATCTCTCTGTGGCAAAGTGCCTCCCATCTGTCAAGACCCTTGTGGGATGTTCCTCCACAGGCCATAGAAGGCCATTCCTAAAAGATGTGTGCATCCCCCTGTGTGTTTAAGAAACAAGGAGAGAAGCACATTACGTTACTTCTCAGGTCACAAATCGTTTCGGTTCTCTGAATCTCATTTGTATTCATCTGTTCAAAAATAGTGGTATTGACTGTCCCTTATCTCACAAAATTGCCAGGAAGATCCAATGAGATCATGTATGGGAAGGTATTTAGCAAATGATTATCTGGAGTCAAGCATTAATAGTTACTATTCACTTATTATAATTATTGGTATACATACATTTTTCTCTTTCTGATTAGCCCAAGATCTGCACTAACCACTAGCCACATGTGGCCAATGAGCACTTGAAATGTGGCTAGTCCAAACTGAGATGTGCTGTAAGTATGAATTTACCTACCAGATTTTAAAGACTTACCACCAAGGGGTGCCTGGATGGCTCAGTTGGCTAAGCATCTGACTTCAACTCAGGCCATGATCTCATGGTTCGCCAGGTTTGAGCCCACATCAGGCTCTCCACTGACAGCATGGAGACTGCTTTGGATTCTCTGTCTCCCTTTCTCTCTGCCCCTCCCCTACTCACACACTCTCTCTCCCTCTTTCCAAAATAAATACACACTTAAAAAAATAACAATAGAAAATAAAGACTTCCTACCAAAAAACAAGTAAAATATCCAATTAGCAATCTAATTAATAACCTTCCTGAGGATTGCATGTTGAACTAATAATATTTTGGGTACCTTCATTTAAATGAACCATACTATTGAAATAAACTTCACGGTTTTCTTTTGCACGCCATGTGGACACTAGGAAATTTCCAATGACATATGTAACTCGTTAGCTTTCTTTTGGACATCGCTGCCCTAGAGAATTGGAAGTGTGTTGTATTACGTCCTAGAGTACCTTGTGGGAATACCATCTGTCCTTGTTGGATGGATTATGGTGTGAGTACACTCTTTTCTTCATCCACTCAGGAGGCTTGGAGGTGATATTAGACTGTGTGAGGACGGGTTGGGTGCAGGGACTCTGACTCTGCCATCGCCTCCTCTGCAGTCTCCTGTCTGTATGTGGCAACAGGTTACGCTCCGATGGTGCCGACCATCACCACTACACCTCCTGGCCCTCAGAAGGCACCGGGCAGTGGCCTCACTTCCCCTTTTTCCTGGCCTGCTCCCCTGCCAACTGCCATTCCCATGGTTAAGGGGTCCCACATATTGGAAGGGGAGGGGAGGTGAATTAGGGTGGGATTTTTCACGTGAAAGCGAAACTCCCTATTGAGTCACCTGCAGGCACCTCTCTTCCCCAGAGTAACATCTTGAGATCAAGGTCCCCTGGCTTCCCTGTCTATGCAGCAGGACACGGGAAGCACTTTCCCTCCTGCATACAAAGAGGCGGTGACTTGGGCGGGAAACCTGGAGCCTTTCCTGCTAGGGAACATGATGAGGCCACCTGTCTTCTCTGGGAGTCACTGCCAGAGCAGGATGAGAAGCCAGAGGCAGTTGGAGTCCCTGAGACACTGGACGGTGACACCGGGCAGCACTCCCCAGGCCCGCCACAGGCCACAGGCCACAGACATTCCCAATCTTTTCCCGCCTCTCCGACTCACTTTTCCCCTTCCATTTGGATTCCTCATCCTCCTCAGGCAGCAGAACCTTGGCTTTGCCACCGTGATGCAGTAAAGGGATAGCCCTGAGCAGGTGCTTTGACGGCCTGCCACCTTCAGGACACACAGGCCAGTGTCTCCGTGAAGGAACGTCACCACCAGGCCCTGCTAGCGGCTGCCAGTAGTGACCTGTCATCTCCCCGCGGCTGACCCACCAAGACAAGCCTGCAGGTGACAATACCCAAAGTGGGGGGACCCTGTGGCCCTGCCTCTTTTTGACTCCGTAATAGCATTTGAAGAGATTATATGACTTTTTAAAATAGAGTCTTAGCAGGCCTGGGAGAGGGATTTGTCTCTCCTAAGTGTCTTTTCTTCAGGATATGTGTCAGAAGGATTCTTAAATCTTCAAAAAACCTTCATCTCTCCGTGAGATGAGAACGTGGTAGCAGTAAGGCACAGTAAAAAACCCTGCTGATAGACAGATGGAATGGTGTAATTATACGCAGGAGGGAGAGAGAGCGCGTTTGCTGAAATTATTAGTGTGGGCAGACAATTAGAGGCTTTTCCAGAAGATTACACTTTTCCCTCCCATCTGCGCTCCATTTAGGAGTTTTTACATTCACAATGCTATTTCCTCCTCAGCTGTGCCATTTGCCATTTTGCCCAAATTATTATTGTGCTTGACTTTGCATTGGTTCAGACTTCCCCGGCATCCCGTCTTCTCTTCTTGGCACTTGGCCGCTCTCTGAGCCTGCTCCCACTCTCCTTCTCGGCCTTCCAGGCTCTTTTTCCCTTCGCCCTCCCCCTCTTCCTACATCTCTTGCCCCCCAACTTGAAACTTGAAATGTCTACCAAAAGTATGGCTGCTCGCTGGGAGGCTGAGTAGGATGTGATCTGCTGTGAAATAAGAAAAGATGATCAAGGCAGTCTGTAGCACCGCTTTCTGCCCCTGGGACCCGCTCTGAAGCTGTGGAAGAGGCTGAGTCCCCAGGAATAAGCATTTAGCATCTGTGGTTTGGAGGGGGAGTAAAGAACCAGTGTTCTCTTTCGTCCAGTTTCACCTGAGTTCAGGCCACGGGATGGGTCTGAATCTTCCGACCTCTTATGGGCCCTAGACTCCAGCACCTCATTCGTACTCCCTATTCATTCATTCATTCCTTCATTCAACACAAAGGCATTGAATATCTGCCTATGGTGTCCAGATCTTTGAACTTAATCCCCAGAGAGTGGGAAAGAAGCAATGCTTATTCCATGGCTGCTTTGAATCAGGGCCTGTGAAAGGTACTTTGGCAAGTAGGAATTATCTTCACATTCCACCCAGGAAAAGAGGTTCTAAGACGTTAGGTTACTTGCCCAGGTCAGAGACAGAGTATCACGTCCTGGATCTCTAGCTTCAGAGCGAGTGCTCTCTACCGTATACCTTTGGTCCCAGGAAAATGGAGGACGTCCCTTCCTTCTAGTAACCCTGTCATCCACTGGACAAACAAGCACATAAACGATTGCAATAGTAACTAAGGAGGGCACGAGCCAGGGGAACAAAGGTCTGCAGGAGCCGGGAGGAAGGAGCGACCAAGCATTTACCAGGAGCCAGAGGGGAACGTGCTAGAACAGCAGCATGAACGATAAGTAAAGTTTGCCAGGGAGAGAAGCAGGAAGGGGCATTCTGGACAGCAGGCATGTAAGGCAGGCGGTTGAAAGGAAGGAGCCAACGCTTCTCTTCAGTGCATTTTCTGTCCAGCCCTTTTGCATTCGTTATACCATTTAATACTCAGGGCAACCCGCAGGTAGTCCTCAGTATCTCCACTAATGCAGGTGAAGAAATGGAAGCTCGGGAAGGGTGAGTGACTTGCTTAGAGAGGAAGGCGAACAACAGATGCACAGTCTTAGCCCTGGACAGTCTGACTCTAGTCTACCTCCTGACCTTTGCCTCGAGAGAGCTGAAGTGTGGACAGCTGAAGTTTGGACAATGGGCTCTATTTGGTGTGGCTAGCACACGGTGCAGACAGTACATGCAGGAGGAACTTCTGAGGCAGGAAGGGAGCCGGATGCCAACTCACCAAGGGCCGTATGAATGATGCAGTGGGTTTGACCCATCTGTGGTGATGTGGCACCATTATGGGGTGTGGTGTGTTAATAGCGTGGTATGTAGGTTGGCGGTAAACGACAGATATTGGGAGGATAGCCATGATGGAGAATAAGCCTGGACGTTTGGAAATCACTTGGAAGGTGGGTCCAGAGGTCAAGGTAAGAGGTGATGTGTCTGGGCGCCTGGGTGGCTCAGTCGGTTGGGAGTCCAACTTCGGCTCAGGTCATGATCTCACAGTCTGTGAGTTCAAGCCCCACATTGGACTCTGTGCTGATGGCTCAGAACCTGGAGTCTGCTTCGAATTCTGTGTCTTCCTCTCTCTCGTTCCATCCCCTGCTCTCTCTCTCTCTCTCTCTCTCTCCCCCCCGTCTCTCAAAATTAAATAAGCATTAAAAAACAAGAGGTGATATGCCTGATGTAAGGCTGCGGAAGCAGCAGCAGGACTTGGTACCTGATTGGAGGTTAGGAACGAAGATTGTGTCTCAGTTGAGGACAACTCAGAAGTTAAGCCTAAGAAACTGGGTGGACGATGTTGCTGCTAACCAAGCTGGGAACTCAAGGAGGAAGAGAAGAAGGTTCAGGAAGAAAAGGGAGAAGGATGAATTAATCGAGAAGGGAGCTTTAAGCCATCAAGTCTTTCTCAGCCAAGGCATCAGAGGAGGCAGCAATGTCAAAGAAGTGGGAATGTTCCCGTGAATTGTAGATAATCTCATGCCTTCCCACTAAAAATAAATTAAAAAACAAAGTTTTCCAGGTGACTGTACATCTGTCCACCTGCTCGAAAGTCTCCATGGGAGAAAGAGGATTCTCTCAAACCCAGAGCTCCCTCTCCCTGCTTCCTTCCCTTCTTGCAGACCCCAGCTCCCCCTTTGTAGTGCTTCAGAGCCCCAGCAACATGGAAGTCCACAGACAGGCAGACACGTGTAAACACACAAACAGACAGACCCCACGCCAAGGAATTGGCCCGGTCCTCATCAGAGTTCTGGATGATGAGTGGTGGCCAGCATTGCTGGCTAGTAAAGAATTCTGGGGCAAGGGGACCCCAATGGCTCTGGAAGGGTTTGCTGAGCCTGGAAAGATGGGGGTGCACTGGCGAGGGGTGTAGAAGGTGAAGCCTTGGGAAATGTGGGAGGGACTAATGCCAAGTTTATCAGCCAAATGGAATTCAGGCTGCCATGTGACTGAGAGACTTGGGAGGCAGAAGGAAGCAAAGCTAATCCCAGTGGCGGTGAGGTCTCTGTGCCATGGGACCGAGAGAAGAGCAAGCACTGAGCCAGGAATCAGGAAAACTGATTGCCCTTCTAACTCAGACATTAGCTTAGTGATCTTGGACAGGTCACTTATTCTCTCAGCTCCCTCTGCCATTTTATAGCTCTGTGGTTGCTCTGATCACACAGATAGGAGCAACCCCAGAAATATCCATGCCGAGTAAGGGTCGGCACACTTTTTAGGAAGGATTTCTGGTTCTGTGGGCTCTACGAACTCATTCATAGCTAGTCATCTCTGCCTTCAGAGTGTAAAATCCACCACAGGGGCGCCTGGGTGGCTCAGTTGGTTAGGCGACCGACTTCAACTTGGGTCATGATCTCGTCGTGGTTTGTGAGTTTGAGCCCCATGTTGGGCTCTGTGCTGACAGCTCAGAGCCTGGAGCCTACTTCAGATTCCGTGTCTGCCCTTCTCTCTACCACTCCCCTGCTCACACTCTGTGTCTCCCTGTCTCTCAATAACAAATAAACGTTAAAAAATTTTTTTTAAAGCCACCACAGAGAGAACACAAACAAATGGGCTTGGCTGTGTTCCAATACAGCTTTATTTACAAAAACAGAGAACAGCCAGATTTGGCCATTGTTTGCTGACCCTTGACATAGAACATTCTGGGCACAGGGATCCTTGCAATCTTCCAATCAAAGCAACGGAGTGAGGGAGACTTCATCTCTTGGAGAGTCCCCAGACACACTGCACAAGTCCAAAAGAAGAGGTTATGTTGGACGTTAATCTGTCTTTTCCAGCTGGCCCTTAGAAGGCGGTTTTACATTTAGCGAGCCCCTACCTTTACTAGGTAAGTCCTTCCATATATACAAAAAAAAATCTCCATCATCATCGGTATTAACAACATCTCTGCATTCATGACGTCTTATACAGGCTTAAAAAAAAAAGGGTGGCTCGTAGAGATTAAGTAACTGTTCTAAGATCTTATTGCTTAGGGTAGAACCAAGAGGAAATTTCAGAGAGTTGGAAAGGCACAGTACCATTCATTATCCAAAGAAGCAGATTCTTGTTTGTTTGAAGGCTGGGTCACCACCCCCAAACCTGTCCCCAGACCAATTTTTCCCTGCACCCACCCAGAGCCAACAGAGGCCTGAGCAATCACTCTCCACACTTTTCCTTGCTTCCTCGGCAGTATTTTCCTTCCCCACTTCTAAAATGTCATGGAGCATGGTGCTGACACAATCAGGCAGAATCCCCAGTCCAGACAGCCCCGCAGCCAGGGGAGACACAACTCCCGCACACGCACGCTGGGATACACTGGAAAAGTGCAATTCACTTTAAATAGATTCCCATAAATAAGCAATAAAACAGGAACAGCCATTTGCAGTGAGCATTTCCAAGGTGTGATGAGCTAGGAGTTCGGACGGGGGGGGGTGGAAACAAAGAGCCTTTTTCATTATTTCCCCAACCCTGCAATTTTCTTTTAGTGCCTGATGACTTTGAAAGGGAAAAAACGAGTGTGGCTCCCTTAGGGATGGAGCCAGTGCTCCCATCTCCTGCTGCAACCTGCCAAGTTCAACTTCCCGATTGTCTAAGTGCTACTTTGTGAACTATGCTTCTGTCCTTGTACGTCTTTGGCCTGTGGCTGCCTCAGCCTGCCTCCCTCCACCGACCTGACCTAGGCTTCTGACCTCAGGTTTTGCATGTTCTGGGAGATGAGGTGGGCAGACAGGGGTGGGGTCCAGGGGAGGGGCAAGGACTAGGAGACTGAGACCAGAGAATCTGAGTTTCATAAAAGTGTCTCTAAAAGGTAAGAGGAGGGGGTGGAGCCCAGGCCAGGGCATCATCAGAAATGTCTTTGTTTCCTTCCTCTTTTTCTCTGACGTGAGATGTGATTGCTTGGCTAAGAGGTAACCCTGCCTCAGTTTACACTAATGAGAAAGCTACAGAGTCCGTCACTGGTGGACAGTGTTTCTTTTTGGAAGCTCACCTGACTTAAAATGCTGTAGTCTAGCTATGGACATGCATGTGCACACGCACGCACACGCATGTGCCCATGTGCATGTACATGTGTCTGTGTGGGACATGACACACGCTCACATGTTCAGTCTGTTTGGAACCATGTCTCATACCATGAGCTGTATGCTTCTGTAGCATTCTCGCATCGTCTCTCTTTCCTTGTTGACTTTTAAAGGGTTCTTCACCTCCCAGTGGGAAGTTTCCATGTTATGACTTCCCACAATGCAACCAGTCTTACCCTGTATTTCAGGCATAGCCTGCTGGCAACCTCCTTTGACCCTGCTCTTTACCTTGAGCCCCAGCCACACTTAAAACCAAAAAATCAGGGGCACCTGGGGGGTTCGGTCAGTTAAGCATCCGACTCTTGGTTTCATCTCAGGTCATGAGCTCACGGTTCATGGGTTCAAGCCTTGCATCAGGCTCTGCAGCTGGTAGCACAGAGCCTGCTTGAGATTCTCTCTCTCCCTCTCCCTTTTCCCCTCCCCAGTTCACACCGTCTCTGTCTCTCTCAAAATAAATAAGTAAACCTAAAACAAAGCAAAACAAACAAAACAACAACAACAACAAATCAGCTCTAACCAAGATCAGATTTTCCTACTAGAATCAAACCATTCTTTCCATTCCTTCTTAGGACTATTTAGTGAGTACTAACCTTTAGTGAAGTTACTAACCTTCTTAGGACTATTTAGTGAGTGTGGAATCCCAGCAGAGTGACTGCTCAGTGAAGCTCTCATCGTTAGCCACTGCTGCAGACCCACGTTACAGTTGATTGCACAGATGATATAACTTAACATTTGATTTGATATTATCATTTGTTGTTCTCATGTTGGTTTATGTGTGTTAAGTCTATTAAGCTGTCTGGATGTGAAAACTATACACATTCACACAGACATTTCTCAGCCATCCTCACAGTATCAGTTAGCTATTGCTGTGTAAGAAATAATGCCAAACTTAAGAGCTGAAAAATAATAAACATTTTCTACTGCTCTTCTAGCTATGTGTCAGCTGGACGGTTTTGCTAATATGAGCCAGGATCAGCTAAACTTAACTGGACTCAGTCACCTGTCTGTCGTTACCTACAGGGACGTCTTGGGTGGCCACACTCACATGTCTGGTGGTTGTGTGGCTGTTGGCAGAGGTGACAGAGGTGGCTGAGCCATATATCTGGCACCATCCAGCAGTTTATCACAAGCCTGTTTGCACAATGGCATCAGGGCTCTAAGAGAGTGCGTGGACCTCAGCTCCGAACCAGAACACTCTCACTTCCACTACATTCTGTTGGCCAAAAGCAAGTCACAAGGCTAGTTCCAATCCAAGGAATGAGGAAAGAGACTCTATTCCTTGATGGGAAAAGCAGCAGTCACATCGCAAAGTGTGGATACAAGAAGAGGGGAGAATTGTCTGCCATCCTCACTAATGGATGTATACATAACATAAACCAGGCCAAATCCAAAAATTGATTCCGTTGCAACTGTACCCATTTATGTGTTCTCATCATCCTTTGTACCTAGCTCTGATCTCTTCCAAGTTTGGCCATGGTGTGGTCATCTCAGGACCCAGCTGCAGCTCGCAGGGGGAAGGTCTTTGTTACTGCTAAATAGATAATCCAATTGGATAGGATCGTCTATTATTCAATGAGCCAACCTGTGAATTCATAGGATGATAGCAAATAAAGTATGAATCCAATAAGTTTCATTATCTCTTTTAATAAGCAATAAATAAGCATTCAAATCTTCTTCAGTCAAAGACGCTAGCTTAATCTTGCCCAGAGAACAGCACAAAGATCAAGGAAAAAGAATGTAGAAGAAGCTGTAATTTATGGCCTCTGGCCAGTCTCTCTCCTCCATGCTCAGACTCAATAATCATGTGCTCCAAGCTTTTCCTCTCTCCACATCAGGGTCATCAGGGACGTTTCCGTTTGTGGCCTCACTCCATTTCATCAATACCAGTGACCCAAGTTGAGACACAATCGAACTAAACACACCCACTAATCACATACTCTCATCTTTAGTCCATGAGGGCTTTTTAAAATTTTATTTATTTCTTAATCTATGTGTTTGTTCTTATTTATGTGCTTGTTCACTTTCGGTTTTGGTTTTGCTTTTGCTTTTGCTTTTGGTGGAGGGACAAAGTTGTTATGTTAGAGTTTTGTGTAATCTTTTTTTTTTTTTAATCTGGTTCTAACTGAACCAGAGATTCTTCCTGTGAACATTTGGTAATAATTTAGTGAGTGCTTATAGTGTAGCTCCTGCCTTTTCTTTTCATTGTGGTAAAAAATATAACATAAATTTTACCATCTTAACTGTTTTTAAGTGCACAGTTCAGTAGTGTTAAATCTATTCACATTGTTGTGAAACAGAGCTCCAGAACTTTTTCATCTGGCAGTCTGAAAGTTTACCCATTAAATAACAAGTCTTCCTTTCTCCCTCCTCCAGCCCCTGCTAACCACCATTCTACTTTCTGTTTCTATGAGTTTGACTACTTTAGATATTTCACATAAGCGGAATCATGCAGTGTCTGTCTTTTTGTGGTTGGATTTTTTCACGTGGCGTAATGTCTTCCAGGTTCATTCACGGTGTAGCATATGTCAGAATTTCCTCCCTTTTTAGGGCTGAATAGTATTCCATTGTGTGTCTCTCCCACGTTTGTTTATCCATTCAACTGTAGATGGACAGTTAGGTTGCCCCCACCTCTTGGCTATTGTGAATACGGATACTATGAATGTGAATGTGCAAATATCTCTGCCAGCCCTTACTTTCAAATGTTTTGGATACGTACCCAGAAGTGGAATTGTTGAATCATATGGTAGTTCTATTTTTTAATTTTTTAAGGAAACTCCACACTGTTTTCCATAGCAGCTGTACCATTTTGCATTCCCACGAATAGTTTCCAATTTCACCGCATCCTTGCCAGCACTTGTGTTTTCTGATGTTTTGTATAGTAGCCATCTTAATGAGTGTGAGGTGATATCTCATGACAGTTTTGATTTGCATTTGTCTGATAAGTAGTGATGTCGGTCAACTCTTCATATGTTTGTTGACCATTCGTATATTGGAGAAATATTGATGTTTAAGTGAGTCTTTGATTTTTTTTTGTTGTTGTTGTTGCATTTGTATATTTTTAAATACATTAATAAGTGTCCATTAAGTCACCAACAAACAGGGGAACTAGAGCATTGACATCAGTCTGTATTGTATTCCCCTCTTCCTCTGCCCAAAGTAACTAAACATTATTGAATCTTATGTTTCTTATTGCCTGGCTTTCCTTTTTTTTTTTTTTTTTTTTTTCCAAATAAGGTTTTATTATAACTCCATATTTTCTTTAAAAATAACATTTTGGCTTAGATTGATTTTAACTTTATACAAAGGTAACGTGCAATATTTGGTTTGGGGGGAGCTTGCTTTTTTTACGCAAATTCTATTACTAAGATTAATCCATATTGTTGCACAGAGCTGTTGCTCATTCATTTTGACTGAGGTTTATTATTGTATTATATACCCACACCAGAATACATTTATCCATTCTCCTTTCAGAATACATTTGAATGGTTTCTAGGGTTTTTCTGTTTATGAATAGTGCTGTTATGCGCATTTTCATACATGTCTGCTGGTGGACGCGTGCATGGGTTGCCCTTCCGTATTTTCCTAAGAGCGAGATTTCTGGGTCATAAGGTATTTGAATGTTCAGCTTCACAAGATGATGCCAGACTGTTCCCAAAGTGGCTGCACAGTTTCACACTCCCACCAGCAATGTGCAAAAGGTTCTGTAGATCCACACTCTATGCAACACTTGACACTGTTGAACTTCTTAATTTTTGACAGTCAAATGGGTGAAGATTGAATCTCATTTGCCCTTGATATGCATTTCCCTGATCATTAATGAGGCTGAACATCTCTTCGTATGTTTATTGGCCATATGTGTTTCTTTAATCAAATTGAGAACTTCTGTTCATCAAGACACCGCAAAGAAAGTGAAAAACAAGTCACAAACCAAAGCGAGTTATTTGCCATGCACACCCTTGTCTATATTCTTCAGTGTGAAGAACAAGAAGAGGACAACTCACTCAAAAGAAAGTGGGCAAAAGAAATGGCAGGCATTTTTCAGGAAATCCTCCTAGTTTCTACTGTTAACTATAAAGATGTGTTTGGATCCCTATGAGCAGCTGGTCATAGAGTGGAGTATTCTAACATCAAATGGAAACTTCCTTTAGTGTAGACACAACTTTCCAAGGCCTTGTCCTTAGCTAGCTCAGAGAGTAGTCAGAAAAGTGTGCTATTTTCTCTCTTGCCAGCTAGAGAATTCATCTGAGTCCAGAAAAGGTGTTCACAGGGACAAAAGCTCAAAGCCAAGATACTCTCACACATGGTTGTCCAGGAACACTCAGGCCTTAGGAAACCCTAAAACTTAAGGCATGGAATAACCATCCTTCCCAAAGAGAACTCCTTAACACTTCCACCATCAGAGACCTTCCAGAGAATTCCCAAGGAAGGCAGGGAATCTTCCCATCACTATTCACACACTAAGGAAAGGAAGACCATTTCTTTTGGTCTAAACTGCTCTAAAACTGCTCTCAGGCTAATGAAAACAAAAATAATAGTCTATATAGAACTAATGTCTCTCCAACATTCTTTGGAGCCAAAGAAATGGTTAGGCTTCAAAGGACTTCCTGCTGGGATGGAGTTTCTGGTGAAGAGTAAAGAGAAGGACTATCAAAGTTAGCGAAAAGGAAGAAGAAGAAGGAGGAGGAGGAGGGGGAGGGGGAGGAGGAGGAGGGGGAGGAGGAGGAGGAGGAGGCCCATTCTGGAATGTAGCTGAGGCTTCTTTCCCAGGCTTCCTCCCGTGGCTAAGTAGGGACCTAGAGAAGGAAATGTCCAAGCTTTAGAAAAACATTGAGGCAGAGAGATAAATAGGGACTGAAGTGAGTCGGCTCTCATGCTCCTGCTTCTGTTTCACTAACCAGCTTTCGAAGGTGTTGCTTGCCATTTGTGGTTAATAACAAGTGTCTTCCCGTATTTATTCACTTACCTGTCAGGGGTACCTATTCCCTGTGCAGCAGTGTGAAATCTGAATCGCAGATTATGCCTTCAGTGCTAACCTGTCAGTCCCAGGATATCCTCTGCTGAGACCCAGGCAGCCACAGAAAAGTGACAGGCAGACAGGTAGCTAGTTGCACTGACTTGAAGCAAAACTAACTAAAACCTGGACCCTTGCAATGGAAGCTACCAGAGGAACTGGCTAACAAGACATCTTTTCCAATCTCCAAGCTAGGTTTGGATGGAATAATTAGACATGTCTACACTGGGAAGTGTCAAGGTAAGACAGAGCTGGGTGACAAGACAGGCAGCTAGAAAGTCTGAAGGCTTCTCCTTCAGAACATAGGAAACATCCCCTTTGGAGCTTGAAGGAGCCAGAGTGGCCGAGCTTGTGATATCCTGCACACACATTGGAGAAGTGTGTTGAATGATCTGTCAGAAGACCTGGGGTCCCTGAATTCCCGGCTGGAATGTGCAACTCTGGTTGACTCGGTCCATCCTCCGGGTGACCCGTTCTCCCCCACAACTAGATGAAACAAATTCCTATACCACATATTAATCTCAGAGGCTGCTGGGCAGAACATACTAGCTCATTTGAAAATCATCTTTCTTAACTATTCCAGAATTCTTTCCAGTCACTAAAACAGCAAATCACAGATAGTTGGCATTTCTGACAGGATCACAGGTCATTTTATCACCTGGTGAAAATGCGGCTGTTCACACCCAATACATCATTCCAACTTGTTCATATTCTCTCTCTCTCTCTCTCTCTCTCTCTCTCCTCTCTCTCTCTCTCTCTCTCTCTCTCTCTCACACACACACACACACACACACACACAACACACAGTACTTCTACATAGCTTTTCTTTATAGCCAGCCAAACAAAAGCAAGATTGAGAACCAGAAAAAAAAAAAAATTCCCCTGTCCAACCATTATATTTTTTGGCTTTTATTTCCTTCTTCATCATCTTCCTACCGCTCTTTGGGGCCGAGAGAGCTCTGGGTAGTTAGTGTTGGGTGCTATTAAGCAAAATTTCTTGTGACAGCCACCATGTCATCTTGTAGTCTTTTGGCATTGACAGAGACAAGAACAGAGCTTATAAAATACACACATTTCCTTCCTTACAGGAAACTGACACTGTATATTGAAAGCAAGTAACAACAATCCCTTCCTGTATTGTTTAATTATGAGCTGACGCAGCCAAGATAAAGGCCCAACCAATCTAGGGCTCAAAAATGTCAATCATTCTCTGAAGAAAGCTGAGGTTTACTCTTTCCTTTTATTATATTTGTTATGATTTTAGTTTGTTCAGCGGTAAATGCAATATTGACATTTTAGAACCCCTAGAAAAAAAAGAGACAGAGAGAAAGAAAGGAAGAAAAAGGCAACCAAAACATTGCTAGCTTCAAATATTTGAGCAGTTTCCAACCGGAGGCCATGGGTTTTTCTCACTCTGCTTTTTTAATTGTATTTCCCTTCCCACTCCCTCCCAACATTTCCACGGAGGCACGTCTTCTAGTCAACAACGAATTTGCGATCAATATCCCTTATGTACAGCATGCACGCGATCATGTTCTAAATGGAAAAGGAAAGTTATTGAATGCACTTGTTGAGATCATCTGACTGTGGCCAGTGCTGGGTGAGGAGGTAGCCAGACAGCGGAGAGAAGAATGCTCTCTGTGTTATTAATATACGGTGTTGGCCACCCTGCTGAGCTCCCCAGCTACGTCCATCTTAAAGCCCAAATTATTTTAGATTTCTTGGTATTGACATACTGGCAGAGGCAGGAGTGGTTTTTAAAGAAGTGATGCATCTCCTTCCCCTTGACATTTTCATAAATATAATTATTTATCTCTCAAATCTAACTAGCGCCCAGGATACCTTTTATAGGCATTGAACCCTTTATTTTATTTTTCTAGACTTTTTTTTTTCTTTTTGGATAGGTGGGAGGGCTTCTCCTCTGCCAGCAGTGGTATCTGTGATTCAGGGCTGGGTCTCTCTAAAGTCCTGCTCACCCTGTCATTACACTGTTTCTCCCTCTGCCTACCATTATCCATGGACTTTTCCAGCTCTCTCACTAGACTATGAGCATTCTGGGTATAGAGGCCTTGTAGCATTCGTCTTGGTATTTCCAATATCCCAAACACTGTCTTGCATGTAGGAACAATGTAAATTTGTTGAATTAAAAAATGAAAAAAAATGTATTAATGAATCAGTTAATCAATCAATCAATCAGTTAACTAAACATATAAGATGGTAGCAGGAGAATGTTCTGGTAAACGGTAAAATCTGCTTGGAGCTAATAGGAAATTCAGTAATCCACCCACCACCGCTACCACCACCATATTGTTTCCAAAACTTGCAACTCCAAAAGGCTGAAGGAATTCCTAGAAGCCTTCGTCTGTGTTTTATGGTTTTTCCACAAGAAAACTTCCAGCTGGGTGAGACGGCCTTGCTTCTAAGCTTTAATGTTCAACAATTAAAATATTTTAGAAACAGCTTTGGACTGGGGCACCTGGGTGGCCCAGTTGGTTGAGCACCTGACTTTGGCTCAGTTTACGATCTCACGAACCATGAGTTCGAGCCCCACATTGGGCTCACTGCTGTCAGTGCAGAACCCGCTTTGGATCCTCTGTCCTCCTCTCTCTCTGCCCCTCCCCTGCTTGCTATCTCTCTCTCTGTCTCTCTCTCTCTCAAAAATAAAAATAAACATTTAAAAAATAACTTTGGACTAGGTAAGTTAAGGGCTGTTATGTCTGGGGGAGGGTGGGCAGGGAGAATTCTTTCTTGTCTGTGCCAGTCAGAAAGGGATTTTTTAATTAAATATGGTGCCTGAATCAGGGCAACTCTGTGAATTAGCTTTGGCAAGAAAGCCAGAAGAGAAAATAATGACTAGCACGTTGCCTGGCACGAAGCAGGGCTCAGCAAATGTTTGAGATAATATTGTATAATTGAATTAGCTCCTGTCTGTGGCATGCTTCTTTCACGCGCCCATCCGTGAACTTGAGCCCTTTTAGGCACGTCCCAAAGTCAGGCGTGCCCTACCTCTGCAGCCTTGCCCCGTGCCTCTCACCCCCTTGAATCCCATAGCCAGCCGCACTAATGACTTGCGGTTCCAGGAATGCTATGCTCTATTTTGGGTTTTCATCCTTTTGAATTCAGTGCTTCCTCTTGTCCTTTGACAATTCCCCTATTACCATCTCCTTGATAGCTCGTACTTATCTTTCAAAATTTAGCTTAGGGTCCCAAGCCGAGGAAACTGTCCCTCCCCCGCCCTCCCCCTTCTTCAGTGACCCACCACCCCAACGTTGCCATAGCAGCCAGCGCGGTCTCCTGAAAACACTCAGCACACAGGACTCCCTTTGTCTGTGTACCTTCCGTTCTGTTGTTTGATAAGGTTCATGAGAGCAAACCGATGTCTTTTGAAAACCAGGACCAGCATCAAGCACAATGCCTGGGATGATCCACGAATTTGCCCATTACTAATGAACAAACACATGGATAAATGAATGAAAGTATGCTGAACACCGACAAAAAGTCCAGAAATGACCTTGGAGAAGCTACGCAGTATACAGAAAGCTGCCGCTAGACATGAGCCGTGAGTCAGAAGACATGAGCAGATAGATGGGTTGTGGGGAAGAAACTCAAGGTGAGCCAGAAAGCAGAGAGAGATCCCTGCCAATAAGCAGGACGAGAAGGAAAGGAGAAGTTTATGGAGTTGGGGGCTGCCTGGGTCAGGCTTTACGCAAACCGTGGGGATAGTGCCCACAAAGCCAGAGCAGAGAACCTCTCTTCGAGTCTAGAAGGCATGAGAAGGTAGGGGTAGGGTGGTGTCATATGAGTGAGGCTTTCACCTGGGAACTGGATTTAGCGCTAATCAGGTACTAGATGCAGTGTGACGAGCTAGCGTGGAGGAAAAGGCTCCGAGGAGTTCACCATCCCATTCTGAGGGGTGTAGCATTGTTCTGGAAACTAGGTAATGTGCAGGCAACGGCTCTGAACAGCCAAGATGTTGCTAACAGTGGGGAAACATTCGCCGTCACAAGCAGGAGATCAAAATGAGATGGAAACGACATGTCACAGCATTTTAATTCCGCCATTGTATTTTGGAATGTTTTAATTAAGGTTTATCTGTTACCATTATGACTGTAATCCTGAGAAGCGCCAAGTCCGCCCTGGCAAGGGGAAAAGAGGAAGAAAACACATCATAATTAAAATAATTATTAATTTAACCTCATGAAGTATAGATGATTAATGATTGTTGCTATTTTTGTGCACTGGGGGCACACCCCTTCAGTGAACCTGTCTCATCAGCTTGTATGGAGGTGGAGCGGGGCCCGGGAGATCCTTCCTCTGACAAGACAGCCACCCCGTCTCCTTTCCCCCATTGAGTTTCTCTCCCCAGCCCTCCTTTGAGAAATCCTCCTGCACAGAATCTGCGCTGTGCTGGGTGGGAGAGAGAGGTTTCTGTGTTTCGTCGTGTGCCCGCCACTCTGCCTTTCACTCCCCTGTGTGGAGCTGGGAGCTCTGATCTCAGGCCCCCCTGCAGCCACCTCGCACTCTTTATTGCACTGGGCTTCCTTGTTGGTCCCACTCCGAAGCGGGCCTGGAGCTCCCTGAAGAGATTTGTTTTGTGCCCCTCATCTTGGCATCTCCTCTGGTATCTCTTTCCATCCCAATATCTGAAGGGGAAACTGTCTAGTATTGCTTCGACATTGGGAGAAAGGAGGAAGGAGGAAAGGAGAGAAAGAGGAAAGAAGAAGGGTGTTGGGGTGGTCATGAGATAAAAGGCAAAGAAACCAGTCCAGCCGAGGATCATTAGTACCCAGACCAGCAGCTTCTCCCATCTTCCCGAGGGCCCATTCACCTGGGGCCCAGCCCCCACACTGTACACGTACATACGCGTGCGTGCACGTGCACACACACACACACACACACACACACCGCTATATCTTCCATTCTTCATAGGTGTAAATGACTAATGAATATCAAAGCAAAGTGATTAGGTGGCCTTTACAAGCTTCAGTACCTTCCAGGATAACTATAAGTCACTGTGACATCATAAATGCCTTCTTGGAAAATGTAAACAAAAGGGGAGACCCACCCAGAGAAATGAATTTCATTCTAAAATGTTTCCTTTGTATTGGATCTTCTTGTGAGTAAAGTGAGACTTGCCCAGATTATAGGGTTCTACACCCAGTTCCAACGTGGCAGCATGGTTGGTTGAGGGTGGGGGGTCCCCATACCACCACCAATCCTCTGCCACGCTAGCTGGGCATCCTACAATCCAACTCAATTCTGATACTATGACTGGCGATAGCTTCAGATTCCACAGGTTAAGGGCTGGACCCCATTACACTGCCCCCACTTCTGAGGCCAATCACAAGTAGCAGGTCCCCAGGTTACACACAACCTCTGTCTGGCCTGACTACAAATTGAAGGTTCCCGTGCCCCCCTCCTCAGGTTATATTAATTTGCTAGTGTGGCTCACAGAACTCAGGGAAATGCTTACTGATGTTTGCCAGTTTATTAATGGACATGATGAAGGATATAGGTGAAAGCTGGATGAATGGGTACACAGGGCAAGGTCTGGGTGGGTCCAAAGCACGGGAGCTTCTGTCCCTGTGGAGCTGGGGTGCATCACCCTCCTGGTGTGGAGGTGGAAGCTCTCTGAACCCCATACCACCGGGATTTTGCGTAGACGTGATGGATCATTGACTCCATTTCCCTCCCTTCTTCCTTCTTTAGAGAATGGGGGTCAGGGCAGAAAATCCCAAGCCTCCGATCATGGCTTGATCTTTCCAGTGACTAGCCCCTATCCAGAAGCCCATCCAGAGTCACCTCATTAGAACAAAGGACACTCTTATCATTTATGAAATTACCAGAGATTCAGGAGCTCTGGGGAGTTCCTGTGCCAGGAACTGGGGGGCAGAGACCAACATATTTTTTTCTATTATCTCGCCGAGATATTCATCAAAATAACGAAGGGACGCAACTGGTCAGATGAAGTCATAGAATAATGGATACAATTTACACTGATGGTTTCCCCAGTATTCCTCAGAGCCCTGAGGTTTCAAGGAAGTGCCTTAGAACCACTGTGGGGAGGAGGGGGGTGGAGCTGGTTTAACCAGTAAGTTCTACTTCCACTGTTTTATGTAACAGTTCTTTGTTTGAATCCAATCTGTGAAACGAGTTCTGCTGTGTAAAACAGCAGCCACTTTGAAACCCCTGGTCTAGTCCCCTGCCCTCCTCTAGAGCAGAAGAAATAGGTCCTCAAGTTCGGGGGTCCCACAGCTGGTCGGTGGCAGAGGGGGGCACAGAGGCCATGTCAGCGACTCCAGCCCTGGCTCTTTCCACCACATCACACACTCTTCCCTTCCCTCCCCACCCCTCCTCCCTGCACAGTGAGCTTCCTCTTCCGGGGCTCCGAGCAGCCCGAGATGTGGGCACACTGACCCACCGTGAAGTGCAGCTCAGCCCTCGGCTGCCAGCAGGCAAGATGCTCCACACTGCACTGCCTTCAGAAAGAACACCCAGGGGCCCAGCGCTGAACCCCGGGCTCCAGCTCCCAGAACCCTGGAAGGACCTCTGAGGCCACAGCCCTCCCAGTGCCCCCGCGAGGGGCCAGGCAGGAATCTTCCCGTGCCCCCGGTAGACTGCTGATAGACCCGCTGGTCTGGGGCCTGGCCTGTGTTTCAAGAATGCATCTTGTTTTCACTCCGTAAGCAAGTTTACCTCCTGAGAGAAAGGAGGTTGCCCGTCGCGCTGAATGGAGCCTAATTGGCTACTTTCACTGCTCGCAGACAAAACGGAAAAGGGGCTGATATCAGCATACTTATTTTCAGCTCCTGTGCGTCAGATCCGCATTCCTGAGGTCTCCGTGGCCCCTGTGTGCTGCAGCCGACGCCCTAGCTAGTCACTCACATCTGAACACCGTGTGTCAGGCAAGGTGCTAAGAACGTTATATGTTCTCTTCCCAACGCCTCTTTACGATGGTGCTTACTGTTTGGCAGAGAAGAAGTGGAGGCTTGAGAGGGCCAGTGACCCGCCCAAAGTCAGAGATCCTCGAAGTAGAAAACACTGGCTGCTCCAGGTGGGATCCAGAAGTGTTCCCCCCCCCCCCCCGTGGACCACAGCTGTCGGGAGGAAACACTCCTGATGTCACATAGTGTGTTCCACTTGTTCACAAGCCGTCACACTATACAGACGTTCCCATACTTCAGAATCCTATTGCTACTAAATCCCAAATTCAGTTGATGCCCTTGGAAGTAGCTCCAAGAACTCTTGTCACATCATCTGTCCCAGTCAGGGGGTCAGAAAATTTGTATCACAGTACCCATGTGATATAGACCAAAGGGCTTGACATTGATTCTTATCCCTAAAAATACCCCGTAGAGGGATGCCTGGGTGGCTCGGTTGGGTTCAGCCTCCCACTCTTCATTTCAAAGGTCATGATCACATGGTTCATGAGTTCGAGTCCCGCTTTGGGTTCCATGCTGACGGCATAGAGCCTGCTTGTGATTCTCTCTCTCTCCCTCTCTCTCTCTCCCTCCCTTTTAAGTTTAAATAAACTTAAAAAAAATTCAATAAATTAAAAAAATAAAAATACCTCATAGAAAGATCTCTGAAATTCCACCGTGAGTTCTCTTTTTTTAATGGTAAACATTACTCCCTCCTGCTGTATTTTCTTAAAATACTAATACCCCTAACGGGTAACATAGTTACTTCCTAACATCTTAAGGTGAACCAATTTACCAGATTTCTTATCCTCCCTGAGAAGGCTGACAAAGGAGCTCACCCCTCAGAGATCATTGCTCATTTATGGAGACGGGACATTATGCCCATCTCATTTCACCCTCGTGGCAGCCCTGGGAAGGAATATTATGATCCCATTTTACAGATGAGGACAGTGAGATTCAGAGAGGATACAACACCTCCTCAATGTCACCCATTCCAGGCTAGAAGGAAGAGAAAGGGATCGTAAGACTGGATAGGAGGTAACATATTCAAGAAAGGTTTCAGGACTCGATGTACATGGTCTTGGGTCCTGAGGACTCATGGACCAGGTACACGTAATTGGGCACACACACTCAACACTAGTGTTGTGACACCCACACTTCCTTAACATAGGTTCTGCAGATGATTATTACAGTAGTTAGGGGAGGGAGGAATATTTTATTGCTTTGCTTCAAATAATAGATAACACAGAGTTTTAAATCCAGAAATGACTGTGAAGATTTAGTCCAATCTCGAATCGAGTCTCCTGATTCCCAAACTAATATTTTCTTTCTTCCTGCTAGGTTGTGTGATGTTTGAAATCTAGTGTATAAGAAAAAAACATTCTGAAAAATCTCTCTGTTACATGATTTCATTTTTTTTAAGGTACATTGGATTTGCTTGCAATGTATTTCTTGTCTCTCAGGACCTGGGATTCTGAAAGGCAGATTCCTCAGGAATACTGATCCAATATTATTAGCTTTGCAGGGTCTTGAAACAGAAGAGAACGTGAGAGGGATTAACACTGAAAAACATTCAATAAACAGGCACTGATTGAGCACCTACTGTGTGTGAGGCACCATGCTAACTCTGGTGACAATAATTTGCAAAGCTCAAGCTTTGACCTCCAGGTTATACGGTTGATCTGGTGCGTGTGTCTCTGGATACATTTCCACGGGCGCACACGTGAGCAAGTTATTGGCCCCCTCAGTTTTCCACTTTTCCCATGGTGAACTGAAATGAATAAACCCCCATAAACTACCTCCCTTATGAGAAACCTTGGAAACAAGTCCTATTTACAAATATTTCATCAGCCCACCTACCTCAAGCCCTACATTCCCCCTGATGACTGTAGACAATAACATGAATAAAACTCAGAATGAGTTCCTTCTACTGGGCATCAGTCATAACCTTCCTGGGCAGATAGATAAGTGATTCAGTGCAAAGCTACTCTTGGAGGTGTTAGGGAATGTCTGCAAATTCTGGATACAAAAATCCATGACTTTTGGGCTTAGACCCTAGATAGCCAGTCTAGAGAAAGAGTAAACTGTATCCAGCTGGGGACAGGGGTGCCTTTGGCAAGCTCTGGACACTGTTTCTCGCATTTTACCACCTAGGAGGAAGCTACAAGTCCCTTTAGTCATTGCTACAGGAAAACGTTTTGACATGAACTCTCCTACATCATGACAGAGGTTAGTTACCAAAATGTACACATTTGCCTTAGCCGGTTTCATTTACTACTCTTTAAATTATTTCTCAGCCTTTGCAAATCTTGCTGTGACAGACAGAGTGAGGGGGGAACCACTAAGTGTTCATTTTTCGTATAATATATTCCAATCCTGTTAGGTCGTGCTGCTGAAGGTAATATTTCTGGCATTCATTTAATGAAATTGACATTGATGAATGGTTAATTATACAAATTACATTCTTATTAAATCCCCTAGAATCAGTGCCTTAAAATTTCCTAGCTATGGGCTTCTTACAGTTGATACCTTTTTTTTTTTACTCTGAGTATCTCCTCTGTTGGCTGCTATAAGACTCATTCTGCATATTTTTCCTCCTCTAAGAAACTTTGAAAAGCATTAAAAATCCCCTAGTTAAGGCAATTACTGCAGATAAGTTAATCTGCACGGGATGTTTAAACCCCAGTTCTTGCATACGATTATTTGGATTTTTTTCCCCTCTCTAGACAGTTTCTGCCCTAGAGGTGGTAGGAGGGAGGGGAAAACTTTACTGCCTGTTGGGTAATGGTCTGATGGCTGGGATGGGGAGACAACAGCTGTATGGCCAACTCCCTCCATTGGCTGATAGAAGAGTTGATGCATGATAGACTAACAGGAAAGGACTAGTAAGTGGTCCCTAGCATGCTAAGTACCATTGTTCAACACATGTTACCAAGAGAGCAGCCTGTGCTTTGTCTTTTCATTGGGGAATAAAAGGATGAATCCTCTCCATTAAAAGAACATTTTTTCTATCCCCCTGATTGGTCATGAGGGCAACAGATATTCACTGAGCATCTGCTATGCAGCCGGCACGGAGTAGGCACCTCAGGGAATTGGAAACAGTCTCAAGTAATTCACACGGGGAAATTCTTGTCAAAGAACAATTGCAAACTTGCATTGTTTCTTCCAAAGTAGGAGAGGCAACAGAAGTGTTTCTGGAAGAACCAGACACAGTTTGCAAAGCCATCTCAATCTTCGTTGGTTTTCAACAACCATGGAAGAGGCTCCTCCCTGCTCTGCACTCACAAGCTGTGAGGTGGGCTCTAATGAGCTCCAGGGGCTCCATGGGGGTTCTCGAGAGCTTCTCTGGGCACTTTTCTCCTTGCACCCCAGTCACTCTTTGACCATCTCATTGGCTGGGGCAGGTTAGGTTCATTTGACTGATTTCAACCTGTAAATAAATGTGGCTTCTTTGGATTCTTTGTGGTAGTTTGGGGCAGATCAGATCACCAGTTAGGCTGAAGTTCACCTTATTCCAGAGGGTCATGTGGACAAACCTCTTGATTTATGTTCAGTACCATTAAGTCATCCAGTCTCTAAGTAACTCATTCCCGTGCCTCAGTGCTCAAGTAAATGAACGATCTGTAAGGTTACACAGTACAGTTGACCACTGAACAATGATGCAAGGGTTAGGGACTCCAAGCCCCCATGCTTGAAAATCTGTGTATAACTTTGACTCCCCCCAAACTTAACTATTAATAGCCTACTATTGATCAGAAACCTTACTGATAGCATAGAGTCAATTAACACATATTTTGTATGGCATGTGTATTATATACTGTATTCTTACAATAAAGAAAGTCGAGGAAAAGAAAATCATGAGGAAGAGAAAATACATTTACAGTACCATACTGTGAGCAACCCGCGTATAAGTGGACCCCCACAGTTCAAACCCGTGTTGTTCGAGGGTCTACTGTCTAATGGCTAAAAGTATTAACTCCCGGGTTCAAATCCAGACTCTGCTATTTCCTGGCTGTGTGACCTTTAATACACTTAAACCCAAGTGCTCATGTGCGAAATGGAGGTAATCGTAGCACCTGCTTTAAAGGGATTTCGTGAAGCTTCAAAATGCACATAAAGCACTTCCCAAAGGCATCCACGTGGGACTCAATAAGCGGGAGTCACTTATATTATTTGGGGATGTTTTTCAGCTACAAGGAACACAATGCCCTTCTGACTGTGGTTTAAACCATAAGGACACACATTGTTTGCTTAACAAAAAGTCCAGAGGTAGATGGTCTCAGAGTTGGTCTGCTAGCTGAGTAACGTCATTAAGAGCCCAGGCTCCCTCTATTTTACTATTGTACTATCCATTGCCTGTTACTTCTTGGTTTTTTTTTAAGACATTCTATTTTTTTAATAGACCTTATTTTTTTAGAACAGTTCTAGGCTCACAGAAAAATTGAGTGGAAGGCACAGAGATTTCTCCTATACTCCCGGCCCCCAAACACGCACTGCCTGCTCCATTATCAACATCCACATGTTGTTACCTTTCCATCCTCATACTTGCAAGATGGCTGCCAAAATTTTAAGCATCACATCCACATTCTATGCAGGAAGAAAGACGAGGAAAAAGCACCAGCAAACTCTCAAAGCAAGCCTTTCCGTTTTCTTAGAAAGCAAAATATTTTTCCTAGAAATCCTTTAGCAGACTTCTCCTTCTATCTCATTGGTCAGAACTTGGCCATCCACCCAGCTCTTTCTTAGTAGGTAGGTAGGGAGCAGGAAGTTGGGGGTGGCTTTCGAGCAGTTCTGTCATCTAATTCTGCCCCACACTTTGTCTTAGTAGGTGGGGCTAGGCCCAGCCATCTTTCTGCCGATTCAAGGGTGTATTGCCACCTCCTTTGATATCCACTCTCCATGCAGAATCTGTCACTGTCTTGCCAGAAGCACAGGAATGGGGAAGACCAGGTGAAGGGCATCAGTGTCCTTTTCTGCTCAAGTTCATTTACTTCCTTAGAAGCAGTTCTCATTTAAGCTGCAGGGATCTGACACCGCCACCCTGACCCAGGAAGAAAAGTCCTTCTCCACTTATTCTGTCAGCTCAAAACCCATGGTCATTGGTGCTGAAGCCAGCCTGTGCAATCACATATTACTAGTTTTAATTGTATAGCAAGGGGGAAGATGGGAGATATTAATCAGGTGCTGTAAGCTCAGAGAGCGAATGTAATAAATAGACTATTAAGTTAACCAAGTTTTCGGCTTCACTAGTGAAAGCTGCCATCTATCTTGTGTGGTTTTCTGCATGCTTCATTACCACGTATAACCATACTGAAAAAAATATGCTTTATCCTTTATAATGAGATGATGAGTGCCCCGTGGTGAATGTAGCAGGGCTCTGATTCTGAAGCTCTATGAAGCCAGAGCATGCAGATGGGGTGTCCAGCTGTGTCCCGGGGCCTGGCACTGAGGCCAAGAACAGGGCAAAGGCTTGGTGGTAACAACAGCCTGAGTCATCTGGTCCGGAACATTCCCAGGGCACCAAGGTTCCTATGGGCTCAGACTCCTGCTACTCCCTCCCCGACAGGGAGAAGCAGTAAAAGAGGGAAGTTGGCTCCAACCCCCGGGTAAGCATCCATTTGGTGGTGGAATCAGCCTCACACTGCTCTGGTCCAGCAGCATCCACAGGGCTCGGTGTGGCAGAGCCCACTCGTGCAAGCTGCTGGGGGTGGTTTGTCTTCCCTCACCCCTCCCGCCCCTCCTGTAGCACTTAGTAACCCAGTGAATGTGTGCAGCCAGACAGAGCTGAATGCCCATCGGGTACTGCTGCTCAGTGTCTCGGGGGCCTTCAGCAGGCATTTAATCTCTATGACCTTGGCTCTCTCCTCTGTAAAATGGGGTTGATAAGGCTACCTTTCTGGAGAGGTGGAAAGAACTAGATGAGATCATAGAAAAGCACCCAGCCTTGTGCTTAATGCCTATGTCCTTCCTCCGGAGTGAAGATTAAGTTATCAGATGGGACGATGAAATCCTTAAAAGCTACAGTCAACCACATATTGTATGGTTCCGTTCATAGGAAGTGTCCAGAACAGGGAAGTCTACAGAGACAGAAAGTAGATTAGTGGCTGCCTGGGGAGATGGGGGTGGAGGCTAAATCTAAAGGGATAGGAAGGTAATAGCTAAAGGGAGTAGGATTTCTTTTTGGGGTGATGAAAATATTCTAAAATTGACTGTGGTGATGGTCCTACAAATCTGTGAACATGCTGAAACCCACTGAATTGTACATTTTAAATGGGTGAGTTGTATGGTATGAGAACTGTATCTTAATACAACTATTAAAAAAGGTGAACCATCAGCTCTAATAAAAATAAAATGTTACAGTAACAAACATGGCACCCCATGGTGGCATGGCCCATGCTGGGATGCATGTGAGCCAGAGATGTATCTCTGGTCTAGGCAGGCCAAGGCACACACCTCAAGTCCAGATGCAGAGTCATGGACCACATCAGGGTAGCTTGAAACGTGAGAACACACAGGCCCCTCCGAACAGTATGTATCTCAGGGGCAGATCTTTAGACAAACGCTCAGCACCTCCTCCATCCCCCACCAGCAAACAACAACAACCACAAAATACGGCGTCTACGGCTGTTAGTTTGAGAAACACTGGTCTAAGAGCAGCGTTGGTGAGGCCATTCTCCCAAGCCAGCCCTGCAGCCCTGGGCGGGGGGGGGCAGTGTGAGAAGCCCCCCTTGGGAGGGAATTTTCATGACTGAGATAAGGATGGATGTGACAGAATTCCCTCCAAGACATTAACAGCACTTCCTTAGCCTCCTCCCTTCTAGAGCTTCTCTAGCTCCGCCTGACCCTTAGATGCTGTGCTCCTGACAGTTCTGTGCTTCTTTTCCTAAGTGATTGTACCTTTGCCATGGTGCCCACTACCACCGACACTGATAAAACCCCCGTTTGTATCTCCAGTGACGTCTCTCTCTGGGGCTCTAAGACCCCTAGGGCCAAATGAGCCACACAGTTCTACCTGCATGCCCCCAAACCACGTCAAACCCAGTACCCCCAAAACCGAACCCATCATGCTCTCGCTCTCTCAGACTTCCTTGTCCTACTGGACTCCTCATTCTGGGTGTTGACCTCATCAGGCATTCGGTGTCTCAAACCAAAAGCAACGCCTCCCTCTCCCGTTTCTCAGTCAACAAGTGTGTTCTCTTCTGCCTCCAAAAAATCTCTTCCTCTTCTCTGCTTGGATTACTGCTGTGGCCTCCAGGCTGCAAATCTTTCCTCTCTAATCCGTTACCCATACGGCTGCTGAAGTGATCATTTCCCCGCTTCAAATGGCTTCCCGTTGCCTACAGAATAAAGTTCAAACTCCTATGCATGGCTTACTAAACCTTTCATGAACTGACCCCGTGTGCTCATCTCTTTTTACTCCCTGCCTCCACCATGACCAGCTCCCAGTCAGCCAGGAAGCAGCTCTTTGTTCCTGGGAGTGACAAAGACAGACAGTACGCGTTGGGATGCTCCCCACTACATGCTGGTGATTGACCCCTTTGTCCCCACCACCCCCAACTAGAGAAAAATTGTCTAATAGTGTTGCCTGCAGGCTTCAGTCCTATGATAGCAACTTCTCTCCCCACTATCCGACTCCATCCTTGGCCCCCACGTGAAAGCAGACGTAAGCCATTGCTAAATGTTTTACATTGTAGCGTCAGTCCAAAATTGCGGGCTTTTAAAATATAGAATCGAGCCATAATTAGTAATATGCCGAGTGCATAATCACAGAGCAAAGCGAGGAGGGCCCAGCCCATTAGGTCAAACATGCTGAGTGCTGTGGAAGAGAAGAAATCCATTTCTAAAGACATGAACAGTAGCTGGAAACATAAAAGGTCAGATCATTGGCTCAGTTGGACTTGATTATATGAGACTAGCATGTAGATAAAGGGCCCCAAACTAGGATGGTGTGTTCAAGAGATAAATGAAATCAGCGGGAGAGGGGTGGTGCTGGTGTCATTCCCTCAGAGGATCTAAGGGGCCAGCTGGCATGGGCAGACAGCAAGCCTGGAGGTGAGGACCCTCCACAAACACTGAACTTGGAAGTGACCCAACAGAGCCTCTTGACCTGAGGTAGACCCCTTCGTGGGTTCTCTGGTTAACATACCACTTCACCTGGTCCCTTACTTCTTTTCTGGTAGAGATAGAACGCACTATGCCATCTCCTCGAGCCACCTAATGGTGTAGACAAGAATAATATGATTTCATGATTGCCCAGGCTATGGGACCCAAGGGAGGGTCCAGAGAAGGCAGATTGGCTTCTTAGAATCCATTGACGGTGACCGTCTCTTATGCAGAAGTTAAAATTCTTAGCCCCCAAGCAAAGACCCTGCCATCCTTCTCCACTAGCCCCTTGGAATAGTCCTTGCTACAGAATTGAAAGATAAATGAAAAGAATTTTTGCTTTTGTGGGAGCCCAAGCAGTACCAGGGCTTGGATAATATCAGTATTAGGGGATGGTTTCTTATGTGGGATGAGGAAAGAGAATGGATATTGAACCACAGTGTCTGGATTCTGAGAGCAACAGGACAGACTGTTGGAAGCTTTGCCTTACTAAGTACACTGATCACCGGCCCTCCTCTTACTGTTGACAGCCTGAACTTGTCCAAGCCTGTCCTTGGTGACACTGCTTTGCTCAGACACCTCAATAGAGAATCAGGACTTTCTAGCACCGGGCCTGGCACATCGTAGATACTCAGTGAGTACTTTTAAAGGCTGTGTCAACCTGGGCACAAGATCATTAGTATGCCTGAGAGGTCCCATCCTCTTGAGATGTAAACTGGGGATAAATCTCACATAAGGATAGAAGACATAGTCTTTGCAATTCTTTCCAAGCTACAGAATTCCCAAAATATTGTTCAGATAATAATTACTTTTTTTCTATAGCATTCCACCAGAGCCAGACTATTTCCAATGCAGACCTAGCAAGCATTGAAAATTGGAAGTTAAAAGTCCTCTCGTGCAAGCATTTCCATGAACTGGTAAGGACGTGGAGGCCCAGGAAGAGTTAAGAGGTTTTAGGAGAATATTCCAGAAGCTCCCCATTGCTCTGCTCCAGGAATCTCACATAAGGCACATGTGTGTTGAGAGGGGCCCTGGGCTCTGATTGTGCTTCCTTCTCCAGTCCCCGTGCCAGCCCCAACTGTGGCAACGAGTGAAAACACAGATGAATTTTGGAAACATACTAAGAAGCAATTATGAATTCCTTGCCATTAGATGCTTCCTTTTTCCCCTTGGGCCCCAAGAATTAACATAAATTCCTTGGTCAGGAGAAGCTATCAAAATACTATCCATCTGGATCTAATTTCCAGAGCTTCTGGGCTACAGAGTGACCAGAGTTAAAGGTCTATTCATAAATTTCCCTCCCGGTGCTGCCTGCCTGAGCCCAAACTCTGCCTCCCATCCGCCTGTCCTGAGCAGGTAACAGATGGGACTGGCTCAGATTCTGCACACGCAGCACAGCTCTCTCGCCGACCAACTTCTCTCTCTGCCCTTCCACGCCGAAAACGGCCTTGTTTCCTTGAACTTCATTTGTCTGGGTGAAATCCTTCCCTGCATGTCTTTTACAGGTGTGGCTGTCCAAGTTAGCAGAATACAACCAAATGCCCATTGTCTGGATCGGCTTCGCCTTTAAGCTCTCAACTATATTCCCCCTTCCTGGCTCAGCTGCGCACTAGGGGGGGACCATTTCTGTTTTTAATGCTGTCTCCAGAGAGTGACAAGGGCCAGGAGAGGAGGAAACTCAATCCTCTTTATTGTATACCCTACTTTTCTATAATTTGATGAAGGGAAGATTCCTAAAAATTGGCTGGAAAAAAAAAAAGTTTGAGACTTAAGAAAAAGTTAACACAAAACAATTAGGACACGAGACAGGGAATGAGTTAGTTGCCTAACTAGTCAGTCAGCTGGTTTGTTGGTGTGATTAGGTGACAAGTAAGGGGGGGAAATTCGACGCTATAGATACAAGAAAAGAAATACTCTACCAGTTATCTAGCTAGATAGCAAATTCCCTAAGTATTCATAGAGCTGTTTCTATTATCTTTGAATCCTCCTAGCTCTTTGCCTGGAACCAAGAATGAGGATCAAATATATTTGTTATGATACTACATCACCATTACAGTATCGTGCAGAATAGCCTTTAAAAAAAAAAAAAATTCCGGGGGGTGCCTGGGTGGCTCAGTCGGTTAAGCGTCCAATTTCTGCTCAGGTCATGGTCTCATGGTTTGTGAGTTCGAGCCCCGCGTCGGGCTCCGTGCTGACAGCTCAGAGCCTGGAGCCTGCTTCGGATTCCGTGTCTCCCTCTCTCTCCGCCCCTCCCCCACTCATGCTCTGTCTCTCTCTGTCTCTCAAAAATAAATGTTAAAAAAATAATTCCCTATGGTCCATCTATTCCACCCTCTCCCCTACCCAAGCCCCTGGTACCTCTTATCTGTTTGTCTTTTCCAGTGTCACATAAGTGAAATCATACCGTATATAGATTTGTTAGACCGGCTTCTTCCACTCATCAGTATGTATCTCAGATTCTTCCGTATTGTGGCCTCATAGCTCATTTCTTTTTTGCCAAATAGTCTTCCATTATATGAACTTACTCAAGTTTGTTTACTGATTGCTTCCAGTTTTTGATAGCTATGAACAAAGTTACTATAGGCATCCACCTGGGTGCACATAACGTTTTCAAATCAATTGGGTAAATATGTAGAAGTGTAATGACTCGATCCTATGATCTGAGCGTATTTAGCGTTGTAAGAAATTCCCAGACCATCTTCCAAAGTGGTTGTGCCATTTTGCATTTCCGCCAGGGATGAATGGGAGTTCCTGTTGCTCTACATCTTTGCATTGTCTTGTCAGCTTTTTCAATTTTAGCCATTCCAGTAAGAGTGTAGAGTATCTCATTGTATTTTTAACTTGCATTTCCATAATGACATGATCTTGACTATCTTTTCTCTTTTCATAAGCTGACTTGCCATCTGCATACATTCTGTACTGAAGTCTGTTCAGATCTTTTGCCCATTTTTTTAATTGGGCTGTTTGTTTTCTTACTGGTGAGCTTTAAGAGGGTTTTGTTGTTGTTGCTGTTGTTGTTGTTTTTGGATACGAGTTCTTTATCTGAAATCTGATTTGCCAATATGTTCTCCCCATTAGTGACATGTTTTTTTTTCAATCTCTTAAGAGTATTTTTAGCAGAGCAAAAGTTTTTAACTTTAATAAAGTCTAAATTACCTTTTATGTTTGTTTGCCTAATGGATCTTTTTTTGGTGTTGTATCTAAAAGCTCATCAACAAGCCCAAGGTCACGCTATGTTTTCTTCTAAAAGTTTTATAGTTTCATATTTTACAGTTAGGTCTACGTCCCATTTTGAGTTAAGTTTTATGTAGGATATAAGACCTCTGTGTCTAGATTCTTTTTTTTTGTATAAAGACGGCCAATTGTTCTGCTACTATTTGTTGACAAAACTGTCCTTTCTTCATTGAATTGTCTTTGTGCCTTTGTGAAAAAAATCACTTGAATATATTTCTGTGGGTACGGTTCTGGTCTATTTTGTCTCCTCTTTCCACTGATCACTTTGCCTGTTCCTTCACCAACACCATCCTGGCTTGATTGCTGTAGGTTTATAGTAAGTCTAGAAATTGGGTAGTGTGAGTTTTCAACTTTGTTCTTCCTTTTTAGTGTTCTGGTGACTATTACAGGTTATTTGCCTTTCCATATAAATTTTATGTTCGGTTTTCCTCTATTTACAAAATAGCTTAATGGCATTTTTATTGGGATTGTGCAGATTGAGTTGGGAAGAACTGACATCTTAACAAAACTAAATCTGCCAGTCCACAAACATGAAATGTTTCTCTGTTGTTTAGATCTTCTTTGATTTCTTTCATCAGAGTTTTATAGTTTTCCACATATAGATCTTACACCTATTTTGTTAGGTTTATACCTAAGTCTGTCTGTCTGTCTGTTTGTCTTTCTTTTTCCTTCTTGTTTCTCTCTTTGCTATTATGGATGCTTGTTGGGTTTTTTTTTTTTATTTCCAATCCTTACTGTTTGTGACTACTATATAGGAAGGCAGTTGACTCTTCTTTTTGTTTTCATTAAAGGTATAAATTTTTATTTCCTTCCATTAAATTGTTGATTACATTCCATAAAAACTAAACTGTAGTCTTTAAGAGTGCCCCAAAGTAGGCACCATGCCATGATTCTGACTTTCTATTGAAAGCAGTTAACTGTCGTATATTCACCTTGTATTCTGCAACCTTGCTGTACTTGCTTATTAATTCCAGGATTTTTTTTTTGGTAGATTCGTTGGGGTCTTAAACATAAACAATCATGTCATATGTAAATAAAGACAAGTTTTTTCCTTCTCAAGCTGTATACTTTTTCTTTCACGTGTCTTATTGTACTAGTGAAGACTTCTATAAATGGAAGTGGTGAGCAGGGAAAAGTATTCAGTCTTTCACTATTAAGTGTAACATGAGCTCCAGGTTTTTCTCACACTCCTTTTGTTAAACTTGTGATATTGTCTTCTATCCCTTGCTTTTTGATAGCTTTTATTATGAACGGACATTGAATTTGGTCAAATATCGATTTGTTTTTAAAAGATCACTGTGCCTGCTGTACAGGACATGAATTTTTAGGAAGGAAGAAAAGAAGCAGAGGGACCAGTTGGGAAGACCAATGCAAGGGCCCATGCAAGAGCTGGTGGTGGCTTGAACTGGAATGTTGGTAGTGGACAGAAGTGAACAGATTCTAGATGTATTCTGGATCATGAGTCAATAGGACTTGCCGGGGTGTTGAATGTAGTAGAAGAAGGAAAGGAAGGAATCGAGACACGTGTTTAAATGTGAGCCTTGAGCAGTTTGATGCTTAGTATCTCAATGTACCAACATGCCAAAGACTGGGAGAGAAACAGACTGGGAGCTGGGTAGAAGTTACAGATCTTTTCTGGACATGCTACAGTTTTCAGTCATTATTAGATCTCCCCCCCCAAAAAAAGATTCAAAATAGTAGTTGAATATAGAAATCTGGAACTCAGAGGATAGGCGAGTGCTGTATTTATAATTGTTAAAATCATTTGTATATCAATGGTGTATAAAACCTTGGGATTTCATGCAGTTACTTTGGGAGGGAAAAAAAATAAATAAGTGGAGAAAAGAGGAGAGCCCACAGCTGAGCCCTGAAGTCTTTCAAAGCTTGCTGGTTGGCTGGGTAATCTGGGTCACAGGAGGGCTTGAATGAGTCAACCCCAGAGCTAGCAAGTATTTGGTGCATGCCACTGAGACCTATAGTCATGTGCTAGAAAAGACGGATTCATTCCAAATGGGGAGTTAAACATCTAACCATCCATAATTAACAAGGAAGTCCTTAGGGGAGCCTGGGTGGCTCAGTCGGTTAAGCGTCCAACTTAGACTCGGGTCATGATCTTGCAATCCATGAGTTCGAGCCCCGCATCGGGCTCTGTGTTGACAGCTCAGAGCCTGGAGCCTGCTTCGGATTCTCTGTCTCCCTCTCTCTCTGCCCCTCCCCTGCTCATGCTCTGTGTCTCTCTCTCTCTCTTTCTCTCTCTCTCTCTCTCAAAAATAAACATTAAAAAAAAAGCAAAAAGAAAGAAATCCTTAAATACACATAGCTGGTACAAGAATTAACTAAAGATCTGGAAAGATGGGGGAATATGCTAGTGGGTTAAAAATAGATGGGGTTAAATAGGGGAAAGCTTCCTGAAGGAGGTGGCTCATGGTCTGAAATCTAAAGGAGAGGCAAGGCCTTGAGGAAGGGAAAGACCTTGTAAGTGTTTGAAATCATCGGGGTGGCGATGGGGAGCTTACCTCGGGGTTGGAATACCAGCTCTAGAGGCCACTTTTACTTCCATCTGTCCAGCGGGTCTATCGACTTCCTATAGTCGTCACAGAAGGAAAAATCCTGCCAAAACAAACAAGAGAAGGATCCACGTGCTCCAGCGCAGTGCTCATGCAGGAAAAGCAAAAGAACAGGCAAGTTGGGGTGACACCAAGTTCTCTAGTTAGCTCCATACCAGACAACTTTCTGCCGGGAGTAGGGATGGAAAATCTTAACAGGTGAATAAAATCTCAGGGCGTCCCTGGAAACCACCCCCACACACCCACTCTCGGTGCACACAACCTCAACCACGGGCAAGAAGAAGGGAAGGGGACATTTTCGTTAACTCTAACGAAATAACCAGACACCCACAGGAATAGACATTTAGCGGCTCTCTCAGGGCTAGGGGTTTAAAATGGAGCTGAAAGTTATTAAAAACCCCGGTGAGCCACCTGGGGGAATTAAATTTAAAAAAAAAAAAAAAAAAAAAAAAAAAGAGTGTCCTGCCAACGGCTCCTTATAGATTTGAAACTGCAAATGGCACGTTGCTGGCAGACTCTCAGCCATAATGAAAACCAAGAAGGGGTCCCTCTGTCATCCTGGGGAGTCAGGAGGAAACTAATGAGGAGGAGCAGGAGGAAAGGCCTCCACACTATCCAGGGTCCAGTTGACAGGGCCCTTCTCCCGCTGGGGAAGCTCCCCAAGCTTGGACAGGCACTCAGACTGTGAGGGAGGGAAAAGCAGTCTGGGAAGAGGAAAACTCAGCCTCTTTCTGTAGCCAGGGGTTCTGCTATCCGCCCCTCATGAGGTGCTGAGGTTGCTCAGAGACAAGATTCCTGATATCCGTGATCACTAAAGAGTGTGACCAAACAGTCCCGGAGAACAGAAGCCACAGGGTTCCTTTCCAGGATGTGGGGGTTCCAGGATCTTTGTCCCGAGATCAGGACATACCAACATCCCTGGACCAGACAGATCTAGGACTTTTGTGCGCCATTCACACAAAAGGTCATGGCACCTGCCAAAGTGAGGTTTCCCTAACTATCATCAGCTTGGTTTGTTCTCTAAAATAATGGCTCCCCTCACATGCACACTCCTGGAGTTCTCCGAAGTGCTAGTTGTGAATATCCTAAATGAGGCCCCAGGAGGGGTCCCAGGATCCAAGTAGGATGACCTGGGCCATCTTGAGCTGAGATTCTGTCTGAGAGCGTGAGCATGGACTAAAATGTTTTTGAATCTGTCACAGCAAAGGAGAAGTCATTATAGTCATGGCCCTCCCGGGAAGGCAGGTTCTGGAGAGGCTGCCTTTCTCTCTCTATTCTCCCTTAATCTTCCCTCTACCTCGCTTCAAGAGTTGGAAATTCATCCTTAAAAACCTGCTGCTTTCCAGGCAATTCCCTCCTGCAAAACTCCGTTAAACACGTAAGCTACAACTATGTGCAAACAACCCAGCTCTCTCTGAAGCCACATTATTGCTCTTCCAGGAGCCACTTCTAGGCAGGCAGTTTTCATCCGAAATGTTTGTCAAGCAACTTTAATATCCAACCTTGTGCATGCAGTTCTTCTGGAAGATATTTGCAACTGGAAATTGTTTGTCTAGAATTCAAGGGAATGGAAATGGACTTTTGCTGCGATTTAATTCATCAGAGGCGCGTTCTCTGATTTTTTTTTAATTTCCTATAAATCTCAACTTTCAAAGCTATTTCCTTCAGATGCTCCATCATGGAGTGGCTGGAGTTTTCCTCCCCCCCCCACCCTGCTTTGTTTTTTTTAATCCAAAGTGATATCTTTCCATGAAATAAATTGGACAAAAAGATGCAGAGCTTATTGACAAATGAAAAGTGCCTTGTGCAACAAGCTTCTTACTGACTGCAGCAACATTTTCTAGAATAAATGTTGGGTATCTGAATTGTGTAGGGCAATTCGGGGGGGGGGGACCCTGACTCTGAGGCTTTCGGTCAGGACCTTTCCCTCCCCAAGAATCTTTCAACAGATATTTTCCTGTTCCAGACCCGAAATGCACATACTCACATCAGCACTGCCCATTGATCAACACATAAGCTCAGTGACTGGTTCCTCAAGAACATGTTGTTGTGTTTTTTTTTCATTCTTCTGATGAAAGACCCTGCAGTCAATACAAATAAAAATGGGGGGGGGAAGCTCACCAGAGAGAAGAGAGCCACATTCAGCCCTAAGTGTTCATATCTCGCAGCAAGAAGATAAGCCAAGTTGGTAAAGAGACTGGATAACCAGGCAGCACAAATCACTGATATTGTTTTCTTGGTGCCACGGAAGTGAGAAAAATGTTTCTTCATTGTTTCTAAGCGAAGGAAATGGGTTATTGTTCAATAAGCTTTGCTGTAACTTTCTTCTCATTAGATTTGTCCCGTCTTGGTAAACCCTTGGAAGGCTCAGCAGCCCCCAGAGCTCTCACAACCATCAGCTCACTATTTCTCAGCAGCTCATTACGGAGTGGGTGGATTGCACACACACTTCCCTTCCTTCCTTCCCCTGCCTCTCAAGCACTTCCTTGCTCAGCCTCATCCCTGCAGGAAGAGTTGCCCAGACAGGAGGTGAGATCAAAGACTCTTAGTGATATGGGGAGGAGGAAGAAGGCAGGCTAACCTGAAATAATTTGCCTGTGAGAATTGGATTCCAGGAATCTGTGCTCTTCCTGGTTAACCAAGATCTTACCGCACTTAGTATTTTCTCAACTTCTGTTACAGAGACAAGCCAATAGACAATTGGTTTTTTTTTTTTAATTTATTTATTTCTGAGAGAGGGAGAGAGAGAGCAGGGGAGGGGCAGAGAGAGAGAGAGAGAGAGAGAGAGAGAGAGAGAATTCCAAGAAGGCTCCACTCTGTCAACGCAGAGCCAGATGGGGGGCTCAAACCCACAAACTGTGAGCTCATGGCCCAAGCCGAAACCAGGAGTCAGACGCTCAACCAACTGAGTCACCCTGGCACCCCAATAGACAATTGGTTTGAACCAAAGGTGCAAATCAGAATCTCCTGAGCAGCTCTTGCAAAACAAAAATGTCCAGATCATCCTTCCAGGGATTCTGATTCACTAATAACAATAGTAGAGACCATAGGAGTTTATACTTACATAGCATAAGTGGAAGCTATTCTAAATTCATATAAATTACCTCATATAATCTTCGTTAACAACCCTAGGTGATAGGTTCTGTTGTGATCCCATTTTACAAATAAAGAAATGGATACACGTAGAATTTAAGAAATCTTCCCAGGGTCACCAGCTGGGTGGTGTTGGAGGCAGGCCTCAAACCCCTGTATGGTTCCAAACTCTGGGCTCTTTACCACTAGGGCTCGATCATTAAAATATCTCCCGAAACGCATATGTGGCTAAGAGCCACCATACTAAAATTTACTTTAAATATTCTCATAGCAGAATTTTTCCATTAGAGCTGGTAGCCTCGCATGGCGAGGTAGATGTGTGACACAAATAGAATGTGTCCACTGCATCCTCCCACAAGTGCCAATAACAGACTGGATTCGCTGTGCGTGGATGTTCTTGTTAATGCACGTTGATTGGTTTGTCAGTAACAGTGACGAGGCTCACCTCGGATAAGGGCAGGGAAGCTTGCAACACTTCAACAAAATTTCATAAGCTAGCACTGTGTGACCTGCCCTTCCAATGATCATGGAGGATACGAGCTGAATGAAGTACAGCCTCTACTCACAGCATGAAGGGGAACAGAGACACTACGGAAGCCTCGACTAAGATCACAGTTGATTCTGCCTGGAGGCCAGCTTTCAAGCTGGCCACTGAAAGGATGAGCTCCAGTACCTGTGGGTGAAGCCGGGAGGGCATTCCTGTCAAAGAGCAGAGAGTGTTCATGTACTAGGAAGCAGTTTTGTGCGGCTACAGCTAAGGGTCGAAAGGGGTGCAGTTCAACAGGTGTCATTGAACCAAACTTTGAAACACCTGAAACGAGTGTACCAACTTCCAAGATGTCCCACAACCCAGAGAACAACAGTGGGCGTCTCCAAGGGATAAGTGGCGTTGGGGGTGTAGACAGAGCACAGCAGAGCTCCTAGTGGTGGAGATACTCTGCATAGCTCTGATACAGAAATGACCCCAAGAGGGTGAGGCCTAAACTCCTTCATCCTTCTCAGCATCCCCGGCCCCAGCAGAAGACCTACTGGCTTCTCTCCCTTCAAAATGGCTGCACTCCAATCTCATTCAGGCAAGGAAGGCATTCAGGGCAGGGAAGAGGGGAGCAGCACATCTCAATGCCGAAAAGTGAAGTCCATCCATGAGGTCTCAATATGCTGCGCTCCATGCTTCTACCAGCCACCTCTTTTATTCATTTCCTCTCTGTCACATCGGACAAGGGTGGGCTCTGTGTGATCCTCTCTGGACTTTGCCCGCTGTGTACATTAGGTGCTTGGGACGGACGATGCTAATAATGTTGGCGAAAATACAAATAGCCCCAGCAAAAGCACACAACCTCCCCCACTGATCCTCAGATTGGTAATAGAGGGTGGAAGGTGCATTACGGATATTCCCACTCAACTTGCTCTAAACAGCTCCAGTATTAATGGAAATTTTAATGAAAAACTAAGCCTTGATTAGGTTGCCATGCAGAATTCCCACACAGGCAGAGTCTGGTTAATTTCCCTTGTGCCAGGGGCATAGGCTGAAATACACACACACACACACACACACACACACACGTCTCTCAGCAGATTCCCTCCAATCTCCAGGCCAGTGACCCTCATGTTTTCTTCCACCAGCCTACTCCTTGAGTTTAACACAGGGCCTTGGGGGCTCTCCCATGCTTATTATCTGAGCAGGCTCAGGGGTTGAGAATTGCCAGAGAGTTCCAGAGGGAGGATTCAAGTTCTCAGCCTTCTCTAGCCACTCAGACGGAATCTGCAACTGGCTGCAGGGAGTGGTAGGTTCAGAGGTGGAAATCCAAGAGTCTAGGTGCTGGGCCCCTCCCCTGCTGGGCAGCCTGGTTCTCCCCACTCCCTGGGGATCCAGCTAATTGTGCAGCTTCCCCAAAACCACAGAGGCATACACTCCCCTGAGATGTTTTAATTATGACAAACAACTCCATCTATCCCTGTGTAGTAGAAACCAGCACCTCCCTGGGGAGAATCAGGAGTTGCAGGAGAGAATCCGTCAATGGCTTGGTCTTGTTAAAGCCAGCAGAGATGTGGAAACCTCCTCCAAGGCACCCTCCCGTCTCCAGGTCCTCATCCATCTCGCAGGTGAACTCGCTGGCACTCTCCCCACTGCTTCTTCCCGGACCAAGCCTGAGCAGTGCCCTGACACCTGTCCTTCCACGCATCTCTGCCGAGCAGAAGTCAGTGAAGAGACAGCAGATCCCTGGCTCTTGTTCTGAGTAGAAATAAATGAGCAAGAAGAGAGATGAGACAAAGAAAGAATACAGAAACGACCAGAAAAAGTAAATGGCTACCCTCTAGAGGTCTAAAGACCCTAGAACTGAGAACCCACATGAAACCGGGTTTCTTCCTTCACTGCCCTTATGTTGCTTCCGGTTATGTCACATTCTGTGCTTTGCCTTAGTTTCTAACATCACCGTTCTCCAAAGGACCTGCCCCATTTTCTGGTTTCTTTGACGGTCAGTAGGTAGATTCCCCAAAGCCACTTACACTTGGTATGGTTAATGGACTCTTGGTCAGAGATGTGCATTTTTCATTTTAGTAGTCCCTGATGCTACTGTCCCACCAGTTACCTGACTCCTCTGTGATGGGGATGGAAGCACTAACTCACTACTAGGTGATAACACTTGCCAGGGGGTAAGAGTGAGCATAGCTTTCACCTTTCAGACCCTGGTTGCAAAACACTCCTCAGGGAAAGTCAATCTCATTTCTCTCCTCTCAGTAGGCTTTTAGCTCTCTCTCTGTTTCTCTTTCCCTCTTCCCTTCCCATATGCACCCGTGTCCCCCCGCTGCCATTTATTTCCTGGCATCCTATAAAGATGAAGAGTGCTCTTTCAAAAGGCTGAGTTTGATCCTCAGCTTTGTGAAGTGAGCCAGGGCCTTCTGGTTCACTCATGTCACAGTAGAGCCTCTTGCTCGGGCTTTCTCACCCTGGTCGCACGCAGAATCTTCTGGGTACTTCTTAAAATTACCCACATTGGGGGCCCACCTCAAACCAATTAAATCAGAATCTTTGGAGGTAGAGTTTAGGTATCTCTATTTTTTTTATTCTCCCCCCAGGTGATCCATGCATCCAGTGGTGAAAACCACTATGTCTAGCCCCATACCCAAAGCTATAGACGGCTCCCCTCAGAACCCTCCTCGGTAATCTTCCCAACTCACATCCTCTGGTTCTGATACGGCGGGGCCAGGGGGTGATCTGGAAGAAGTAGAGTTAGCAGAGCCTCTGGCTAACAGAGGACCTACTAAAAAGACCCCATGGGTCCAGATTAACCCCAGACACAGGCTTTCTGACCCTCCTGAGTAATGTATCACCTCCTTCAATTACCTGTCAGTCCTGGTGATTCATTTCTCATTATTATTTGGGACAGAACACAGAACTGTAAAAGTTGTAGGGGACTTCTCTCATTCTTCTTGCAAAAGCAGCTCGTGAGCCTGACAATAGTATCTGTTCTCTTTGTGATAAACAGCATACAACCAAACAATACTTATCAGAAACCCACAGGAGGCATGACCCACCGCTAGCTACTATTTATTCTAAGAGACAGCGTCTGTGCCATTTGGGAGTTTATGTCATAAGAAAAATGACACCATCCAAAACACGTTACCCAGAAGACAGTTACGACTTTGTGCTGCCTTTCTTTCTTTCTTTTTTTTTTTTTTCTTAGTATGTTTTGGTTTTGAGACCTATTTGGGTATTTCACCAAGATGTTAAATGACAGAAGAGTATGTCTATGGCATATAAACATTGGTGGTTTCTTTAGAGTCTGAGTTTCTATAGAGGCTTAATCCTTACAAGCCTTTTTTCTGGTCTCAGATGATCTCCCCACTGGCCTCTATCTCATCCTTGCTATGCAAAGTCAAAGCAAAAGCAGAGTTGTGTGCCAAACTTCCATCCCCTGTAGCTTCTTGGATGGTGTTAATACACAGCCCAGGGAAAACCATATTGCATCTTTTATTGGGTCTTGGAATGGCTTCATCCTTTACTAACCAAGTCTCATCTTTCTCAGAGTCAGTGCATGTTCTAGCTGTGGGACGGTTTTATGGTTTACTACCTTGGCAATCAATGTAGCCTGCCGAACAAGATTGCTTTCTCTGACTGGGTAATGGTCAGGTCGTCTTTAAAAGTTTGCTCCTCCTCCAGTGGGCATCACCCTGACAGATCCAGCCGTTTACTTGACACTTTCGAGGAACTCTTATCATCCAGGCAATGGGTTCCCTCCTTGGAAACAGTCCAAGACACCCAGTCGGTTCTCAATTAGCCATGCTAATGGAGATGAGCAGTGGTGCAGATAATCCAAAATAGCAGATTATCTGGAAATCATTTTTATTGGCTTTGGAATAAATGTAGTGACGCCGTGCATGTAAGTGTGTATGCATGAGTGTGTGTTCCAGCAGTGTCATGTTTTCTGTGGATTCTCTGTTTTATATGTACCAGAGTTTGCATTCTATGAGATAACATCATTGGAAAGCAGGAGTCAACATCCCAACTGCATCATGAGTAACAGAGGGGAGGCAACATGGAGTTTAAATTGGTCCCTAAAGTGTTTACGGAGGCAGTGAAGATGGCCATGGACCTCTATTTCAGTAGTTTTGTGGGCACTGCAAGGCTTGTCCCTTCCCACCAGGGGCCCCACTTTGCCTTGCATGCCCTCTGAGAGGTGGCTAGTACCCACTCTCTGCCCCAGATTCTGGCAGGGAGGTCAGGAGGACCACCAAGCCACTCTCTCCACAGGCTGCAGGGTTGCCCCTGCTTGTTGGCCAAACTATATTTGTATTGCCCCTCTTTAACACCAGAGTGCCACCTGAGACGTGGAGTCTGTCAGGTGCTCCTGCAGCCTAAGTACCTCATAACCTCCAGGCTTTCTTTGAAGTTGACTGCAAGCTCTTGAGGGTGGCCTTGAAAGGAAACCCTTGGTCCTCAAACTTTATTGAACATAGAATTCACGCAAGGATCTTGTTTCAGTTGCAGATACCTGGGCCCTACTCATAGAAATTCTAGTTCAGATGTCTGGGGGAGGTCCTTTAATTCACATTATTGTCAAGCACACAACCCTTTGAGAGACACCCTTTGAGACCCTCTGTGTAGAGAACCATTCTGACTGTTTCTGATCTGACAGTGAGGAGTGGCTTGAGTGGAGATGAACATTGGCCTTTTCACGGCTTTTTTCGCCATAAACTACTGTGTTTTGGTTCAAGTCTAATTTATGAAGAGCCAGGAGGGAATGTAGATGTGGGAGTGGGACAATCTTCACTAGGTAGGCTTGGCAAAGTATACAGACACTCGAGCCAGGGTACATTCTTCCCAGCCTGACCATGTCCAGAAATTCATGGCCAACCCATAAGTCACAGAGCTTTCTTAGATGATACAATAATAATCATAGCTACTGTTTATTGAGCACTTACTAGGTGGCCAACATTATTGTAAGTGTTCCACATGAATTTTCTGATTGAATTCTCTTAATCCTATGAGGTGTTGTTCTCATTTGGGGAGGCCCTGTGGAGAAGCTATCTCAGTCTTTGTAGAGTCAATTTTAAAATAAGAGAAGAAAATAAACAAACCCAGCATGTTTGAGATTCTTGAAGAAAAGACAGCATGTAAATCAACTAATTATTATTAATATTCATGACTATATCCTTGCAGGCAAAAGGAAAAAAGTAGGATTTTCTGTAGTTTTCAAAGAGGTGTTTCAGACTAGAGCAATTAGTTAACTAATTGACCAGTTGAAATGGTTTTTTGTGATTCTCTTGATTTTTGCCCACTGGCCTGTTCTCCTTGTGAGATAGAAGCATAGGTCAATCCAGCACTGTGACCAGCTGCCTAAGATGAGGTTGTCACTTTAGACCATTTCCCATGCCCCAAAGAGCAGAGCGGACAAAGGATTAAGTCCAATTGTTTATGTGATCATTGACTCTCAAAAATAAGCAGTAGGATTCATGGTCACATGGAGGACCCTAATTCTGGTAGATTAACCAAATGTTATCAGGCTTCAGGCAGAATCAAGCAGGGTCTGGTGGAGAAGCAGCAAGTAGAATAAGGCCTAGAGGCAATAAGAAGAGAAAGCTGTTGACAGTGAAGCCCTAAAGACAAAGAAAAGATCTTAACAAGATGCAAATCCCATTCAGGAAAGCTCTCCAAGTCAGTAATTAAAGTACATCCAGGAATGTAGGTCTGACAAAGTATAAGAGATCAATAGGTTAAATACTTTATGTTGTTTAATCAGATACTTAGCACAGATCAAATATTACCTTATTGAGGTTATTAGGCTAAATGAGGGCACTGTGGTGGAGAGCATTCATTACGGAGATGCCAATGAATCATGAAAATAGCAAGGTACATCCCTGAGTCACCTCCAGCCCCAAGATGAGGAATAGGGCCAGAAAGCCCACACAGGACTAAAGTGGCATCTATGGAAGTTGGGGTTATGAGTTTCCCTCAGAGAATTAAGGTACCAAGTCCTGAAATGTATAGAAATATTGAATGATCTCCTTGAAGCTGAATATACCTACCGATGTGCAAAAGTGAAGTAAGGAGCCACATTATTCAGGGACCGTGGGAAGTTCCCTCATTCTTGTAAGACAGAACCTTTCTATTTGTGTATTTCGTAACAGACATGGTTGCATGGGGTATTAAAGCTGCAAGTCTTAAAAATAATCCCCTCAGAGGGATCCCATGGGAAAAAGAGCCTACTAGACTCTTCCTAAACTGGGAGAGCTGTGACTGAGTCACGAAGGGACCCATGACCTTGGGCTTTGGCAATGCTCATCTTCTCTGTTAAACTAGTGGGTATCCTGGGGGAGATCTTTGTGGATTGATCATTAATTATGCTCTGCCAACTTTGCTGGCCTGGATCTAGTCAAACCATTTCCTTGTCTTTTCCAGTAGACAGAAGTAAATCCAGATTGGGATTTTGCTGAAAACTAAGAGGAAGCAAAAGGGAAGAAAGCAATAAACTTACAAAAGTGTCACCAGGATAAAATATCCCAGGTTGTTGCATCAACACAGAGTTGCACAGCTCTACCTGTCCCCACCTGCAGACACCCCAACTGACCCTCACTCCTTTCCAGAGCCCACTCAGAGTCCTCTCTGGGGTGGGGACAGACCATCTCTGTATTATTGTCCCCATTCCCTTGTTCCACCTCACCTGCAACCCATCTGCAGGCCTGGGTTTCCATACTTCTTGGCCCCGCTCTGGGTGAGAAAAGGAAAAAAAAGCTCTGTTCTCTCTCTTCCAAAAAGCACATCTCTGGGCATCAGTTCCACCAGCAGTTACCTGGAAAACATGTGTCCTGCCCCACCTGGAGGCTTCTGATCCATTTCTTTCTGTGTTGGTTTGTTTGGTTCACTAAAACATGCTAACTAACAGGGTGTTAGGCTGGGCTGTACTTTTTTTGGAAATAATCCACCAGCGGCTTTAATAATATTCCAACCATCAGTTTTCTGACTGGGCCCCTCAGAGCCTTGGGGTTTCCAAAAAGTTCAAACTGCCTCTACAGGCAATCAGTGGGGAGGCTGGGCAGGCAGAGCCCAGGACCTAACCACTGCCTGCCACCCACTGCCTTGTAGCTCACATGGACCAAGTGTATGTGTTGAGATTCCACATAAAATCTCATCTGAAAAATAATCTACTACTACTATTAAAAGGCTCAAAGTCATTAACCAAGTTTTTCTAGAGACTTCAGTGATAGTATCTGTTATTCTATTTCTTTTCCAAACCGTAAAATAGTAACAATAGTAAACAATTGTTGAAGGCTTATTGTGTGCCAAGAGTTTGGAATATATTGTCGTATTAAAGCCCTTTTTTTTTTTTTTTTTTTTTTTCAAATGAAGACACTTTTCTGCAAATGAAGAAGCATAGAAAATGGTTAAGAACCAGCCCAAGATCTCATAGGTAGGAAGGGGTTAGAGCAAGAGCATCTTCCTGACCTTGGAATCCAAAACTGCATAGTCCTTCCTGACCCCACTCACTTTCAAACACTGCTCCCGTGAGCCCCTGCTGTGTTTTGGCTTCCAGAGACATCTCCAGGTTCTTACTCCTTGGCAGAACGTAGGTAACAGACAATCCCCTTGTCCAGTGAACTCACAGGACCTTCCCCGGTCAGATTCTCATTTCTACCCACTTCTAGAGAGCTCTAATTAGCTTCCAACATCTCCTCTCCCCGCTTCCCCACTCTCCCCCATCCTCAGGGGTCACATGTCTTACTATGAAGACACCCTAGCCACCAGCAGCCTCAGGAACAAAAAAGAATAAGAGCAAGTTCATTTTGTCCTCAAATCCCAACAAGGGCTAACGTTTGTTGTTGCTGCTGCTGTCGTTCTCCTGATTCTACTAGAGTTGGTGGGATTCCTATCGCAGTATTGCCAAATAGAGACGTGAGCCCAGACAAGCCCAAGGAGACCAGGCCACCCGGACTCCCCCCCACCTCATTCTATAGCCCATTGACACTCTCCGGGGCAGACTAGCACGTCCTGCTCCCCAGCCCACAACCGACCGTGCCATGAACATCGCAGAGCCCCCTCTTCTCAAAGTGGCCTCCAGTCTCCAGAGTGATAACACAGTCGCTTCGTTCCTGAGCAGGAAATGAAACAACTTGATAGGAGGAGGGAAAGCGGTTGCGAGTTGACAAGTGAAGTGATGTTTGAACCTTCCAAATGCAGGTTGTTTGGCGGGGGGGAGGAGTGCAAGGGTGAGGGAGAAAAGAGGCAGGCGTGAAGGCTTCAGCAAGTCAGACTTCTCAGGGGAACAAAGAAGGCATTTGTCAGAGCAGAGAGCTGTGTCAATCCACCGAGAATTCAGGCAGTTCGCGCCTTGGTGAGCCCCTGCCTTCGCAAGCTGTGACCTGATTTGGAGAGGTGCCGTTCGTATTGTTTTCTGGATAAAAGCAAGCAACAGCGAAAGCTCTCCTGGATGAGGCTTTGACGGTCAGGAAAATTATCCTGACTTAGGTGACTATTTCCCCCCTTCACCCTCTCTCCCTGTACCCCAACCTTGCACCCTGCCTTCTCCCTTTCCCGTCGCAAATCTTTGGCAGAGATGCTAAATCCCAGCCCATCAACACAAGGAGACGGACAGATGTGCTTCATCACCACCTGTCCGCTGTGGGTGAGACCCCCTTGTAGCACGGTCTCTGCCAGCGGCTGAGCTGGGAACGTCCCTCGGTGCCTTCTTCCATCCCAATTAAAATCCGTCCGTGTTAGCCGCCTGTTTCAAAAGGCCAGGAGAGAGCAGGGGGTTACCATAACCTGGGGCAAATGAATGGCCCTCTGCAGACCCCGTCCTATCACATAAAAGGTCAGTAATAATATGTAAGGAGAGGAGGCGAGCGCTTTAAAGAAGCAAATCCTTCAAACGCTCCAGACTTAAAATCGAACGCAATGACGCAGCGTGGAAGGCAAAGAGAGTAGAGATGCCCCTGAAGTTCAAGCGTCGAGAGGCTGTGCTTCTGAGGGGCTCAGGCCTCCTGCAGCGTCAGGCTGTGTGACTGTCCGGTGGGAGACACAAGCTTAAACGCCCCCTCCAGACAGACGCCTAAGGGGGTTTGGGGGCCATCGTGTGCTTAGGTGGCCCGAGAGAAGGACATCTCTCGGAAGCAGTGGAGCTTCGTCTCGAACTCCTCTTAGCCTTTAAAAGTGACCACAGGTCGTCTCTCCTCAGTGGAAACTTTCTTCTCGGAGGTCTTCCCACAAAGACCAATCCTCTAACCATCCTTCAACAGTTTAGAGGCATGATAAGCAGAGGTGGGAAAAAAGGACCTGTCACTCACTTAAAATTCCTTTCAGCTTACACCCTCTAGACTCATCTACCCGAGACTGATCTTTCACCCTATTTCTGAAGTAAAATTCCTGGGGGCGCCTGGGTGGCTCAGTCAGTTAAGCGTCCGACTTCAGCTCCGTTCATGATCTCACAGTTCGTGAGTTCGAGCCCCACATCAGGCTCTGTCATGACATTGTGGAGCTTGCTTGGGGTTCTCTGTTCGCCTCTCTCTCTGCCCCTCCCCCACTTGCACGTGCTCTCGCTCTCTCTCTCTTTCTCAAAAATAAATAAACATTAAAAAAAACAAAAGTCCTGGATGCTAAGGAGAAAACATCCTTCAGCAGCTTTTAGCAAAGCAACCAGTATCACCAATAGAGAAGGTGCCCCCAGCCCCCACGCCAGGCCAAGTGTCCTAACCATGGGCCTCACTCAGCCGGTTGAAACTGAGTACAGAGATCCAAGGACAGTGCAAGAGATTCTCAGAGGAGAAATTAATATGTCCAGGCTCCCTTGGGAACCAGAGGTCCATGATAGGAAGATGCAAGGACCTTAAACACTAGAACAGAAGGTTGTGGCCTATGACTGAGGTTTAGATAGTGCTGGGCTGTGGGTCTGGTGTGGCAGGAGATAATAAAGACGCAGGGCCCCTTACCCTGAAAGCAGTTCCCCTGTGGGGAGACATTATAACTCCTTCCTGGATCCCGATATAGGCATTTACAAGATATTTTTTCAACTACCCTTTTTGGTATAACTAAATATGGCTCTAGTGCAACAAAGGTGTCCTTTTCCATTTGATAGCACAAGAGATGAGAGAAGCGTCAAGGGCCTCCCTTCCTCTTACTACTTTTCATTTCCTGTTCTCATTACACACCCCCTGTCGAGTCAATGAACCTTCAGGATCAGGCCTTGGCCTTATCACATCTCTCCCAGCTTCTCCAGCTTGGCTCCTTCATTGCCCCAGCCGGCAACATGGCGCCTCCACGCTGCCAGGACAGAGCTGGGCCTCAGTGTCCAGAGTTCTCCAGCTCAACTGTGGCACTTGGAGATTCGTGTGTGTAAAATGCCTGCCTCTGGAGTTGCTTTCTGTCATGCGATATCTGGCATTTGCCTTATACTTTACATCTGTGAGAGCGGGTTTATATCCATTTCCCTACTTGAATTTCATGGCACCCCTGTGATGTGTCATTATGTCCATCTTACAGGAAGGAAGTGAGGCACTAGAGAGTAACCCCCCAGCCACCTCCACAGGGAAACACCTAGTCACCGATTGAGGCCGGTGCTTAGCTTCCTGGCTGGGTCCAGCTAGGGCCCTCTGCTGCCCTGTCCCAGACCACCCTTCCATGAGCACTTTACACCCTGCTTCCTCTAAGAAGCTTCCCTGGACCAGGCCCCGGTGCTATCTCCTCCATCTGACCATCATAGAAAGCTCATGGCATCTCTCAGTTGCCTGGTTATTCAATCACTCCCTTGTTTACTTAACTTTTCAGGTGTGCACATATATTCTTTCCAAGAAAATTATAAACAAGGTGTCTGGCATAAGCTTTATTATACCTGATCCCTTTCTCCCCTCCCCCAACAAAACCCAATTAAGAGTGTAAGAGACATTTAACAAATACCGGCTGCCGGATGCATGAATGAATGACTTTTTTAATCAAATGTAAATTAAACTGGTGTCTCATCCAAAGCAGAACTTCTTTTTGCATTAACCCCTGTGGAGCTTTCTCTGATAGCAGGAGGAGATCAGTGAGGTAGCTGGTCCTTCTGTTGCTGTTCCACGGAAGAGGACAATGGGGACGAAAGTCTAAAGGCCTCTGGCCTGGTGGATTGCCTGTAGAGTGAAGATCTGAGATGAAGATTTCCAAAAAAGAGTAACTCTTCAGAGTTCTCCATTTGGAGTAATGACAATAGGGGTCATAATGATGGGGCTATATTAACAGCCTTGATGTTTGGGAGACATACAGGAGGCTGGGCTTCAGAATCAGACATCCTGTTGAGTTCCAGCTCCCCTGTGTACTGATTGAATGGGTAACTTCAGGCAAGTTACATGACCTCTTGTCCACAGTCCCCTGACTTGCAAAGTCAGAGGCGATGAGAGCATCCACACGCACCATGGGGCTGTTAGGAGGATGAAATGATATGGTGTGTGTAAAGTGCCTAGCACTGTGTCTGACGTTTGCAGTGTGCCCAAGGTATGGTAGTGATGGTGACTACTGCCATAGACCCCCCCCCCCCGAGTAAGTTTGATCCAGGCCCCCCTCTCCTGCCTAGGCTTCTCCTCATGACCTAAGGGACGAAGCTTACTGCCCACCAACCCACAGAGACTCCAGCCCAGGTTCATTGGCCAGAGGGTGTTAATTCCACATGAAGAACTAAAAGGCCTCAGTATTTTTGATGATTATGGCTCTAGTGCAACAAAGATGTCCTTTTCCATTTGAAAATGGAAACCTCCCAGCCTGAAGAAGTCAATCCCGCAGTTCTGAGGAACCAAAATCCCAGTTTGCCAGCGACTCCCAGAACCTTGGGTCCGTCTTACAGGAATCCTCCAGACGGATCAGATACCACATACACCTGTCTTCCTCCTGGCCAGAGTTGATAAGACCTTGCTGTTACAACAGGGTCGACTTTCCCTTTCCGCTTCATTCTCCCCATGGCATAGTGACTCCCTCCACCTTCTTTGAAACATCTGAGTTCAAAAACATTAATTAGGGACTTCCCACGACTCTATGGAGGTGTCATGATTAGACCTATTATTACCACCCCAAATGGGAAAATTGAACATCTACTGCTTTATGAACCCTTTATCACGATTAATGCTGCCTCCAAAGCTTCCCACTTATTGGGTTCTCTGGTATAATCCTTCCTTATATGTATTTCAAGACCTTGTACAAGTACAAATAATTTAAACTAATTAGCTTATTATCAAAAAAGGAATGAAAACAAATGGCACATGAATGAATTGTGAGGTTTCCTATGGAATTAATATCTCCCTAATACCCACAAATTTGGTAAATTCATTATGCATCTATAATCAAACCTGATGAATCCCCTAGATAATTCAGAAGTAATTATGCATGAACCGCTGCCACTTATTTTAAAGTGCTACCAAAATAAGAGATTTATCCTCAAGATCCAGTTAGACTCCAGGGTACCTAGCACTCACCTGACATGTCCTGTCACAATCAGCCATTAGAAATCACACTGCCTTTGCATCCCTTGACTCCTCCCCTGACATCTGTAAAAAGCAACACAAACCTGAGAAACATTCGGTGCTTGAAACATGGAGTTGAGTTTCCCTAGGGTTTGTGTGTGAGATCTGGGGAGGGTAGAGAGGGATCCCCAGCTGGAATAGCCAGCAAGGCCCAGTAAAAACCCTGCACATCGTACACGGTCACCAGTTCCCAAAAGCCATCCTTGATCCAGTCGAGGGAACTATTTTGTCCTGAAATTTCAATGTAGATTCCAGCTGTTCTCCAATACTAAACAGGACCATGATTGTAAAATCAGGGCCATGGTTTTCTCTGGCCCATCCAACCAGGAAAATTTTCTACCCTTTACAATGTTTTTTTTTTTAAGTTTTTTTTTATTTTTGAGAGAGAGAGAGAGACAGAATATGAGCAGGTTGGAGGCAGAGAGAGAGAGAGAGAGAGAGACAGAGTGAGAGAGAATCTGAAGCAGGCTCCAGGCTTCAAGCTGTCAGCACAGAGCCCAATACGGGGCTCGAACTCACGAACCGTAAGATCATGACCTGAGCCAAAGTCGGACACTCAACCAAATAAGCCACCTAGGTGTTTCTCTACCGGTTAAACTACCATAGCTTTTTACGTCTAGCTTTCTTAAAATAGAACTCACTATTTTCAGATATAGCTCCTGTTTGATCCTATGTTTCTTAAAGACTAGGCCAGTGCTATTTATTACACATACTGACTATAAAAATGACAAATACTTATTAAATATCTGTGTGTTAGGCATTAATACATCAGTCAGTAAAACAGACAAGTGTCTTAAGTCTTCAGAGAGTTAATGTTCTGGAGGAGGAGACAAAAAGATAACAAGTAGGCAAGATAAATATGTATCAAATGGGAATTAGCACTATAGAGGAAAAAGGAGCAGGTAAAACGCTATGGAGATGGGGGTACAGTGTAAGAGTGGGGTGCAGATTTTAAATAAGGTGGTCTGTCCCTGACAAGTCGATGACTGAGCATCGTCCTGAAGGAAGTGAGGAACTGGACCGTGTGCATGACTAAGGGCAGAATGTCTCAGGCAGAGGGAACATTAAGTGCAAAGGCCCTGAGGCAGGAGCATGCCTGGCATGTTTGAGGAATATCAAATAGGCCAGAGTGACTGGAGCAGAGGCAGCAAAAGGAAGAGTAGAGGATGAAGGTAAAGAGGGAACAAGGAAGCAAGACCATGTAGGGTGATGTACATCATGAGAAAGGTTTGGTTTTTAGGCTGAGATGAGAAGCCTCTGGGTGGTTTTGAACAGAGAAATGGCACCATCGGACTTCAGTTTTAAAGGATTTCCTGGACTACTGTTTTGAGAAGAGAGTGTCAAGAGGCAAGGGTAGAACCAGAGAGACCAGTGAGGAGCCTCTGGAAATACTCTAGGTGCAAGATCATCATAACTTGGCCCAGTGTTAGCAGTAGGGAGTGAGAAAGGTCAGATTCTGAGTTTACTTTGAAAAGAGTCAACAGGATTTGCTGACAGATTAGATTTTTTTTTTTTTTTTTTGGTAAACTTTTAGGCTCCCAGAAGAGCACCTTAAACCTAGAGGGGCCTAGTAAATGTTTGCTGAATGAAAGGAGTAAACATGTGCATAAATGAAATATTCAAATAAGTTGGGTCTCACTTAGAGGGTTGGGGTTGAATTTGATTAGAGGAAAAAGGGCATACCTCATACAACTCAGTCTCTCTCCTGGGGCTGAGTTTCCTTACCTCGTAGAAACTCATTAAATATTTGTTGAATACGTGAATAAATGAGTTAATTAAAATAGGTGTGCAAGACCCGGGACTTTGTTCTGACTTCCAACTGAACCCCCAGCAGTAGGCCCTGGGTCTGGGGCATTGTCTCCCCGTAGCCCCTGGCAGCATGGCAGGGGTAAGTCTGGGTTGCATAATTATTGCAAAATGGTGCCGAGGCTGAGGTCTCCTTTGGACTTGCGCAGGGAAGTGTCTTAAATGATCATCTGGCCTCCTGTTTGTCAGTGGTGGGAAGATGAGAAACATTTTGTAAGTGCTTAAATGTCATCATCATTACTAAATTGCTGTAGGAATAAAAATTCAGTTTATACTACTGAGGATCATTAAACCCTCTTCTAAATCTGATGCCAAAATTGAAATAATTGGCTCGTCGATGGTACAACATGGAATGTAACTGCATCGGCTGGTGGGGAAAAGTGTTGTTTCAACATGAAGAATGGAACGGGAACTTGGGTAGGTAGATTGGTTTTGTTGGCAGAGTGTTGCTGTGGTGCGATCACAATTGACAGCGCACGTCATGATTAAAAATACTTGGAGCACAGATTTAGAGTTACAGGAAAATAAATGGATTTTGCAATTAAGCAAGAGTTTTTAAGTCCATTGGATTTTTCGAGGCATGGCTAAATTCTGTTTGGGGAGGTCAACTGCAGATCAAACATACCGATACTCAGCACAGGGAAGGGACTAAGTAAGAACAAAATAAATAATGAAAATAATAGATGGGGCTACAGTCCGAGAACAAAGATGTGTTTTAAATGAAAATCATTACTCACAGATGCTGGGATACAAACCCAGACGGATTCAGTGCTGACCCTAAGGTACGAGAGAGACCCACTGGGCGATCATATCGCTAACCTGTAGATGCTAATGCTGACCTGGGGAGGTGGGGGTGGGGGGGAGTGGGTTAATTAGCTGCCGGTTGTAAAGCATTATTGCTTTGCTGAGTATTATTATTTTAATAAAAGAGGCTCATGAAAACGTCTCTGGTGGTAACTCATGAGGAATCATTTTGAGGACAAGAGTACTCGTACATCATTCTGAGTGCCGCCTATGTATTTGAGTATCAACAAAAAATTTACTGTTTAAACATAAATCTCTGGAAGAAGTTGAAGTTAATTAAAAAGGTTTAACAGCATATGCATTAGTATTAGTCCTGGCCCTCTTTAGCATGGAAGGAAGGGAAGGAAATAAAACAAGGTATGTGAGGAAGCAGTCAATGTAGGCATTTAATTAAATGTGGTCCAAAGCATAAGCAAAGATACCACCTTATCTGCCATTCAGTGCAAGGAGAGAGAATGGAAGGCAGGGAATGTTCCCTGAAGAGCTATTCGTGTTTTTAATTAACAAAGGCTCTGAGAGTCCTTCCTAGATTCTTTTCTTTAGAAACCCAGAATTTCACCTTGTGCCATGATGCATTCCATTCAGATGTGGGAGGCCCCTGGCTAAGCACCATCACCCAGTTTAAGTACCTAGCCTCTGATTTATGCCCAACTGTTACTCATCGATTGGTTCATCCACACCACAAATATTTGTGGAGTTCTCACTTGGCAGGATGCATGGAGCCCTATAGACTGAGGGGACTGCCCAGATAGATGGTGCTCTCTGTTCTGCAGTGGCTCACAGTAGAATGAGAAAGACTGGCTTGTCAACCAGCAGGGCCACATGGCAAATACTAGGAGATAGATGTGTCTTCAGTATCTGGGGATCATAGATGAGAATGTTTGGGGCCCATGTAAAAACTAAATGCTTCAATTGTCCCAAGCCTGTGACCACAGGAAAACCAACTTGGGGATATTTCGTTGCTTTTGAATTCTCATGACATCAGTGTGTGCCTCCGTCTTCTGGTTCCAATGTTTTCTCCTCCATAACTCCCAGCCTGCATCCCTCCTACGCTAGCTTCAGAATATGCCTTGTTCATTCCACTTCCGCTCACTTATTCTCTCTCCCACTATTTGGAGTGCTCTTCTCCCTTCAGTTCCTACCCCTCCTTCAAGGTGCACCCCAGGTCCACCTCTTCCATGGTGGGTAACTGGACTCTTCTTGGCTGCAAGGTGCCTCATGGGACTTGGAATGTTTGCCATTTATCAAGTGGGCTGGTCAAAGGCACCAGACTCGAGCTATATGTGGCCAGCACCACACATTGTAGCACTCAACCTATTTGGTGTCTTTATAACCTACTGATTATTACTTGTTTCGTAGGTATCCTTTGACCCTTCAACCAAAGGCTTTAATTCTTTGAAGCATTTAGTAGGAAAGCGTTAAATTCATCCTGGGTATTGTTTTCTCCAGACCCTCTTCGGTTTAAGCTCTCTGCCCTAGTAATTGCATCCATTGTACCACCTCTCTGTCCTTCTCACCTCATCTACAGATGTTCTGGGCATGGCCGCATCTTCCTCAAGGATGTGAGCAGCAAGCTCTTAGCCCTCCCCTCTCTTGGGCATCACCTCCTTCACCTTCAGTGACTTCCAGTCCTCTCAAACCCGACTCCTTCAGTTTCAAGGCTTCTCCACTCCAGTGACTTCTGTCTTTACCCTTTCTGCATCTTGAAACATACAACTCAGAGCTACTAAACACTCAGATTTTCAGTTGTCAAAATCCCTCTCTGTCCTCACCCATTTTCTCACTCCCTCTTGACCTGCTATCTGGTGTTCCCTCAGCCTTCAGTCATTGCACCCTTTCCCGTTTTCTCACTTCCCTCCCTGGCTTTCCTCAGTCTAAACCCAACGACCACAGGTTTTGCCTGAACTGCTGCAAACACTCTAGAATTCTTCACCTTTTTGCTCTTCTACCTACTTGGTTTTCCAGTCCCCTATTCTCAGGAGCCAGGGTTCTCTGGAGCCACTTCAAGCCTAACATGCTAGTCCCATAAGAGTTCTTTTAGCCACTTCTCAATCATACCCTTCCCCCACACTGCCAGTCATCACCCCTGCAAGACTTCCTGCAAGATTCCTAACTCAACATCTAGAGCATAGCTTATTACCTTCTTCCAAAAACTCTTGCTTTTTCTGTGTTCCATGAACTATAGTTGGCATCATGATCTTCTCCTTTACCTCTCCCTAAATACTCAGGATCACCTTTTTTTTCAACGTTTTTTTTTTTTTTTTTGGGACAGAGAGAGACAGAGCATGAACAGGGGAGGGGCAGAGAGAGAGGGAGACACAGAATCGGAAACAGGCTCCAGGCTCTGAGCCATCAGCCCAGAGCCTGACGCGGGGCTCGAACTCACGGACCGCGAAATCGTGACCTGGCTGAAGTCGGACGCTTAACCGACTGCGCCACCCAAGCGCCCCCTCAGGATCACCTTTGATCCTCCCTCTCCTTCACTCTCTACATCCCGTTGGTCACCAGCTCCTGTTAACTCTGTTTCCCTTTCCTTCATTTTTCCTGTCACCAATTTTGTCAAGATTCTCATTTAAGCTCACTGAGATTATTATTACCTCCAAACTCATCTCCCTGTCTCCAATTAATTTCCCGCACAATCCTACTCTTTAATTGCCACACTGAGCTTCCTGACTCATGGCCACTCCTTTCACTAATGATTCACTGTTGCCCAAGGATCAAGCCCGTACTCTTTAGCCTAGCAATCAAGGCTTGCCCCGATATAACCTCAACCCATATTTTCAGTCTTACTTCCCGCTACTTGCCTCTCCTGGAAGTGTGGCCAGTCATTCCAATGCTTATGCTGTTCCCTCTGCCTGAAATGGCTTTTCATCTACACCTGTCAAAATTGTCTCACCCTTCAAAATCCACAGATACTGTCCCTCCCAACTGTTGATCTCTCTGCTGTGTTTCCCTAACATTTCTCTGTTTATAATTCATTTGTTCAATGAATATCCACCAATTATCTACCATGTGTGAAGAAATTTAATATATTATTTTATTTACCTCACACGAACCCTATGAGATAGGCATCATTGATGTTCTTGTTATATGAAGAAAACTGAAGTTAAGTGAGTTTAAATTTCCTGCCCAGTATCACAGAGTTAGTAAGTGGTGGAGCCAGTTTTCAAGCTTAATTCCTCTGCTTTTCACATCAGCCCTGAGCTACCCTTTCCTTTAGTACAGTCTGCCTTTCATTGGGTGGAGAGTAAAAAGGAAGGGAGGGAGAGATGGAGGGAGGGAGGGAGAGAGGGAAGGAGGACAGACAAAGAGGGAGGCAGGAGAGGAGGAATGCCAAAATGCCCTTTTTTCTTTACTCTTCTAGATTGTAGGGTCTTTGAAATCAGAACCATACTTAGTTCACCTTTGAATTCTTCACTTAGAGCCTGACACAGAGGCGATGCTTGATACTTAATAAATAATAGGTAGACTATTTAGAATTTTTAACATACAAAGTCATAAACCTGGAAGGGACATAAAAACACTATGTCAGTCATCCCCCTGCCTCTGAAAGGCTATGACTATGCTGCTTTCTGGTCCCATTCTACCGCCATCTGTGTCATTACCCCCTAAAACCCTAATATGTCCATAACCACTTTTCCTGTCAGTTTCTCTGGACTTTTCTGAGACTTCTTGTTTGCTTGTTAGCTTGGAGATTCCTATTCCCTGTTAGCTTGGAGATTGTGGTCACCCAAGGAAGTCAGACCTCTTCTTCATAGACTGAGAGTTCATTTGGAAAAGGCAGAGGAGAGGGAGGGAATAGAAAGAGGAGGGCAGAGTTCACATTCTGTGAGTTTAGCTCAGGCTGGGCCACATGGTGGGTGATCTGCTCTCACAGAGAGGCAATTTCATCCTCCCCCTGTTCCCTGTTGGAGTCCTAAAGCAAACTCAGTGTTGTCTCCCAGGAATGCTTTGCCTGGATGGGCATAGCCATAGTATCTACAGGGAGGCTTGGCACAAACAGAGCCTCTTGCTGGTCTCAGATGAGGGAACAGTGAGAACTAATCACCAACCCCAGGGAGACCAGCACAGGGAGGATTTTGACATTGGTACTAGAAAGCAGGGAAGTATCTGTCAAAATCTGTTCCTTGACGTGCTAACAAGATTGCTGCCATTCCTTCTGTTCCTGTGGTGTATGGAGACCTTCCCCTTGCAGAGCAGCCTTTGGTTGTCCATGAATGTCCCTACAGCTGCCCACTGAGACCTGGGATCCATCTGAAGCATCCAAGGACATCTGCACATTTCACAGGGAGACTCCTTCCCACTGGACACCTGCCTTTTGTGTAATGGAGAGAGGGCCTTTTCAGGGCCACCACTTAGAACTGCAGAATTGACACTGTAGCCCAAACAAAGAGTGGAAGCTGGGGATATGCACAACCAAGCAGGGAAACTTGTGGGGAGAAGTTCAGTGGGCATCAAATGGTTCTATATAGAATTGGACTTACTCTGAATTCTCAAATATCCTGTAAATTAATATTTAAATGGTGTCCATCATTTAAATATAGTAGATATTCTGGATATTGGGGGAGGGGGGAGAAGAAAGGAGAGAACGAGAAACAAAGAGGCTTCTGTTATGTAATAGGGAAATGGAGCTAGCTGCAAGGATGGAGTGCAGCTTTATCACTCCCAAGCTCCCCATAAGAAGCCATGAGGCCCAGGGCGCCTAGATGTCTCAGTCAGTTGAGTGTCCAACTCTTGATTTCAGCTCGAGTCATGATCAGGGATCAAACCCCATGCTGAGCATGGAGCCTGCTTGGGATCTCTCTCTCTCTCCCCGCCCCGCCCTCTCCCCGGGCTCGCTCTCTCTTCTCTCTCTCTCTCTGCCCCTTCTCTCCCCAGGCTCACTCTCACCTCTCACGTGCACTCTCTCTTTCCTCTCCTCTCAAAAAAAAAAAAAAAAAAAAAAAAACCAGAAAAAAGAAACCAGGAACCTCTTGTTGAGTAGAGTCTTGGTGAGATATATCCCACTGGCTGGAACTTTCTTAGCTTGCAGTCTAGGTGGGAATAGCAATTTCGTACTCTCCTACTGTTACTAACATCAAAGGTATCCCTTTACCTCAGATCTTTGTGGCCAAAACTTGTAAAACTCCACATGAGACCCTGAACCCTGATCTGATGAGAGTGGCAGAGAAAAACTTTGCAGCCACTTAGAGGCTCCTCTGAGGCAAGGCCTGGAGTAGATGTCCTGCTAAGCTTAGAAACATGAAGAGAGTGTAGCAGTCATCTGGGCAAGAACTGTGGTGGCTTGGACCCGGTGGTGGTGGAGGAAGTGGTGAGAGGTGGTTGGTCTGTGAATATATTTCAATACAACGGTCTATGTTGACAGATTGGATGTGGGCATGAAAGAAAGAGAAGAGTCAAAGACCACTCCAAGCTTTCTGACCTGAATAACTGGAAGGATAAAACCACCATCTAAAAGATGAGGAAGACAGTGAGGGGGCAGGTCTGTGGGAGAAGATCAGTTTTTGTGACATGTTACACTGGAGATGCCCACCAGACATCCAAGTGGAGAGAAGAGGAATAGGTAGGTAGTTTGATATAGGAGTCTGGAGTTAAGGTGAGTGGTCCAGGCTATGGATATAAATGGGAAGGACATCAGATCAGAGCAGAGTTGGTGTTTAAAGCCATAAGACTTGAGTCTAGGCCAAGGGAAGAGATCCAAGGACAGAGCCCAGGGACGGTGCTGTAAAGGTCAAATGAAGGAGGGGAAGCCAGCAAGGAAGAGAGTTCTGTGACCTGGGAAAAATGACCAGAGTAGGGAACTCAGAAATATTGTTTCATACTTGCCTCTCTCCCGGGCTACTCCTCACATACTTAGGCATAGTCATAAATAAAAAAGGTCACTGTGGTTCACCCTGAGATTCAGAAAGAGCCTTTGTGAAATAGTATCACGTAATATGAGAGGGGTATCTTTAAGACCAAGTTGTGTAGTTCAGACCAAGTGCTCTGGGGTGTATTATCTGACTGCTGGACCTTCTTAGCCATACTTTTCAGGTGCAGGCAGCCCAGGAGGAAAAGCTGACTTAATTCAGAGGCCAAATTCTTCCCTCAGATCTATGCATGTAATGTATGCAGGGAGCAGATTGGGATGCTTTTGATGTTGCTAATCTGAACTGACAGTCTGTTTTGCTAGTTCCAGATGAGGACGACTCTCAGTGTGTGTGTGTGTGTGTGTGTGTGTGTGTGTGTGTGTAGTGTTCAGTTAGTCTCAAAAGACTTTCCCATACCAAAGTGGGACCCTAGGACCCCCACTTCTCTGTTGTCCATGGCTATCCCTCAGGGTGTCCCAAGCCCATCTCCACTCAACAAATGATAGGAGCTCACAGGTACCACTCAGCAGCTGAAAGGAAGTGATAGTCTCAGAAAATCATAGAGCTTCTATGCCTTATTTTTTTAGTGCAGTGCAGGGGAAAATAAAACAGTAATGGCTTGGGAAGGTGGGAGATTAATTGTCTTCTCTGGGCACGTTCATTTCATATTCATTGTCCCAGTACTGATCGTAATGAAGTTATTTAGTATTCATGCAGATGTCACATCAAGTTCCTCCATAGATGTTTTACTGTAATTTAGAGTTAATGGATATCTATATTAAAGTGTTCCCAATTAAGCAAGCGGCCTTTCTATTCTACAGGCCAGATTGGATTGGATGGCCATGAAGTGTAAGCAAACTAAGCCTTCTCAGATCCCAGCCTCAGAGGTCAAACCTGAAATGAGTTTTCCTTCTTGTGTCTATTTCACAAGAATCCTAGTGGCTCAAAAATAACTTTGTAATTGACTGATCCAGACAGATGAGTTGGAAAGTGGGGATTGATGGGCCCAATATATTTGAACAAAATCAACACTGTGGAGAATACTAATTGCACAAATCAGGCCAGCTAGCACAGCGGACATGAGAATAGAGTCAGGATTAGCTGATCACATCTCCAGCTTGCAGAACCCTGAGACTTGTCGGCAACTGTCCTGGGATACAATTGGTGGTTGTTTAGCATCTGCCTTCTGAACTCTCTTGGATTAGAAGCTGCCACACTGGAAATGGTTTATTGAGCTCAGTGGAGGTTACTTTTCAAGGCTTAAGGGATTGGGCTCCATTAAAAAAAAAAAATACAAACAACTTTTAAATTAGGTTTGGTCAAGCAAAGGAATTCTTTTTCCTTTATGCGTACCCAGAAGTGGAAAAAGAAAAGGACCAAAAAATTCAAACAGAAATACAAATAGCTGTCTAGACTTTCATTGGAGATAGAACTGATTCAGTCAATACATAAGGTTTCTTTTTCTTAAATGTTATCAAAAGGTCAGAGCCAGTGGCCTTTGAAGGCAAATCTCATCTGACAGAGGTGGCCCTCCAGAGCTTTAGTCTCCAGATCCATTAGCACTGAAGTGTTGCATTTGACTGGGCTTTGGGATGATTGGGGGCTGGCCAAGTCACAAAGAAACTGCAGACTTTAACAACACAGCCCAACACTGAGGGACACCAGCAGGACACATGGAGATTCCTCTCATATTACTTGAGACTCTTAATTGATCCAACAACAACATCAAAAAAAATCATTAAATTGCATTGTCCCAGACCCTGGGGATACAGTAGTACGCAAAACAGAGCTTATATATTCTAGAAAAGGAGATGTGTAATAAATCAATATCCAAACCCTGTGCCTTCTGTCACTGGAGTTGTGGGAGACTGGATGATGCCTCGGTCACCACTTGGCTCTTCTCTTGTACCATGGTCCTCGACATTGGCAGCCTTCTCACCAAGATTCCTACACTGAGTGAATTTCAAGCCCTCAGCCTGGGCTTCCACTCACCATGACTGACCACCACAACTGGCCACCAAATGACTGCAATGATGAGAAAGTGCAGGATAAGTGAGGGCAAAATAAAGAGGATGGAATTCTCCACAGACTGTGGGGCTGTTCTCTCCAGTCCATCTAAGGCAAAATGGCTTCCCTTCATCTGAGTGTCTCCACTTTTTGCTAACATTGCTCTGTATCCAGACAGTAGTTATTTGTCTTGCCTAGACTCTTTGAGCCCAGGCCGGACCCCCTATAGAATATAGAACAACTCTTGTAGTCTTAAGCTTAGTTGAAAAGGAGGGTTGGTGAGACATGAAGAGTTTCTGGCTCCTACGAAGATTGGCTTTCACTGCAACCAGAGGACAAACAAGGTTTTCCAACAACAGGAGGTGATGGAATGAAAAAGGAAATTAGTGGAACTTTGGATTCTTCAAGAACAAGCCAGGTGTTTCTAGCTCAATCTCTCTGGCATGTTTTAGGAAAATCCTGTCAAGAGGAAGTGATATTCCCTCAGTGTTCTGAGTTCCATGATTCTGAGAAGTTAATGCTGAATGCCAAAGCAAAGTCAGCTATCACTCCTGTTCTGATCTCCACATTCCCAGTATATTACAGTTCTCCCCACACTGGAGCAGGTATAGACTTTATAAAGATTCTGGACCTTATGGATCCTGGTACCACACATGTGCCAGTGAAAGGAAACTCTGTCAAGCTAAATTCTCTTCATTCCTCAATTTAATTCAAGTGTCCCATTCCTCAGAGAAGCCATCCTCTCTGCCCACTGATTCAGATGTCTCTCCTCATGCTCCCAATGCACTCATAACATGTGTCACACTATGCAGTGATCATTGATTTACTTGTCAGTCTTCCCAGCTACCATCTGTGTGTCCCCAAAGCCCAGGGCTAGGCTTGGCACATTGTAGACACTCTGTAAATATTTATTGAATACAGAGATGGGTGGATGGATGGATGGATGGATGGATGAACAGATAGATGTTGGAGCCACTGATTATGTTTTTGGGAAGGAAAACCCTTCTCTGCATTTTTATCCTTTTTTAAGTGACCAACATTCAGGGGTAGCCAGCCTTAGGGAGAGAAATAGGTCCCCATTCTCCAAGTAGGATTTGATCAGCCCAGACACCACTAAGCCATATTTTCCTCAGGATTTAGACATGATTCATTTTTGTTCTTTTCTTCCAGCACTGAGAATTGAAATAAACCCATAGGTGGGATTTGCAAGAGGACAAGCTAGCTAAGTGTGCCTGCTGGGTTCCGAGCAAACAAGTAGGCAGAGACTTGGGCAAGAGGTTAGAAAAGAGAAGGGACGAGGCTGACAGAGACTGACCCATCATGCTAAGCAGGAAACATGGCATCTGCAATGAGAACATGAGGCCAAGGGCCAGAGGAGGGTAAGACAGTCTTAGCAAAGACATCCAAAGCATGCAAAAGAGAGAAGTGAGCAGAGGGTGGTTCAACATGATTCACTAATGCTGCTACTGCTAATTACTGAAATTTCTCAGTTACTCTGAAATCAGCCCATATGGAAATCAACACAGCACACCCATGAGGAAGCTCTGTTTTCCACTCCTAAAAATAGGTCCAGCTAAACATCCTACTTGAGGCTGGATCTAGGTTTTCCAGAGTACAATGAGGAGATGAGAGTGATCCTCTGAGGGATGAAGAGTGGGGTCTGAGTCATCTGAGAGAAAAAGCAAGCTCCCCACCCTACCCTCTACCCCTCCCTTGAGCAGGCTTCTGCACAGGAGGAACAAGAAGAGGAAGGAGGGAGGTAACCTAGTATTCACTAAGTACCTACCCTCCTAGGGGAAATAGGTAGGAGGTAGGTAGAAAGAGATGTGAACCTTCACATCACCTCTCCTTTTATCCCTTAGTAATGCAATGAAAAAGGTGTACTTGTGGTGTGCATCACTCTCAATGTACTGACAAGGACACAGACTCAATGACATCAATCAACTTGCCTAAGGTCACACAGTAAGCAGTTAAGCCAGGATTTAAATCCAAGCCTGGGCTATCTGGACTCCCACTGTGGTGTTATCCCCATACTCTGGGGAGACACAAAGAGCCCATCCCATCAGGCCAAGACCATAACCAGCAGCAAAGAAGGGATCCCAGTCAGGTACCTAGACCAAGAGAACACTAGTAAGAGAGTCCTGGTGAGGGAGCACTAGTAAGGGAGCACTGATAAGGGGTGTAGAAGCACAGCAGGGAGAAATGTTGGGTCCAGAGAGCAACACAGAAGACAAGAAACCAATATAAGAACAAGAGGGCAGTAAGACCTGGGAGGCAGGATGAGGTGCAGATACTCAACATTCTGCAGTGTGAACCCAGTATTAATACAGAGCTTCCACATAATTCATGGCTCCATCTACCTTTCCTGTCAGGGCTAATTCCAAGGTCTGGGCATTACTGGGCCCTCAAGAAAACAAGTACAGTAAGGGAGAAAGAAGAAGACAACCCATTTATAGGACACACAGGTGCTGTTTACATGCCTCCTCATTTAACCTTCCAACTCTTAGAAATGGGTATTTTCTCCATATTAAGCAAAGACAATTAGCTCAAGAATGACAATAACAATAATGGTCCACATTTATGGAGTAGTCAGTACATGCCATGCGTTGTGTCTACATATTTAACCCTGTGTCATAATTCTACGGATGTCTGAAGATAGTGCTATTTTTTTACAAATGGAAACTGAAATTTAGAATTTTATTTGATTTTTCCCAAGGTCATAAAAATAATAAGTAGCAGAACTGAGATGTATTCCCATGTCTGCCACAGGAGGGGGACTGGCTTTTGAGAGCAGAGTTTGACTCAGAGATATTCAAGTCTTATAGGAGACACATCACTTCCTACAGTAACCCCTCTCACTACCTATAGGCCTGCTGGCCCCCCCCTGTGACTTAAAAATATCCAAGTTTATTCCCCAGAATTCTCCATTATTTTCACCTTGGAAATGAGAAACAAAGGAGGATGTCTCAGAGGAGAAGGGCAGGATTTCTCTTTCACACCTCATGCCTGGGCCACACTCTGCTCTTTACAAAGTATTTTTTACACTAATTGGCTCCTTAGACTCTTACACCAACCTCGTGGTAGGGAGAGCAGGTATTTCTATCCACGTTTTACAGCTGAGGAAGCTGAAGCCCAAGAGGTTTCACAGCCTGACCAAATCTCTAGTTGGTGTCAAAGCCATGTCTTAAACCTAGGTCTGTCTGACTTTTGACCCAGAATCTCTGCTCTCTCTGCACAATCTGGCAGGGGTACCAATCCCTGTGGATACACAATGGCCAGCTGAGAGGACATCTCAGCCACCAGTCTCTTCTCCTCCAACTGTCTCCTACACCAGACCTTTGGTCACTGTTCAGCTCCCTCTCCTGTGGCCCTTGAATACACCCAACCCCCCAACCCATTTTAATGATGAAGCTTCTCTGTTCCTTATAACCCTAATGTAATCCTCAAGTCCAACCTCTATGGGAGAAGTGAGGGAAAAAAACTGGAGATAGTGATTTGCTATGGACTAGGAGGGGCTATGCCTCTGTCTTTGAGGTTTAGAGCATCTTTTATGGTGAGGAGATTTGTTCTTTGGGCTCATTCTCAAACCCAGCATTACTCCTGATGAGTTTAGGAGCAAATCGTCCAAAAGCTGGAATGGTCCCCACTTCCTAACTAAGTGCAGCATCTATAACTAGAGGCTGCATGAAGGGCTGTGCTGTCTTTCTTCCCTGAGTGCATAGACCCTCTCCTCTTTGCTCCCCATATTAAAATTAGCCCTTCTTGAAGACTAGAGAGGCAAGAGGCATAATGGAAAGAACAACATTGAGGGCCACCATAACCAAGAGGAGCCAGACCTGTAGCTCAGGGCTGAGGGTGGCTTTTTTGGGAAATCTGATTCTTCCCTGAACAAGGAGCAGGCTATAAATGTGGTATGAGGAGGGCTGGATGAGGGAGAATTTTTATCCACTAAGTTTGATTGGCGGCAGCTTTGATTCCTGCTGGGTTTACTCAGGGCAAGTCTAACCAAAGATGCCTGGTTCCTGTAGTACTATTGTTAGAAGAAGGCAACCCTTAAATTCTTGGGATCCAAGAGAAAAGCCTCATTTACTACACAAAGCCCCCCCCACCCAGCCTCTCTCATTCAAGTGGTTCTTCCTCTCAACTCCACAGAGTTGTTCTACCCTCCCCATTTCACCCACCCTCTGAGCCGATCACCTGCTTCACCTTGATTAGGCCCAGAGTTGTTCCAAGCATCAGGAGTGGGGCCAGATATTCATCCATAGAGGCCACCGACTGTAGTATTGTGATGAGCACAGGCTTTGGAGTGGAGACTCCTGGCTTTTTCTCTGGCCAGCTGTAAAATGGGGAGGAAGAAAAGCCACCTTCCCCAGTCAATTACTGTGAAGACTAAATGTAATAATTCATGTCAACTGCTTATTACAGAGTCTGGCACAAAGTACATGCTCAACTGGTAGATCTCACCACTCAGTAAGGGAAAGTTAAGTCAAGTCTATTCCCACCCTACCTGTTGATGGAGCAGTATAGGCAACACATAGAGTCTGCATGCAAATTGGCCTTCTACATGGGATCAGTCCAGAAAGAGAGACTGTTTTCCCTTTGAACGGGAGCTTTGGAGGAAGCTAAGCCAGTTCACTAAACCAGACCTTCGGAGTAAGACAGAAGGATTCTCTTGTGGCCAGGTCTCATTCACGTGGAGTAGACTGTACTTGCTGACAAGGTGGAAGGAGACTAGAAATGGTGTCTGAACATGGACCTTGCAGCAGGAACATGCCTGAACCATGTGAAACAAATGTCTATTGGACACATCCATCCCTTCAATCCTTTACAGGTCTACACTATAGATAAGTTGTCAGCACTCAAGTTCTGCCTAAATAAATATATTTGCTGGTACAAAAATATGTACTGATGGATGATTTAAAAGGAAGACAAGATGGTGTTTAACAGCTAAGGAGTGGTATTTTAATATTTATTTTTATTTTTGAGAGAGAGAGAGCACAAGCGGGGGAAGGGTCAGAGAGAAAGAGAGAGAGAGAGCAGGAGAGGGGCAGAGAGCAAGGGAGAGAGAGAATCCCAAGCAGGCTCTGTGCTGACAGCATGGGGCTCGAACTCACAAACTGTGAGATCATGACCTGAGCCGAAATCAAGAGTCAGACGCTGAACCAACTGCTGCTCCTAAGAGCTAAGTAGTGATGTTTTAGAAACGTTTAGATCTCAGTATCATAGGGAAAGAAGGACCAATGAGGAGTTATATAAGTATATTCCTCACACCTATAGCTGGTATGCAGTTGAGGGGGCTGGGAGCTGTCCAGGGTTCTGACAACATCTCTGCATCCCCTGAGTGCCCAGAGCACCGGGAGCCAGAAATGAGGGGCTCAGATGAATAACATGTTTTTCCAGAATTGTCCAGCTAGAGACAGAATCTAGATTCAGAGATATTTAAAAAGGTATGCAAAATAAGAAAACAGATAATTCTGCCTTTGGCAGGATGCATAGACTCTGCCACAGCACTCTAACAGTTGCCTCCCTGCATAGCGTGTATGCCAAGGTCAGCTCACACCTGTCGTGAGGTGGACAGCTGAGCTGTAGTGCACTGCCCCTGAGTGGACATACAAAAGGCTTGGGAGAAATGGAACGTGAAGAAGAAGGACATGTAAGAAAGCTTTACAAGGTCTCCCTCCAGTTTGGCCAAGGGGCCTGCACATGGTGCTCCCACTCACTAACATTGCTTCCTTCACAGGCCCACTTTGTAGGCAGAACAGAAAAGAAGCAGCACAGGGAAAGGGGGCTGGCAGCAGGGAGGGGGGTGAGCAAGCAAGGATGCAGATAAGAAAATAAACGCTCAGTGCTGGGAGTAGGGAGAGGGGAGGGTAAGAAGGTAATCTGTGTTATTGCCAATGTGTCAGTCACAATTACTCACTAGCGAGAAAAGTAATAAAGTTACATTATTCACACATTACGTGGAACAAGCTATTCAATGCTGCCTTCCTCCCAGCCAAATATTGTGATAATTTTAGAGATCACAACTTAATTGAACAATGAATTAATAATCTCATGTGTGGACATTCTCCTTTTGTGTGTATGAACCAAAAAGCCTGAGGTTTTCTTTCCCATTCTCTGGGCCACACAGCAGTCAGTTACTGAAGCAAGACGCACACGAATTTCTCACCCCAGACCCACAGGGGCAATTCTTTCTTTGTCTGGGATTTCTTTAGCCCACAATATGAGCCCAGGTTAAATAGCCATGAGACATTGCCTGATATCAGTGGTTCCCAAAATGTGTGGTCCCCAGACCAGCAGCAGCAGCACCTGGGAACCTGCTGGAAATGCAGACTCTTGGGCCTCCCAGACCTTCTGAATCAAAAACTCTGGGGTGGGGCCCAGAAATCTCTGATAGCCTTCCAGGTAATTCTGATGCCTAGTGAGATTTGAGAACTACCACTTTATATAGTCTAAGTGGCATGGAGCCCAGGAGGAAAGGGTTTCTGGGAGTCTGGAAAGCCAGCCTTACCCCCAAATGGCTCAAAATCAGAACGAGATGAAGAAGAAATAGAGGCATACCGCCCAGACCATGAGACCGGAAGTCCGTCATCCAGGTTTTCATCCAGGATCCCCCCCTTTGGGAAAAATTATGTAACCTCACCTGAGCCTGCTCATCTGCAAGTAAGAATAACAATTCTTGCCACTTTGCAAGATTGTTGTGGGGATAAAATGAGCTAATGGATTTGCAAGTGCTGTGAAAGCTACAAAGTGCTACACTAAAGTAAGGGATTGTTATTATGTCAATACAGGAAAAGACTGTGACAGCCTGATATGCACTCCCTTCAGCTACAGATGCAAATCATCTCAGGGTAAATTGGCTCCACCTGCACCTGCCCCCTCCTCCCCTTCTCTCTCAAGACTTCTCATCTCTCTTTGTACACACACAGTGATACCTGCTCCGAGCACAGCCGATGGAAGTGTGGTTTGGGGAAGAAGGAGAGAGAATCTGCCCAGGACCTTTTACTTCTATATAGGAACAATTTCAGATTGTCTGCAAATAGAAACATCATGCTGGGATTTGAGAGGACAAGTTCCAGTGTCTTACTACCTGCTTCAAACCCTGGCTCCAACACTCACCAGCTGTGTGGCCCTCAGCAAGCCACCCCTGACACCTGTTTCCTCCTGTGTAGAATGGCAGTGAGAAAAGAACATACCTAATAGAGGTATGTGAGGATTGAATAAGATAATGTTCGCAAATTCAGGCATCTGGAGGTTGCTCGATAGCAAAAGAATAAATGAATAAGCAGATGAATGAATATTGATTGAATGTACAGACACCTGAATGAAGAGTATGGATGAAGTAGCTGCTGTGGCATTGTGGACAAGAAGAGAGGTTCAATTCCACATTTTGGTGTGGGGAGTACTGGGCAGGGTGGAAGCTAACATTTTAGGCAGGACACATCAAGGAGAAAGTGCCTCTCTCTCTGCCAGTCGGTCAGGGAACTCCACTAGGAGAAATGGAACAGAAAGAGACGGATGTTGAGGGATGAGCAGACCCACAGTGCGGCCAGTCACAGCATCAGGGCAGGGACAGGTTCACCTTGTCAGGCTACTGTGGATGCTGGAGTAACCTGAGTCCAGGCCTTGTGGCATTGAGAACACCAACCCAAATCACCGAACGAAAGGGTCAGTCAGGAGTCAAAGATGAGCCCCTTTGCTGAGGGTGGGGCATGCTTTTAAAAGTTCAAGGTCCTGGAATGGGACACCTGTAGGAGGCCATCAATCAGCTAAACCAAGATCAGAAACCCTACTCAGGGACTGGCTCCAGAGAGAGGTAGGGAAGTAAACCAATCACTTCATGAGAAGAGTCCTAGAAGCCTGGCCTTATAAGAGGCTCCATCTCAATAGAGTCTTTTCTACCCGGAGGTCAATGCTCTTACTCACTTCCTCGCAGAATCCTTGAGATCAGTCTTCACAAGTCAACAGGGAGCAACTAAAGAGAAAAGGAGGAAAGAGGGAGAGGTTCTCACCAATTTCTAGAACACCTGCTTCAGTTCTTTCCCAAGTGTTAGTAAGCCAGAGCATGCCCCTCAAATTCCTGTCAAGTGACATAAATGCTGTAGCCGTACCCATAAACAAGAATAGCACCATAGCCTGCATAAAGCATTCTGGGGAGGAATGAGCCCCATTCCCACCTCACCCCCCAACATACACACACACAAGGCTTCTGCTTCACCCTACAAAGACCTGTGGATCAGTTTGAGGCCTATTACTGGGTCCTTTCCAAACCAATTCGTCTACCTGGAAATGGGGCCTTTATCACCAATAAGACTTTGAATTCTGTTCCACATCAAAGCTGGCATCCCAGGAATAAGCTGAAGCAAACACGATAATTCTAACCATGTGTCCAACGAAAGGGAGTGGCCTGGAAGGGAAGTGATTCTATCAGGATCCTGGGAGGAAAACAGATGACACACGTCATCTGTTCCTTATTAATAAAGTTATTAAAGTTTATTTTAAAAGTTCTTTAATAATAAAGAATAATAAAGCTTATTAATAAAGTCCTTTATTAATAAAGGAACTGTTCCGAAGTCGTGCTCAGGGACTACACAAGGAACGATAGAGTACTCTGGGGCTAGAAAGAGAGGCAGACCTTACTACCCTATGCTTGCAGGGGGAGGGAAGGGAGTGGTTAATAGAACCAGGAAGGAGAGCATCTCATGAGTAATCTCCTTAACAAGAAATTGTGAACTTCAGTCGAGAGACAGACCATCCCCCCATGATCCCCCAAGAAAGATTCACTGGAATAGATAGTCTAGCCTCATTGTCTTGCTTCCCTCCAGTGTCCCGCCAAGGCCTCCTCATTGGCCAGATCCCACCCAAAGCCTATGGTAAGGAATCGTACTGATGAAGTCCACACAGTTCAGATTCCCAGGGCACAGGGCAGGGTGGATGGATCTGGAGAAGCAAACAGGAGGTATTTTCCAGCACAGCACCCTTTCCACTCCTAGAGGAAGCAGTGCAACAAAGCCTTTTTCTCGCAGCTGTTTTTGCTTCCCACATCACTTTAGCCATTTGGAAAGAAAAGTGTCACGAGAGGCCCAGAAACACCCCTTTGGCCCGGAAGGTCCCTCAGCTGGTCCCCCCCCCCAGCCCTCCACCCAGAGCTTCACCCCAGAAAGCTCACGAGGCTGGCAGCTGCACTTATTCATGAGCTCTTTGGATCCCCGCTGTGCTTCCTGGGGTACAGACATCTGCTTGGCTCCAGGCCCGCATAGGAACTCCTGGTTTCCCCCAACCATGTGTCACAGCCTTTGTCAAACCACCACTGTCAAAACACAGTGGACCCAATGCTAAGAGGAGCTCTAATCCTCAGAGAGCAACCTAGTCAAAGGCAATAGGAGACGCTCTCCTTTTGTACGGGCCTGGTCCAGAAATAAGAAATATGCACCGCGGGGGGGTTGGAGACAAGGAGAGGAAAGGGGAAACCGAAAAGGCGTTCTAATTAAATCTTCAGCTCGCATTCCATGGCCAGTCATTCCTGGCTCCATTCATCAGGATATGCCCCGTAAACGCTCATTATGAAAGATTCACAGTGTTGGATGCCTCTGCGGGTTGGGAAAGCCGGCCTCCGTGCCACAACCAGTCACTTTCGTGACCTCCGCAGTTGCTCTGACTTTATCCAGGACAGACCCTATCAGGGAGCCAGGGCTGGGGCAGGCAACTGGCACCAGATTACAGGCTGGACTCAGGGAATCTAAAGTCTGGAAGAAGACAGAGTGCTCAGTGTTACTGTCCCACTATATGGGGAGAGGATGGCAATCCAATTTCCATTTTCTGATAGGGACAGACAAAGCGGAAAACAAATATGCACTGCCCCAAGGGACATAGTAGATTAGACCTCAGAAGGACTATAGGAAAGCCAAAAATAGAACAAATTGTTGAAAAAATCATGAGACACCCACCATGCGGTGAGAGCTGCAAGAAGGAGATATACTGCTTTTCCTGTTCAACCAGACTTTGACCAACTGCCCAACTATGTGCTCTCAGGGTACAGAGTCTAGACCTCAAAATCAAGGGGTAGGGGGTGGGCTAAGTATGTCCACAAAGTCACTGGGAAGGGGACTTTCCACCAGAGCCCAGGGTAGCCAAAGGAAAGAGAGCATTTCCTTCTGGGACTTTCTCATGTTTCTTCTTATGGAGAAGGTGAGGTGGGTGGGCCTCCAAGGAGGGAGGGGGGTTTGGTAGGCTTCAAGAGTGGGAGAGCAGGGCTTGATATATTGAGCAATGAGATGATCAGGCAGGAGGCCTGGAGAGATACGTGAGGTACGTCCAGAGAAATACCATAGGCCTGATCTTGCCTGAGCAAAGGATGCTCCCCCAGAGCCCCAAATTAGAACCATGCTTTAAACTTGTGATTTCATAGTATTTAGGCTTTACCCTTCAGAATGGCTGTCTGTTCCTCACTAGAGCCACTCGGCAAGGCCCACGAGTTAGGTTGGCTGGGGATAGAGCTTTGGCTTGTCCCATCCAGGTCTGTTACAACGACTTACCATAGACCATGTGGATTTAGCAACGGAGATGGTCTGGAAGTCTGAGATGAGGGTGCCTGCATGGTTGGATTCGCAGTGAGGACCCTCCCTCTTCACGTGGCCTTATCCTTCGTGTGTGCAGAAAGAGGGATCTTGTTTTCTTAATCCCAGCGTGGAGCTCCACTTCGCGAGCTTATCTGAACCTACTCTTCTCCCCAACTCCCACCTCTGATACCACCACATTGAGAGTTAGGGCTTTGACATATGGACGGAGGGGGACACCTAGCCCTGCTGGGTGGTGGGAGAGACAGACTGGGGAAACAGGCCTCCCAGTTCCCGGCCCAGTATTCGACTACAGCGCCACCCCCCATCCTGTCACACACCAAGGGAAAGAAGCCCACTGGGCCCTTGTGAGTTCTCTCTGAACATCTGACATCCCTCTCAGCCTGCCAACACCCCTCTCACAAAGAGCATCCCTCCCCCCTCCGCCCTGCTGCCTGCACCATCTCCCTTCTCTCGAGCTAATGAGGCAGCAGGCCCCACACAGGGTCCCAGTGACAGCTGCTAGGAGCATGTTTACTGAAGCCCAACCGCTGGACCTGACAAGACGTGTTTAATTAGAAGATGATGTACCGTAGTAGGACACGTCGGCCACATGGCAGCCGGACGGGCAGCGTCAGTCACCAGGAGCCAGGGAGGCTGCCATGACAATTCTTAATTAAGGAGAAGCTTGTCCTCCTCACCAGGTGACAGCCCCAGACTGGGTGAAGACAGTAGCACTGGTTGTCCCAGTAAGGGCCACCCTGAAGCCTGCCCCGCAATGATAAGGTTTGGCTAGAGGGCTGCCTGTGGGAACAGAGGTGAGCTAACAGTGCTTCTGCATGGCTTTCAGGTCCTTCGCCACCCCGGCCTCAACCTACTTCCTCCTTCCCATAGCCCCCGGCGATTCCAAGGCATCGTGCCCCATCACCTTTCCCAACAGGCCCGTTCACACTTCTGTGAACTCATTCACAGGCCCTGAATTCCTTTCGCTCTACCTCCTTCTCCTTATATTGAAATACATATACAAGTTAAAAGTTCAGCTCAAATGCTGCCTCTTATGAAAGCTTTCCCTCATTCCTCCATACACGCATCTACACACACACACACACACACACACACACACACACACACCTTCCTTTGAGGGTGGGTTCAATATTTTGCTATTCTTTAGTTATATTTACCATGCTAGCACACACCAGTACAGCAGGTCCAGGGTGAGTACTGAGACATTTTTATACTTGACTGGTAAAGAGTGACTATTCCAAGCCCCCCGAACCCCAACATGCTTCGACTATTCCAGACCTTGCTTGAAGATACCCTCTACTGTCCAGCACCTAAAGAGTTATGCTGGCCGTAAAAGACCCTCTTGATTGGCCAATGCACATGCCATGGCAGTGACTGAATATTTGAATATCAACCTTGCTCATCAGTCTAGTATCTATCAAGTAGAGTGTGCTGTTTCCTCTGTTAGAATGTCAGCCTCTGTTTCCCCCAAGGAGCCTGTGGTTGTACCTTAAGCTCAGGCCCGTTGATTTCAAATAACTTGGTAGTAGGGGCGCCTGGGTGGCTCAGTCAGTGAGCGTCTGACTTCAGCTCAGGTCATGATCAGGTTTGTGAGTTCGAGCCCCACGTCGGCTCTGTGCTGACAGCTCAGAGCCTGGAGCCTGCTTCGGATTCTGTGTCTCCCTCTCTATTTGTCCCTCCCATGCTCATGCTCTGTCTCTCTCTGTGTCTCAATAATAAATAAACGTTAAAAAAAAATTTTTAAAGAACTTTGTAGTAAAAGGGCACACCCCACCGAGACCCCCATATGATGCTGAGTTAAGGCACTGCTTGTCTGCCTTCTAAGTCCTCCATCCTCTGAGGGTCCATCCTGGACCCAGGACTATAGAAATGTGGTTTCACAGGGCCAGTGTATGCTCCCTAACCCTTACTGACATTTCCTGCCCCAATTTTCTATTCCAATATACATTACCCTACTCATTGAATGAGCACATTGAGTACACCTACTGTGTGCCAAGAAGTAGAATACAGAAACGAAAAAGGCACAACCCGTCACCACAGAAATTCACATTGCGATGGACATAGATAAGTAAACACGTGAAGACAGCACAGCAAAAAGGCTGTTATAATGCAGATACAAGAAAGGATGAGCCCTGTTCTGTGAGATCTCAGAGGAGGATCTGGTCCTCAGTACACAGAAGAGACGGGGTGGTTCTCAGGGGCAGGATGGTACTGGCTGTTTTTAAGGATGGATAGAAGTTTCCCGGGTAGTTAAGTGGGGGAAAGCTGTTGAAGTTAGAATTACACATATAAAATGTGCAGTGGTTAAGAGGGCATAGGATGGTCAGCAATGTCCGGACTGGCTGGGGAACAGGTGGGGCAGGACATCAAACTGAAAGATGGGAAGGGACTGTCCTCTGAAGATCATGCCAAGGAGTTTACCCTGTCAGCAGAGAGGGGCTGATGGAGGTCTTTATGCCAGAAGTGACAAGATCAGATTGTCTTGTAGCAAGATAACCTGAGTGGCAGTACGGAGACTGAATTGGAATAGAGGAAAGACCGGGCAGCCTGCAGAATTTGACTGAAAATGGGTTTGTATTGTAATTGATTTCTTACAATTACTAACCCTGAGGTTTTACAGAGCTTTGGGGGAAGGAAATGTCACTTGTTTCAGGTCAGGTCATATATTCAAATAGTTTTCAGAGATCCTGTCTAAAGGTGACTGGGAATAGACCTGGATTCTAGCCTAGCCCATGACTTACCTCGCTCGGTGACCTTGAGGAAGAAAATTAATCTCTCTGGAAGAAGTCACTGGAATCATGCACTAAAGTAGTCCTACGCTCAGCTCAAGCAGGGTACAGGGGAGGAGATGTTTTCCAGGGCCCACGAGCGTAGGAACAGAGGAGTGATTTTTATTTGAAGGAGGGAGGGGAAATTCGCTCTCTCCTCTGCAACAGGGCAGGGTCTGACTTCCCAGGGCCTGGCAAGCTCTTGTGATAAGAGTGTAGGTTGCTCCTACTTTCTGATAATCAGGCACCTTTGTGATGAGTCCCTAGGAAATGCTGTCAACATTCACCTCTGCTTCGACCGCCCCCACCCTGCCCCACCCCGGCGCCCACCATCCTTAGCTTGGTAGGTCTTGAAAAACTACAGGCTACCTCGCTAAGCCCAGGGTCAGTATCCAAGGGCCCCTGCCAGCAGCCCCATCCTCACAGTTGGCCTCAAGTCAAGCATCTTGAGGTCGCCCTGCATTACATCATGACAGATGTTATTGATGCTTGGGAATTACTCAGCCCTTTGAAAAATCACAGCCACAATATTTGTCTCCATTAACATCCATGGCAGCACTTCAGTGAATCAATAGGATACTTAATGCTGAATTACACGACAGGCCCAGGCAGCCTGCCTCTGCGGAGTATAATCTGTCAGGTGAATAACATGGGAGAGTGTTCCAAGCCCACAGTGAAGGTACCCGGACTGGAAAGGGGAGACACGGATTTTTACACCAAAATAAATGTGCATTTGTTTACCTGCTAGAAATGAACCAAAACTTCTTGGGCTTTTCCAATTATAATTGCTTTTTAAGCACCTGATGTTGCTTTCTTCATCTTTCTGGTGTAAATGATTCATGCTTCATGGTCTGAGACAGATCTGGGGTTTTGGTGTTTTTCCTAGTGGAAATCAGAGGAGAAGAAAAGAATAATCTGTTTAGTGAGAATAACAGATGATCCCAGCTGCACAAACTTATCACCATTCTGTGACCCTCCTATCTTTCATTCTGGCTTTTTCCCTTTACGTGTCCTTGTCCTTCATTCCTATTGATTTGACCCAAAATGCCATTTTCCTTGTTAGTAGCCTGACCTGTCCTCCGGGGATCTCAAAGCACTAAATCAACATCCATCGCCAGCAAGGATGGCCCTTTCTTTAACCAGGCCACAGGTGAGAAAGCAGCCATTGCAGATAAAGAAGAAACTAGGCCTTCTGGCCTCCTCATGTGAGCTTCCGTCTCTCTGATTCTGACCAGTTCAAGCATTATTTACTGAATTCAGACAGCTTCTCCCTATTACTTTCTCAATGGACTCAAATATCTACCTGTCAGCCCCTTGAGAACTAGTGGGGGGTGGGGGTTGGGGGGAGCCATAACTTATTGCTGGGTCCAACACAGGACCAAATACATGGAAAAGGACTTTTCTGGTTGGTTTGTTCATTTTCTTGAGGACCTAGAATTTCACTGTATGTCTTTGTTTTCCAGCTTGACATTTAGTCGGTGAATTTCTCCTTACCTCCTTTGGCCGGTCTGTTATTTTAAGAAAACAAAAGAGGATGCCCTGCACACCCCTAGATCTGACGCCAGGGATCCTCTCTTCCCTTGCTGGCCCATCTTCTGAAGCCCCTTTTACCTTCCTCATCACTCTTGGTTAATTTCTCTTCCTTCTTCATCATTCAAGATTCACATAGATGCTTTTCTGATTGTTCCAATGGCTATAAAATCTCTTCAGTACATCAGGCAGTCAACATCAAAAAATTCCAACATAGTCTCTTCCTTCAAAGACCTTGGAATCGTAGTGAAGTAGCAACAAGCCGAGAAAAGCCACATTGGAGCCGATGCCCATGAGATGCACGGGAACTAAGAATCCGCCCCCCTCCTTGATCCATTTGTGCATAATCCATCCTGAGACCATTTGCTGCTCCAGTGCCACTCCCCAGGGGGCTTCCCTCCTGCACCGTTAAGGAGGGACGTGATTTCCGGTGAGGCAGAGACTGCGCATGTGCAGGGGCCCTTGGCTTCCCTTTTAAAGGACATGTTGATGTGTCTTCCCCCCGCCTTGTAGGTGTGTTTAGGAGAGGGAAAGAGCAGGAAAGCTGTCCTGCTAGCGGGTTTTGGCCATGTCACCGTGGACAAATGACTGCCTTTTTCTGTTACCTTACCTCTAATTCTAAAATGGAACCAAAGGTTGTCAGGAAGATCAAATGACATAATTAGTGGGTAATACTTTGGAAACTATAAATGTTGTATGAATGTAATTAATTAAGAGCCTGGACTCTGGAAGTCAGATTGCCCGGGTTAGAATTCTGGATCCACCACTCCCTAGTTGTATGAACTTGTGCAAAATACCCTTTCAGTGCCTCCGTTTCTTCATTGTAAAATGGGGACCCAAATACCATCTGCCTTGTGAGATCTGTTGTAAGGATTAAAAGAATGAATACAGATAAAGTATTTAGAACCGTGTCTGGCATGCAGTTAGCATACAAAAAATGTGGCTGTTGGGGCGCCTGGGTGGCTCAGTCGGTTAAGCGTCCGACTTCAGCTCAGGTCACGATCTCGTGGTCCGTGAGTTCAAGCCCTGCGTCGGGCTCTGTGCTGACTGCTCACAGCCTGGAGCCTGTTTCAGATTCTCTGTCTCCCTCTCTCTCTGACCCTCCCCCATTCATGTTCTGTCTCAAAAATAAATAAACGTTTAAAAAAAATTTAAAAATAGGGGCGCCTGGGTGGCTCAGTCGGTTAAGCGGCCGACTTCGGCTCAGGTCATGATCTCGCGGTCTGTGAGTTCGAGCCCCGCGTCAGGCTCTGTGCTGACAGCTCAGAGCCTGGAGCCTGTTTCAGATTCTGTGTCTCCCTCTCTCTGACCCTCCCCTGTTCATGCTCTGTCTCAAAAATAAATAAACGTTTAAAAAAATTAAAAAAATAAAATAAAATAAAAAAATTAAAAATAAAAAATGTGGCTGTGGTGATTATTTCTTACTTCCAGAATTTGAGGTCCTGGGCATCAAGGAGGTAGCCTCCCCTCAAGCGCAATGAAGTTGCCAACTTAATTGCCTTGGTACCTGATGAGAGCACGTGACATCTTGCTGTGATCACAGGGGCATCTGATTGCTGCCCTAATGGAGGGGTTATCAGTAGCTGCCCTCCCTCCAGAGGGAACGGTAGCTTCATCGCTTCAGAGCCAGAACAAGCTACTGCCTTCCCGCCCGCAGCAAAACCTTTGTCCAGAGAGTAGATACTCAAAGTTCAGCCTGTGATAAAAATGTGTCACCATTTTCAACAGCATCAGAAGGCACCTTTAAGAAGAGTAATTAAAACAGTACCCACAGGGGCAATGACTTTCTTGAAGAACACGAAGTTCTCCACTGGAGAGTCTAGCATGTGAACAATTACTGTCTGCAAAGTACTTTGAAGATACCGTAAGAGCCACAAACCCCAAGAGAGATTGGCAACTATAGCAAAATAGTGACATAAATGCAAACCCAGATACCTTCTCTAACCTGCGCCTGGGCCCCGTCCCCACACCTACCAGTGCCCAGCCATCCCAGGCACAGTACCTCAGAGCTGTCCACTCCAGAAATAACAAAACGGACAGCCCCAGGGACTGCCAACTACTTCCCTCGCCCCTGGGTCCCCAACTCTGTCAACAGCCAAAAATGAGCATTTTTCACCCATGGTGGACAAGATAATTATCTTCGTAAGGTTTAAGAAACGTGATGATGTATCTCATTTTATACAGCACATTAAGGTTAGAATTTAGTGCAAGGCAGTAAAACAAATCTAAAAATATAAGGTAACATAGTAAAATCAATAGGGATTATTAGGAGCAAAGTGTTGCATCTGAAGCGATAAAGCCTTGGAAATGCAAGAAAACAATGTTCTAGTAAAACTGTAATAAATGAGTATGATTTAATCACTTGGCAAATAACTCGGTATTTCGATGGGTTTTATAGTTTTGTGGTGTAAAAAAAGAAATGCACATTAGGGATTCATCCAACATGGTTCTTATAAAGAGTGTATCCAAGAGTAGTATCATTTTGGCAATTTATGCTTTTAAATAATAGTATATTATTTTCTACGTAGATCTGTGTTTTAAGCCTCTCACATGCTTTTAAGATTTCACTTGCCATTACACCATCATTCTGCAGATTCAAGCCTTTGAGCATACAAAATTATATTATTCATTACCTTCTCCCACTTCATAGAACAGGCAGGCTTGGGAATTCCTAGAGGACCTTGATTTTCCTGTTTTTCCTTTAGCTGGGTACTAATTCCAAATGTTGGTTTAGAAACTAGGAAGCCATTTTACTTGAAGTTCACATCACCTATTTAAATAACCCAAATCAAAAGGGGCTCTCCCCATCCCCGACTCAGAGCTGTTCCAAATAGTCAAATGAAGATTGAACTCTTGATTTAAGTAGCTACATCTTGGCAGTAATTAACATGTACATCAAATACTTTTTTTTTCCCTTTGATATGATATGGTACTAGAATTTAAACCCTGATGATGGGGCCAAAATTAACTGCAATGGGAAATGAATAATAATTCTTTCAAGATGACTTTGCCCTTTGCATGAGCTCACATTCAAGCCCTTTACCAGACTCTGTGCTCTGCTCTTAAGAAATCTGCAAGCCAGGCACACGGGTCAGTTCCAAAGATCTATGAGTCCAGGGGAAAAAAAAAAAAGAACCCTCGGCCCCATGCCCATTTCTTTATATGTTCTCAATCTGTCCATTGGACACAGGCTTCCTCGCTAGTCTCTTCTCTAAGAAAAAACTAGAGCTTGTCTTCTCTGGGTTTGGATGATTTATAAGAAGCTAGAGAAGGAATTTAAAGTGGGGTGTGAGGCAGGAAGAAGAGATCAAGAGACCTGTAAAAGGCATTTGAAGCAGGCAGGAAGAGAATGAATGTAGGACTAGAGGAGAGGCTAATTGTAGTTTCTCCTTAGTGTCAAAATCCTTCGATTTAACTTTTTAAAACAAGGGTTCTCTATTTTTGAGGGTGACCAACACTTGAGACTTGAAAGCGTTTCTTCCCAGAAATGCATATGTGCGTGCACATACATACACCATCGTGAATGAGATGGGTGGACCCCATCCATGGACCCAGAAGCCTCACGTAAAGAGCTACTGCCCCTCACACATTTGGTCTACTACTCTTCGTTAGTGGATGCCCATGGAATTAATAGTCCCTCTGAATCCCGGGCTGGTCTAATGGATGTTTAATCCTGGGTACCACATTTTTAAGAGGATCTGGACAAAGAAGAGACTAGTGAATGAGGAATGATCGAGATGGTGGCGAGTCTAGAATCGAAGCAACAATTGAAATAACAGGGGAAGTGTAGCACTGAACGCAAATGTGATAGCTGATAAAAATTTGAAGAGGGAGGGAGCCTCAACTGGGGGTTTTGTTCTAGTTCTCACTATAAGAGTCATTACTAGAAAAACCACGTTTGGTCAGTAGGAGAAGGAATCATCTTCCCAACAATTAGAAGCACCTCTTTGCAAACTGATCTTCACAGAGCATCTTTCTAAATTATGAATCAGATCATGTCACTTCCCCATTTAGACCCACTCAATGGCTTCCCACCACTTAGGACAAAAGCCCAAGTCCCCCACTATGGTGGGTGGGCCCTAGACCATCTGGCCTCGGCCTTCCTCTCCAACCTCCACTCCTTCCATCCCCCTCCTACTTGATTTTTCTCCAGGCCGTTGGCCTTCTTTAATGTGACAAACTCGGGCTCACCTCAAAGTCTTGCCGTCTCCTGGTTGCTCTGCTCCAAATGCTCTCCCCTAGAAATTTGGAGGGTGAATGCTTCTTCTCACTGCAGTCTCCGCTCAGCCGTCGCCTCTTTAGCAAGGTCTTCCCTGACTGTCCAACCTAAAGTGGTCCCCATGCCCCGGCCCTCTCTGCTGCTCTGTTCCATCACTTCCGATACATTTATCGCCACCTGAAACTCATGTTTATTTACTTTTTAAATTTCTGATCCTAGCTCCGCCAAGTAGAAATCAAGATTCATGAGAAGCGGGCCCTTATCTGGCTTGCTAGCTTCCAGAATAGTGCCTGATACATCTTAGACATTTATTAGGTATTCCTGAATATCTAATGAAACTGAAACTTCTACCCCCACGGGGTAATTAACGAGACTTCCACCAGGAGAGGCGGGCAGATCAAGTCACAGCCCTTCTCAGGGATGATCTGGGAAGGATCCTTCCACTGGGTAGGTAAATTGAGCCGAATTCTAGATTTTAGTTCTGACATTTGCATATTTCACAGCCTCATGCCGCAGACTGGGAAGAGCACGAGGTCTTAAGTCAGACAGGCCTGGGTTTAAATCTCAGTTTTGCTGCTTATTCGTGGTGGACGGCTCTGGGTACGTCAGTTCATCTCTCTGGGTTTCAGAACTCCTCATCCAAAAACTGGGAATAAAAATACCTGTCTCGCTGGGTGGTGAGGCATATTCAAAAGGATACCATGTGTAATGTACCTAACACAGTGCCACACATCTAGTAGGGATTCCACAATGGCAGTGCTACTTACACATCGTCATTTGCTCGACAACCCATAAACATTTGGTAAGAAGGCTGATTTGTGGGCAATATTCAAGCTAGAAGAATTTTTAGAGGGTGTTTTCGTTTCCTGAGAAAATAATATGCCTCTGCAAATAAGTTTTAAAAGCAGCTAAGTGTAAATTCTGAAAAACAGAAATCAAAATGAAGGCCCAGCCTTGTATTTCTGTTCTAAATATCAGCTTACCCATGCCCTAGACAAAGCTCTGGACTCCTCTGTAGTAAATCTGGGGCTCCTCCTCCTCCTCCCTCAGAGTTAAATGAGAGAAGGGAACCATGTTCCTTCAGTGACCTGCCATCTAATTTCTCGGCATGCCCACCGACCACATCAGTCTCTGTTTGGTGATGAGAGCAGCTTTCTATCCTGCAGGTGCCCCGGGACTGTGGCCTCTGCCTGGCTGGGCTAGGAGGACCTCCTCCCAGAGCTCACTTGGAAAATCCATGGGGCTATTAGCCTGTGAGAGCCTCCTCAGACAGCACCCTCCCAAATCTCCAGCTTTAGTCCGGGCTGCCTTGAGTGGATCTCGTCTGGAAGAGAGTATGATATAGTGGAATGAACACAAGGGTTTAAGTCACGTGAAGATGAGACTCTCTCACTCTTATTTGTAATTTAATCTTCAAACCCCTCTGAGCCTCAGTTTTGTCATCCATATAATGGCAATCCTATCACCTATCCCAACCGTTTATGATTGGCCACTAGTGGGATAGCGTGTCTTTGGCTCCAGATTCTCAAACGTTCACTCCCTTCCCTGTCCTTACCATCTCATCACCGCCAACTCCTGGCCCCTCCAGAGAAGGAGTTTCTGGGACACCTCTGTGCCCAGCCGGTCTACCAGGAAGGTCACCACTGCATCTTACCAAACTCCCTCTTTCTGCGTGCGGCTTGATGTTGGCCACGTGAAAGAAGGCCACAAGCTTTAATGCAGCACACATTGTGTTAAGAAGTCCCCAGTCTTGGGGCACCTGGGTGGCTCAGTGGGTTAAGCCTCCGACTCTTGGTTTCAGCTCAGGTCACGATCTCATGGTTTCTGAGTTCAAGCCCCACTTGGGGCTCCATGCCGACAGCACAGAGCCTGCTTGGGATTCTCGCTCTCCCGCTTTCTCTTCCCCTCCCTCTCTGTCTTTCCCAAAATAAATAAATAAATAAACTTTTGGAAAAAAAAAAAAGGCATTAAATAAATCCCCAGCCTCACCATCTCTTCCTTCCCCTCCCCCATCTCCTCCCCTCCCCCATGCTAGCTCCTCCCCCACACCTCCATCTCCTGTAGCCTTCCACTAATTGGCAATGCCACCTCAGGAATATTGTTTCTGTGCCTTTAGCTACACCATCACTCTGATGGAAGACTTCCTTGGAGCCCTCCTTCCTTCATCAGCCGCTTCCACCCTCTGCCTTCCACCCTGAGCCATGCGGCTACGCAATCACGGAGAGGCTAACACAGTGTCTCATGGCCAAAGCAGCCGTGCGTCTTCCCCCCACACACCCAGACGCCACTCCCCATTCTGCCCTGTTGCCAGGGGCACGCAGAGGAGTCTGCTCCCCTGACACGTGACGATGGGGTTTGTTGAGGAGAGCAGGCAGGTGGCAGAGGAGACCACAATGACTTGCAGCCACCGAGGGAACAGCTCCATGCGGGGCCCGTGTGGCCAAAGGGAGTGAGGCTCTGCCTCTGGACCAAGCCAAAACCTTGCCTGCTGGTAGGGGCTGATGGGAGCAGTTACCAGGTGACCCAAGACTTCAGAAATCTGCCCAGCTCTTGGAGCTGTCATCATCGGGGTCCATTCTAACTGGGTCCATACTCAGCCATGGCAGAACCAGGTCACTTCAACCTGAATACCTCTGGGGTTGGGGAGCCCTCTACCTCCATAGGCAGCCCACTCCGGGCCCTGGCAGACAGGGCAGCACAACAGGAGCACAGGTTGTAGGTAGGGGCGCCTGGGTGGCTCAATCGGTAGAGTGTCTGACTCTTGATTTTGGCTCAGGTCATGATCTCAAGATTGTAAGATTGAGCCCCACATGGGGCTCCATGCAGAGCATGGAGCCTGCCTAAGATTCTCTCTCTCTCCCTGTCTCTTTCTGTCCCTCCCCTGTTCATTCTCATTCTCTCTCTCTCTCTCTCTCTCTCAAAAAAAGAAGGAGCGCAGGTTTTAAGTCAGACAGGCTTGAGTTCACAGCCCACCTCTGCTACGTACTAGCTGCGATTTTGTACATTTTGCACGTAACCTCCCTGGTTGGAAATCTCTGGTTTCCTTAACTGTAGAATGCGGCAGTAAATATACCCACCTCTTAAAGCATTGGAAGGGTCAAAGGAAATAAGCAAGGAAAGTGCTTTGCATAATGGGCATTAATAACAATCGTAGAAATGACCATAAACATTTGTTGAGGACTACGTCAGGAACTGGATTAGGTACAAGGGCCACAGAGACGAAAAAGATACCGTCTCAAGGTAGAGCCAGCAGTCATAAAAGCAGGTGATGGGGACTATGGGAGCCCAGCTCTGTATTACAACAACTCTTCCTTATAATGCAACAGAATCCATTTCCCAGCCCTCTACCCACTGCCCCAAGTTCGGCCCCCTGGAGCATCTGAAATCACTCCAATCCCTCTTTCACATGACAGCCTTTCAGCCACTTGCAGACCGCAAATCGTGTCCTTGTAAGTCCGCTCTTTTCCGGGCTAAACAACCCCCTATTCCACTCCAAAAATAATAAGCCCGCCTTATCTTTCTACCTGCCTTTCTCCAAGGAACAAGAGGTGTTTTAGCAGCCCTGCCTCATCCATGTGCCCAGCACCACAGGCCCACAAAGAAAGGAAGATTCGCCCACCCCAAGGCAGGCCTGATACCGAGAGAAATTCAGTTCCATTCCAGCTCCATCCTGGGCCCCCCCCCCCAGCCCCGAATCGCGATCCAGAGATTGTGGCCCAGTTGTCTGTGAGTGCATCTCACCAACTCTGACTGGTGCTCATAGCATCGGGCAACCGGAAATCCAGGGGGAAACTTTGAGATCGCCCGAACCAGGGCTGAGAAGAGACAGCCAGACAGGGCTTCATGAGACAATCACCTGAGACGTGTTTAATAGAGACAACATTGTCTCTATTAAAGGCCCATTCACCCACCCGGGAGAAATTGCGATTTAATTGATCTCAGGGCCTGACTATCAAAATAGTTTTCAGATTCCCTCAGGGCATTCTCATACACAGCCGGGATTAAAAAAAACCCATTCATCTAGCTCACCTGTTCTTTTGCCCTTGAAAAAATAACCAAAAGAGCAGAAATGATCTGTCCGAGGTCACAAAGCTAGTCAGAGGGGAAAGCAGGACTAGGAGTTCTGGCTTCTGCCTTACAATCTGGTATCTTTTTCACTAGGCTACCTGGAGGTTAACATCTCAGCTTCAAACCAGAATCCCCCATGTGTTCCATTAGACGCAGATCATGGACCTAGCTCTTCTGACCCCTAAGCGCCCCCATGTTATTCCCTGTCCTCTTTCTAGGTCTGCTCTATTCCTCCCTCACCTCTGTACCCCGGTCTTAAAATGTGGTGTCAAAATGCCATCCTCAAAGGGAGAGCTCTCTTCAGTTTTCAGCCGAAAGAATTACACAGGAAAGAACCGCATTGTAAATCAAGAACCGAAAGCAATTCTTAAAACCGAATTAAGGTCCTGGGCATTCAGCAGTGCCTTTTTGGAAACCAACCCTTCAGGTTCACTTCCCTGCGAGATAAAGGCTACTGGGGACGAGGGGAGGGGGAGAAGAACAGTATTAAAATTCCGGAAATATAATCTGAAATAAGTACGCGATATTTTCTGGCCAAGGTAATGCAAGGGTTTTAGTTCCCAATGTGATGGAGCTACTTTACATTTTAATAAATGCACATTGAGAAAATAATATTATTGCTCTGATATTGGGAGATTATTTGTGAACATAAAATATTAGAACTTGTCAGGAAGGCATTTATTTTCTTCCTCCTTCTTTCTCTACTGCAATATTCTTTCACCTAATAGAAGATGATTGCAAAAATAATTATATCAAACAGTGGCCAACACACACAAAATAAATGGGAAAAAATGAAGGTTATCTGGCATGAGATTGCAAACATGAGAAAGGGAAGCAAGTCGAAACAAGGGGAGATAATTGCACATCAATCAGATGATTAGAGAGTGGGTGGAAAAAAATTAAGGGGACTGATTGGCTGCTGAATGTTCCGATCCCAGATGGAAATCAGAACATGGATCGGAACTCATTAGTCAAATTATCCATTTCCTGTATCCATGTGGAAAAGCCAAAAATGTAGATGGAGTTCTGTGTTTGAGAAAATAATCTAACCTTAAAATGCTGCCGTGTGTGAGCCTGTAATCACAGAACATTGGGATCCATAGACAATTTCTGACCTTTCTTGAACCCCCAGAATTCTGTGTACTCACGCATACACATGAAGAGATTCCATGGTTTTCAATATAATTCTAAAAGAGCTCTTTATCAAAAATATGGGGTGCCTGGGTGACTCAGTCGGTTAAGCATCCGACTCTTGATTTGGGTTCAGGTCATGATCTCACAGTGCGTGAGTCTGAGCCTTGCATCAGGCTCTTTGCTGACAGCACAGAGCCTGGTTGGAATTCTCTGTCTCCCTCTCTCTTTGCTCCCCACCTCCTCAAAAATAAATAAATAAACATTTTAAAAATTTGTAAAAAATAAAAAATTAAGAACTACTAAACTGGGCCATCCCCTTCATTTAATAAATAAACAAACAAACAAATGAAACTATTCCCAGAAAACAAATTGACGTTTCTGCAAAAAAGTTCAACGTAGAGGTGCCATGTGACCCAGCAATCCCACTCCTGAGTATACACCCAAAAGAAATGAAAACGTTTGTTCACACAAAAACTTTACACAAACATTCACAGCAGCTTTATTTTTAAGAGCCGAAAAGTAGAAACTCAAATGGCCATCTTTTTTTTTATTAAAAAAAATTTTTTTTGCATGTATTTATTTTTTAGAGACAGAGAGCGACAGAGCACGAGTAGGGGAGAGGCAGAGAAAGAATGAGACACAGAATCTGAGGCAGGCTGAAGGCTCAGAGCTGTCAGCACAGAGCCCGACATGGGACTTGAACTCACGGGCTTTGAGATCATGACCTGAGCCAAAGTCAGGTATTTAACCGACTGAGCCACCCGGGCCCCCCTCACATGTCCGTTTCTTGATGAGTAGATAAGCAAGATGTGCTGTGTGCATAATGGAATATTATCCAACCATAAAAAGGAGTGGAGTATCGGGGCAACTGGGTGGCTCAGTCGGTTAAGTGTCTGACTCTTGATTTCGGCTCAAGTCATGATCTCATGGGTTCGTGAGTTTGAGCCCTACATTGCACTCCACGCTGTCAGCACGGAGCCTGCTTGGGATTCTCTGTCTCCCTCTCTCTCTGCCCCTCCCCTGCTCATGCTCGGTCTCTCTCTCCCTCTCTCAAAAATAAATAAACTTTAAAAAAAGGAGTGGAGCATTGATACATACTACAATATGGATGAATCTTGAAAGCATTATGTTAAGTGACAGAAGGCAGTCTCAAAAGGGCTACGTGTTGTATGATCCCATTCCTATGAAATGTCCAGAATAATCAAACCCATAAAGACAGAAAGTAGGTTAGCGGTCGCCAACAGCGGGGTAGGAGTTGGGAGTGGCTGCTAATGGGCACAGGCTTATTTTTAGGGCAATGCAGATATTCTGCAATTAGTTAATGGTGCTGGTTGCAGAATGTTGCAAATATACTTAAAACCCGCAGAGCCATACAATTTTAAAGGGCGAATTTCAGTTACGTGAACTATCTCTTGTTTTTTAAACGAGCGTACTAAAAAAACACAAACACAAACAAAAACAAACTATCTCCAATAACGTACTCCCACATGCACCAGACTGTAGCAGAGCCAGATAATAGAGGAGCATAGTGAGAACAGGGATAAGATGGAGAAAATTAATCCAAATTAATCCAAACATGTATTTATTTATTCAAAAATTGATGGAGCATTTATTAGATGCCTGGAGCGCCCAGGCCCCAGTGACACCGTAGTGAACACACAGAGACACTCTCGCTCTCTTGGAGTCACATTCCAGTGGAGGGGAGAGAGTTTACCAAATACACAATAATTGCTCAACTACAAATGAGAGAGGTGAATGAGAACGAGAGAGCAACGAGAGAGGTAAAAACGAATCCCGGGTGAAATAAGAGTGTGTGACGGGGCCTGGGGTGGGGAGCCTTCCTGGAGGAGGGGGGGATCTGAGTGGGGTAGAGCAGGCATGTTAAGGAATCAAAGATCCATGTGGCCGCAGGCACCAGAGAAGGACAGAGGGACGTGACAGGTTCTAGAGAGACAACAGGGGCCTGTCTCTAAGGACTTGGGTCTTTAGCCTTGGCTGATGTCAAGCTGGGGTGTGATCTGTCCCCAAAGCATCCCACTGGCTGATCTATGGAGAATGGTGGGGGTGGGGGGAGGAGATGTAGTCCTGACCTTCGTGCAGAGAGCATGGGAGGCCACCGTGGTCTTCTCGTCTTGTCGTCAGGGGACGCCTGAGTGCCTCAGTTGGTTAAGTGTCTGACCGGTTTGTGTGCTCTCAGCACAGAGCCTGCTTCAGGGCCTCTGTCCCCCCACCTCTCTCTCTGCCCCTCCCTCACTCGTGTGTGTGTGTGTGTGTGTGTGTGTGTCTCTCTCTCTTTCTCTCTCAAAATATATAAAACTCACAAAAAGAAAAGAAAAGAAAAGCAGTCCATGGACAAAAAGCACCCAAATGCATACATCCCAAAGAGCAACCAACTGTGGGATACTTAGGGGAAGGACACAGGAAGGCAAATCCGGGCTGATTCTGTTAAAGCATCTGGACTCGGGCACGTCCTTCTGTCTGCCACAGCTTCAAGGGAGATAGGGGAGGCAGAAAATGGTAAAGTGAGAATGAGGACAGTGAGGGGAGGCACACGAAGACGGCCTGGTGTCCCCAGGGTCCAGTTTGAAGACGCGTGGCTGAAAGGGAATGTGGCTTCAGTGTATGTGCTCAGCAAGGGTACACACAAAGAGAACACAGGCTGCGGAATCAATGAGATAGAGAACCACCCTTGAAGTCCGCAAGGAGCCTAAACCTACACAAGCCATTATCCCTAAAGGTGTCAGACGCAGAACGTGTTAACAGGCTATGGAAGGAAAGGAATGGAGAAGGTTTCCGTGATGCTAACGACAATAACAATAGCCAGTATTGTATCATTGAGCACTGTGGGCCAAGAACAGGGCTAAGTATGTTCCATGTGTTACTCCATTTAATTTTCCCCTGACCCTGGGAGAGAGCTCCCGTTGTTACTGCCACATTTCAGACAAGGCCATTTGGACGTCGGTTAAGACACTTTCCCAAGTTCCCATGGCTAGGAAGAAGCGGACCCAGACCTTACCACGGGCAGTGAGCATCCCTGCCCGCCCCGCACCTGCCCTCAGCCCTAGGGCAGCCGGCTTTCTCCCTCTAGCACCTCCATCACAGCTCGTCTGAAGCTGTAAGACGTGTCTGGGCTCCTCCTGGATCTTGGAGCTCTCTGGCCAATAGCCCCAGCCTTCAAACCCCTGCCCCGTTTGGCTGTGAGGTCCAAGGGCATCTTAGGCTGTGCGAGGAACTGATACTCTCTGCTCCCTGAGGGTGAAGCTCCTGCCCATGCCTGCATGAGCCAGAGAGCCCACTGAGGTGGCCTCACATGGCCGTAAAGGAAATGGCTCCAAGAGAGATCAAGACCCTCCAGGTGACCACAGGGACAGCGGCTTCCTCTTTCCCTTGGCTCCGTCCATAGTCGGGGCCCCTCCAGGCTCTTGTTGGCTCCTTCATCCCCCGTCTGATGATAGCACCGGAGCCTTGTATTTGTCAGGTGCTTTGCAGCCCACAGAGTCGCATCGAAAATATTCTCTCTCAGTGAGTACATGGTGGTCAGTGAAGGGAAGGAAACATTCTTCTCTACCCTCAAAGTCTTCCAGCTGGACTGAGAATTACATTTACATGAGACAGATGAACAGGAGGGAAAAAAAAAACAAAAAACAACAAAAAAAAACTGTATTACGTGCACGTGGAGGCCAGTCGTGAAATCGAGACTTAAGGAAATGATCGAGACAGGCAGGTTTTATACCTTTTAGACCGAGGCAGTACGTTTGTGAGGAACTTACAGGATAAGGAAAACAGGTGTTTGGACCGAGGTAATAGATGAGTAAAAAAGTAACAAGGTTTATTTCTGCAGTTTTGTTTTGGTTTCTGGTTTTTTTTTTTTTTTTTTTTTTTACTTTAAAGTCATTCTTTCCGGCGATAAAGATGTCTTTTTACTTCTTCGTATAGGGAGGATATTTTCATATAGGAGATTTGTTTTCTGCTTTCCGGGGAGACTGAGCGTTCTTGCACCAGCATTTCTTAAGTAGCTTTTATTTAAAATAATATGTCCAAGTGGTTCATCTGCGGAGGCTGCCCTTGACCCCTACCTACATCAGTTTCTCACATCACTGGCATACCCTGTTGCCCAAAGTATATCCCTTTTGTCTCAGAGCCCAAAGGTTCATTTGTGAATATGAAGCGTTGCTTAGGAAACTCCGTAACAAAATCCTCTTACAGATGGGCCATCAAAATGCCTTTCACTCTCTTGCCACCATTTGAATGTTCTTCTCAAGTGGGATGCCGTGTTGTATAAATGTCTAAGACCACAGGTTTTGGAGTCCAGCCTAGCTCTGCAACTGAATAAATGTGTGACCTTGGGCCAGGTTACCTCCTTCCCTGAGTGTCAGCCTCTTCATCTGTAAAACAGAAATGATAATAGCATCTTCCACCGACATTGGGTTCTGAGGATTTGCTGCAACTACCTCCATAAAAATCTTATCTTTATGCCTGTCACATAGTAATAGTTAATATTAGCTATTATTAGTATTGGTTAACAGAAAAAATGGTCACAATGAGTTGGAACAGTGGTTCTCAACCTTTGCTATATTTTAGAATCACCTGCAGAGCTTCTAAAATTCTCATCTGGAGTTAACCCCATACCAGTCAAATCGAATCTCGGTGAGAGAACCAGTTGTCAGTATTTGTCAAAGCTCTCAGATGATTCCCAACACGCAGCCAAAGTTGAGAACCACTGGAACACGCTAACCTAGATCCCAGTTCCTTCCCAGCTCCACCCAGCTGAACTTAACACAAGAAAGCCTACATCGAGGTTCCCCAAGGAGCTGAGCTAAAGGTGAAACTGTCCCCTCAATTTCAGGCACATTCAGACACAGTCACCCACCCCTCTCTCCAAGCCTGTGCCCCAGCGTTTGCCTTGACAGGGAGCCACTCTTGGCCTCAAGGTCACTCCAGGTAGGGTGACAAGGAACTTTCCTCCCAAGGCAAGGCAGGAGAACTCCCGTCAGCTAGCCATGCTATCACACTTAGGATAGACAAAAGGAAATCATAAGTAATGAATGCTACATAAACAATATGCAGTTAACCCAGCCTCCAGCCCCGGAGTGGGGTAGGGGGCTGGGGGGGGGGAGGGGGAGGGAGGGAGGGAAGACCCCCATCAGCCCCCCTAGCAAGAGGCTAAAAGGGAGACATTAAGGAAGCTACCCAGGGTCTCTCAGAAGCTGCCAGCTTCCTCCCAGCCCCCCCTCCTGGGTCCCAGCCTCAGCAGCGCATGAAGGGGGGTGGCCAGTCCTCAATTTAGCCCAATTAAATGTGGAGTTAGAGTTGGCAGTAACTTTAGCCCTGTCTCCATGGGAGATTTTTCCATGTAGGAGATTTTCTCCTATAATACCAATTGCATTTCTCGTCCATAACTGACCCCCTGGCCCGAGGGTTTCTGCTGCTGCGTACCCGACAGTGATCATTTGTTTATCAGGGGCTCAGAGCATCCTTCGCCTGGCTCAGGAGCCACTAGCCCTGTGCTCCTTCCTGCTTCGGGCATCAGTCTCTCCACTGAGCATACCCACCACCCATCCCTGCACCAGAAGCACACTCCATGCACCACTGCAGTTAGGGCCCCGGAAACTGCAAATGCGCGAGTTACCAGCTTGCAAGTGTGCCCAGGGTCTCCCCCTCCTGATAGAGTTCCCTGTACCACCCAGGACCACCATCCCCTTAGGCAGGAGGAAAAAGTAGGAGCCAAGAGGCTGTGTGGATGGACCAGTTCAGGGTGATTACTAGCTCAGAAAAAAGCAGCTGTGATTAAGGCCATTTGGGGGAGGGGAGGGGTGTGGTGTGTTCCTAAAACACCTGCCTGAGAACAAACTCTAGTAAAGCCAGACGTGCACCGCCCACAGACACAGGAAGGGCACCAGGGGCTAAAACCAGTCGAAGAGCAAGGTTAGTGAATTTAATGAGGTGATCTTAGGCAGCTTAATTCAGTTCGATAGCCTGGGGCTAGAGGAGGGCCCCCCTCCCCCCACATACACACATTCACCGGAAGTCAGGAATTAAGGCTATGCTAATTAGATTTCACAAATGCCTTTGTTATTCAGCCTGCCCAGTGGAGGGGAGGCTCCCGTGGGGGCTTCTAAGCCATTTCCCACCCCCCACCCCAATTCAGAAGCCTCCAGCCTTTCTCTCCCACCTACCCGGAGCAGCACCGCCCATCCCCACCCCCATCCATGTTCCTGGAAGTTGGCACCCAGCTCAGACTCCACGGGGCCTTCCCTGTCCCGTGCGGTGGTGTGGATGGAGCAGAGACACCTACCCTTCTCTCTCTCCTGGCCTCCCTGCCAGACACTGGCCTGGCAGGCAAATGGGCTGGCAAGAATGGCTTAGGAGAGACCTCAGTGGCACCTCCTGGCCCCGGTGTTTGCTGAACTGGGGCTGGGTTCCTTTCCGACGCGGTGGCTTTTGTCCTGCAGTGGGTGATGATCTTGACAGTCCTGTCTTTGGGCCCTTATTGGTTGCACGCTCCGGAGGGCAGCACCCCTCTCCCTTCACCTGTGCCCCCAGCAGGGCTAGAACTTTCCTGAAGGGAAAGGAGGGGTGGCCCATCCAGGTGGATTCGGCCCTCAATTAAGCAAGGAATGGAAGACTCAGTTTCTCAGTCTGTAAAATGGCTAACTGCCGAGGACCCTCAGGGAGGGACAGATGATCAGAGTCTTGCAGGAGTAAAGCCTTGTTTTGACCTCGCTGCTCGAGTGTTACTGATGGGGCTTGGGGGTGATGGTGGGGTGGTCCGGAGCCAACGGCCAAGAAAGGCTTCTTGAAGATGTCTTTGGTGCAAAAAGGTGATTTTATTAAAGCATAGGGACAGAGCCCATGGGCAGAGAAAGCTACACTTGGGTTGTGACAGGTAACTGATTATATACCCTCAGGTTGGGAGGAGCTTAGGGACAGGGTAAATCTCTAAGGAATTTTGGAAGCAAGGTTTCCAGGACCTCGAGGGGCTACCTGTTGCTAGGAAAACCCCATTTATTACCGTTTAGTAAAACCTCAGTCACGAGACCCTTCAGATGTATAGCAGGAGGCCATAAGCTTGGAGTATGATTGCCAGCATATGTCTTGGGGAAGTTGAGATAAAGGAAGTTTCCAAAGAAATTTTTATATGTTAAAGTAGACACGCAGGATCCTGGGGGGGGTCAGGATAATGTTAAGCCAAGTTTCCCTATTGCCCCTAACAAAGCGTCATCCTCGAGGCAGCTGAGCTCCTGGAGGGAGGTCACTCTGCCTGTTTCAAGGACTTGTCAATGGGCTGTAGGCAGTAAGGGAATTTAATTTTTCATTTGCCTTAGTTTCCCACATTACCCACTTGAACCCCTTTCCTTTGTTCTTGGGGAGCCAGGGGTGTCCAGGGAATATCACACCTATTCCACTTGGGTGGTGGGCGTGGAGGGGTATTAGCTGTACCTTGCCCTCAGCTTGCCCCACGCTCTCTCATCATTCCTACTCTAAGGACAGGGGAAGCCACTTAATGCCTACAGGATAATAACAGTGAGCAATTAATAATGGCAATAACAGTTATTTGAACACAGAGGGCCGCTACTCTGCAGGCGTGCGTGCAGGAGAGGAGTTCCTGCTCCCCAGGGACAGCCCCACCTGTGGACAGGCTGCTCCCTCCAGTGGAGGACGAGGGTTTTGGTCAGCAAACTCCAGCCTCCTCGCCTCTCCCTCCAGATCTGGCCTTCAGCTCCTTTCCCAGCCAGCAAGCAGTGTTCACAGTTGCATCAGAAAATAGTGCGGACGATCACAAACCCACTCGGTCTGACACCTCAATGTGATAAAGGGAGGCGACCACCTTGCCAGCCCAGCCTTGGTTTCCTTTCCTGTAAAAGGAAAATCACAGCCGAGTGACTACATCGCTCCCCTGGGCTGTGGAGCCAGAGACCCCACCTGCTCCCTTGCCACGGCCCCCCCACCCACTCCGATGGCCTCCTGGGAGGCACCGGCTACCCCCAAGCCCCAGACGAGCCCTGTGGCTGGCTCACGGGCACCCAGGAGAGCCCCTTGGAAGGGCCTAACTGCTCACTGAGTAAACCCTCGGCGTTGCAATTTACAAAGCCCTAGAATGGCAGGCTGTGGCAGGCAGGTTCTTAAACTGCTTGCTTCCGCCAGAAATTACCTGCCTGCTGTGTTGGTCTGAGCTCCCTCTTCCCACCGCACAAGGTCTCCCTACCCCACCCCCCCAAATCCTTCCCTTCCTCGAGGTCTAAGCATTTAGAGGGGGGAAAAAAAATAACAGTTCAGAGGAAAGCAAGCCTGTTGATGCGTGGCAGTTCAGGGAAGCTTTAAGGCCTCTAGCCAGAGAAGAATGTCCCCGGAATGTTAAACGGGCCTCCTGGGTTCCCTCCCCTCACTGCCAACCTTGGACCAAGTCACTGGGCTTGGGAACTCAGTCTGGAGTTGTCGGGTCCCTGCTCCCCCTCCCCTCCCCCCACACACACTGCAGTGTCTGGGATCTCAGACTTGATCCGCTCCGCCATGTGACTACTCTTAGGTGGTGAAATGGCAGAGGTGGTCCCCAAGGAGCCCGGACTCTCCTCCCTGTGGCCCTGTGAAATCAGCAATGATGATAAGGATAATTCTGAAAGTTTCATTACGATATCCCAGCCCTGTTCTAGAGGATTTTTACACATCTCAATGATTCAGCCCCCACAGTAACCCTAGGAGATGGGTCTTATTTCTTTCCTGTGTTTCACAGATGATGAAACTGGGGCACAGAAGGGTGAAGTCACTTGTCTAACATCACACAGCTAATAAGTGCTAGACCCGAAATCTGAACCCAGGGGGTCTAGCTCCAGAGTCCATGCTTGTAAATATTAGGCTGAGCTGTTTCTTCCTAAAATACCATTCTAAAATTTATTATTGTTGGCCCTGACTCAAGTGCTTCATATGCTAGGCAGTGTGCTAAGAGCTTTGCCTGCACCAGGTCATGGGATGCTTACCGCGGTCCTGTCGGTCAAGTGCTGTCACTGCCTCCCTCCCAACAGCTAAAGCAGTGGAGGTTCAGAGAGGTTAAACAACCAGCCCAAAGTCACAGAGATGGCGAGCAGCCAACTGGGATGCCTTCCCAAGTCGGCCTGAGTTCAGAGCCTGAGCCCGCTTGGTGATTTTAGCCCCAGATGCTCCCTTCCAAAGGGACAGTCTAAATTCCTGCTTTCCCCTAGCCAGAAGATGAATGCAAGCTTCTCTGGGGGCTCCCTTCTGCCTGTGTGCCTCTGATTTGGCCCTGGAGGAAAGGTGCTGTGAGAGGAAGGGCTCTGCCTAACTCCGAAGAGGGACTCTGTCCTCCTGAGGGCCCAGACCTCAGCTCTCCACTAAGGCGCCCCGTGTTTGCACCCCGCCACCCCGCTCCCAACATGCCTGCTCTCCTGGGCAGGGATGCACAACTCCAGGCCCAGCGTGACAGATATGTATGGCCAAGAATGGTGATGTATCCATTAAGTGAAACCGACAACTTTCATTAACCCAAGTAGACATTATTAAAACGCGCTGGTTGTCTCCGGGAAATAAAGTGTCGGGCTCAGGCTGTGAGCGGAGCCCCTACTTGCATGCTCCAAGCTGCTGAGTGTGGGCTAGGCCTCCCTCTGGCATCCTGTATGTCATCCATCATTTCCCATGAAGCGGGTCCCAGCCTGAGCCCCCACGCTACCCCCCTGACAGAACTCAACACATGACTTCTCCCTCTGGCATCCCTCTGATTCAGGAATCCGAGGCCCAGGTGGCCGGAGGCCTGGAGACCAGGGGCACTCCATCATTCACACTGTCTGCCCCTAGAGATGAAGCTGCCTGCTGGGCCCCTGATTGACGATATTAAAGGCACCACTGGACACATGGCTGGGTGGGGTCCCAGCTTTCGGGGCCACTGCAGTCAGTGACTAGAGTTATCCACAGGGGCCCCAGTCAGGGTAGGTGGGAGACCAGGGTTGCGAAGAGGCAAGAGGGTGGGAGGAACTGAGTAGAAGCGGTAAGAGAAGGAAGGGTGAGAAACAGGGGGGCACCTGGGGGGGCTCGATCGGTCAAGCATCCAACTCTTGATTTCGGCTCAGGTCACGATCTCACAGTTGGTGAGTTCGAGCCGCTCTGACAGCCCAGAGCCTGCTTGGGATTCTCTGTCTCCCTCGCTCTCTGCCCCTCCCCTGCTCCCTCCCTATATGTATCTCAAAAATAAATAAATAAACATTTTAAAAAACAAAAACAGGGTTGACACGGCAGGACCGCCCCGGCCCTGTGTCTGTGACCACAGGTCTTAGCTGATGTTGGAGAAGCAGTAATAGTAATCACATCCACCACTTTGCAATTTTCAAAGCGCTTTTACATAGCCGTCTCCTTTGCTTCTCCTAAGTCCTGCTGCGAGGGAGATCACATCAGTCTGCTTTCCTTTTTGCCCCCGTGATGGGAGGAGGCGCAGAGAGGTCACGTAACACTAGTGAGCTTGCAAAGTTGGCAAGTGACAGCTCCAGGCTGAGTGCCTGGGCCCCTGACCCTGCGTCTAGTGCTGTTTCCCGACTTCACCTCATCTTGAAGGTCTTTTATTCAGTTCCAAGCACGGACGCCTGGGCACACCCGTGCCCAGGTGCACTAGGGGTCCAAGCAGTATGCTGTGCACGCCCTGCCACCTGCCCCTTGTGGCCACGGGATGGAAGCGTCTGGCCACCGAAGTGGCACCGAGGAGCGCAGATGTCAGGACTGGCCAGCAAGGACGGTGCTACCCCTGACTGGTCACTGGACGTCCCCTCATGTGTGTGGTGAGTTCTCTGCAGGCCCGCAGGGGAGGCTAGATGAGGCGCTCTGCACAGATTGTCTGGTGCAGGCCTGGCACACAGTAGGTGTTTCACAAAAATGGATCTTAAAGTTCTTAAAGAATAGCAGAACTACTAGACAAGAGTGCAGTGGGGCCGGTATTTATTGAACTGCTCTTATCCTCGGTGAGGAGCAGCATGTCTCATACTTTCACGGATGGTCTTCATGCCTGTTCCCCTATGTGCACTCACCCTTGTCATCTCCGTGTCCTCATTTGTGGTCCAGAAATACAGTCGTTATAATGCTGGACACCCAGAGGAGACAGAACAAGGACAGGGGCTGTAGCTTATTCACCTTTTATTTCCACTGCCTCGCATCTTGCCTGATGTGATGGATTATCAATAAATGTTAATAGATGGATAGAAGGGAAGGAGGAAGGGAAAAGGCCAAATAAACAAAAAAATCAGATGGGTGATACAAATCATGACCGTCTCCGGCCAATTGGCCATCTCCACAAATTCAAACTCAACTTGAAGACAGGGCTGTACAGCTGGTCTTGGGGCCAGCGGGAGGAGGGGTGTCTATTCGGGGGGCTTGGGTAAGAGCTCTGCGTTGGGGGCACTGCAGGACCTGTCCCTACTCCCTGGCCTCGTGTGCTCTGATGTATGGCTCCAGGCCAGTGTCTCACCCAGCCGAGACCCCATGTTCCTTCTTCTCCATCATGTCTGTGGAGAAAAGGAAACAGAGGTGGGGCTTGGATGGGGCCATTTGCTGATATTTCTGGGCCTTCTTCTCCCCTTCTGTGTCCCTCTCTACTTTGTCAAGGCCCCCTGCCCTTGGTGCATGTCAACACCTGGCCCCAGCGCTACCCCTTCCCATGACCTCTCCTGCCCTAGGCTCCAGGGTGTCTCCTGCTCCCTGATTTATCAGGAATTAGGACTCTCACCACAGGGGAGGAAGATATTTCTCCGCTATGAGATGATGCCAGGAAGGAGCAGGAGCCGGCATAAGCCCCCACCTGCCTGCCCATCGGTATTCAGTTGAAATTATTGTTTTAATCAAAGCGCTAAGCTAAATGGGGAGCCCCCGTATCCTCACCCTGGCATAGGGCTTAGCAGCTCTGGAAATATGTAGAGGGGTCTCAAGATGACAATCTCTCCAATGCAGAATGAATTCCCCCCTCAGAATGTCGCCAGACGCCCTCTCCTGCTGGGTGACCAGGAGTAAGTGGAGAGAAGCACAAAGTAGGTTTCTCAGAGTCTAACCCAGTAGAGAAAGTATCTCTTACTGGTCCCTATGCCTCACCCAGTCAGACCCTCAATAATCATTTATTGAGGGCCCTGCAGACATGGCTGTGTGAGAGAGGCCTGCCCCACACTTGGGTTGACCCTCACCACGGCCTCAAACTTTCCTAGAGCACTCTTGCCTGTCCGTCCAGCCCCGGTGAACTGCCCCAGACTGAACGGAAAGCCCAGGGTAAATGAGTATATCAAGGTTATGGTTCCAAGGTACAAGTGAGGGTCGCAAGTTGGAACCCAGCCCAAGTGATTCAGGCCCAAAGCTAGGGTGACATTTGCACCTTGATCATGCAGCCTCGTCCCCTCCTTTCTGCAAGGCAACTTCCAGAGAATGAAGACATCAGAGGCATTGAAGTCAAGAGACCCGGATGCAGGTCTCAGTTCTGTCACTTACAAGCTGTGTGACTTCAGGCGAAGAGCTTGACCTCTCTGAGCCTATCCCTCATCTGTCTGATGAGGACGTTTTCATAGTATGGCTGTGAGGATCAAATGAGATAATGTTTGTAGAGGTGCTGTATAATCCACAAGGCACTTGGCAAAGGCAAGTTTGCTAGTATTTTGGTATCTGCGGCCGAAAGTACAGAGGGCCAAGGGCCAGGCTCGGAGAGCGGAGTTGGAAGGAGCACTGCCTCCCGAATAACCCCACACACCACAAGCTCCATAACCCTAAAAAGCTCCCAGGGCTAAGGTCTCCCGGCTGGAGCCACCTCTGACAGTGCACGCACAATGAGCTCTTACTCAGAGCAGCCAATTCCCGCATTCATCAAAAGGCAAACAGAAATGCTGCCGGGGCTGACCTCTTTGCCACAGCTCCTGGGGAAAGACTTTGTTTTGTGAAGAGGGAGGGGAGCCATTCCTCATCTCGGTAAACAAACCCAGCCATTCAATTAGCTCCTGTGTGGTGTTGATCATGCAACAGGAAAAGGCCGCCGCCCTGCTGTGCTGAGCTGGTCTGCTTCCGAGACTTTGCCTGGAGAATCAAAGAGGCAACCTCCGGTGACCTTGTTTCCTCTCAGAGGCACACAGGATCCCTTGTCTCCTAAGACTCCTGCCGTCCCTGTGCACAGTTCTCTGGCCAAGGTGGCCACTTTTAATGCAGTCCTTAAGGGGGGTGGGGGCAGATGCCAAGGAACGAAGGACGGACCTGGGAGGGAAGGCGCCGGCTTTTATTGGGCACCTACTGTGTGCCATGTTGACCTGGGGTAAAGAGAGAGCAGACTGAAAGGAGACTGCTGTGAGCTGAGGGAGAAGGTGTGGCCCACACGCAGGGTATGCCTCACCCCCCATTCTTTCCTCCGAATTCTGCCATCTCTTGTCTGCCCCGGAAGATGGGTTGCGTTTGGAGGGGAGGTGGGCACCAGGGAACAAATTCCACAAAGGGAGCGCAGCAGGGGAAATTGTAATTTGGGGATCAGCAGGAGGCAGATGAACCTCGGAACAGGTGTCAAGGTGAGAGGATACGTGGCCTTGTAGGGTGACAGAGGAGACTGGGCGCGGGCAGCCCAGACCAGGTGGGAAAGCCGGAACATCCCAGATTCTCTCAGGTGCCAGAGCCGGGAGAAGGACTGGCTGAGTGGTGAAGTAGGAGGCTTCTGTTTACGGCCATCTATCTCCCATAATTAGCCATTTAGGAAGAAAATAGCCTTCAAATTCAAAGGTAAATTGACTTACATTGGGATAATAATGTTTGATTGAGCACAGGAAGTTCATCTTTAGAGTATGAGAGCAAACAAATTGCTTTTCTTCCCCGGTGCTGGGGAAGAAACGAGATGAGATTGCAGGTGCTCCCAGAGCTGTGTTCCCATCGCGTCGGGGCATTAGCAGGCCCAGGGCTCAGCCACCACACCGAAGGTGGGCACGGCTCAGTCCCTGCCGGTCGTTTTCCTGATCCTTGTTTTAGAGAGTTTTTAAATTATATTGCATCGCATTGATGCAGCAATCAGTTATTATTGTCAACAAGAGCATGAAGAGATATAAATTCCCTCCCTTAGATAGAGGCTGGTTCATAAATACATTTCTTTATTGCTTCCTAGATTGGAGAAATTGCTCTGCTTTGACTTCCCAGAACATGGGGGTGGGGGCGGGGGCGCAGAGGGTTTTAGATTTTGCTTCTGATTAAGGTTGTGAAATCCTGGATGATTTCCTCGAGACAGCACTGCATTCTGAGCTTCCTGGAATGGGGGGGCTTGGGGGGAGAGAGAGTGAAGAGGGAGCACACAAATAATTAAAATATAACGTGATATGTGCTGTGATAGAAATATGAACGGATGTGGGACTCAGATAGGGAACAGTAACTCTCGCTGGAGAAGTCAGGTAATTTTTTTCAGAGGAGGAAAGTTTAAGTCAAGCGTTGAAATGGTAAGGTATGGAACTGAATTATCAGAGATGCCCAGAGACCCCCACGGCCTCCTTGGTCTAGCCCCTTCTGGCATTTTGGGTTCTGGCAGAAATTCAAATTTTTACTTAGGTTACTAATAGACACCGAGAATCACTTCAGTAGAGCTTTATCTCAACCATGTCTTTCTTCCATTTATTCTGATAATATATTTTTGGAATAAGGGTGAAGAGACCCGGCAGTCATAGATTTGCATGTGTGTGTGCATGTGCACACAAATGCAACCACCGAGGTCGCTCACAGATGTGAAAGTTTAAGTGCTTGAGTCTAAATATAAAGGAGCAAATCAAAGACAGGCTTTGTTAAAGCTAAGAGAGACCTGTATTGGTTACCTACTGCTGAGTAACAAATTACCCCCAAATTAGCAGCTTAAGACAATACACATTTATTACCTCAAAATCGCTATGGGTCAGGAATCTAAGCATGGCTCAGCTGGGTTCTCAGCTTCAAGATCAGTTTCTCTGAAGGCTGCAGTCAAGGCGTTGGCCGGGGCTGTAGTCAGCTCAAACCTTACCTGCGGAAGGATCTGCTTTCAGAGCTCCAGTTCGGCTGGATCCAGTTCTTTGCAGGCTGTTGAATTGAGGGCCTCAGTTCCTCACTGGATGTTGGCCCACAGCCACCCAGTTCTTGCCACTTGGGTCTCTCCAACATGGCACCTTTCTTCTTCAAAGTAAGCAGCCAAGAAGACAAGAGAGAGAGTGTGGGTGACAGCAAGACAGAACTCAGAAGTCACAGTCTTTTATAGTTTAATTACAGATTGACCTCTCGTCACTCCGGCTGGCTATATTCTATTCCCTAGAAACAAGTCACTAGGTCCAGCCCACACTCGAGGGAGGGGAGTACGCACACGCACACACAGGTTTGAAAACCAGGAGAGAGATCATTGGAAGCTGCCTGCCACCAGACCTTGGTCATCAAGTCAAATCCCCTGAATGTAGACTAAGACAGTGGAAACCCAGCTGAGAGTCGAAGCCAAGAACAGAGCCCAGGCTCTCTCTCCCCAGAGCCCCTTCAACCACAGGGAAGGTTGCATATCAGAAGGGTGGTCAGCGGGATGCATTGGAGCCGGGCGGGTAGGGGGTGGGGAAGGATGCTGGAGAAGCAGACCCAACGCTTATCTACCCAATAGCTGTCAGCAAGTCCCTTGCAAAGGCTACTGATGATCCCAGGACTCTTCTCCAGGCATGACAGGCCCCTAGAGGTTTTTGTTTGAAGGAAAAGCCAAATGGGCCCCAGATTCTATACGGGCACCTGTGTGCCTGACCCAGCTAGAGCCAAATGCCAGGAGAGGAGGGGTGAAGCAGAGAGCCACCCCCCGAGGTTAGAGGAATAAACAGCCCAAGAAGAGAGGTCACCTCTTTCTTTACTTTGAGAGTTAAAGGCAACAGAGAAGAAGAAGAAAAGAGGGGATGAAATCACAGGCAAAGCCCAAAGCAGGCCTGCCTCAGAGAGAGTCCATTAGGGGCCAAGACACCGCCAGGAACAATGCAGCTGAGGCAGCGGAAGCTGCTGAAAAGCCCTGGAAATAGGGTGCTCAGACTCCCGCTCTGGGACGTCTTAACAGATTAATAAGGCTTTTGAGGATTTCCAGAAATGTTTCTATGAGTCAGAGCCTAAGAGGGGCCAACATGGGGCTCTTTGAAGCCTCCTTTTCAGCAGCTTGAAACAGCAGCCGTCTCTGCACCCAGCAAGGAGGGGCGAGGCCGGGCGAGCCAGGAAAAGCTATTGTGTCTCTAGAAAATGGAAGCCCACAAGGGGACTTTATAACAGCCCTGAGCAAGCCATTGAAGTTGGAAGGCAGGCACATGCCTTCGTCCGGGAACAATTACCCGGCCCAACAATGGTAGGGAGGCAGCCACGGCTCAGATACAAAAACCACCTGATCTTCAGACGGAAGCCCTGTGAGGAGGCCCTAGAAGTCAGAGATAAGGTTTACAAGGCAAAACCAGAATTATTATTCCCATTGTAGAGGTAAGGAAACTGAAGCTCAAAGACATTTAATGACTTACCCAGAGTCTTTCAGGAATAAATGGTAGGCGTGGGTGGTCATTTTTGTTTTAGTTTGGCATTCAGTTGTTAGCAGCCGAGATCCAGACTACCAGTGGTATAAACAAGAGGGGGGGTGGTTAATCCTATCTCACATAACATAAAGTCTAGAGGAGGGTAGGCAGCCCATCCTGAACACTGGCTTCCATGAGGTTATACCTCATGGCCATAAAATGGCTGCCAAAGCCCTAAGCCATCAGCTGCACATTTCAGGCAAGAAGAAGAGGAAGGAGCAAAGGAAGTGAAGTGTACCCTCCCGGGGGGGAACCTGCCGTCTTTAATTTTTTTTTTAACGTTTATTTATTTTTGAGACAATGCGAGAGACAGAGTGCCGTCAGCGGAGGGGCAGACAGAGGGAGACACAGAATCCGAAGCGGGCTCCAGGCTCTGAGCTGTCAGCCAAAGCCTGAAGCGGGGCTCGAACTCACAAACCGTGAGATCATGACCTGAGCCGAAGTTGGACGCTTCACCGACTGAGCCACTCAGGCGCCCCGGAACCTGCCGTCTTTAAAGAAGCCCACCCAATCAGTGGTTCCTGGTTGTATCTCAGTGGCCACCTTTCGCTTTTCGAGGGAGGCTAGGAATTCATATTTTGTTAGTTTAGTTTCCTTTCCTGCTCAACAATATAAGGATCCTGATGGTAAATAAGTAGAAGAATCTATATTCTATGAGCAGGCAGTACGTTTTGCCACAAGACCCCCATTCCCTGAATCTACACCCAAAGTCTTTCCACTACCTAGACTGCTTGTGGCAAAGCATGGACAGAATGGCCCAGACGACTGTCCACTACCATGTGCCCTGGCCCTAGCACAAAGTCACTGGCTATTATACTGCATTATCCAGCATCCAGAGGGTCCTGATGCCCAGGCATCGGTGCTGAGCCAAGGGAAACATTATTGTGCCTGCTCAGACTCGAGTCCCATTAGCTCCTGGCTGGCCCACATCTCCTCTCCAGGAGGTGCTGTCCGCTCTGCTTGAATGCACACGGGTCTCTACGCCTCTTTGGGCTTCGTAGAACCAGTCATAGGTCTTTGCTTTTATTGTAGGACCATGACGGGTTGTGGAAGGGGGGAAATCAGTGACTCTGGACATAACGGTATTTACCAAAAATGCAGTGTTGGCCAAGTTAGGTTAAAAAGTGCATGCAGGGGCACCTGGGTGGCTGAGTCGGTTAAGCATCCGACTTCGGCTCAGGTCAGGATCTCACGGTTTGTGAGTTCGAGCCCCACATCGGGCTCTGTGCTGACCACTCAGAGTCTGGAGCCTGCTTCGGATTCTGTGTCTCCCTCTCCCTCTGCCCCTTCCCCGCTCATGCTCTCTCTCTCTCTCTCTCTCTCTCTCTCTCTCTTTCAAAAATAAATAAACATTAAAAAAAAAGTGCATGTAAGAATCAGAGCAGCAGAATGGCGGTCAGTTACATATTTTTTTGTAATTCCCCAGAGGTCAGAAACAAGTCGCTACATTCCGCCCCACGGATACCAACTTTTATTCCGTGTCAGGGAACACAAGGGTCCCATCTTTCACTGGTGCAGCAAAGAGCCCCGAGACCAGTTAGGGGGGAAGGTACTGGAGACAGCAGAGTGAGGCCACTTGCCCTTTGAGACCAAAATAGTTTGGAGCCCCAGATGGCGACTGCAAAGCTGATGGCACAACAATGTGACAGGGCCATCCTTTCCACCAGCTTCCTGTTGCCCCACTTCCGAATTTCTTCCTGTGACATTTCAAGTTACAAGGCTCCCATCTCAGAACTTTGACTTTGAATGTCTTTTCATATTGGCCTTAAAGAAGATGGTGTCATCAGTGACCTTTTTAAAAGACCACGGGGGCTTAATTAAAAACTAAACTTGGCCACTTAATTCAGACGATTCTGTCGAGTCCTCGGCACTGAAGTGAACTCAGCCTTGTCAGCTTGCAGCAGGCTCCTGGCACTGCCCTTTGGTGTCCCAGCACTGAGGAGCCACAGAGCGACAGGCAGACACTGGCCCAGGCCCTGGGACCACCCAGTGCCGCTCTTGGCAGCCACCGAAAGCCCAAGGGCTCTGCAGAGAGTGGAGGAGCCCGCTGGGGGGGACTGAGGCGTCTGTGCAGGGAAAGCCGCCAAAGAAAGAGAACGGGGGCCACACGGGCTCCTGGCGATGGCGAGTCTGGAGCAAGGGAATTTCTCCTATGACCTAGCTTCCCTCTGAGTGACTCAGTGGAGGGACCAGGACCCACGTGATGACCCCCACCCCCACCCTGCTCCCACCTCCTGCTTTACAAGTCCTAGTCATTGGCAAATGGATGTGCTGGCACATGTCCAGTGGTCCCTAGGAACCGCAGCCTGGGCTCTCTCTTCCCAGCCCCCATCACCAGAGGCCATCAAACTCATCTGGAAGACCAGATTAGAGGGTTGTTTCTGCTCTTTATTTGTAGTGGCTTTTATTGCCCCTTCTCGAAAGAGGAAAGCAGGGCTCAAGGTACGTAAGTTAGCCTTGAAGAATTTCATGCTCTCCACCTCAGCTCTCTGGAGCCAGTCTGGAGAAGAGGCTGACTCCAGCTCTGCCCAAAGTGGGCGGAGTCCACTCAGGCCCCTCCTCTCTGCTCAAGTGGCTTAAGAGCTCTGGAAAGAGAAGAGGAGGTCGATGAAGTAGATCTCGAGTGCTCTCCAGCCAGCTGTCAGCCAAGGACCTTGTCACCGTCCCCCCACCTCCACCCCAGCTCTGGGGAAATAATGCCACAGTAGCCAAGGGGAACTCTGTGTCCATAGGCAGTGCCTGCTTGAGAACAGTGCCGTGTTCACGACAACCAGGAAGACCCTGCTGGGCCGGGCATCCTGGGCAGCTGCAGCGTGGCTTTTGCCAGGAAGTGCCACTGGCACAGAGGACTGAGAGGTGCACGACAGGAGGCTTTTGCAGCAAGCACTCAGCAACTCCTAAACACAAGTTCCTTCTCTGTGCCCTCAGAATTTTGTGTACCTGTAGGACAATGACTTTTTCTATGTTCTTGAATGGGACCCACAGCTGGACAGAGAAGAGAACTGGACAGGAGTGTGCCTTAGACCTCAGAGAATTTTAGAGCTGCGGCCTCTTTGTACCCTTGAAGGTCCCACTCATCGGGCCTCTGAAGCCCAGGGTTAAATGGCCTGGAGGTTCCAGCAGTGACTCGCCACACTGCTGGGGAAGAAAGGAGTTGCCTCCCACCCCAGAGCCTCAGTTTCCCCCAGGCCCTGCATCCTTCCCGGCCCACTCCTCTGCTTTCCTCCCTTCTCCAGGTAAATTGAGTCCCACGTCCTCCTGCAGATCTGCACTGCACAGGCCCTGTGACCAGTGTGGGGGATGAGGTCCTGAGAATAGAAGGGAGGTACGCTGTGCCAACAGGTGACGGAAGGCAGGGGGCCAGGACGTCTGGTTTCTTTTCCCCATGAAGGCAGAAGGAGAGGCAGGCGGCTCTGCCAGTGCGAGGTGTACTTGACCTCTTCTTGTGGTTTGTCGGTCAGTCAGCAAACATCCATGCGTCCAGAGAGCACAGCCGAGCAAAGCACAGGCCTGGCTTTGCCCTCCTGGAGGACAGTCAGAACGCACTGCCCGATGCCCTGAGTACCACACCAGTAACGGCAACAATCAGTGGGTTTACCTGCAGAGAGCTTTCTGGAGAGGGGGTGTGAGAACGACGACTTCCCTCCCAGCTTTTGCTGGGGGCAGGGGTCACACAGCCTCATGAGCACCTGCTGAAAGCTCTGAACATTCTCCTTCCTTAAAAGCGTATGTGCACATTCACTCAGAATTAGGGAACCGGGCAAGTCCTGCAAACACCTCACTGCGTGCCAACGACCCCAGTTGAGGCCGCTGTTCCAGAGGGTCTCACGCAGACGGGGCAGGGTGGTCCCGGGGAAATCAACAGCAGGCCAGCCAAGTCGGCAGATCAGTCAGCAGGGAGTCGGGCCACCAGGGGGTTCCGTCACCCGCCCCGAACCCAGAGGGCGTGCAGCACGCTGGCAAGTGCCGGCCGGCCTGCTGCGCGCCCTGAGCAAGCTGCCCGGTGCCCACAGGGAGCAGGGAGGAGCGAGGCTGGGGGACAGTAGGACAGGCCTGCTTGCTGCTGTCAGCCAGAGAGAGCTAGTGGCTTGGAAACGTGGCGCCCCTGCAGCCTCCTGATAACAGGGCTAAATAAAGGTAATTTTCAAGTCACCGGTGAACAATGGCTGAGCGCGCAAGCAGTGACCGAAGAGTCAGTCAATTACTGGGCGAGCTGTCAGGGAACTGCTCTAAGAGCCACCTGGCCCATGGTCTGCGTCCACACAAAAATGACCTGCAGAAAACAGCATCTTGGTGCCGCGGGGAACCCAGCCCGCGACATTTGCTTCTCCAAAGCCGTGGCATTTTTTTTCCTGTTGAAGGACTGTTCAGATAAGCCACGAGTCTGCAGAAAGGGTGGGCTCTGTGGGCTTCTGCCTGAGAGGCTCTTGGTGCCGGCCTCCTAATGTGGCTCACTCCAATGCCTCCTCCCCGAATCCCCTCCCAGCCCCAGCCTGTCCCCAGGCCTCCGTGTCCTCTGCTTCCCTGAAGCGGGCCTCTCCCAACCGAGTGGAGACTCTTTCCTTCAGGCCCCTTCCCCCTGTGGCCATACCCTGCTTGGTACGCCAGCTTTCATTTCCCAGAGCACACACTGCCTAACCTGGGACTGGTTCCAAACTCACTTCCTCCCCTTGGCCTCCCCAAGGAGCCCTGCTGGGCCCATTCTTCCGGCTTTCTCGGCCCTGACCTGAACCAAAGGGTTATTTCAAGGCACTGGCACATTGCTCACTTGTGCAGGAGAGGCTTACGCAGGGCACCGTGTCTTCTTGGCCGTGATCCTTTTTATCCTGGTGCGGTCTGTCCTCCCCACTGGACCCGACTCCTCAAGGAATCTGCCTCCTCTAGACCCCTCTGTTTCTTGGGAAGCTACATGGTGTAGGAGAAAGAGCTTGAACTTTGGAATCAGTCAAAACTGTCAAATTTTGGTGCCCCCACCTCCTCGCTGTGTGACATTTGACTTTGTTCAGCCTCAGTTTTCCTCAGTTAAACTCAGTAAAAGCCTCAGTTTAAGGAAATGAGGTTTACAATAACCATTTGAAAAATACTCATGACAAAGCCTGAAACATCATAGGCACCAATATGCTTAAGTCCCCCTGTGAGGGGCCCAACAGAAGGTTCTGGAATTTTATTTCATGGCCCAGCCAGGGCTGTGAACAAGCCCTTAGCTACCTCAGGGACGTCTCTGAAGGATCCCATGGCTGGGAGCCCCCAGCCTGTCACTGCTGGCCCCCAGAATGTCAGTGCCCTGAGGGGCTCAGCAAGAAGCCTTGGACTCCAGGAAGGATGGGCTATGTGACCTTGGCCAAGACCTCTCTGACTTTCCTCATCCTAAGGAAAGTCTCCACCCACCTTGTCAACTCCAGCATGATTGTGATGAGCCTGGAAGCACCTTCAGCCGGGAAATGCTGGTTATGGGAGAAGCAGTGGCCCAGAGGGCATAACCACTTGGGGTTTGCCCTGCCCAAACTACCTCCCTGCCAGTTCCCTGGGATTTATGCCTTCAGGTTAAGGGATTCTTTTGTTAAAGTATTTATACCCTCGGGTTATGGCTGGTTGCAAGCATCAAGCCAATTGTTAGACTTTAACACCTTAATACCACATTAGTGCAATAGATCACTTTCTAACAAGGCGAGTTCTCAAGGGAATGGGGTGAGATGAGACCCGCAGGACAAGTAAATGGTAGTGAGAGAAGGAGCGGAGAGAATAGGGAAGGGAGACCTGGGTGGGGTGCCCAGCAGGGGAGGGCCCTAGAAGTCTGAGCTCCTGGATGCCAAGGTGGGGTGAGGGAAAGAGGCGGAGACAAAGCCGGGGAAAATGAGAGGGTAACAGAGACAGCTTTGCTCCCTCCCAAGCTTTTCTAGGACTGTTTCCTACCTCACTTCATTCCTATTCTTATTCCCCATCCGCACTCCCACCCACACACTCCCAGGAATGATCAGGGATTAGCAGTTACCAGGTCAGAAAGCCTCCTATGCTACTCCTCCTCGCCCCGGACAGGCTGGCACACTCCTTCCCCCACCTTGGGGAGGACAGAGACTACTGTCTGTGTCCCCAGCCTCCTTGAGCCAGGGACAGCAGCCCCCACAGGCACCGCTCAGGCCCTAATTACACCCTCCATCACTTTCCCACTGAGGCTGAAATGGGGACAGATCGCTCGCCAAGCAGTGGCAGTGACCTTCACAGGCTGTTTCACCTCCATCCAGGCCCCTCCTTGCTGGAGACCATGTTCTCTTTCATCTGGAGCCTTCACTGAATGCCACAGCAAAGCCAAGTGCAGCCATTGGAGACACAACCTGGGTGGTCGGGGGGTGGGGGGGGCGTCCTTCAGCCCTTGGCTGTGCAAGAGGGCAACAAAAACAGGTTTGCCCACAGTGGTTAGTTTCTGGAAGACCTGGAGACTTAGGGCTGGCTGAAAAGCCTAATAGTTACCAACTCTGGGAATTGAGGCCCACGAAAAGTGAGTGTGATCTTAGACTGCATTATTTGCAAAATGATGTCCAAAACAGGGAGGGGACGTCCCCCTGAGCTGCGCTTAGTCAGGCCACATCTAGAGTTTTGCATTCAGTTCTAGAAGTCTGTTTAAAAAGGGATGTTAACAAGACAGAGAATACCAGGGTGGTTTAGGAAAAGAATTATGTCATAGGAGGAAGAGGCAGACATATAATGGTTAAGAACACAGACCTCAAGAGTCAGCTTCCTGGGTTCACATCTGAGACTCAGATAAGCCAGCATTTGTATTCATATTCGTATTCATGTTAATATGGGCGCCCAGAGGATACGGTCTGCTGCAGTTGGTCCTGGTTGGTATTCAGAGGGTGAGCTCTTATTCCTCAGGATGAGACACAGTAGAAGGAGGGGATCTCAGGTGGTGACTGAAACGGCACCTCGGCCAGCAGTGAGGGCACCACGATGGGACCAGCAGCCCAAGCCTGGCAGGGGCAAGACGCTGGCAAGGTTAGGCCAGGTGGCAGGACGCAGCAGGTTGAGGGACAGGGCACTTCTCCCGAGCATCAGTAACAGGTGCGCGAGCGGAACCTGAGGCTGGGAGGTCAGGGGCTGCCCTCGCACCCTGTAGTGAGTGTCCTCACCCCACAGGTCCCAGGGTGCCTGAGACGTGCCAGCCCTGCCACTTAACGGAGCCCTGTGACCAAAGCGCAAAGTAGTCCACTTCCTGAATTTGTTTCCTCATTTGAAAACAGCAGTAGCTGATTTCACGGGGCAGGAAAGAAGGGGGAAGCACTTAGCAAGACCAACACCCTCGACCCTGAAGGAATGAATGCCAGCTGCCTCTCAGTCTCCCAAGTGCACAGGACCCTGAGCTGGTGCCTGCCCTGCATGCAGGAGGGTGGGCGGACAGCTGGCCCCAGTGGCCCTGCTTCCTTGGCTGACAACGACACTGGTCACGGACACGCGTGGCCACAGCCCAAGTCCTAGAAGATTCAGAGGGTGGCTACGTCCCATTTCAGGGAGTCCCTTTTCTTCCCTTCCACGCAGATGCGGCGATAGCCCAGACCTTTCCAGCTCTGGAGGGCTCGAAGGGCCCTTCATCTGCCGTCATGTTATTTGTTGTCCCTGTTGTCATGAGGGACAGAAGAGAAATATCGTCTCCAGCCAGAGCCGCAGGAGGCAGACACCTCGAGAGACAGCGACTCAGGGCTGCAGTAATTGCTCCGATTGGAAGGCATTTTGTCAGGTTGCTGGGAGGGACCTGGGAAATGCAGCAAGTTGCAGGTGCCCAGGGATTCCGGGAAGCTCCTGGGGGCTTGTGGCTCCCTTGAAGAATGGGCGCCCGGTTCCACGCGCCAAATTGCTGTTATTTCTTTCTCCCTGCAGCAAGCTCCCTGCTGGAGTGACTAATGCTCTCGGTTTTCCCCGGTTCCCCCGCCATCTCCCCAAACTCACCTCAGTTATTCTCAGAAGACAGAATTCTAGCCTCCCTCATAAATCCATTCATTGGACAAATATTTCCTGAGTGCCTCCCGACTGCCAAGCTGTGTTCTAGGTCCTTGGGGTCTATCAGGAAATAAGAAGGTCCCCGAACCAGGGGGACAGACTCTAAACAAAAACATAACAAAGAAGTTAGTTATATCCCCAAGGATACACATGGCTAAGTGCACTCATTCCCATTCTGGAAACGGCGGCTCTGGGAAGCTGAGTAATGAAGGCCAAGGACACGCAGTTCTAGTAAGTGGCAGAGCCAGAACTTGGCCAGGACTTAGGCTCCCCATCTGTGCTCTCAGCCACGACACAGTGTTGCTCTCACATTCCTGATCTCATTCTGGCCAAAACCATTCCATGACCCAGGAATGGTAAAGCCCATTTTGTTCCTGGAAAACTAAGACTCAGAGAGTTTAAGTAACTTACCTAAAGTCACACAGCTAGCAATTGGCAGAGCCCGGACTTATCCCAGATGTGCCTCCTGGGTCAGTGCTCTCTCCCTGCGCCCCAGATCCCACATCTTCTCAGGTCAGCCTCTCCCTCCTTCTCGAAGCCCTCGCAAGATGGACCTCAGCCCCTCTCTGCACTCAGACCCTGGCTTTTCTTGAAGTCATTCATTCTTTGCCATCAGTCGCCCCTATGAGCACTAAAAAGAAGAGAAAAGATAGATGGCTGTAAGGATTGTGTTCAACTATTTTACTTAAGTCATAATTATTCCTAATCTAAATTTGCAGGAATGTATTACATAGTCTAATCGTTCACATATATTGTACTGCACTTTCAATTTAGAGAAAAGTAAAAGCCATTCAGAAGGCAGAAATAAGTTAAATGAACAACTCCCGGGTTACTTCGGTTAGATAAAGCACAGCGGGGAGGTGTCGGGTGGTTTTTTTGTTTGGGGGGTTTTTCTGTTGGGGGGGGTTGATTCAGGGATTGGTGTTGTCTACTGCGGTTGGGGTGCACTTCTGGCTCCCCCTTCGCATTACAATTAAAAGCTGATGAGTCCAAAGCAAAATGAAGACCCTGAAGGCTAGGGGGTTGGTGTGAGGGAGTCGCTGTGGTTTGGGAGACATGGTCGCCCCGAGAACTCACATGCCTGATGGAGAAGACCGGTGGCTAGGGTCTGCTACCTGCTCCCGGCTGACCCCTTGGCCCACCGCCCCAACACTCCCCCTCTAGATCTGTTCCAGCCCGGACTGGGTGTGCCATCCCTGGAACACAACGCGCTCTTTCTGACCTCTGCATTTGCACGTGCTGTCTCCTCAGCCTGGAACCCTCTGCAGCCCCGTCTTGATCAGCTGGCCTCCTATTTGTCCCTCGGGTTTCAGCTTAGATGGCGTGTCCCCCGTGAGCATTCCCTAAGAAGTGCCAAGTCTGGTTAGCGACTCTCCCTGCACGTCGTCTTCTGTCATTGGGGCGTTCGTCACACTGTATTATAATTGTCTGCCCACCCATCTCTCCCGCTAAACTACCCACTCCTTGAGGGCAGGGACTCTGTCTTGTTCATAAGTGTGTCCCTCCACTTAGCCATAGCAGGTGCTCAATAAATGGGCTTTTTAAAAAATGCTTATTTATTTATTTTTGAAAGAGAGAGAGAGAGAATGAACACAAGTGTGAGAGGGGCAGAGAGAGAGGGGGAGACGGAATCTCAATCAGGCTCCATGCCGTCAGCGCAGAGCCCAACGTGGGGCTCAGCGTGGGGCTCGACCTCACAACCGAGAGATCACGATCTGGGCGGAAATTGAGAGTTGGGACGCTTAGCCGACTGAGCCACCCGGGTGCCCCTAAATGTTGATTGGCTGAATTGATAATCCCTAGCATTTACACACTTCCGGGGCCTTTGCAGTACAGCTGCTTCAAGACCACATTGTGAGCTCAGCCGGGTGTTCTCCTTGCCCAACCAAGTGACCTCACTGAGCCCCCAGCAGATCAGTGGCCAGGTGGTGTGAACCCAAGACCTAGGTGCTGGTCCAGTGGCTCCCCCCTGCACCACCTTGTAATAGCCACTTCAGCCTGGGCAAGTGGCAGTACTGAAGTCCTCACGGCCCAAAAAAGGTGATGAGGCTTGATGTCCATCATAAAAACTGGATTTGAAGCCAAAAGACCCTCGTTCAGCCTCAAGTCCGCTGAATACAGTGTGTGTGACTCTGAGCAGGGTGTCTGATTAATCTCTCTGAGCCTGAATTTCAGGTTTATAAAATGAAGGCTACCGGTGTCAGAGTGTTGTTATAAAGACTGAATGACAAGCAAAGGATGAGGGGAGTTACACGCTTTAAAGTGGCCGTACCCCCTTGAGCAGAGAAGCCGTCAGACCCCCACCCAGCCACATGTTACAACGGGGGCGGGGGGCGCTCAGCAAGACAACTTCGTACTTGGCCGTGAGCATCCAGCTCCAGTTGGATTACCTAGTTACCCAGTTACTCCATAATGATTTAGACCTGCAACATGGCGGCACTAAGCAATGTGATTCTTATTGATTTTGGCTCTGTGTCCCTCATGAACAAGGACACGTGAAGAGTGGCCTCTGTGATTCAAGATCCTCAGGTGCCTTTTCGGAGCCAAACATCTTGCTGTGTTTTCCCAAACGTGCACTGTAATCTGAGCTCATCCTTCACATCCCGTCTTGGAAACGCGGCCACGTCAGGGGAGGGATCCTGCGGCTGAGTAATGCTCTCCAATAGAGAGTTTGTTTTTAAAGAGAGGAAGTAAAGAATAATGTTCCCGTTCCAAGCTGCTGAGGGAATTAGGAAGGCAGACGGCCATTACTCAGTTGGAATCCTGCCAGGGCTTATGATATCATATTTATTTGCCAAGAAAAACACCTCCTTTGTATCTCTCAGGCAGTGAAGGGAAGCCAAAGCCCAACCCCAAACACGTTTTGTGCGGAAGGTTTAAGGCACACAGACGGAGCTTAATGATAACGGTGGCCATTTACATTTATGTAGTACCTTTTAGCTAGATGGACCCCCAGAGTTTGACAAGCATCAAGGACAGATGAACAGACAGGCGTGAAGTGCTACACAGATCCCTTTGTACTCGCATTTCTTAAAGGCAGCCTCCCTCGGGCCCTCTTTGCCACTTGGCATGAAGGTAGAAAATCAAGCGCTGTCCTATCCGGTCCTCTGCTTCCAAACACTGTTAAGAAAACAGGGGATAAAGGTACCTCCTGTTGGTAACGTTCCACAGACTGTCTTGATAAAGGTTAACTCCTTTACCGTGCATTCCATAGAGCTATGCAAATGAATCCCGAGACGTCTGATAGCTGACTTCGTTGAGTTAAATGGCCGTTGTTGGGGATCTGGCCTGTTGGCTGTGGCACATGTGTGGTGGCGGCATCTAACCTGCAACTTTGATGATGTCAAGGTGAGGAAGCTCTTCCCGAGTCTTAACGCACCCCTCTCCCCTCCTCCACCCCGCTCCAGTGAGACAGAAAGAGAGGGGCTGGTAGGGCCAACAGCCATTCCTCTGAGCGTACTGGTGCGAGAGGACAATTAGGCCCACGTAGAAAACTTGGAAAAGCCACCTTTGCTCTGCTCAGCCCGCCTGGACAACAAGGCTGGGCCAAGCTCACGGGATTGGGGCCGAGCCAGAGAAACGTGCGCAAGATGCATTTCCACTGCATCCACTGAGGCCATCCCACTGTGGGCCAAGCGATGGGAAGGAAGGAGGGGATCATCTGAGAATCCAGCAGCATGAGGAGCAACTCTGACAAGTTCCAAGGACAGGCAGTGACGGAGAACATGGACAGGAGTTGGCCAGACCATGTAGGGTATTTTACAGAATCTACATCTGGATAGCAAAGAGATGGGAACCCCAACACCCCACTTCTGGGCCACCAGCCATGACCACCCTCTGTCCAGGAGCTGGACCGTGCTCCGAGGGTGCATGGATAGTATTTATTCTCCTCCCTTGAGCACCTGGTCCACACCTGCAATCATGCACCGGGTGCCCTGATGGCCACTGACTTGTATTTCTCAGATTTCGCTCATGAGGACGGCTTTGTGGCGGATACAGCATCTCATTTTCCAGGAGGTCCTGAGGGGGCAGCCACCAGACTCTACATGCTGAATGTCAGCTACATTAAGCTAACACATCGCATCATTGAAAAACCCTATTTACACATGATAAACATGGGGATAGATACCACAGAGGAAATAATACAGTATTGATTAAAACAATGGCCTGTAATGCCTTCTCAAAGGCTGCAGTCACCAGTAGGTTCCTCAGAGGTCCCCCCACCACATACACAGGCAGCCCTAACCCCCCCCCCGCCCCCCCGCCGCCCCGCACCCTGCACCGGGCAGCCTCAGCCGTCATTCTCCAAACTGAGAAGACAGGCCTTTCCATGGGCCAAGGCTAGTAAGCAGGGACCACCTTTTTTTTTTTTTTTTAATTTTTTTTTTCAATGTTTATTTATTTTTGGGACAGAGAGAGACAGAGCATGAACGGGGGAGGGGCAGAGAGAGAGGGAGACACAGAATCGGAAACAGGCTCCAGGCTCTGAGCCATCAGCCCAGAGCCTGACGCGGGGCTCGAACTCCCGGACCGCGAGATCGTGACCTGGCTGAAGTCGGACGCTTAACCGACTGCGCCACCCAGGCGCCCCAGCAGGGACCACCTTTTATGGAGCCCCCGCTGTGTGCCAGGCACTGTGCTAAGTGCTTGATCTCGTTTTACCCCCATAGCAGCTCTTTGAGGTGGGTGGTACCATTATTCCCATTTTACAAAGAAGGAAGCGGACACAGAGAAGAGTTCAATGTCTTGCCTATGGTTGTACAACCGACAAGCAGGGGGAGCCAGGATGTGAAGCCAGGTCAGTCTAACTCCAGAGCACATGCTCTATTCATTATGCTAGGCTCCTCTGTGTATCCGTTCCGCGTCTATATATGTACATACGTAGATGGGGAGTGAGAGAGCCACTCCCAGTAGTAGGCTAGGCATTAGGGGCTGGGGCGCTGGACAAGACTGTTATTACCAATTGGGGTTGGTGCAGGGGTCACCATTAAGAAGCTCAACAATAGCCATGATCCAGGCTGTCCTGTGCTGGGATGCACCTGCCATTCAGCAACTCTGGAGGTTTCAGAGGCTCAAAAATGGAAGACCTCAGTTTGGAAAGATAACTTATTGCCCTAGAGCTGCTGGCAAGCCTAGAGCAGGAGTTATTTTCCCTAGTAACCACGCCATCCCCTCCGTTCTGAAGGAGTCCATAACCAGCTGAGGGCAGCAGGAGGGTCTGTGACCATAGATTGGTGAGTCAGACAGAGGAAGCTTCGATTGCACACAGGAGGTGTAGGGCCAGGGGAGCAGGCTAGAGATGTGTCTGGCTAATTTTCCATGATGACGTGTGGCTGGTATCAGACTAGGGGAGACATGGAAGGGTCTGGCCCCCAAGAACAGATAGTGGTATCCCCATCCGTAAGGAGCAGCGCTTCTCTGCTCTGTCATTTACTGGTTGTGTGACTTTGGGCAAGCCACTTAAGCCATCTGAGCCTCATACCAAAACTAAGGATAATCCCGCTTCTGGGTCAGTGCTGTGAGGACTTAATAGGAAAATGAGCGACTGCAGGGAGCAGTGTAGCCAGCGCTCAATAGAATCTGAGTGCAGACGGGGAGTACTTGGTGACCTGCCCTTTCCGTCCTCATGGACTATAGGCCTGCGGAGATCCAGATACCTCTGCGTTCGGCTCTCACTCCCTCCCTTGGGGAGACCAGGAGCTGAGGGGGCCAGCCCGCGTCTCAGCCTTCCCTGCTGAGCCGCCTAGAATTGGAAGGTAAATGGGCAGATTTTGCATCTAGCCGAAATCCTTGCTTTGCCGGGTTCGCTTGCTTCCGCTGTAGCAGAGGATTTCTACTAAACCCTCCAACCGTGTCTGGATTATTGCTTCCGGCAGCATCAGGGGAGTGCGTTCTGATACCAACTCTCACAAAACATTGAGAGCAGAAACACACACCAGGGCTTAGCAAGGCTGGGAAAGGCAGTCACGGGCACTGCTGGAGAAGTGCAAGCCACCTAGCAAACAGCCCATCCTGGAGGCGGCCCCTGGTCTCTAATCGGAACAGGCGGCCAGTGGAGAGTTCACCCTCTCATTGGAGAGATGAGAAACTTGAAGCCCAGAGAGGGTCATTGATTTGCTCAAGATCACCCAGTAAAGCCAGAGAAACCACACAGGCAGACCAGGGCCAAGAAAAGGGAAGGACCCTGGCTCTGGAATCGGCAGCCACTTAGATGTGTGACCTTGGGTAGGGTGCTTAACTCCCAAGAGTCTCTGTTTCCCCATCTGTGCAGTGAGACTGACTCCGTACCTCACATAACCAGGGAGCCATGAGGCCAGGCCTGGTCTGTTACAGGTGCTCAGTTAAGAGTCGCCTTGCTAGCACCTTCCCTCTTCTCTCCCCGGGTGAATCTTTCCCTTCCTTATCAGAACACACCAGAGGCCGCCCCTGTGCAAGAACCAGTATCTTACTCTCGTTCTGAGACTTAATCCTGGCTTAAGAGGAGACTCATGGATCAGGCCGTGGTCAGGGCGGACAGAGGGTCCCTCAAACCAGAAAAGTCCAGGGCTGGTTCTTGCTTGCTGGGCTCGGAGAGGAAGACAGCAGAGCAGTCTCGGGCTACATGCGGCCCTGCTTGTCCAGGGTGCACAGACACCATGCCAACCGCCTGGCCCGACTCACCAGGAAGGCAGTGCATAAATTCCTGGGACCACAGGGGGGTTGGTCTGGGCAAGCTAAAGACTCTCTGTCGCAGGAGGAGAGGGACTTCTGGGCTCCTTCCCCATTCACAGCCCTCCACAGTTTGCCTCAACCTCCCTTTCTTGATTTCCCTATACGGATCCTTGCCCTGCTGCCACACTCAGTGCTCCCCCTTGTCCGTTCCCAGCCTGAACCTTCGCCCAAGCCATTCCTCCCCCTTCGAATGCTCTCGCCCCCATCTCCCGGCCCGTTCTTGGCATCCTGTGCGGCCCAGCTCTAGTCCCACCTCCTCCATGAAACGCTCCGTGGCCAGACGAGCACAGCGGTTGGTTATTGGTTGCCCTTTGTGTGTGCATCCCATGTCCCCAGCTGTGGGGGGCCCTGGAGGGCTGAAATGTGCCCAGTGCATCCGTATGCTTTCATACAATGTCTGGCCCGGTCAGCATATAAATTCCTATGGACAGTCACAGTGACATGTACCAGAATTAAAAAAACGATGTGACCTGTTTTTAAAGACTTTGTCATCCAAGGAGACAGGCAGACAGACGAGGCAGACAAATAACCTTAACAACAGAGGTAGAAAGCAGTGGGGGGCATGGGAGCAGAGAGGGTGTTTGGGCCCCCAGGTTACCAGCGACAGAAACTTGCAAACATCATCTAGATCCAGGTACAAGTCCAGATGTTGAGAAGGACGCAAATGCCATCCCGCTCATCCCCGTGGGGCCAACGTCGCATGGGTTCCTATGCGCATTCCCCTGTTTTCTGCCCCTGCCCCTCGTGTCCCTCTCTCCAGCTCTCCCCGCCGACCCTTGCCAGCTTCCGGCTTCATCCTGTGCCCTGTCTGGTTCATGAGAGAAGTTACTGGTTAAGCGAGAGAGTGGGTCCTGGGGACCCTGAGTGTTCTGCTGAGCAAAGGCCCAGTAGAAATCTAATAAGCAGATCAGAGGGATAAAAGCTCAGGCAACAAGCAGGAGGATTTAAGGAAATGAGGATATTCAGTCCTGAGTACCTGAGGACGTCGTAATTGACAGAGCAGAGACTGAGCTCCCCAGGCCCCACGTGGAATTTAAGAAATTGGATTTTACACTCACCTGTGTTTGGGAACTAACTACCCTCCCAAGTGATAAATTCCAAGGGCTCTGGGGGGAAATCACCAGAAGCCACACCACCATCATTTGTTTAGTCTCTACCTGTTCGTCTTCCAGGACCATGGACGGCCGGTGGGGAGGGAGCCCTTCAGAGGCATTGGTGAGCTCTGGCCTAGACCTTCCCCGGCTCCAGCTTCATAAAAGTGACATGTCTTGGGGGACCGAGCGCCGGCTTCGGGTTAGATCCTGATCTGGTTCTACTGCTCCCTAGCTGTGTAGCCTCAGACCATCATGCCACTTTGCTGATCCCCGGCGTCTTCATAAGTCAAGTGGTGATTCCTGTCTCTAGGCGTGGGGAAGATAAAATGAGAGAATGTATGGAAAAACGTCTCACGGGGTCGAAACTTGCTCGTGGACTCCTCGGGGTTGGTAAGCCCAGACCTGCCGTGACAGGAGAGGCTGGAACGTTTACATTTCCAAGGGTTGTGGATAGGTCTTCGAGACAGAAGAGACAGTACTTGTGCTGAGTCAGAGGGGCAGAAGCCTACTGACTGGCCAGGAGCAGTTTGCTAGCACATTCAGAGAGTTCTCCATGGGGAGAGGCAGATTCCAAGCCACAGAAGCATCGTTACAGCCCCTCCCCAGGGCCCACACAAGCAGTGTGTGTGCACACAAGCTCACCCACGCACCCCATACACTCTCACACAGGTGAGACACTCCCTGCTCACCACACATCCACCCACAGCGACACACGCACCCACCTGTTCCGATGTGCGCATACACACCCCCACTTGTATTAGACACGTGGGAGTCATGCCCATGTGGAATTCCATATCCAAGATTCAGATCTCTATCTTCCCTTTCCTGGGACATGTGAGGCCAGGATTCCTCCGGGGGATTCCCATTTTGCCCTCCTCCTTCTTCGAGAGATGCTAAAGAGTGAATGAAGACGGGGGTGCCTGGGTGGCTCAGTCAGTTTAGTGGCCGACTTTGGTTCAGGTCATGATCTCGTGGTTTTGGGGTTCGAGCCCCATGTTGGGCTCTGCTGACAGCTCAGAGCTTGGAGCCTGCCTCAGATTCTATGTCTCCCTCTCTCTCTCTGCCCTTCCCCTGCTCGAGCTCTGTCTCTCTCCCCTGCCCCCCCCAAAAATAAACATAAAAAATTTTTTTAAAAAACAGTGAATGAAGACAAGTCCTTAAATGTACAGATAAGCAGGGGTGAAGGGGGTGTTTTCCTGCTGCAAGCATCTCAGGTCCAAAAACTCCCAAGGGTTGTTTTTCTTGGAGAAAAAAAATACTGTTTAACTGTAGGGTAGTTGGGTAGCAGAGGGATTGGTCTGGTTCGGTGCAGCCCCGTGGGGCAGGTCAGGACAAATGAGTCAAAGTCGCAGGGCAGGAGGGGATATTTAAGCTCAATATAAAAGAACTTTTAAATTATCATAGCTCTCCAAAAATGAAAAGCCCAGCCTTGTAAAGTAATGGGCTCCCGTCTCTAGAAGGATCCAGGGGGAAACCATGTGACTACCTCTCCGAGATGCCGTAAAGGGGGATCCTGCACCAGACTTGAGGGTGAGTCTGAATGACCTCAAAGGCCCTTTCTGTGTGAAGAATCCAGAACTGGGGTGTCGCCACTCAGCTTCTCCCTCAGCTACTTTTGCTGAAGGCAAGGATGGAATCTACAACAGAGGAGGGATGACCCGTCTCCAGGATGCTGGTCCCCACGTCGGACTCCCCCTCCAGGTTATTGGACTCACGCTGTGCAACAGATGCTCAGAACTTCTCCTTCCAAAGACCCGTGTTGCCTGCATTCTGCCTCTGCCCTCTGCCATCGACCCGACTGAGTGCAGAAGTCCAGAGACTGAATTTCTCTCGGGTGACATTTTGATGAATTTAGACCCAAAGTCACTTGGCTTATTGATCCCAGAGAAAATGTTCATCCTTTAAAGACCACCCAACTGCATACTTAATCCATGTGCCACACACCGGGTCGATATGAAACACCGCCAAGACAAACACGTTGCTGAGGCCTTTGTTGAAAGAGGACTTTGTGACTTTCTAGTTCTCTCTTCCTTCCACTCCAGCAGAGCTGTCTCGCCATGTGGGGAAATGCCCACTGGGAGATTCAGTGGGATCGGCAGGAAAGCTGTGGGTTTGGGTTCTCAGCCTGTGCCACGGCCAACGATGTGCTCAGGGACTGTGAGCCAGCCCGTTAGCCGCCCTGTGCCTTAGTTTTCCCGTCTGAGAAATAGGAGCCTGACCGCCCCCTCTCCAGTCACACGGTGAATGGCATCGCCGTGTGTAACAGCGGCCTAGCACAGGGTAGCTCCGAAGTGTCCTGCTCCTGAGCTGATTAGAAAGGGCCCTCTCGATGTGCCTCCAGAAACAAAGCACGAGGGAAGACAGGAAGCACATCAGCTGGCTCCCAGGAGCCCGTGCAGCCACAGTCAGAACAGCCAGGAGCGCCAGCCCCAGCCACGTGCGCGCCGAGCTGTGGCGCCTGACGCCCGCTGCCGGCTCGCGTTGGGCTCCAGTGACAGCAGGTTGTAGATGGAGATGCTGAGGCCCGGTGACTTGTCCAAGTGATGTGACACTTCCTAGCACTAAGTGATGTGCAAGGGAAAGGGACTAAATAGATGCTGTCTAAAACAGAAGCTCGGGGAAGCAAAAATTGTCTGTCTTGGTCGCACGGTATCCATAGCGACCAGAACCGATGCCTAGTGAGCTCTCAACAAATACTGAACGAGTGACTGAGTCAGTGAATGATGAACAGGAAAAAAAAAAAAAAAAACCATCAACGATATGAACCTGAATGACTAACCACATGAGGCTGACTTACAGCACATTTCTGCAAAAGTGAAAAAGGCCGGCGAAAAACAGAAGACGTACCGAGTCCGGTTCTCAAACCACCAGAAGAACTCTCAGGTCTGTGCCCTCACCTTGGCCCCCAAGGTTTGGAAGGGAACTCGGGTGCCAAATCAGTTGGCGATCTGTCAGGACGTAGGGGCAGATTTTCCCGTCTGTTAAATCACTCACCCCATGCAAGCATTTATTGAGTGCCTGCTGTGCGCCAGGCTCTGTGCGAGGTGACAGTGATGCAAGGATCCGTTGAGCTCATCCCCACCTCACAGCCACAAGGCTGGAGCCATTGTCTCCTCCATAGGAAGTCCCATAGCAAAGGGATGTGTGAGGCATGCGGTGTCCAAGGGAGGGGGTGCCCACCTGCAGGGCTGAGTGGGAGAAGGCCACGTGGAGAGGGTGTTTCCCTACGGGGGGTCTTGAGCTAGGAGTGGAATGAGGTGTTTGAGTCTCTGGCAGAAGAATGGCCAGGTCCCAGGCCCAGAACTGGAATCAGCAGGGCACATTCTCAGGCCTGCGCACCGTGACCGGCCCTGCGGTCGGGCAGAGGGCCGGTCAGGCCACAAGACTGGGGAAGGTGCTGGGCAGTCATCCCTGCCGGTCAGGGCGCCCCCAGGATGGGAAAGGGGAAGGACGTGGCTCTGCCACTGGTGGCTCTGGGAGATGACCTCACTCCTCTGACGGTTAGTTTCTTCCTTGGTCCCTGGTTGAATGGGGTGATTTCTAAGTTCCCTTCCAGTTCTAACATTCTATGACATTTCTGACTAATGCACCAGATCAGATATGTACACAAGACCAGAGGCGTAAGAAAATACACAAAGAAACGTGGGTTAATCTAGTGCAAACAGTGTAAGAACTGAATAGGCTGGCTACACGGGCAGTGCTTGAAATACCTATGGACTCACCCTTCCGGGCCTCAGATGCTGGCTTGCAGAACCGTGGTTCCTCCCCAGCCCTCAGGAAAGGGGAACATTCCCAGCTGAGCCCCAGGGAAGTCTGGGCCTGCGTGAACTAAGTGTCCCCAGGTGACAGTACAGCCTTTGTGTGGTGCCAGGGGCTGAAACAGAAGTTACACCTCGTCCCACAGAGCTCCCGACACACAGGGGAAAAATGCTTTGGTAAAAAGTAGTAGGAGTCCTCCCGTGGCCCTCAGTCCCCTACAGGCAGCATTATTTCTAAGCCGCAGTCATCAAGGAAGGGGGCCTCTCAGGCCCAACAAATCCAAAAGCTAAGGGGACCTTAGCGATCTTTTTGGTGAGAGGCTATTAGTTCTTGGTGGGAAAGCATCATCCCCTCTGAGAATACACAAAAGTCATGGTTCTCTCCTAGAAAAATGTATACACACTCAGTTTTGTATGCAAATTCAGGAGGGTATGAGATGCCCTGATTGAGGTCCCCTAGAGGTCCCCAGACACCAGGTTAAGTCTCCTGCCCTAGTTCAGACTCTCTATTTCCTAAGTGAGGAAATTGAGTCCCAGAAAGCGCAGGTGACTCACCCAAGTTCACCCAGTTAATTAGAGCAGAGGCGAGTTCCCAGGAAAATCAGGCCAGCATCTGCCCCAAGCAGGGACGCTCCCAGCAGGGCACAGGATCGCTGATGTCTGACGTGGAGCTCGGTCCCTGCAGATGCCATGGCTCAACTCTGGCAGGGAGCACAGAGAAGAGGGGCAACCAGGGCCCGGTGGCCGGCCCCCAAAGCTTCCGGCTTCTGCTGCCTCTCTGTCCATAGCAGAGAGGGACTTGGGTGATAGCACGCTGACTCGGCACCCTCTGACACGTCATTCCACGCACCACACAGAAGGTTCCTCAGGGAACACTGGACAGACACTCAGAGCTGCCCACATCCTCACCCCCACGGTGTAGACAGGAGATTTGGATTTGTGAGTGGTGAAGTCCTATACCTGGGGGGAGTGGGCGGGGCACCAGGATCTGATAGGACTCAGACCAGATTCAGGTCTCGGCTCTGCTGCTCTATAGCTGAGCTGCCATTGGTGAAGTATTTAACCTTCCCGAGCCCCAGTTTCCTCAACTGCACAACCAAGACCATCATGGTGCCTCTTCCCAGGACTGGTGTAAGAATTAACTGAGATAATTTATATGAAGTACCATGCCTGGCAATACATGATGGCTGTTTTGTCACACCGCCCGGGGCAGGGGACCTTACGGTGGTAAATCCTTCCCTTCAGGATCTCACACCCAGCTTCTTACCGATACCCTCCCTGGTAGCGATGGATGTAGGAAGAAATCCCTCTTCCCACTGTTCCAAGCATTTGCTGAAGAGTGCAGCAGGGGGTCTCTGCAGAAGCATCTGGAAGAACTTGCTGCCATTAGCAGATGCTACCCATGCAGAGGTTGTGAGTTTGCCCCCTCTGAAGATCCTAAAGGCACGTCAGTCGTGACCTTTCCGGAATGGTGGAGTGGCAGTCCTGCCAGGAGGTGAGGGAGGGAACCACATGAGCCATCGTGGCCATCCAGTCAGCAGCTTCAGCTCAGCAAGTCATCAGCAAAAACAGGATGAGACATGGAGGGATGGTGACTCACAGGACAGGAAGCAGAAATCACAGGTGGAGGCCCTCAGTCACGTCTGAAAGACCTGGAAGCCGGAACCAGGGTAAACAGACCCCTCTTCAGATGTTAAAGCTCAGCCAGGGGTGCGCTGGTAACCCAGCCCTCGGGAAGGAGAGCGTGCAGGGGACAAGCCTTCACAGCAGCCTTGTCCTACTCCTTGGTGGAAATACTCACCATGGCCAGTTTGAGGCTGCCAGTGTGACCTCACCGAATGCAGATGGGAACCAGATTCCAGCTGGCACGAGATCACTACTCCACTGGCTGCAGCCGACACCCCAGGATGGGACAATGGTATACATTCCCTGGGCTCCAGTCTGACCTTAGTCCTTGCGAAGAGATCCTAGCACCTTGCACTGAAGATAACTTCTTTTTTTTTACTGAAATGAAACCTGCCTCCTTATAGTCCCCACCGCCTGGTCCAAACTCATTGCCCTAAAGCCCCACAGTCAGTCTTTTCTCTTTCCTACTTGCACACCCCAACTCTTCACCTGTGCCCCTTGTGGCAAGACTTACAGACACTTGCTGGCCTGGCACCAGCCTCTGGGTGCTGCTGGGTCTGCCCTGCGCCCCTCGAAGAATGGCTTACAGAGCTGGGTGCCACATTCCATGTGGGTCTGAGCTGTGCCAGGTTAGAACCTTCCATCACCTGCTTGAACTGAACCGGTCACGAGAGGACCTTTATCTGGGTCTTCCTCCAGGTTTGTTCTAATTCCTTGGCTGGTTTATAAGACCCCAAGGGTGGACCTTAACCTTCTTTCTACCCCAGTGCCCAGCACGTGCCCTGTGCTCACTCTGCAGTTACTCAATAGCTGCTGGCAAGGTTGACGATGACCATTTTCAGGCCCCTTGGCTTCTCTGATCCTACAAAGCACCAGCTGTAGCCCTACATTACCATGCAAGCCATGGGTGATAGGGCCCTGGAGGATCATCATGAGCCAGCCCCTTTCCAGAGAGCTGAGCGTAGCTGTCCCCCAAGCGGCTGTGGACATCGTCTTTACAACGGTATAAGAGCCTCTATTCAGAACCAGAGCCCTCAGGCTAAACTGCAGGCTTATTTTATTCTTGTTCTGACTTGCAGCACACCCGTGCTTTTTATAATAATATATTACGTTGTTATTTTTCTAACGCCTCTTTGTGGAGTTGTTTACAATATGTCCAGCCTTCGTTCCATATGTTTGAACAGGTCATAGGAACACACCTGTCCTCACCTTTACCTTCCAGCTCTTTGCATAAATTATCCCCCAGTCCTCACCACAGCCCAAGAGATCTCCACTTCACAGACTGAGGAAATGAAGCGGATACCTCCGATCAAAGGCTACACTACTGTGTGAGAAGTCCCAAGAGGGATGGACCCAGTGGTCCAAGCTTCCTTGACTGGCTTCTCTTAGCCTCAGGAGCCAGGGGAGGACCTGGCTGTCCCATCCAAGATCCGTAAGTCAGAACAGCTGTGGACAATCTGCTCCCCAAATCCCTCGGTTTAAAGGCTCTCCTTGTCTTAGACCAGGTTACCTCACTGTGTCCTCCAACCAGAGAACCTTCTCCAAACTAACAAGAGGTACACATCCTTCCATAGTTTGGGCCTGGGCCACCAACTTCCTTCATGTGGCTGTGCCATCCTCTGTGGTCAGGACAGAGCCTGAGTCAAGGTCCCTCATGGTTTCTTATGGACAGACTGGTCACAGACACACGTGGGCTGCCACTGGCCACATGCACTAAAACCTTGTGAGTTCCTTGCTCCAGAACAGACCAGGAGTGGTCGGTGTGGATACAGGTCTTCGGTGATACCGCCCATCCCTGCTCTGAGAAATATTTAATGGCCCACAAATGATCCAACTAGCAGGTTGGTAGGCGCAGGTGGGCAAGGGAGAAGATGGTGAATGGTGGTGAATACGTACCATTTTCTCTACAGGGGAGATTTGTCTAAGGTGTGAGCTGGAGTCTGGAATTCCTTCCCATTCTCTCACCATAATATGGGAGCAGATGCATTCTCTCTTTTTCATACTATCCCAGGCATCCTCGTCCTCTCTTCAAATGGGGTCCCGTCTCTGGGACTCAGCTATCGATGTGCAAGGCCTGTGCAGTCCCCTGCATGCCTGATGGCAATCAGCCTCTCACTGGGATAGCCTTGTGGGGAGTAAACTCTCATGTTCTTATTAAGTGATGGCTGGTGTTTCAGAATCACTCCCGTGGATCTGTTTGGGGTTGATTCCTAATCAAAGCTCTCAGGCTCTCCTTTGCCCCCCCTCACTGCCAAAAGGTTAGCATTACAGAGAAGAAAGGTGCTCTGGTTTTTGTTGCTGGGCTCTGCCAGCTTGGATCTGGGGCTCTGGGGAAGATGAGAGGGCTTGATTTTGTCCCAAGCCTTGTGTTCAGATCCCAACTCTGCCGTTACCAGCTGGGTGACTTCTGGCAACTCTCAGAACCTCTCTGGTCCTTGTGCCCGCCTCCAAGAATATCTCGGGTGTCGTGAGGGTTCAAGGAGAGCTTGAATCCAGCAGGTGCACGGAAGACAACAAACCCCGGGGGGTGTGTTAACTGCTGATACCCGGTCACAACCACATTCTCCGACCCATGTTCTATCCCTCAGGACTAAGGCGCTTCCATGGAGCTTTCTGGAATCAGTGGACCTTCCATAGGCATGTTGGGCAAGAACAAGGGGGTGGAACCAGCCTGTGGCGGTCACCCTGGCCCTCTCCCAGAGGGACCCTCCAGCAACAGCTCACCCTGCGGGTCCTACAGCTCCTGCCCACATACACCAGTGGGGAGAGACTGCATTTGCACACCCTCATTTTCTCGAAGGCACAAGAAACCCTGCGCTAGGGCCTCCATGTAGCTACATGGGTAGCTAGATAAATAATCACTAAATAAATAAATAAATAAAAATAAACAAAGAAAGCCTCCAATGAGCTTGAATTGCTGCCGTGCTGAGAGGTAACTGGCAGATTCAATTTAATTATAAGATACAGAGTTGTAATGGGGTGTGTGAGGCTCAAGGAGGATTTCAGTAATGGGAGGACTGCGGGGGTTCTCTGCCTTCTCTGCTGGCTCTTCTCCTAACCCCACCGCCTCTTTTCCTCTCTTGCCGTGTGAGCTGGGGCAGCGGCGGGGAGCTCGACACTGCTCTGGAGGACAATGTCTGGCCCACCCTCAGGGCCTCTGCTCCTCTCTAGCCTCAGCTCCTGGGGTCACCCAAGTTACCAGGCCCAGGCTGGTCCTCGCTCAGGAAGACGGGGAGGTGGGGGCAGCAAGGGGCTCCATGCTCACAGCCCCTGCCTTCTTCTTCTGCTCCAGAGAAGGTGCCCAGCGAGGTACCGGCCCCTGCTGCAAGGCCAGGTGAACAGGCAGCTCTGATCTGTTTGCCTGAGGACAAAAGCAAACTATTGCCTGGCCTGCCT